>NC_067158.1:44292987-44995487 GCF_903995435.1 Acomys russatus
TAGTGAATGCCCATTTTTGAAAAGTCGCATTGTATATTTGCCTTTTATCTTCCATCCATTCCATATCATCTCCTCCAAACTTGGTAGAGCTTTTGTTTTAGTGTAGTGTTCATATTTTTCCTCATCAACTTATAACTAAACATTAAAAGTAGTGAATAAAATCCCATCTTTTCAAAAATCACTTTCTGTGATTCAGAAAGAAAAATAGTATTGAAGAAAAGCAAAAGTCTGAAAGGCTTAAGAAAACTCAAAAATGCAAACGGTTTCATTTCCCTGAAAGACAGTATAGCTTAATTATATTGTTTGTTAGAAACTAAGCAGGTTTGGAGCTAGAGAGCGGCTCAGACAATGCAGTACCTACTATCTGAACATGAGAAGGTGAATTCGACCCTTGGAGCCTGTGTCAAAGCCACGTACCACCGCGCATGTCTTACCTCCAGCAGGGGAAGGGAAAGAGACACAGGGAACCCCAGCTTACTACCTAGTCAGCCCACTTGAGTTGACGAGTTCCTGATTTGGTCAGAGACACTGTCTCAAAAAATAACGTGGCAAGCAATCAAGGAAGATGCTCGGTGTTGACATGTAGCCTACACATGCACACACACAGATACCTACACAAATACATACATACATGTGCACACACACATGGAAATAATAGGCTATGTTAGAGGAAAAATTTTAAAATCTTACCTATCTATAATTATGGCATATCTCTTTTTATAATTGAATAAGTAATGAAAGTTGATTTGGTAGAATGTTTGCTGTTACTCTAAAGAACATGTAGATCTAAGTTTTACCCTTGTCTGTCTCATCCAGGGAAGTACCAGACACAGCTTCAGAATGTGACTCCTTAAACTCTTCCATTGGAAGGAAACAGTCTCCTCCCTCAAGCCTTGAGATATACCAAACATTATCTTCTCGAAAGGTGTCAAGAGATGAGCTTTCCCTGGAGGATTCTTCCAGGGGGGATTCGCCAGTGACAGCGGATGTCTCCCGGGGCTCCCCGGAGTGTGTGGGTCTCACGGAGACCAAGAGCATGATCTTCAGCCCTGCAAGCAAAGTGTACAATGGCATCTTGGAGAAGTCCTGTAGCATGAACCAGCTTTCTACTGGCACCCCGGTGCCTAAACCTCGACACACATCGTGCTCCTCAACTGGCAATGACAACAAGCCAGTTCAGGAAGCCTCGAATGTTTCCCGAATTAGCAGCATCCCACATGACCTTTGTCATAACGGCGAGAAAAGCAAAAAGCCATCAAAAATCAAAAGCCTTTTCAAGAAGAAGTCTAAGTGACTTGGCTGACTGGATGGAATTCCATTCAAGTGGCATCTGTATACTTTTATCTCCCACCCTCCACTCCGTTTTTATTTTAATTTTAGGACTGTAACTCCATTGGGGCTTTCCAGACTTGATGCCATAGTGGAAATGTCCTTAAGGGCCACTGTCTACTGTCTGTCAGCTTATTTAACTGACTACACAATCGATGCATCAAGTCAGACGTTACTGAGGTCATCGAGAGGAGACAGTTTACAGTTATTTCCGCCTATTTATTACTGCGTTGGTGTTAGTGATGCACACACAGCATTCTGTTGAAAGCCGCCATGGACTTACAAGCTTTAATGAACTGTAAGCCAGCATGGGCTTGCAAAAATTTCTTGTTTACCAGAGTATCTTCTTATCTTTCCACAGAGCTGTTTCCATCATGGACTAAATAACTTTAAAGAAGTAAAACTAATTGCACTACTGTTTTCCAGACTGGAAAAAAATCTGCAAGTAAAACTGTGTAGAGTTTATAAAATGACTGTGCATAGGGGACTGTTTTCACTTTTAGATCAAAATGGGTTTTTAAGTAGAAACTAGGGTTTCTAATTGACTTGATTTCTGGAAATGAAAACCCACACTTTTATTATGGGACGCTTCTTCAAATGCATTTATTATTATAAAGTTTCAAGTCCTGCTGTAAAGATCATGTTGTTTTGTTTTCCCCAGGGCTTTCACTGTGATTTACTGCACTGCAGGCTGTATGATAAACTATAAATAATGCAAAGAGGGAAGGCTCTTGATTCCTTATGCAAGTGGAAGAGTTAAGACTTGATCGAAGGACTTAAAACATTCACATGCTTAAACTGAGGTTGGGGGTGTGGGGATCCAGGCACTTGTTTACAGACTTTGAATAAATGCAAAGGATTTATGGTTTGTGAAAAATTTGTACTGTGGAAAAGATAATAAATTGGAGACATTATTGTGTGGGGTTGTGCTGATTTTTGTTGATAACACTCCACCAAAAACACTGTTTTCTGGAGAGCTATGTAAGCTGTCTTGTTGCTTACTTGCAGTATTAGAAATAGTGATGTTTTGGAACTAAGTTGTCAACAAATTTCTTTGTTTTATATTGTTTGTCACATTTGTATGTAGTTTGAAATGTTTAAATGCTCTATTATCAAGATTAACAAATATAAATTTATGGTGCATTTAGATTGTGTTGAATCAGTTTGTAAAGTTTGAAATTGGTTAGGTGATAGGCTAGTCTGTGAGTAGCCGAGAGCGCTCTCGCACGAACCAGCAAAAGCAAGTGGACATCTTTAATTTCCAGTGAGGATTGGTGGTTGGGTGAAAACTGAAACGTGGTAACTGGAATTTGTTTTTTGGCACTGGCTAATATACATAATATCTAACTCAGTGCTATATAGTGGGAATGCTGATGGATGAGTAAGACATTCCTTTGAGATTTGCTTAAAAGGAATGTTTTATTAAGAAGCGGAATGTCATAAACTCCTGTAAATTGTGATCATCTACTTCCATTGGTCTTGATGTTACAATTGTCAAGGTCTCACTGAGGCTGATGACTACATGGTTACAGATCAGCTCCTAGGAATGGAGGTTGGCCGTCTGAAATGAGGATGCTTTGTGCAGATAAGGTAAGAAAGCATGAAATGAGTTCAGATACAGCTCTGGAGTTCTACAGGAAGGGAGCCGATTGCACATACAGAATTGCAGAGTGTTCAGGAAACCCTCAAACTGAAGGGGATGCTTTGTCTTTCTCATGAGTGAACCGGAGGTGTGGTGTTTGGAAATTGCAACAGAGATAAGAATGATTTGGTTTGGTGGACAGAAAAGGTCAAAGCTACTGGAACATGGAGTGTGCTTATAGAAGGCTTGGCCTGAAGATTGCTCATAGCTAGGGTCAGTGGGGCATTCTGGGTCAGAACCATGTAGAAACTAGGGGAGATTGGCCTGAGAGAGTGTGGGTAGCTTTAGGCAAGGAGTGATGGCTATACCCAATTACACATTTATAAACAGGCCTAACCAAGGGGTGTTTCTGTTTGCACATTGCAGTGTTTATTTGCATTAGTAACAGTATTTTTTGACATTTATTTGCATTGATAACTATTTACAAATTTAACAAAATAATTGAGTTTTGGAAAGCCACAGTCATTTCTGCATTCCATCACATATGAAATGTTGGGCATTTCTAGACATTTGACATACATTTGTTGCCTTACTCTCATCTTTCACAATTATGGTGTTTTCCTGGTTCTTCCTTACTGAAAAAAGAAAAAGATCCCTGGTGTAGAGAAGTGCAAGGAAAAAAACAGCAGCTTGCAGGTCAAATTCTGCTATCAAAACTACGTTTACTATTTGGTGTGCTTTCTGCTAGATATTCTTTTAAATAGTTATGCATTTTACCTAATTGAAAACATTTTTCTATCGTGTTTTTTTCACTTTTAACTCAAAAAGTTTTCCAACATTAAACTTCTTTGCAAACATTTTAGTGACTGTTTAATAGTATGGCATTGTATGGATTTACTGTAATCTTTTAAAACATTCTGTCATTCAACATTCTAATCTATAATATATTATTTAAAACACTAATTTGTTATTTAACATTATAATATAATATGTAATCATTTAAAACATTCATCTATCATTCAACATTAGGCTGCTGCCAAAGTTATTTCATGTGGAGTAATAGCATCTAATACTTTTGAGTACTTTATACCAGGCACTGTTTTAATTCTGCTATATAATTCTAATTCAGTCTTTACACTAACCTGGAAAATAAGTGCTTTTAAAAAATCACTATTTTCCCAATGACAGTAGGTTGTTGAGTATCCATGGTAAGTGATAGAGAGCTCCTCCTTTGTCTCCTCCTCTTCTTCCTCCTCCTCCCTTCTTGTTTCTTCCTCCTTCTTTATTATCCTTCCTCCTCCTCTTCCTTCTTTTCTCTTCCTCCTTCCCTTTTCTTCTTCCTTCATCCTTCTTCCTCTTCTTTTTCTTCTTCCCTCTTCTTCCTCTTCCTCCTCCTCTTTTTCTTTTTCCTTTTTCTACTTCTTTCTTTCTTCCTCTTCCTTCTTCCTCCTCTTCTTTTTCTTTCTCCCCTCTTCCTTCTTCCTCTTCCTCTTCTTTTGTCTTCCCTCTTTTTCTTCTTCCTTCCCTCTTCCTCCTCCTCCTCTTCATCCTCCTCCATCTTTCTCCTCTTTCTTTTCTCCCTTTTTTCTCTTCTCTTCTTCACTTTATAGCCTGATTATGTCCCCTCCTTCCTCTTCTTCCAACATCACTGTCATACCCCCTTCCCCACTATCCCATCCCCTTATCTTCAACCCACTCTAGTACATAAGTCTCAGTAGGACTAGATGCATCCTCTTCTAGTGAGGCCAGACAGGGCAGCCCACCTAGGGGAGAGAGATCCAAAGGCAGGCAATAGAGTCAGAGACAGCCCCTGTTCTAATTGTTAGGGCACCCACATGAAGAGCAAGCTACACATTTGCTACATATGTGTAGGGGGTCTAGATTCAGCCCATGCATGCTCTTTGGTTGGCAGTTCAGGCTCTGTGAGCCTCCATAGGCCCAGGTTAGTGGTGTCCTTGACTCCTCCGGCTCCCTCTATTCTTCCTCCCATTCCACAGCTCTCCCAAGCTTTACCTATTGTTTGGCTGTGGGTCTCTGCATCTGTCTCCATCAGCTGCTAGATAAAGCCAGAGCACTGGTTTTGTTTGTTGCGATTTTCCCACAGGGCTTCTCTGTGTACAGAGCACAGTTCTCAACGTCTAAATAATACTGCATAAATTCTCATCAACACTGATTTCTTACAGTGTATTTTAAGGAAGTGCATAGCAAAGTGTGAACGTCTGTGTATATTCACAAGGTCTCACTCATCCTTCAGGGATAACATTTTTAAGGTGCCTTTGCCCTAGAGCAGTGGTTCTCAACCTTCCTAATGCTAGGACCCTTTAATACAATTCCATGTATTGTGGTGACCCCAACCATAAAATTATTGTCATTGTTACTTCATCACTGTAATTTTGCTACTGTTATGAGTCATAATGTAAATATCTGGTACACAACCCCTGTGAAAGGGTCACCTGATCCCCCAAAGAAGCCCTTTTACTTCATTTCTAAATTGCCGTTTTGTTACAGCTTCACAGAAAAAGAATGTTTAGAGAGATTAGACAGTTTTTACTGTTTTGTTAGCCTGTATTTTTCATGTTAGTGAATTGCTTGTTTGTGGGTTTTGCTCATTAAGCTCTTAGTGATGTAATGTTCTTCTAAATATTTTACAATGAATCTTTCAGACTGTGTTTTTGCTTAACAATTAAACTGGTTTTCTTTTAAACATAGATATATTATTTATCCATACTTTAAAAGTAAGTGAAAGAAAAACTAGGTTTAAGATTTTTAAGGTTTAAGGTTTAAGTAAACTAGTTTTACTGATCTTCTGTTTAGAATTTTAACATTGTTTCTATGGCGGAGGTGGGTTTCCTCAGTGTCAACAAGAATGTGGAGGCAATGGTGACATCTCTGGTCCTCCTCCTCCTCCGCACATGTTTATGCATGTGGGTGCTCCCTGATGTGCACATGTATGTGCATGCCTATAGGAGGCAGATATTATTCATGTTAGGTATCTCCATCCATCACTCTTGTTTTTTGAGACAACCTCTCTCAGTCAACCTGAATTACAGATTGAGCAAGCCCCAGGGATCTGCTGTCTCTGGCTCCTCAGCCCTGGCGTTACAGGCTTGCATTGCTGCTTCTGACTTTTTACATGGGTGCTGGGAGTCTGAACTCAAACTCATGGTTGTGCAGCAAACACTTTACCCAATGAGCCATCTCCCTAACCCCCAGAGCCATCTTAATTCCTTCAACTAACATCTAATGGTTCGCCTGTACCAAGTGTTGTGAGCAGCCCCGAATGTGAACGTTGATGTCACAGGTGCTTACTGTGAAGGGACCCAGTATGTAATAGGAGATGAGGTGGAAATCCTTATGTGTTGGATAAGGATAAATACGCACTGACTGTTGAGTCGCTAAAGGCTCCTGGAAAGAGAGACTATTGTATTCATAGCTAATCAAAGATGAAAAAAATAAAGACATGGAGAAGTTGGCTGTGGTGCTAATGCAGGACCAAGGGTATGTTAGTTTTTGCTTTCCCGCTATTATGGCTTCTGCAAATGAGTTTGCACTTAGAGAGTTCCAGCAGAATGTTTAAAAGCAATGAGCGTAAGTTGTCCAAAGTATGATATTTGGCAGAATACATAAGCCTTGGGAGTACTGATTATAAAACGTTTCCTCTACCAGCCATCATGGGCAGGTCTGGGAGGCACAGCCCTTCAGAATGTCTGAGTAGGTGGAGGCTGATTTGGAAAGAAGGGCAGTAGACTTCAGGCCGAGTTTGAGGATTTCGCCGAGTTTGAGGATTTCGGCCCTGTCCTAAGAGTGGGCTTTCCTGGAGTTCTCTACAAGTCTAAAAAGTTCTAAGGAGTCTCTTGAAGGCAAATCCACTGTAGACTCCGGTGCAACCCTGTAAAGCAGCCTCAGTTTAGATAGTGATTTTTTTGGTGTGGCCAGATGGGGGCCAGTGCTAAGCGTCCTCTGGAGTTACATAAGTGTCGTTGCTGGGTTCCGCCGCATGCTGGTGCAGTTTTCTATCAGTTCTATCTCCAACAGCCTCTAGAAGTGAGAGAGGGCACTACACTAAGGTAAGGCTGGCCTTCTGCTCTTTCCAGGCATCTTCTTCCCTACAACAGTCCACTCTATAAGCTCCTACTTGGGTCAAAACGATTTATCTCTTTGAGTGGACTTGAATGTCAAATAGTTTTGTTTTTACACACAGCTGTTTAGCGTTACACATCTCTGCATACTCTGTGTTCTCTGAATGCTTTTTTTAATTGAAATATCTCAGCTCTAAAATGTCCACATAGACCCTTTTCTTATGTGTGAAAATGATAGAAGCTCAAGCATGCCAACTCCTGTCCCCAAGGTTATGGAACTACCAGCATGTAGGCTGAAAGTTGTCAAAGCAAGTGTGTGTGTGTGTGTGTGTGTGTGTGTGTAATTATAACTCCCAAACATGTAGATGTTTGTATCTCAAGCAGGGTACTGGTGGAACTAATTTATCAAAAATAATGAGGATAATTTGAGTATGTACTGTATTTCAGGAAACATTCTAGATGTTGAGAATGAGAGAGAGAGAGAGAGAGAGAGAGAGAGAGAGAGAGAGAGAGAGAGAGAGAGAGAGAGAGAGAGAGAGAGAGAGGACAGAGAGAGAGAGAGACAGAGAGAGAGGAGAAGAGGAGAGAGCGAGAGAGAACGAAAAACCTAACCCCTCCTCAGGGCTGGCTTACACGGTGCACGACAATAAACAACTGAAGTATGTAATATGTTAGATGAAGGGAGTATGTACTGAGATAGAGTAAGGTTCACGGTGATGGTTTGAGGTTTAAGTGAGACGGTCAGAAAAGACCTTCATCATAGCTGAGTAAAGACATGAAGAAAATGCAGCAGAGTCTTGGAAATACTAGGAAAAGAGCATTCTGCCATGTACATACCATACACTAACCAATTATGTCACTAGAGCCTGCTTTGAAAGAACATTCTGGTTAGAATAACAGGTTATGAATAACAGGTAAAAAAGACCTTGTGGCTTTCTTTGTGTTCTTAATTTATGTGTGTGTGTGTGTAGTACTATTACTTTTATTTTTTAAATTTTACTTAAATAATTTAGTTAGATTACATCTCAGTTGTTATCCCTTCACTTGTATCTTCCTGTTACCCCCTCCCTCTTTCACCCTATTCCCCTCCCCTAGGCCTGTGACAGAAGGGGACCTCCTCCCCCACCATATGGTCACAGCCTATCAGGTCTCATCTCACCTTTTTATGTAGACATTGGTTTAGCTTTGCTACTTGGCAAAAAATAGCATGTAATAACACTTGTTGTTTTTTACCCATTTTGTACACCCTAGATACCTTCAAGCACACCTTAATGAATTCTCTTATCCTCTATTTTGCTTCCACTCATGTCCTGTGTCCTTGTTCCTTAGGTTTGTGCACTGTAGTAATTAGGCAAGTGAATTTCAGAGTGTTTGCATACACTCCAGCATTTCCCACCTGTGATACTGGGCAAATACCATGTTTCAGGGTTGTTTCTCCACCTGTGAAGTAGGGATGTAATGGTCCTTCATTGTTATGAGTGTTAGATAAGCCAGTGCGTGTGAGGGGCTTGTCACAGTGCTGGGTCCCTAGCAGGTAAATCTAACCTGCCTATTCTTCATTGAGGTATTTGGCCCTGGCTCAGGTAGACTGTCTGGGGGAAGGTCAAGTTCTGCTCCTATGTAAAAAGTGTTTTACTCCCTTTCAGCCTATGGGATCCCAGGATTTTGTTGATATTCTTCAGTGAAATCATGTTTCCTTGCATATCCCCAGATCCCATCCCAAAGCCTTGAGAATCTGAAATGAATCCTTATGCTGCTTACTGGCAGCTTGTCATCACCATAAAGCTCCTTTCAGGCGCGTCTCTGTACCTTTTCGACCAGTGCTGCTGCTCCTCTTGATGTATAGCCTTTGCTCCCACAGACTTAGCATGGATCCTATTCCCTTGGTACCACTTGCATTCCTTGTACATTTATCTCCCACGCTGTCCTTCCTGAGTTACACAGTGCATCTCTGCATCCATCTGTGGCATCCTCTCCATGTCCTTGACTTCCCACAGTACATTTGTGCTGCCGATGCACTCCTTAACTCTGAGCCTGCTCTCACTATGAGCTCCCACTCCTATTTCTGTCTGTGATTATTTTACCATGCCACCAAATCTCTACACTGAGTAGTAGTTGGCTTCCAATGAACATGTTCAAATTCAAACTTCCTTGTTCTACATTCTTAGTTTATATCAGTTAGCATCTAAGTAGATATAATAACTTTCATATATATGTATATCATTGCATTGGTACATAATCACTCCTTTTACTCTCTTGTCCCTTTACCCTTCCCCCTTCATTGTCTTTCTCACGTTCTTTCTGCCCCTCTGTCTCTGTCTCTCTCTCTGTCTCTTTGTCTCTGTCTGTGTCTGTCTCTGTGTCTCTGTGTCTGTGTCTGTCTCTCTGTCTCTCTGTCTGTCTGTCTGTCTGTCTGTCTGTCTGTCTGTCTGTCTCTCTCTCTCTCTCTCTCTCTCTCTCTCTCTCTCTCTCTCTGTGTGTGTGTGTGTGTGTGTGTGTGTGTGTGTGTGTGTGTGTGTGAGAAACAGATTTTGCCAAAGAGAAAGTGTGTTTGTCTTAATCTGGCTTATTTCACTTGGCATGATATCCAATTCCATAAACTCCCCTGAAAATTACATAATTTCATTCTTCCTTGTAGCTGAATGAAACCATATTGTAACATGTACAACCACAGTGTGTTTATCTAGTCATCTGATGATGGACACCTAGGATGTTTCTGTGTGTTGGTTCTTAGTAATCTACTTATGTGCTGCATGGCATGTATTAATTTGCAGATGCTGCACATGCTCGCAGATGAAGGAAGCCAACTAGATATGGTGTATAGTCTTTTCAGTGTGTTAATTAGGCTTTCAAGTGCTTCATTCAGAATTTTTACATCTGTATTCATCAGGGAGATTGGTCTTTAGGTTTCTTCTTTCATAGCAATTGTTCTTACCTTCCTGACACTATAACCCTTTAGTACAGTTCTTTATGTATGGTGACTCCCCCCAACCATACAGTGATTTTTATTGCTTCTTCATAACTATAGTTTTGTTACTGTTATGAATCATAGTGTAAGTATCTGTGTTTTCTGACGATCTTAACAGCTCCTATGAAAGGGTCATTTGACCCTTGAGAGCTGCTGTTTTATAGTATAAAGATACTATCTGCTTTTGGTTTCAGAATAATACTGACTTCGTATGATGAATTGGAAGTATTCCCTCCCTTTTTTTCTTCTTCTGGAGTACACTGAAGATTGCTGCTGTGTGCTCTTTAAAGTCTTGTGGAATTTGCAGTGAGTCCATCCAGTCTCAAACTTTTCTTTGTTAGAAGACTTGTTTAAGTTGTGTGTATACTCTTGGTTTAAATTTGGTAGATCATGTGTGTCTAGGGATTTATCTGTTCTTTCTAAATATCTTTGAGTAAGTTTTCAAAGTATTCTCTAATGGACCTCTGGTTTTATGTTATGTATTATAAGATGCTCTTTTATCTCTACTTTATTAACTTAGGTTTCCTGTTCTTTGATTAATTTGGCTATGGGGTTTTTTTTTTATTATTATATTTGTTTTTTTCAAAGGACAACTTTTTGTTTCAGTGATTCTATTGTTCCCTTTTAGTGTCCACTTAATTTATGCTCTGATCCTCTTTCTTTTTTTTTTTTTCTATTGATCTAGGGTTTGGCTTGTTCTTGTTTTTAAAGACATTGGAAGTACATAATTGTAAAAGCATCTTTTATTCTCCTGATATAATTGTCCTCTCTGAGGCCTACTGCCTCTGTCTGCTAACCCAGGCCTAATCCTGGACATTTCTAGCCTCTGCACAATCTAATCTAGGCATAGAATGTTTTCAGTCTCTAAGACTTACTGCTGAATATACTCACCCTTACTAGATCTTTCTGAATTGTAGTTGGCTGGTTCAACTCAGCTGTTCTGGCTCAGAGTCCTCTCCAAACTGACTGATTTGAAATGGCTTCTCTTGACTTCTTACTGAATTGCTCTACTTGGCCTCAAACTAACTCTAGCAATCTGTTCTAATCTTCTGGCTCCTCATTCTCTGGCTCCTTCTGTCTTCACCTGTGTCTTGTTCTCTCTTCAACCTGTCGCTGAAAAACTCTCCTAGTAAAACTGCCTCTCCTCCTCCCCTCTCTCTCTGCACTGTTCTCTTTTAAGTGACCACTCTTTTCTCTCTGTTCTCATGAGAGTTGGTCATATTCTGTCAAATATTTCTCTGATTTGTCAGTTTGTCTGCCTTTCAATTTGGGATCACTTTCAAACATGGGTGCTTCCTTTTACAAACTAACTTTACTTTCATCGTTTTGGATTAAAGGTGTATATTTGAACCTTGGGCCTTCAGGTCGATGGTCTTATCAATTGAGTTATTTGTGTTTTTCTGTCCCGTAATGGTTATGGAGTTGAGCATATCAGTTGGGTGCATATATATTTATTCTATCGTCTTGGTAGATTGTTCCTTATTAATGTAGCAATTCTCTTTACTGCTTCTGACAAAATTTGAAGTATACTTAATGTAGCTATAGGTTCCACTTTTCCACTTTCATTTGTTTATATATTCATTTCACCATAGTCTATGTATGTCTTTGCCAATGAAATGTGTTTCTATTAGCAAAACCTATGGGTCTTGCTCTAAATTCACTCAGCTCTTCTTCATCTTTTAATTGAAGAATCAAGACCATTTTATTTATAGTTGCTACTGACAGGGCTTTTCTGATTCCTATCATTGTTTTTCTGGGTGGTTCAATTAGTGTTTTTCTTTTTCTTTCCCTCTTTCTCTTTTTTCCTCCCTTCCTCCTCCTCCTTGTTCTTTCTCCTTTTACCTTTCTTTCATTTGTTCTTCTAAATGAACACTTATAGTTAGTGATACAGTTTTAGATTCTTTGCACTAACCACTACTCACTGCAATAAGGAATTTCTCTGACCAAAGTTGAACACAACACAAATCTCTGGGCAGTAATATTTAGTAATAGTCTATAGACTATCATAGAGACATTTTTTTTTTCTCTCTGGCCATGTCTGTTTGGGGTTCTAAATCCATTTTATTTGGATAACTATTTTGCCTAGTTTGGGGAATTTCCTTCCATATGATTTCACTGAATAGATTTTCTATGCCTTTTGTTTTCTTTATATCAGCTCCTTCTCCAAGGAGTCTTAGATTTCTTTTCTTGATA
Organism: Acomys russatus; assembly: GCF_903995435.1. Lineage (NCBI taxonomy): Eukaryota > Metazoa > Chordata > Mammalia > Rodentia > Muridae > Acomys > Acomys russatus. The sequence goes on from NC_067158.1 coordinate 44,305,139, forward strand.
ATATCCCAGAATGCTTAGAAGTTGTGTTCATTATTTTAAATTTTAATTTGAGTGAATTAATTCTTCAATCTTCTACTCCTGTAATTTATTAATCACATTTCCACTGTTTTTATCTGGTTGAATTTCTTATTTAAACATTTCTGTTTATTTATGTCCAAAATATAGTTTTCTTTGATGAATTTCATATTCATATTACTGTAATCTGTGTTGCTGATATTGTTACTTGTGTACAGAATTGATTCATTTTATACATCTGCTTGCTTTCTCTTTCAATCCACCGATCGTTTTTATGAGTAAACTTTTGAATTGTCTGCCATTTTAACTATGTCACTCTCTTTAATTCTGTAATTTAAGGTTTATGGTCTTTTGGAGACTTTGTGTTGCCTTGCTTTATCACATTTCTTCTGTGTTAGGAGTTATGCATTTGTTGGTTTTAATATTCCCATCAGTTTTATTTCAGGATCATCTTAGTGAGCAGCCTAATTTTGAAGGTTCAATCTTCAGTTCTACCCAGACGGAAGAAAACAAATTTCGATAGCAGAAACAGAAAGAAACCAGAATGAAAAAGATTAAGAAAACCACTTAAAAATTTAGGGGTACATAGCTACTACAGGGCACATGTGGGGGGTCAGAGGACAACTTTCAGGAGTTGACTCTCTCCTTCTCCCGTGGGAATTACAGGAATCAAACTCAGTTTTTCGGACTTGCATGGCTAGGGCCTTACCGGCTGAGCTATCTCATGACCGCTCAGATAGTCCGTTCCTGCTGAGGAGACTGAGTTGAGCCATGAGAAACTTTCTCATACTTGTCATCTTGTCCTACCATTATAGACTTGTCCTACCCATATAAAACTAGAGATTACGTGCATACTAACTGATGGCTCAAAAAAGCAATGGCAGTCCCTCATTCCTCCAATGATAGTCCCTCACTCAGTTACAAGCCTCCCCTTTTTCCTGAGAAGCATGCTTGCTCTTTTATTTGCCTAGATTCTATTTTTTGTTCTCTCTTTCTCTCCGTCTCTTTCTGTCTCTCTCCCTCCTTCCCTCCCTCCCACCCTCCCTCCCTCCTCCTCTCTCTTTATTTACTTTACATCCAATTGTAGCCCCCTCCCTCCTCTCCTCCCAGTCCCATCCCCCCTCTTCTTCCTATCGCTACTCCCCTACTCCTCAGAAAAGGGGAGTCCCCCACTACCAACCCACCCCAGCACATCAAGTTGCATCAGGACTGAGTGAGTCCTGTGGCCTGGCAAGACAGCCCTGCCAAGGGGAACAGAAATACTCTTAGAAATCATGCTAAAATGGACTAATGTATCATCAATGTCCAGAGAACAGAAAATGGCAAAAATGATTTAAAGTGGTCGCCATTTTAAAAGTTAATGTAAAAGAAATAAGAATATGGACATTAGAAGAGGAAAAGAAAAGGAGAAACAAAGTGAGGTGGTTGGTTTTAATTGTCAAGACAAAATAGAATCACCTGGGAAGGGAGATCCAACTAGGAATGGCCTGGATTAGGTTGGCCGTAGGCAGGTCTGTTGGGGATGGTTTGGTTACACCCATTGATATGGGAAGAGCTAGCATAAAAGTGGGGTACACTATTTCCTGGGTTTGGACCTGGACTGGAGAAAACAAGCTGAGTGTAAGCACACGCTCATCCTCTCTGCTCTTGCCTGGGCATTTGACCAGATCGCAGTAGTTAGGTAGTCTAGAGGTTGGGCCACTTGGTAACCTTAGTCGTGGAGCTAGCAGTAATTTTTGGGTGACAAGGTTATCTAGCCACAGGAGCTGAGGCTACATCTCAGTGTATGCTCCACTGCATAAGGCCTCATGCCACCTGTTCATCTCCTCATGTCTACATTTCCTCCTCTATCAGCTGCTCCCTGTGGCCACCACAGGGCTCTGGTAGGCTGATGGCAGGCTTTCTGTTTATTATCAGGGGTAGTTCAATCTTAAATTGTAAAGTTTGTGTGAAGCAACCTCATGGCGGCTCACTGTAACTTCAGCTTTAGGGTATCCAACCCTCTTCTAGCATCCATGGACACTGGATGCACACAAAGCACAGACGTATATGCAGGCAGAGCACCCATATACAATACAAGGGAATGATAATAATTTTTAAGCTCTAAGGGACTTCGTTTTAAAAAAAAGTATTTGTTCCTGAATATGACAGGTCAGTGATAACATAGTATCACTGATACATAATTTCACTTTTGCAAAAGAATAGTCTAATACGGGTTATCAAGCTTTAAAAAAAAGACATTGATAGCATGAAAGCGAGCACAGGCATTATGTAAACATTGGGAATGCCTGGAGTTTGCCTGCTAACACTATAGTTGACCCATAGTGAAGTTGATTAAGCCATAGTATAAATGAAAGATGGGTCAAAAGGAAGAGAAGGAACTTTAGTATATGCTCATATAAAAGTGGTCTAGTGCCAAAAATACCAGTGTACAATAAGTACCATCTTAACTGAAAATAAAGATAAAGTCTTGAAGAAGCTATGAGGGAAAAAAGAACAATCATGCACGGCCTGTGTGAAAGCAATGACACATATGCCAAAGGACTTCTGAAAGGAAACAGCGGAGTCCAGGAAGCAGCTCAGTGACATCCCAACAGTGTTTGGGGAAAAAAAAAAATCAACTGCCAAAAATTAGGTTGAACAAAGATTTTTCAAATGAAAGGTGAGAAAGTTTGTTGTCAGCAGACTTGCACTATAAAAATTGCTAAAGGTTGTTCTAGCACATGAAATTCTGTCAGATAAAATTCATAGTCATAGAACATAGTAAAAGGCACTGTAAACAGCAACCATCTCAGAATTTATATGTAGAATAAACTATGTGTCAGTCATAGCACAGGAGACATGCAGGATACATTCTTGAAAACAACTTTTACTGCACACGTGGTATGATACTAACTCCAGGTATGACGTGATAAGATGTGGACAAGTGCTGATGTTTTTAGAGGAACCACCATAAAAATAGCCTATAGTTAACACCTCAGTGGAAGACAGGGGACTCTTAAAGTGGGATTAGTTTAAAAAGCTTAAGTGCAGGGTGTAGTGGCTCATGCAGGAGGCAGAGGCAGGTGGATCTCTGTGGGTTCAAGGCCAGCCTGCTATATAAAGAGAGTTCCCCAAGATAGGAAAGAGGTTTTCTTCAAGGCTACCAAATATAAAATAGCCAAAACACTAAGAATGTAGCATTTATATAATTCCTGATTGTTTCATGGTTCTTGCTGTAGGTAGTTTATTGTATATGTGTATAATAATATAAATGTATATGTAAAAATATTTAATAAGAAAAATTGAGAGAGAGAGAGAGAGAGAGAGAGAGAGAGAGAGAGAGAGAGAGAGAGAGAGAGAGAGAGAGAGTTAATTCCAGGACAGCAAGGGCTGTCTCAACAAACAAACAAACAAACAAAAGCTAATAAGTAAGGGAAAAGGATGTAAGAAGCACATCATGAAACAGATTATTCCAGACTCAACAAGAACAGCAACAACAAAACCCAATCATTCTCATTGCTTAAGAGTGAGAGTGGTCACAGGTAGAGTGGGAGTTTTAGTAGGCGCCCTTGCTTTGGTGGTGTCTTAGTCACTGTCCCATTGCTGAGAAGAGACCAAGGCAACCTATAAAAGAAAACATTTAATTGGGGACTTGCTTATAGTTTCAGAGGTTTAGACCATTACCATGGTAGGGAATCAAAGACCCCACTCTTTGGTCACTAAGTATTTAAATATATGAGCCTACAGGGGCCATTCTTATCCACATCACCACATTCCACAGCCTGACTCCCATTGATTTGTAACCTGTCATACTGGAAATATGCATTCATCCAATTTCAAAAGTCTCCACAGTCTATCAGTCTCAACACTTGAAAACGTCCAAAGTTCTGGGGCTGGAGAGATGGCTCAGCAGTTAAGAGCATTTGGCTGCTCTTCTAGAGGACCTAGGTTCAATCCCCGGCATCCACATGGCAGTTCACAACTGTCCATAACTCCAGTTTCAGGGGATTCGATACCCTCGCACAGACATACATGCCGAAAAAATGCCAGTGCATAACCCCCATGGTCCAAATTGCTCTCAGCATCACTCTCTTCCAAGCTTCAGCTAGGATGGCCCATTAAACACCACGTAAAGCACCCAACCACTTTTCTAATCCAAAGCACCAAGGTCATCTGATTTCTTCCAACAGACAGCATGGTCAGGCCTGTCACGGGAATATTCCTCTCACTGGTACCAACTTCAGTCTTAGTCACTGTCCTGTTGCTGTGAAGAGAGGCCACACTTCCTACTCCTAATCTTATCAAAGAGTTCTACTCCCTGACCTCTAAAATTTCAAATATATGAGCATATGGGGGATATTCATCTACAAACCACCACGGGTGGTCACTTACATCATGTTTACGTTTCTTGGTTCGCCAAAGTGTGATTCCTTCAAATCCTTCTGCTCTGCTTTTTTTTTTCTTCAAATTTCGTTGTTAAGTCTAGTTAAGAGCAGCACACAGTAATTGTGCTGTATCCTGAACTTCTTGCTGCCTTGAAATTTCCTTGGTCAAGTAAGTTAGTTGATCACTTTGAATTCACCTTCACCCAAATATTCAGGATATAGGCAAAAAAAAAAAAAAAAAAAAAAAAAAAAAAACAAAACAAAAACAAAAAAAAAAAAAAAAACAGAGCCAAGATTCTTTGCTGGAATGTACCAGGCAAGTCCTCTAATATAATTCCCAGTGCAGTTCTTGTCGCCTTCTGAAACCCTGTGAGCACAGTCTCTGCCTACTGTCAACTCTCTGGTCTTCTAGACTTACTACAATCAGCCACTAAGTGGAGTTCACAGCAGTCTAGGATTTCTACAACCTGCACCTCCCAAATCACCTACAAGTCTCCCGCAAACCAGTTCCTAGGCTGAGCTGCAGGGCAGCTTGACTTGTGGCAATCACCTCCCTGTGGGTACCGATTGTCTGTACTAGTTACTTCTGTGTTTCTCTCTGACAGAGAGAAGTTAATGGGGAAAAGGGTATTTATTTCAGCCAGTGATGGCAGAGCGGCTCTGTCCATGGCAGCAGAAGCGCAGGGTAACAGCTGTTCAAATGGTGTGGGGCAGAAAGGCGATGGTGCAATACAGAAGCAGAGACAAACTGTCAAATGTCTGCCCCGAGTGGCCTACTATGTATTTATGTGTTTGTTTATTATTTTTCATACAATGTATTTTCATCATTTTCTCTCTCTCCCGATTCTTCCCAGATCTTTCCCATCTCCCTACCCAACACCACCTTTCTGTTCTCTTCCTCCTTCCTGTCCCCTCTCAAAAACAGCGACACCAAAAAGCAATAAGCCTCTACAAAAGCACAAAATTGAAAATCAAAGCAAACAGGCAAAAACCCAATAAGGGAAAAAAAAAAAAAAAAAAAAAAAAAAAAAAAAAAAAAAAAAAAAAGCCAAAGGAAAGCAAAATGAAACAAAACACTGTAGGCGACTAAGGAACGCTGACACCTGGAGAAAATAACCCCATTGGTTATCCAATACCATGTGGGTCAGCCCTGAAATCATATACATACAGGGAACATACAGGCCAAGCTGGATGTACTTACATGTTTAAGAATGAATATATATGTAACGCTGGTTAGGGAAAAAGAGGCTAAAAGCCATGAATACATGTTTGTTTTGTGTTGGCCAGATGCTCTTGGGCACGAGGCCTGCTCCACAGTAGGGTAGGCTTCTGCCGGTAGGCTCCTCAAGAAGCCTCTGTAGCCTTCAGAATAGTCCCACAGGATGCTTGACTCTCACTCAGAGGGGGAAACGAAATACATGTCTGTCTGAAGGGACAGAGGGAGGGAACTGAGTGGGCGAAGAGTGGGGGCAGGGAAACAAGGGTGGGGATCAGGTGTGGGGAGAACGGAGGAGGGGACAGCTGCGGGAGGAGTGGGGGCGGGGAGGACGGGGGAGAAATTGGCGGGAGGGCATCTCTGGGGCTGAGGCTCCCCTGAGTCTATGGGGATGCCCCTAGCTGAGACTCCTAGCAGCAGGGGTGGGGAGGGGGTAGGGGTAGGGGGTGTTGGGGGGTATGTGAAGATGATGTTATGAAGCTTCAAGTCGACTCCTCCGGTACTCAAGGGGGACTCCCAGTGGAGGAAGGGGGCCCTCAACCCACCATAAAACCTTTGGCCCAAAATTTGGTTTGCCTACAAGAAACTTAAGGATGAAGACGGAGCAGAGATTGAGGGAATGGCACACCAATGAGTCGCCTAACCTGAGAGCCACCCATGGAAGAGAGCCAATCCCTGAAACTATTAGTGATGCTCTGCTGTGCTTGCTGGCAGGAGCCTAGCACAACTGTCTTCTGAAAAGCTTTATTCAGCAGCTGATGGAAACAGATGCAGAGACCCACAGCTAAGCAATAGGCCGAGCTTCCGGAGTTTTGTGGAAGAATGGAAGGAAGGATTGAAGGAGCCAGAAGGGTCATGGATACCACAAAAAGATCTATAGAGTGAGCTGGCCTGGGCCCACGGGGGCTCACAGAGACTGAACCCACCAGCTGAAGAGCATGTATGGCTGGACCTAGGCCCCCTACACATGTATAGCAGATATCCAGAGTGGTCATCATGTGGGTCTCCTAACAATGGGGGAGGATGTGCTTAGTCCTGCGGTGACTTGGTGTGCCAGGGTGGATTGGTACCCAAGGTGGGGAGGGGGATAGAGGGGGTTCCCCTTCTCTGAGAAGAGGGGAAGGTGGAAAAGAGAGAGGGAGTCACAGGGGGTGGGACTGGGAGGAGAGGAGGGAAGGGGCTGCGATCAGGCTGTAAAGTGATTAAACAAGTAAATAAATAAATAAATGGAAATATAATAAGATAAAGTAGTCCCACAAGCTGGGCACAGAGCACTTAAAACAGGAGCCTGTGGAGGCTATTTCACATTTTAGTCATAGCATTCTTCCTTAGCTACCTGGCCACTGTGGTCTGAGTCTTTTCCATATGCAATTGGAAATGTCCTTTATTTTCCTGTGTATATGAAATACAGGTAATCCCCCAGGGTACAACATTGATACTTAAATCTTGGCAATAACTAAAAGCTCTCTAATTGGGCTTACTGCCAGCTCAACAGGAGACAAATTGTGCCTGGTACTGGAAACCTAGCCAACCACCTGGCGGCCAGTGAGGTCATGGATCTTGTAATGCACGTTTTCATTAGGTCCTGAATTCAGAGGTCTCTGAATTAGAGAGGGGAGGCTGGCCTATCTCACCAGAATGGCATTTCAACACATGGCACAAAATCTCACTTGATAAATGCCCACCCATATAACAAACCTCTTAGGTTCTTCTGTTTTCATCTGGCCAATATACATGAAAAAAAATATTTTTTTTCACTCCAAGTTTCCCAGGCTGTGTTGTGCCAAAGCTAGCCTTCAGATGTGTGTTAGTCCGACTACAGAGTTAATGATTTAATCACCAGAATAAGATATCTGGAGATTTCACATACGTGTGCAATATTTATACTTTTTTTTTTTTTTTTTTTTTTTTTTTTTTTTTACTATTTCTTTGTTCTGTTTCTTTATGCTTTCTTAAACAGTTTTTATTAGTTACCTTTGTGTGGCTGTGGCCAAATACACAAGGGAGCAATTTAAGGGAGGAAAATTTCATTTTGCCTGTATTGGAGACTTCACTTCAGTTCATGGGTGGTTAGCCCAGGCAATTGAGCAGCAGAAGTTATGGCACAGAAGAGCAGGTTGTGGCATGATAAAGAAAGGGAGTCAGGGGCAGACGGGACTCCAGATCTACCTCAAGTGTACACTCCCAGTGAGTGGACCTCCTCCAGCCAGCCCCTACTACTCAAAGTTCCCATCACTTCTTCAAACAGCGCCACCAGCTGGGAACCAAACAGAACTTCCTTGGTTCTGTGGGTGCCTTGGTTTCAGAAAACCAAGCCTGCTCGGGTTTCACATTCAAACCATACGCGAGCAAGCTCGAGTGAGAGCATACAGAAAAGCCAGGCTATATCAAGACTGGGGTATGTGCGGTCCTTCTGCAGTGGAGGCTGAGGGCAGAACTCCTTAGTTCTGATTTTCTCCTGGTCGGCATGTTCTGCTCGGCCTCTCCGTGTCCAGGTGAAAGGAGGAAACATTGAAGATCCGTGGTCTTGAATTTGAATCATTTAAATCAGGAGCCCCTTTCTCTATCATTATCATATACACGGGCCGCTCCCTTACCACGGGTTTTCTCAAACCAACAAGGTGGGCGGGGGAGGATGAGGGGGGGGTGGTATAGTAAGGTTTGTGCGGTTCGCCACTGTTTCCTGTAGATGGCAGTATTGCACTGGCATTCTCTCAGCTATACTCGAGACCATATGCCCCGAAATTGTTCATTATATAATTTTTCAGTGGGAATAATTTTTGCTCACAAATTCATTACAGCATATTTTCAATAGTCCTAAATTTATTGGTAAGCAGGTAGAGTCCACAAAGCTGCAAATTTTAAAGGAACAAAATGAGGCCTTTTTTTTTCTTTTCTTCCTTGGAGCTTCCCTAGTTAATAGTGAAAAGGGAGCATATTGCAAAGTATAATTGTCACGATTATGCGGGCTGTTCATTTGCTTTGCATGTGCACACGCATGCATCTGCCACAGCTGCAACGCACATTGGATAAACAGCCCTTTCCTGTATAGTTCGAAGCATCAATGGTCCTTATTTGGAGCAGTTTCTTTATTTTGTTTTGTTCATAATGAATGCTACCCACAAATACAGAAAGCAAGGGAGCAGGAAATAGTCTGTGTGACAAGGAGGGAGGCTCTTCAAGATAGCCGTGTACATGAGTAGACAAATTCAAGCTATGTGCTGGCTTCATATGAACAAGGCCAGCACTGCACAATGGAAGCTGGGTGTGTTAATTAGATTAATGGCTTGAAAACAAATCCATATCAGAGTAGCTAATTAAATATTTCATTTTGAGTTATTTTGCACAATTTGCCTTGGTAGGCAACAGACAAATATTAAGTATTCAATTTTGTCTTCAAGCACAACCCACTAATATTCCAGCGATTTAATTCTTTGGTTCTGGTGTTTTGGGCTTTGAAGGTGTTCTCTTTCTGTCCTGGTTAATCTACTTGACAGTTGAATGTTAAACAGGACTCTGCTGTTCTCAGCCGCAGTTTGGATGTCTATAGAGGATTTGAGCTCTTTGTGTGTTTAGCACCCAATGATGCTCTTCCTGGTTCGGGGTCTCTGCCTTTAGGTGTCCCTGCAAGTTGCTGTCTGGTCCTACAAGAACCTGTTCAGTGATAGGAATGATGTGTGTGACATTGACGAGTGTTGCATCCATACAACACAGAGGATATTCCTTCTACAGGTAGCCTAGGTCCCGTGAGCTCTGCCTTCTGCTCTCGCACATCTTTCTGGCAGCATGAGCTGGGCCCTGCCTTCCAGAGGCGGAAGGGCAGCCTACCGTTCTCTAGGGTAACTCCCGCCCACTCCTAGCAGGGACTCTCATGGTTTACAATGTTCCTGGCCAGGGCACTGGGCTTTCTCAACTCCTTTCCACAGTTCTCGCCCCTTTGACTCTCCACAATCTTTGGTAAGGCTGGATCTTTTACCAAGGCTTCCTGGGGCACTGCTGTCTCAGCGGAGTTGTTTTTTGTTTGTTTGTTTGTTTTTTGATTTTTTTTTTTTTTTCCATCCAAAGCCTCCAGCTCTGAGCTTCACTGCATTGGAGGTAATTAAAACAATTCCCCCAACAGCAGTGGGACCCGTGTGTTTGCCAGGTTTGGAGAGGCTCTGCTGCTGCTGCTGCTGCTGCTGCTGCTGCTGAGGGGAATGTGAGCCAGGGTAAATAAATAGCTACCTTTCTGGAGCATTGAGAATTTGACAACCTTTCTTGTTTCACAAAAAAATTTCAAGACACTTAAAAAAAAATACACAGCGTATATGTTGTCAACACTGTCGCCTTTGGCTGAGGGATCTTGTTATGAGAAGCCGCAGCAGGTCTGTGTTTCCACCTCAGGACAGTTGTGCCTCAAGTCTGAAGGTCCTGGGTCAAACCCAGCTCCCTTGCCAAATGCCTGTGCTGTTTTTTTTTTTTTGTTGTTGTTTTTGTTTTTTTCAGTGTTAGAGAAGGCTGAGGAACCCGGATGAGAGGAAAGACCGAGGATAGGCTTGGAGATTCAGAAAGGTGTCACAGATGTTTTCGGAGAAGAGGAAACAGATTCGCAGTCTAAGCAGAGGACATGGCATGCGCAGGCATGTGGAGAGTTCAGCAGCCACCTACCAAGTGACTGCTTTCCTTCAAGACTCTGTCAGTCACCTCTTCAGAAAGCTCCTAATCTCTGCACCTGTGATGAGGCCTACGCCCTCCCTTCCTTTCTTCTTTTCCTTTCTTTTACCTCCTTTCTGCTTCCTCTCCCTCCCTTTCCTCCTTCCATCCTCTCATGCCTTCCCTTCCTTTCTCTTTGTCTGTGCTCAGGATGGGCCCCAGGGCTCCCCAGGTATCAGGGAAGAACCACTGAGTTACACCTTAGCCTTGGCATCTCTTGTCCTACTGTCTGGAGACTCCGTTGGCATCTTTCTGTGTCTGTTGAGGACCAGGGTGGTGCTCTGGTCACTTTGTAGTTGCTGCAGTCCTATAGAGGGACCTGGGTGACTGCAATAAACCTTTCTGTATTCTTCCAGATCTCCTGGCAAAGGAACTATTCCTTCCTAGAATGTAAACCAGGAAGGGGAAGGGACAGCTTAAATCTTTCTTGGTGGAAAACAAAGGGAACATTGCCTAAATTCTACTCTGCCTACCCAACAGGTGAAGTGTTTTTCTGTAAAATGGAGCTTTTAATATTTGATATGTTTTTGGGAACACCTCCCATTATCGACCCTGAATTATTGGACTTGGCTTACAGGCCTGTATAAATATTTCTAAAGGAGAGCCATGTTAAAGAGTCCTCTTCCCTCACGTTGTAAAGCTCTCATTTTATTTACACATAAATCTTGGGAACGGTCCCTCTTCTCGACTTCACACTCCTCCAGACTCCAATACTGGCCCCCTTTATGGACAGGAAATCTCCTGATTTGTATTCCTCCAGCACCCTCAACAATAAAGCCACCCTCATTATGGAATAAAATATAAAACCGTCTCCCGATTGTGCAGTTGATGTGAATGAGACCTATTATGTTTGCTTTACTGTGGTGTAATCAGTGATAGATGGTGAGGGAAATTTCGAGGACCCTGGGGATTACGACACTCAGAATGCTAAGTGGAGTGGCTGTGGGCAACCATCTACTGGCGGAAAGCAGATGGGGCCCAAGGTGGCCAACACACGGGGTGCATGCCTTGGCTCGGCAGGGCTTGCCGCTCCTGTGTGCTTGGATTACTATAGACACTTTCAATGCAAGGTCAGAAGGGTGTGAGTTTCCCCAAGAAGAGACTTAGCACTTTTGTCCTGGACATCTCTCAGCAAAATCTTTCTGATGTGTATGTGCGCGCACATGGGCGTGTGTGCGTGTGCATATGTGAAGGCCAACTTGCTTACACACACAGCATGATTTGGGTCCATACTGCTGATCTTGTGAGCTCAAGTGTGAGTACAACTGTGTGTCCGTTCCCCTTGTCATGCATACAAACAGCTCTGTGGGTGGATGGCTGCTCAGTCTTGCTTTTTCTGCCTCTGTTTAGAACTAGAGAACAGATTCCTTTGGCGTGGCTTGATACCCTTCTGGTTTGCCTTGTTTCCTCTCCATGGCCCCTGATTTCTGCTTGGGGGGGATGGGGCATCAGTGAGGACTGGCTTGGTGTTCTAACATGTTTTCAGGCCCCCAGAGCCATCACTGTCCTTAATTAAGCCTCAAAGCATCATTGGGGGTGGGGACAGTTCATAACCGTCTCTTTTCAGGATTGCCTGAAGTGTATTTGGCTAAAAATAAAATGCAGAGAAAGGCAGAATTCTTGCCTGAGAGTGCAATGATAGCGAGACTGCTGCACTGAGCAGGGCTCACAGCAGGGGGCTGCTTGGAGGTTTGCTTCTGGGTTTTCTCCACCAGTCACAAAGAAGGCTGGTGGTCATTTGCAGGCTGGTCTTTTTGGGTTTTTTTTTTTTTGGTGGCTTAGGTACCTGGTGCTCGGTACTAGACAACCTCCTGCTGAGGGCACAACAACATGCCTTACAGCTGGGAAGGTGAGAGGTAGGGTCTAAAAAAGACCTTAGTTAATTTCCTTTTCAATTCTCATGCTTTTCCCCCCAAAATCATCTTGGCTCATGAACAAAAGATGTTTCCCAGTATTGTTTGGGAAATAGATGGCCCTTGGAAAATGAGACTCAGCAGATAACTGGAGCCTTATCACCGGACCTTAGCTGTTCACAGAGCAGTCTTGGTAAGGGAACATTGGTAAAGAGTGAGGTTTTTTTTTTTTTTTTTTTTTTTTTTTTCCTTTTCTTCTTGTTCTCTTTGCTTCTTATCAGAGCTTCTTTTTATGCTTCATTTTTAAGTAGGTCAGAAAGAAATGGAGTTGTCTTCAAACACTGTGTGTTAACTCATTAACTACCATTTTTTTTTCTTTTTTTACTTTTCAGATGTCTGCCAAAGTTTGCACTCCCTGCAATATACATTTTAACGATGTTGTATAAATTGGCATGGGCAGTGACTTGCTCTACCTAGAGCCAGAGAGAGCAAACCCATCACCAGCGACCCATGCCTTTCTCTCATGGCTTTTTTTTTTAATCTTATTCAAATACCCTTTGGGTTACAGCTTTCTCTTTTGCCCCCCCAACTATCTTTTATTTTCCTGTGTCTCTTTAAATATAGAGTGACTTTTTCACATAGCAAGTTTACAGAAGATTATCTTGCAAAATATGATTGATTTGATATATATTTTGAAATTGCATATTTGGGTCATAAACAACTGGCTAGGTCTAAATCCCTGCTAAAGGTACCTATGGAAATTAATTACTCCTGTCCACCTCCCCTCAAGCCCATTCCTCCCATTTCTGGCTTTCTTACCTAAGGGTCAATATAGAGTCATCCTTAAATTAAAGGCTTATTGTTTCTGGCTTACACAAAGCAACCTGAATCTACACCACATATAGCTGCATGAGTCATCTGCCATGGGAGTACAGAGAAAGAATAAGTGGGGAATAAAAATAATCAACATTTACCGATGGCTGACCCTGTGTCTCATTTCTCCCTCATGGTAAGCGTGAGAAACAAGCATGGGAAGCCAGCAGTGAGGCCTGAGGTTTGTACCCAGGGCCGCACAGCGGTAGGGCAGAGATTGGATCAGTGAAATGTGACTTTGGAGGATAATCAAGAGGATTTAACAGGTGTGGGCAGATGGGAGGGGAAAAGGACAGCTGAGGATGACAAATTTCACTCAGTAATGAGCAATTAGTTAAAACACATGTTAGGACATACATTCACCTGTCATCCACAGGCACGCAAGATTAATCTCAGGACCTAGGGACAAAACAGCAGTGTTGCAGCTCACTGGGAGAGAAAGCCTGAAAATATGCTCCCATGCTCCTATGGGAACCGGTCTGAATGAGCCAATAGCTGCCAGCTGCAGGCCATTCCCCAAGCACAATGACACGCTTGTCTCTTGCACCTACTACCCCACTGTGTATACGACAAGCCCGGAACAGTTCCTACAGCAGGCAGTGATCTAGATCCTTCCCCATGCCTCTCATTTTTAAAAAATTAGTTAAGTTTTGTACAGTTGAGTTTGTATGATTTTGACCATATCAACTCCTCCCAGATTTACCTACCCCCCCCACCATTTCCCTCCCAACCCATAAAACAAAACAAAACAACAGCAAAAAAAATCTAGTATAGTTCCCGTTGCCTATATAGGATTGCATGAGAAGCCTTTATAGGAGGCTGGTCTACCCATGGAGGGCTCCAACCTTACTAGCCCTTATCCAACAACCATCAACTGCCAATAGCTCTTTAGTCAGGATGGGGAGCTAGCCTGTCAGGTAGCTCCACCTCTGCCTCCCAACCTTGTTGGTGGCCTTTGGTTCATAATGGCTTCCTTCTTTCATGCCTCCCTTGAAGCTTTATGTGACTGTTTCCCAGGAAAAAGGTTCTGTTGAAAACTGTTGAAAATGTGGCCGCCTTACCCAGCAGAGCCTCTATGGCAGACAGGCCTGCAGGGTGAGTGTAGGGATGGGAAAGGCTTGAAGGAAAGAACTCACGAATAAAGGATTCAGGCTTTACGAGTATCTTTCAGGCGCCCAGGTCATGATCTCCAGGGCTCATCAAACATCTGATGCATGAGTGGCTACATGAAGGACGCGAGGCATTCTGTTCCTTAGCACAGTTTTGTGTCACCGAAAGAGAATTGCTTGGCTTCTAAGCTTTACAAGGCTCTCTTCCACTAAGCTAACCCTGGGATAGGAAGTATTTGCTTATTATCATCTGGGATGTGTATGTGTGTGTGTGTGTGTGTGTGTGTGTGTGTGTGTGTGTGTGTGTGTGTGTGTGTGTGTGTGTGTGTGTGTGTGTGTGTGTGTGTGTGTGTGTGTGTGTGTGTATGTGTGTGTGTGTATGTGTGTGTGTGTGTATGTGTGTGAGTGTGTGTGTGTGTGTGTGTATGTGTGTGTGTGTATGTGTGTGTGTGTATGTGTGTGTGTGTATGTGTGTGTGTGTGTGTGTGTGTGTGTGTGTGTGTGTGTGTGTATGTGTGTGTGTGTGTGTGTGTGTGTGTGTGTGTGTGTGTGTGAGTCTGTGTGTGTGTGTGTGTATGTGTGTGTGTGTATGTGTGTGTGTGTATGTGTGTGTGTGTGTGTGTGGTGTGTGTGTATGTGTGTGTGTGTGTGTGTGTGTGTGTGTGTGTGTGTGTGTGTATGTGTGTGTGTGTATGTGTGTGTATGTGTGTGTATGTGTGTGTGTGGTGTGTGTGTGTATGTGTGTGTGTGTGTGTGTATGTGTGTGTGTGTATGTGTGTGTGTGTGTATGTGTGTGTGTGTGTGTGTGTGTGTGTGTATGTGTGTGTGTGTGTGTGTGTGTGTGTATGTGTGTGTGTGTGTGTGTGTGTGTGTGTATGTGTGTGTGTGTGTGTGTGTGTGTGTGTGTGTGTGTGTGTGTGTATGTGTGTGTGTGTATGTGTGTGTGTGTATGTGTGTGTGTGTATGTGTGTGTGTGCTGTGTGTGTGGTGTGTGTTGTGTGAATGTGTGTGTAGTATGTGTGTGTGGTGTGTATGTGTGTGAGTGTGTGTGTGTGTGTGTATGTGTGTGTGTGTATGTGTGTGTGTGTATGTGTGTGTGTGTGTGTGTGTGTGTGTGTATGTGTGTGTGTGTATGTGTGTGTGTGTGTGTGTGTGTGTGTGTGTATGTGTGTGTGTGTGTGTGTGTGTGTGTGTGTATGTGTGTGTGTGTGTGTGTGTGTGTGTGTGTGTGTGTGTGTATGGATGCATGTGGTGAGTGCATGTGAGTATATTGGTGCATGTCCATGAGCTCACATGAAAATGCAAGGTGTCTTTCTCTATCACTCTCTGTCTCTTTGTCTTGAGACAGGGTCTGCCACTGAACTAGAAGCTTACAGCTTCCACAAGGCTGGATGGAGTTCTCTTGCTATCTGCCTATCTCTACATCCTGATGCTGGGGTTACAGACATGCTTGGTGTGTGTGCGTGTATATGCACGCGTGCATGCATGTGTGTGTGTGTGTTTTAGAAGTTTGAAGTTAGGTTCTCATATTTGCACAACAAATGTCTTTACGCACCGAGCCATCTCCCTAACCTCGTCTCATGGATTTTTATGTCATCTAAAGTGTCCTCTGCCAGAGATTGCTACAGCTGGTTTTGCATGGCGCAGAAGGCTGGTCAAGGGTCTTGGTCTTTGTTTATGGAGATGTTTAACTCAAGGGGTCTTTTTAGTAAATGGTGTAGCTCTTCCTATGTGACAGGCTCTTCCAGCTTGGTTGGACTTGTAGAGAAATTCAGTCCCGGGGAAGAAAACCTTTAAGCAGTAGGCAGGAAAGGATGCCTTTAAGTCACACAGTAGACTCATTGGGAGTCACTTGCTTTCCCAAACATTCATTCCACAGCTCAGTGAAGAGGACTCCACACAGGCTGAGCCTGGGCATGTATGTTTCCTTTAGAAAAGCAGATCTGCATTTCTTTCTTAGTTTAATATTGCCTTGAAGATATAAGACAGCAAATACATCCCTAGCAACACTGTCCATCTATCATAGTCTGAGAAGTTCTGGCATCACATTTTGGCCAATGGGATGTTTATCTTCCATAAGTGAACAAAGAGCCTAATCAATGCAGTTCAAATCCCTGCTAGGCTATCAAGATGAGTGTAGGTAAAAAGCTTGCTATGTAAACCCGATCACCTGAGTCAGATCCGTTGGACCTATTGTAGAAAGAGCAGATTCCCAAAAGTTAGTTGTCTTCTGATCTCCATATGCTCGCCATGGCACTTGCCAGTCAGCATTCACATGTACACATCACACACACACACACACACACACACACACACACACACACACACAGAGAGAGAGAGAGAGAGAGAGAGAGAGAGAGAGAGAGAGAGACAGAGAGAGAGACAGAGAGAGAGACAGAGAGACAGAGAGAGACAGAGACAGACAGAGACAGACAGAGAGAGAGACAGACACACAGAGAGACACAGAGAGACAGAGAGACAGAGAGAGACACAGACAGACACACACACAGAGAGAGAGAGAGAGAGAGAGAGAGAGAGAGAGAGAGACAGAGACAGAGAGAGAGAGACAGAGAGAGACAGAGAGAGACAGAGAGAGAGACAGACACAGAGAGACACACAGAGAGAGACACAAAGAGACAGACACACAGAGAGACAGACAGAGACACAGACACACACACACACACACACACACACACACACAGAGAGAGAGAGAGAGAGAGAGAGAGAGAGAGAGAGAGAGAGAGAGAGAGAGAGAGGAGAGAGTGAGCTCCCAAGACTCTATGAAGTGGGCCAGAAAACCCCTCATGTTCAATATAGAAAACTCAAATTTTTCTGAAAAGAAGGGAACCCCACAATGGTGAGTGCCCCTGCTTCTCTGGAAGAGGAGAAGTATATGAGGCTGGGAAGATATCCAGTAAGTGTGACGAGAGTGACCTTGGATGGAAACATAATGTCACTTTAGATCCTTTTTCCTGCTTTACATATCTGTTAAAGATGCATAATAACACATCCTCATCTCACGTGGGGACTGAGGATTAATTAATAAGTGATAGTGAATTACTTGGTACTCCTCAGAGGAAACACATTCTATAAGTGCAAAGAACTGTTATTATCCAGCAATTCAGCGCGCTGTGAAGTCTTAATGACTTCTGGGAGGCTGTTGGAACTCATGCTGTGATCTTTCCAGGTGGGTCGCAAAGGTTGATGGTCTATATGGTACTTTATTTCCCCTCTCAACCCTGATTTATATATATTAAAAAAGCCATTGTCCTCTACCAGAAAAAGTGCCCTACTGGTGCCATTTCATGCTCTAAATTATGAAATCAGACATTTTTCTTGACTCCGGCTGGAAATTCTCAGTGTATAGGATGGTGTTTTACAGAGATGCTTCTCAGTGCTTCCGGCCCATGAGATGAGATGAGCAAAGCCAAAAGGATGTTATTGCTGCTGTAGCTGTTGGGCATGCTACACATTACGCATTCCTCATGGAGATAAATATTGCATAGTGGTGCGCTAAAGTCTGGCAAAGGGCTTGGAAATACCTTGACCTTTACTTTCCTTATTTTCTCAGGAAATTATCAGATAGATTTGTAGACACTTGCAGGAGTGTTTTGCATGCTGCTCTGGGAGTGTTCAACTCTTTGGATCGTGACTTTGCAGTTCTTATCAATAAATGGGGTCTGTTTCTCCACTGTTGACTCTGTGTAGCCCTGTGCCTTGACTGGCCAGTAGGATGTAGATAAAGTGATGAGCTTGTGCCTTAGGAGGTTCTGCAGCAATCGTATCACACCCTGGGAACTCTGCCAGCTTCCATGGGGACAAGCCTGAGCGATCATCTGTAGCGTGAGGGAGGGAAATGGCTGGCTTCCCCTTTGCCCTACCCGATAGCCTCCGGAACCCACTGGGGAGAGCCACTGGTCTTAAAAGGCAAACGCAGCACACATAAGGAGGGCTACAGGGCACTGCGAGTCAAATAGCAGGTTTGTGTTTTAAGGCACTAAATTTTGAGTGGTTATATAACCACAGGTTAATGACATAATAGTGTCATAACGTTTAAAGGTATAATTCCATCTGCTAGCCCTGGGTCTGTCTGGGAGGGTCATAAATTGGTGAATGGACCATCCTGGTCCCTTTGGCTATCCTAGCTGCGGTCAGCTCCACTTGGTGCCCATTTTCTGCTCCTTCTCTTCTGTGCTGTGAAGAGTGAGTGGCAACTGGAACACCCCACCCATGATTCTTTCCACGGCGTGGTTCCACGTTGTACTCAGCCGGTGAAGCTGCCGTTCATGATAATCATGAGGTGGAGCATGATAGATGCTGGCATGGCGTTTTCAGGTGTACTTGGTGCCCTTTCCAGAGTGACCCACATTGGGGCTGCATCATGTTTGCTCAAGGCTACAGGGCTTGCTGGGGTTGGGGGCGGGGAGAGCTCAAATAGCCATTTCTCTGACTTCATCTTTTTCAAGGGTCAGGACAGCTTCTGGTAAAGGAGACTTTCACAGATGAGGATGCTATCGCTGTTTTGATAAAGGAACATCTAAGGTCTATCCTATATTGCTGACCAGTGTCCCGTCAGAACCAGACCATAGTCTGACTTGCAACTTTGCTGTGCTGTAGCTCAGTCACTTTCAAAAGGATCTGGATCTCTTGCACCATTTCATACACTTTCTTCACGTGTAACGTGAAAACCGCAGTCATTACCCCACATAGGTTGTGAGGAATGGACCAGACACACAGCTCCAGCATATGTAGCACACTGCCACTCTTTAAAAACAGTTGTCCTCTTAGCTTGGATTGTGTCCCAGTTTCTAGCGGATGGGGTCTAAATTATTGAGTTGCCCTTCTTTGGATTACCTCACTTTCTGCCTTTCATTTTCCTCTACATTACAACATGACACATTAATACATCCCAGGAAATGATCAGAAACTCGCAGAGTGACTCTGGTGCTTTTATAGTCTCATGCATGGCCTGCTCCAATTGCAAAGACTGTTTTCTAATAAATAAAATGCTTTACTCAAGTGAATTTAAACACAATTGCTGCTGTAGTTCTCAGGGAGTTGCCTTTGAAATCAGCAAACAAATCGAAACATTTTATTCCCCAGCAAAGACCTCAATAGGAGTGTAGCAGAACTCAGAGGCAGGACAGCCACAGACAAGAATGAGGAAGAAATTCTTGCATGTCCCCTTGGTGAAAAGTGGCAGTTGTTGCATTGGGAACCTCTCACAAGGACTGTATTGAAAATGGAAAGCCAGAACTTTCTTGAGCCTTGATAAGCCTCCTGTTGGCCACTTGTCTGTGAAGAGGCTAGGGTGCTGGGCCACTTAGACTTCTAATGAAGGAAAATCCAAGTGCATCTAAGAGGAAATTCATGTCCCCAGAGATCTTGTGCATGGTTCACGTGTTTGATTATAACAAAGCAATTTCCGCTTTTCATAACATACTTATCTTTACTTTAATAAGAAAACAGCATTTACCCCATAAACCTTCATAGAGAGAAGATTTATTTACCAGGCTTATTTTCTATGATAATTCTGCAAAGACAGTGTTCTCAAGGCTCAGGTAGATTGGGGTTTTAAATTCTGACTCCATCATTTTATAGCTATGTGACTCAGGGAATTCTTTTTATCTAAGCTTGCTTTTTTCCCCCCTTTATCTAAAAGTAAACAGAAGAAAGCAAACCATATCACTATTGTCTAGCAGAGTCTTCAGGATAACAGTTAAATGAGGTAATGCACTTAAGGTATGCAATAAAGCAACAGATAACACAGACATAGGAAGCAGCAGCTGCTGTTTTTTATTGTTGCTTATTCTTACAATAAGGAAATGCTTTTAATTTTTGAAATCATCGTGGGAGTTGGAATCTTAGTCAAACATCATAGATTTGCTGTTGTGAGATAGAGCAAGGGTCTGGAGTAGCCAAAGAAGAGAAAATGGCATCCTTAAGGCATGGCTCCCTGTGAGCAGCAACTGTGACTTCACTGTACACTCTCCACGGTCTGTCTCTCGAGGCCTTTGTTCCTGTTTCCATGCGATGCTCATGTTTGGTCCATGAGTCATTGGCTAAGAGCTGTGGAGGATGGATGATACTGTGTGGTGCCTGTCTGCATCTATTTGTCTCATCTCATCTTCTTGGTTCTTTGAACAGACAGATTTCAGATGCAAGTAAATATGGTGAAATACAATTAGAAGATAACCAATGGCTTTCTCTCTGATCTTCGACACCCCAAAATATCTATTGCTTCAGAGAAGACAGAGATGAGGGATTCTAAAAACGCTAACTGGTGCATAGGGAAATAGCCAGGCAAGCGGGAGCATCTGAGCTTGAGCCTCAGAAGTCATGTTTAAAAAACAAAACCAGACAGGACGGCACACTTTGGTACTTGCAGCATGGGGGATGTAGAGGCAGGTGGATATCTGGTGTTTATTGGCCAGTCAACCTAGACTATTTGGCAAGCTCCAAGCCAGCAAGATGCCCTGTCTCAAAAACCAAGGTGGACTGCACTTGACAAACGACATCCTAGATTGTCTCCTGTCCTCCATATGTACATGAACACACCACCTCCCCACCCCACAGATGATTTGTGGTTCCCAAAAGTTTCTGAATGAGTTTTTTTGAAGAAAGTTGTAAATACATTTTTTTTTTTGCTTTGTTTGTTTGTTTGTTTGGTAGCTTAGCTTAGGATTTCTCCTCCAAGAGATTTGCTGTTGTTCGATTCAAGGTGTTTGGAGCCGGGGTTTGTGCCAGGCCTTATTTATGTAATGGGTCCTGGTGGTCTGAAACAGAACCTCCCATCCCTTTTCTTTCTTTCCAGAAGCAGTTTAATTCCTCTTCCACTGAATATGGGCTATGCTTACTGACTTCTCACATACAGAATATGATGGAGGAGATGAGATGTCTTTTCAAGATTGAGTTGTGAGTGGTAGGGACACATGTGGACAATGGGGGATTTGATCAAGGCAATCATATCCATGCATGATAGTGTCATAACGAAGCCTATCATTTAGTACAATTAAATAATAAAATAGATAGGAGTATGAAAATATCATGGCTTTTCTTTTATGAAGTGTTACACACTCCCTTGGGTTGTTGATCCTGATAGTAGTTAGCTGCCAAATCAAAAGGCAGCGCTGTGGAAGGAAGATTGGTGTGAGCTTTCAGCAGAGCCTTGGAGGCATGCCCTAGGATAAAGGGTGTCTAAATTCAGCCTCAAGAACCAATAGATTGACTGAAACCTCAGGAGAGGCACTGAGCCAAAGCACCGTACTGAGGCATACAAGATTGCTGGCTGGTGAAAGGGTGAGATGATTAATCTTTGCTTTTCTGAGGGACCAAGTTTTGGGGTCATTTGCCAATATCAATAGCTGAGTGAAACAAGTGAGAGTTGCACAAAATTGATACATGATCAATTTTTCTGTCCAAAGATGCAATAAAGATAGCAAAAAATCTTGTGGCTTCTTGATAGGAGAAGACAGGCAGAGATGATGTCATGAGGGTTGAGGCAATGATGCTTGGGCATCTTGGGACATGGACAAATGTCTGCAGGTTCATAGAAACCACAGGAAGTTGGAAAGTCTTAGCTTTGCTCTTATGCTAAGGAAAAGAGTATCTGCTGCACTGAAGCATCTAGCAGAAGTGGCAGCCAAAGTGTCCGGGCCAACATTTCACAAGCTCTCTCAGTAAAGGACCAGATAGTGAGTATTTTAGGCTTCTGGGGACCCAGAAGTCTCTGTTGCACCTTTGAATTCTGCCACCATGAGGTGGAGAAAACTATGGCAAAGTGTAACTGACTGGGTGTGACTCCATTTCTCCTCTGGTGTGCAGGAAGATGGGCTACTGCATAGCAGAGTTGCTGAGGACCTTTTGGCCCATCAGTAACATTGGGGAGATTGATGAGAGGATGCCGACTAGGCTACATATACATTTAGTTCCTGCAGAAGTCATCACAGGAGGATCTGGTGTTGTGAGGCCTGCGGCTGGACTCTGTGCCTGGGAAGGTGAGCTGCTTTGTTGAGTTGCTGGAGCTCACTTCATGCAGCCACAAGGTGACCTTGAACACACGAAATTGTTTCCACTCATCTTCAGTGGTGAATGGAGCTTTTGGAAGTAAACACTGGTTACAGGGAAACGGGAAGGGTGACAGTTCTGCACAGCTGAGTGTGGTGAGTGTATGACATTTGTGCTTTACGCATGCATAAAAATGTTTGTATTATTTCCCAAATTGCTGGCCATAGGAGATCAACATACTATCACTCTTTCTTGGACTATCGGCTTCTTGAGGCCAGTCGTCGTGTTTGCATTGCCTTTCTGTATCTCTAAAGAGGCACAAAAGGTGCCCAGTGCATGGTAGAGCTTTATATCTTTCTTGAATGAATGAGTGGGTGTAAGGCCAACTGGAAGCATGGGAAGAAGTGGCTTAGCTCATACCTAAATAGACTGGTAGAGTGCCTTATTGGAAGGGGCTCTTTTGCTTGCAGGTTATAGAAGCTAGCCTAATCTACTTGACAGTATTACAGGGCTAGATGTGTGGCCAAACTAGGATCCAAGGAGCACTGCTGTATCGTTTATCTCCTACATGTAGGAGCACATGTGCACACACACAGACACCCCTACTGCATCCTTCTCGTTTACAATTAAAATTTTCATTTTGTTTTGTATTGGCTTTGTTCTGTGTCTGTTTGCTCCTTCTGTCTGGTAAATCTTACCTGTTGGTGTGGTCCAGACAGCCAAACATTGACTTTCTTTATTCAACTTTAATTCGAAATTCTATGGAAGAATTTCTGAATGGCCAACCTGGGTCAAGTGTCCATTCTTTTATTCAGAAGGGGGAAAGCAGGAAAGCAATGATGCTTGCACTTTTATAGCTTCCAAAGCAGAGGGACAGAGGAAATAAAAATGCTCAACATTAGGGTCCCCTCATCTTGTCCTCTACTTAACGGGTCTGGCCCATTGTCTCTGGAGCCACCATCTCCTTAATGGACTGATAGTCTTTACACTGGCTCATCAGTACAGAAGAGTGGACTGGCTACTCAGTTTGTGCTCCATTCTGATAACACTTGACATGCCCCTGTTCCCTTTGACATAGTGCAAATACTAGCTGCACATGGCATGTAGCTATGATTCCTAACCGCTCTTCTTGGAAGCCGTGCCCAGCAACAGGGGCCTGAGGAGGACCTGGAGGTCAGCTAGTCCCAAATTGGAAAAGAATTTTCTCATGCACAGTGCATCTGTGTTTATGGGTCAACACGAGTGCAAGACACATCAGAGTTCAGGCATGCTGGAGACACCCCTGATGGAGAGGTGACTCTCTAGCGGCCTCTAGGAGGTGCTAGGAAAGTGTCAGGGACTGAATGACAGCACACACTAGGGACCAGGCTATTGCAGATATGGTCATACCACAGGGAAAGGCCACATTAAGAAAGGATGACCTAGGGGCACTTATTCTGGTGTAGCTACATTACATTACAGTGGATAAATGCCATCAAGAAAAGTACTTATGTGGATAAAAAGCTTCAACTGGTCCAGGAGGACCAGAAATGTCAGAAAAGGTGGGAAAGAAATAAGAATCTAATTTAGTGGACTCCTCTGACTTGTTCTTTTCACTGTGAGTTCATGAGAAAGTGCAGGTTAGAAATCCAGATCCCGGGTTTCTGGTTTGTGCTCCTATTGACCCGCCTCCCAAAGCAGTAGTTGGTGAGACAGGTTGTGACAGAAGAAGGGAACAGAGGAGGAGGTTGGGCAAGAATGAAGACAAAGCTGAGCAGACATCCAAAATATGAGAATGTGGCGATGAAAGAATTCACAGTGCACTCGGAGGGAAATCCAGTCAGTATTTCAAAGTGCACAGCCCAGCGAAACAAGGACTGCATGTACAAGATGTAAAAGAGCCATTTGTTTGACAGAGCTTGTTATAAGAGAAGCTCCATGGGAAATGTCCTAATCTCTACTGAGAGCGCTTGTGCTGGAGTTGCTGATTCAAGTCACGACACGTCCAATGATGCTGACTCACCTCCTACAAGACATGGAGAAGAGCCTTCGGACAGGACTGATGACATCTCCTGCTTTACGGTGTACTCGGGTGTCACTTTCTGTGAATGTCTTCAGACAGTTTTGTTCTTGTCATTGGCATAAAAAACCAATTTTTTTTGGTTGGTTGTGCATGAGCTAAAGCAATGGGAAGGAAACAGTGATGTATGTATCCAGCCTGTCCAGTGTCTTACTTGTCTCTGTATTGATAGATGAATTGAACATTTTTTTTTTCATGACGAGTAAACCATGGAAAATGTTTCTCAGTTGTCTTCAGTCATTTGCTGTTTGGGGATTTTATTTAATTTCTCTAAGCGTTAGCTATGTCTTCGGAAACATGTTTTTACCTACAGTCTATAGAAGTCTTTGTTGGACCCTGACACCCTGCTATATAGTTATGTAAACCTGTTCTTGTTCACTGATCATTACTGAAAAAAAATGACTAGAAATGAGATTGTACATAGGGATGGTTAGGCTACATTTTGCAAGCTTGCCTAATATTCTTTTAATATTTATGGATTACTTCATTGCTTCCCAATCTTGATGATTTTACTTTTGATTTTTGATGCATGAGTAAATGCATGGCAATATAGACAAAGAGGAAATAAATAGTGACTTAGAGGAAATAAGTAATAACAAATTCCTAGTGTTGAAACCCTACTGCTATAAAATATTGCCAGTAATGATTTCAGGTTGTTTGTACATAGCTTTCTCGTTTTTATGCTGGTGTGTCCACTGTCCTCTGTTTGGAAACCTGTAATGTACCTCAAATCTATCAATAAACAATGATTTTATAAAGCAAAACAAAAGAGAGCAACTGTAGAAGATTCACTGGGCATGCGCAGGATGGGCTCAGTCCTATGTGTTCCTTTTCCTTGGAACTTTGTTTCTATTTCTCTCAGCTGCAGAGGGCAATGCACACCAAAGAAACAATTTTATTTACTTTCAGCTTAGTGAAGCGATGAGTTTATTGGGGTTACTTTCAGAGTGATGCGTGAGAATTTACTCATAGGAGCAACTGTATCACCAAAAAACCCACAAAACTCAATGACAACTCAGAAAAGCTGCATTGCTGGAGTTCCCTGTGTGCAACATGCAGGCATCTACACCACTGGAGTTCCCTCTGTCCCAGCACTTGTTTTACTGCTTATGGAATCTCAGATAGTGGCCTTAGGAGTCTCGTACATTCTACGAGCTTCTTGAGTCTTGTCACCATCTTGGGCATTTGACAAGCCTCCCTTCTTCCTCCAAGGGGGAATGCTATACTTTGAAGGAAACAGCGACACAGCGGATTTCCGTCACCAACAAATAAACAAACAAGCAGACACTAGCATAGTTGTTTCCCGTGAAAACAATGTGGCCATAGTAACTGTTCAATACTATGGTAACTATTGAATACAATCAATTGCTAAGTGTGGCCACAGATTAGGTCTCACCACTAGTAAACAGCAAAGTCTCTCTTGACAACTACAGCAAGTTTACAGGACTATTTAATGGGGTTAGTTTCTTTGCTCCTTGTCCCACAAATACTATTTGTGTGCATGAAGACAAAGGTTAACATGTTTAGTAGAGATAGAGAGATGCTTTTAAGCCTAATCCACACGCATTCCAAAACGAACAATAGAAAGTTGAGTATCTCTTGGACAAGGACTCTTTGAAAGAGCACCCAGGTCCTCCTCCTGGGTGCTGAGTATTGATGGCCTCTCAAGACCAGCTCAGGAAGTCTGCAGAGGACCCATGTTTCACTTTAGCAAAATTCAAACAGGAACAACTGCTCAATCCCATCGGAACTAGCCATCGCCATGGAAGGATAGATTTCCTGTCAAGCTGAGGGAATTGATAAGCTACATAGGTCAGACCTAGCCATAGACTAGATAAAGTGTCAATATGAATTAGCACTTCCTTTGCTAGGCGTGGTGATGCACACCTACAAGTCCAGAACTTAGGAAACTGAGGCAGAAGGATCATGACTTCTAGGACTCTACAAAAGCAAAGGAAGAAAATAAATTAACGCTTTTGTCACTAATACGCACTGCTTTCTTTGCCTTCCCAGACAACCGTCCTTTCCTGTCCTGGGTCCTCTTCTCTGGCTATAGCACCAGGCAGCCAGCTCCTCTCCAAATCCTCACAGGATGGGACTATCACAGGATGTGCCCCATCACCATATTTTTTTTCTGAACTCTGAGATCCAAGGGCACACGTGAGTAGATGATGAGGACTGTTGCCATGGGGCCCTGCTCTGTCCCATTCACAGATACTCAGGCAGTGAGGTCTGAGGAGGCCATGACAGGGATTGCTACTGATGTTACCTCTAACACTCTGAAAAGAGCCCATGTACTGTGCTCTTTTCCTCCTCATCTGTACCTGAGTCTCCTTCCCTTTATACTTTGTTTTAAGTTACAAACTGAAGGTTAATGGGGCTCATTTTTCATTCCTGTTTTTAATTTTCTTAATTATTTTTGGCACATGCCAGTTGTATTTGCTAACTACTTTGCCTGTGCATGTGATTTTAAAGGTTCACGTGCCTAAGTGTGGAGGCCAGAAGTGAATCGCGGTCCACTTTGCTTTCTGAGACAGCTGATGAGGCTGAGCCGGGTGGGGGCATGAGGCCCAGGGAGCCATCTGATTCCTCTTCTTGGTGTTCAGATTGCAAGCATGTACCAATACACACCCATTAGGTTCTGGCTAGTAATCTCAGGTTCTCCTGTTTTGCAGTGAATACCAGCTGAGAAATCTCCCCAGCCCTAACTGTACATATTTATGGCGTGTAGTGTGATACTTCAGTACATATATGTACAATGTATAATGATCAGATGCCTGTGGTAGCATGATTGATGAAGCTATGAGGACATCGGGAGAAAAGAAAGAAAGCAGGTGCATTTTGATGGGGCATGGAATACACACTCAGGTATGGGGGACCCATCCACAGCATCCTCGGGACACTGGAGTCATAACACACCGGGAGGAAACTGGGATTTAAAAAAAGTTGTGAGTCTACCCTAAGGCAGACAAACAAATCTATGAGTCAAGAATCAGTCTCCTAAAATGAAAGTCAGAGGATTCCAGATCCTTGGAGGACCTGGGACAACCACCCAGTGACAGCAATCAATAGAAAGAATACATCTCCCTCTCTTGCCGTCCACCAGAAGACGCCAGGCTGTACTGATACAATATGTGTCATAAAAATTTTAGGCCAGGTTCCATCATCTCCCACATCTTAAATCAGGCCTTGCATACCACTTTTTTTTCCTTGCTATTCACATGCCAGGCCAGCCAAGCTACACCTAAAGGACATTTTTTTTTTTTCAAGCATTGTGTTGCATCTTAATTGGAATTACCTGCATAAGTGCCAACCTCTGGGCAGCAGTGATTGAGGCGTGGTGAACAACCACTTTGTGCATGAAGCTTCTTTAGCTCCAGAACTCTGAAGGTGGCATTTGCCAAACTCAAAGAAGAGTTAAGTCCAAGTCTCCATGAGCGGGAGCCTCTTCTCCATGGCTTCTATGATCCAAAGATGCACCTTCTAAATATGTCTTATTTTCTTCTGTTTAAAAAATTTATTTTTATTTTATGTGTACTGGTGTTTTGCATGCGTGTATGTGTGTGTGAGGGTGCCAGATCCCCTGGACCTGGAGTTACAGACAGTTGTGGACTCCATGTGCTTTCTGGGAATCGAACCGTAATCCTCTGGAAGAGTAGTCAGTGTTCTTAACGACGGAGCCATCTCTCTAGCCCCCAAAACAACTTTTCTCTAAAATGAAAACAATAACCGTCCCTGTTCCCATGACTGTTTTAAATTTGAACTAGATGATATACGGAAAGCCAAAGCATACACATACTCGAGGAAGAATAAATGTAAAATGAAGCACACCCAGACAACTCACTTATATTTGCATTAATAACTTTCAAAAGACCCTCTTCAGATGAAGATCTGCTTCAAACTGGCTTTCAGGCTCAGCCTAAGCCGGTTGCAGGTGGAATCGTCTCTCAGCTGAGGGCTGTTCTTCTCCACACCTGCACCAATTACTGTTCCCAGCCCTCTGGCAATGTCTATCACAGCCTGGAGTGTATTCTAATCATGGATCTTACCTGCCTTTTCTTCATCTCTGACCCCCACCACATACACACACAACAGCTGCTTAAAAACAAACAAACAAACAAACAAAAGCCAAAACCAACCAACCAAACAAAACCGGAGGAAGTCTTTCAGAATACTGGAAGAGTATTTATGGGACCCTGTTCTGCTCTGATGACAAGCTTTCACAGAGTGGGACATTAGGACAAGTGTTTAAGTCTATTTGGTTCCTGTGATGCATATGTCTTTGTAGGACCCAGCACAAAGGGGTCTCTGCCTGATCATAAAGGCTGCCCGCAATTCTGTAGTTCAATGTCCTGAGAAAACAATCATCTTGCAAGAGCTGAGGAATACCCTATATATTATTTTTTCCCCCACAAATATATTCTTAGCAATTGTCATTTACAACTGGTTAAGACCTGGGGATGGAAGAAAAACAGTATTTAAATGAGCTAGTAAGCTAAAATATAATTTTTTTTAAACACAGAAAATCAGTAGTTAATGTGGCTGTGGCTGATTCTTTGCTAATCAAGATCTGAAGGTTTAATGTTTTAGAGTTTGTGTGTGGGAAGGCCATTGAAATCTTTCTTTCTCTGCTCCTCTTCCTCTTCATCCGCTTTAACATCTGGGTTGTGGGTCCTCTGAGATACAGGCACCACTCATCCTAAGGCACTTCTTTGTTTTTTGTTTTTTTTTTTTTTCTATGATGCATCACAAACCACATCAACTACTGAAGACCCAGACACCAACACATAGCCATTGGGGGGAATGTGTGGCCAAGTGTGGCAGTAGCTGTAACGTGGGGGGATTTTGGACCACAATAGAAAGCCAGACCTCCAGTAGCCTGAAAGATCAGGATACTAACATTGAATTAATAAGAAGCCGGAGATCCTAGATGCTTCCATGGCTCAGCGCTGTCTTCTGGCTGTCTTCCTTTTACCATTCTTTGTCCTTGTGTGCAGGGTGGCTGCCACCATGGCAGACACCACATGACCATTCTAGTGCTACAAGAAAGAAGGAAGAGGCTGAAGATGTTGGAACCTTCCCCGCCCCGATAAAAGCTTCTCAGAACCACACTCTTCTGCTACAAATGACTATATTAGATGCAAAAATTGTCTATTCCTCATATATAGGGGGGGGGTAGAAGAAGGCAGGTCAAAAAGAAAATGGAGTTACTATGATGGGATAGTTCATTCCTGAAGGACCCACTTCTGAGCCAGTAACCAGCGACACAGCCACTGTTGATCAGTTCTGTGGTTATGACACACAAGAAGAGGACCAAGGACCATGTAGCAAATACCCCACTACTCAGCTTCAAAAGCAATCCACCACCAATACAGCCTTTCTACACTTCTACATGTAGAAATGCAAACTGTTCTGCTTTACATCTCAGCAGCACATTTTATCCTGATTTTTAGGTGTGTGTGTGTGTGTGTGTGTGTGTGTGTGTGTGTGTGTGAGAGAGAGAGAGAGAGAGAGAGAGAGAGAGACAGAGAGAGAGAGAGAGACAGAGAGACAGAGAGACAGAGACAGAGAGACAGAGAGACAGAGACAGAGACAGAGAGACAGAGACAGAGAGAGACAAAGACGGAGACAGAGAGACAGAGAGAGGTAGATATGATCATCTGTGTATGTGGGTACAGAGGCCAGGTGTGGGTGCAGAGGCCAGAAGAAAACTGTTCTGCTCTGTCCTGTGCTTGGGTTACAGGTATGTGGCTGCACCTGGCTTTTCATATGGGCACTAGGATTTGAAGCACTGTTCCACCACACGCCCCTGAACCGTCTCTTCAGCCCCTGTGTTTAGGGCCTGGTCATTTACTTGTATTATTTCTCATCTCCCCTCCTCTTTTCTCTTCCTTGCATGTATTGAACATCTATGGGGCTATCATACTGCAAATGCTCACTTGTAAATTGCTTTCATCTGATCAATACTGTGCTTATGGGATTAATTGATATTGATTCACGGAGTGCTGGCATATTCTTTTTCTTTGCTATATGGGATTCCCTTACAAGCATAGCACATTTTATTTTTCCTCTGGATGCAGATTGAGAATTTTCAACACTTTCTATAATAACTAAGCTTCTATGATTATTTTTCATGATTCTTGATAGGCATGTATTCATATCTGTATATAGGTGTATATTTGTGTATGCATGTTGACCTGAATATATCAGAAACATATGTACCTGTGAGTGCACGCATTTGACTGTGCACATGTGAATTCAGCTACAGTTTAACACAGCAATTTTATTCTGATTGACAGTCAGAATGGACGTTCCCTGATTTTTCTCCTGAGTAGTTTATGGATGTTCATTTCCAGTGCTGGTGGATACAGGATCCCATTGCATACAACCTGATCCAAACTTGCTCCTTCCAGGCCTTTAGGTTTTTGCTCACCCGAGGCTATGAATAGTATCTAATTTTGGCTTTAGTTTGCATTTTCCTTATTCTTAGTGAGGTTAAGTATCTCTTCATATGATTTTTAGTCCTTGATATGCCTACTTCAGAAAGTGATCTCAATCATGTCGCTCTTTCTGACTAATCTTTCTATCTTTTTCTTGCTAAAGTAGAAAAAATTTTCTGCATTTCCCTGCCCCCCTGGTAGAAGCTTCTATGATTAGCACGGCACCGATCTATGAGTGCTGTAGAATATTATTAGGAGCCGTTTTGTTGCTATGTTCTTTTAATAGAACAGGTGTGTTTGGTTTTACCCTCAGTCACTGAGCTACCTAGTCTCAGGCTCTTGGTCACCTAAACAGTGTCAAATGGTGCCTTAGTCGGTGTTCTATCTTTATGAAGAGACACATGACCCTGGCAACTCTTATAAAGGAAAGCATTTAGCTGGGGCTGGCTTACAGATTCTGAGGTTTAGTCCATCCTCCTCCTCCTCATCATCATGGTGGGAAGCATGGCAACCCAGGGAGACATGGTGCTGGGGAAGGAGCTGAGAGTTCTACACATGGCTCAGAGAGAAAGACACTGGGCCCGGCCCACCCACAGGGCATGCTTCCTCCAGCAAGACCACCCTACTCCAATAAGGTCACACCTCTTAACAGTGTCATTCTCTGGCGATTAAGCATTCAAATCTATGATCTTATGGGGAGCATAATTTCTATTTAAACCACCACATTCCACCATAAGCCTTCAGTCCAACTTCAAAGGCCACAGGTGTCTTTAACAGTCTCAACCCTGTCTAAAATTCAAGGTCTTTTTTGAGACTCATAGTAATCTCTTAACTGTAAGTAGATCATGTGCGTCCAACATATAATGGCACAGCTACCTGCCTGTTCCAAAGGGAGAAAAGGGAGCTTAGGGAGGAAATACTGGGTCAAAGCAAGACTGAAAACCAGCTGGGCAGCCCCCAAACTCTGCATCTCCGTGCCTGATGTCAAAGTGCTCTCAAGATCTCCAAACCCTTTCATCTTTGTTGAGTACAACACACTTCTGTCCTTTGAGCTGCTTCCACTCCCTGTTAGCAGCTTTCCTTAGCACATGTCCCATGACATTGGTATCTCCAACATCCTGGGGTCTCCAAAGAAATCCAGGCTTACCATTCACTGCTTCATACAGTGGCCTAGGACTCCATGCAGGGACATACATGATACATGCCTGGACTCAGTGGCTCTCCTTAGTCATGGATGGAGATTTCATAACCCCTTGTGTTCTTGACTCTAAAGCCAAAACCACATAGCTGAAGCTGCCAAATTATGCTGGTTTTGGGTGCTAGAACATAGCCCCCTTGTTCAACTACATTTTGTTTTTTGTTTTTTTTTTTTAAACCAGCTTTCAAATTTTGATGGCTTCCTTAACTGCCTAAGCTTGGTTGCTCTGGAACTCACTCTGTAGACCAGGCTATCTTTGAACTCAGAGATCCATTTGCCTCTGACTCTGGAGTCCTGGGTTTTAAGGTGTGTGCCACCACACTGGGCCCTACACTTTTCTTTAATTTCTTTTCACAATTTGGAAACTTGGCTGGGTAGAATGTTGCCCCGAGGTCACTACTCCTACAGTTCCATTTAGCATTAGGCTTTTTCCTTATTTTCTTTATCTCTGTAAGCACAGGACTTCCTGTGCCCCTTTCTCCACAAACTGTACATTTTATATTCCTTGCTCAGCTTGCTCCTTTTTATTTTAGAGCTGGGTAAGAGTGGCCAGCAATAACCAAGTCAATGCTAGGCTATCTGGAAATCTCATCTGCCAAAGCTGTTAATCCATAACTCTTCAATTTAACCCCATGCAGGCTTTTTTTTGGACAAGGGCAGAAGGCAGCCACATTCTTCAAAATATTACAATATCACCATATCACAAGAAGGGTCTCTAGACCACAAACTAATATTCATCTCTTTTGAAACCTCTTGAGCCAGGCCCCCACAGTTCAAATTGCTGTTGGCACTACTGTTTTCAGGCTCCTACTAGGATGACCCTTTAAGCCCCACTTAAAGTGTCTAATCACTTTTCTAATCTAAAGTCTCAAAGCCTACATTCCTCCAAAAAAACAAGGTCAGGCCTATCACAACAATACCTAACTCCTGGTACCAACTTCTGGGTTAAGGTTTCTATTGCTATAAAGAGATACCATGACCTCAACAGCTCTTACAAATTAAACATTTAATTACTGCATGCTTACAGGTTTGGAGGGAGTCAATTATCATCATTACAGGAGCATAGCTGTTTACAGGCAGACATGGTACTGGAGAAGGAGGAGAGAGAGAGAGAGAGAGAGAGAGAGAGAGAGAGAGAGAGAGAGAGAGAGAGAGAGAGAGAGAGAGAGAGACTGACTAGGGCTGGCTTCAGCATTGAAACCTCAAAGCCAACCCTCAGTGGCATACATCCTCCAGCATGGTCATATCTACTCCAACAAGGCCAGGCTTCCTAAAAAAATACCATTCACTGCTGAGTAAGCATTCAAATCTATGAGCCTATGGGGGCCATTGAAACCACCACATATACATTTCATTTTACGGAGTGAGTCTTAAGTCAAATAAGATATTGGTTAGTTATTCCCACAAGTTTTTTTTTTTTTTTTTTTTTTTTTTTTTTTTTTTACCACCATTGTACTAGCTTATCTTGAAGAGTACACCATTGTAGATTAAAGGATCTGTAAGCTGGTTTGGTGTTTATGTTTCTCCTTTGGCAGCATGCAGAGTTCCTTCCTCTACCAAAGACACAAGAACACAGTGGTGAAGGCTGTATGGAGACACAAGCTTGACTTTGTTGTTGTTGTTGTTGTTGTTTTTCAGTGAGTTGTTTGGGTATTGTTTTCAGTAGCCGGGTCTTGCCAAACAGCCAGACAATATAATACAGACTTTGGAACACGCAGACATAAGTGGGAAGTCTCAGGGTTTAGGGGACCCTCCAAAGAGGACGTGGGAAGAATGTAAGAGCCAGAGGGCATGGAGAATACCAAGGAAACAAGCCCTCTAAACCAACAGGACTGTTGCATGGATGAACCCACAGAGACTGAGGCAGCATGCACAGGGCCCACATGGATCTGCACCAGATGGCTTCCTAAAACTGATAGAAGAAGTGGACATATTCCCCCACACCTAACCCAAAAGCTATATCCACTTGATAACCACTTGCAAATGAAAATTCATTTTTCTCAAAGGGTGTCTCACTGAAGAAACAAACTATTCTCAAGGGTAGGCTACATGCCCTGTGGTAGACAGCCAACAGAAAAGGAATGCAAAGGCAATTTTGGAAGTTCCTTGTCTCATAATGCCACGTCAGGGCTATACGTTTTTAAAATGTTATTTTTATTATATATTATTCTGAATTTGAATTCTTTATGCCTCCCTGTGACTTAGCCTTTTGTTTTCTTAAGGTTATCATTTTATAAATATTATTTGGTATATTTTTAACACAAACCAAATTTTTGTTATAGTTTAAGTGTTTGAAAAGTTGTAAACTTAGTAAAGTTCTACTTATGTTGTATCTTTAATACATAAAGATTGTCTATTTTCCCATATTTTTCTATTTTTCTGTTTAAGTCTTTCTGCAATAAAGTCTTTAATCCATATGCTATTAAAGCTGTCATTTCATTTTTCTCCATGTTAACAATCAATTGTCCAAAATAAAAGATTTCCTGAAGAATGCCAGATATCCTATTGGTCTGTGATATTTTAATTACAAAACTTCATATATGCATACAATGAAATATGGTATCTCCCTCCCATTTTTCTTCTCTAACTTTTCCAATATCTTCCCAACATGCGCACCTTCTAATTTCATGCCTACTGATTGACTGATTGGTTGTGATCACCCACTAAGTCCAATCAGTGCTGTCTGTATATGCATGCCCATCCACTGGAGCACAGTGGCTACACCTTCACCAAGAGAATGGCTTCCCCTTTCCCAGAAGCCGTCAGCTGTCAGTAGATCCTTGGGAGGGGATTGGGACTGGAGATCACCTCCCCCAACCATGTCAGTTTTGGCTGGCTTGGCCTTGTGAGATGTCTATCATATCTGTGCAGTCCTCTGAGCTCTCGGTCCTTAACCAGTGACCTGTTTGCCTGAACCAGACCACAGTAAGTCTTGGTAGAAGA
The DNA here is from genome assembly GCF_903995435.1 of Acomys russatus. Taxonomy (NCBI): domain Eukaryota; kingdom Metazoa; phylum Chordata; class Mammalia; order Rodentia; family Muridae; genus Acomys; species Acomys russatus. The sequence continues at coordinate 44,339,911 of NC_067158.1, forward strand.
AGTCACTACCTGTCCTCCCTCTTCAGGTTGTGTTGCCCAGTTTGGCCCAGGTCTGCATGATGCTAGGTACTGGTAGCGCTGTCAGCCATTTAGGTGGTACCTGTTGTCTTTGCATTTGCGTGCGCAGAAAAGGATGGGAGTTTTACACTTCTTCCAGATGCAAGATTCACTTCTTATTTAAATCCCCATCTGAAAACTGATACACCATTAGCTTCATTTGCTGGCACACTTCCAGCATAGTAGTCAGCTGTGGCCCAGCTGCATGAGTGACTCAGGAGGTGAGCGAGAGGAGCTGCCTGCTTAACTGTTCGCCATGTCCCTCACTAAATCCAGGGAAAACCACCATGTGTGAGGGTGCAGGGACTTCCCAGTGTCACACATGTAGCAGAAAGGGACCTGATTGAAAGAAAGGGGCTCTGCTCCTTCCCTCTCCTTCCCTGGGGACCACCGCAAGCCCTGCCCGACCCCTGTCCACTCTACTCCCTACTTTCTTTTATGTGATAGGAGAGGGAAAAAAATCTTTCCAGCCCACCTCTCCTTTCCTTGTATGGAGGCTCTCAGAGTCTAATTTAATGTTCGTATTTCCTCAATTTGTGTTCCTACATACCATTAATACCTACTGAGTTGTAAGACATTCCTTATTTCTGTGTATGTGTTTCTAACTTGTTTGGCATAAGTTGATATTGGAAACGCCCTCACCAATGTCTTAGAGGAAAGTATTATCTAAAGGGGTGGGGTATCTCAGCTCACAGAGTGAACCAGGCACCATGGGAAGTAAGCAACTTGTTCAATAGTTTGCCATGTACCTGGTGTTGTTCTCCCAGACTCCAGAGACCTAGGCATGTACGTTACCTTCTCTTCCGTCTCCAGCCTCCTGCACTGGCCCTTTTAGCCCAGGGAGCTGACAGGCCAGTAGCTATTTTGGCTGACAGGAGATTACTATATTCTTTTTTTTCCCCAACTGTTTTTTTTTGTTTGTTTGTTTGTTTGTTTTTTAAAGAAACTGCACTGTAGCAGTCCTTGGCTTCCAGAAATAACTTGCTGTCTGGCTGTGTGTGTGTGTGTGTGTGTGTGTGTGTGTGTGTGTACTCCCACGTATGGCTGCTGTGTGTATAACAACCTTAGTAATTGAGTGTGCATTGGAAACTCTGCAAGAACAGTGACCCCTCACACCAATTCCTTTTAAATTCCTAAGCCCTCAGCACTCTACCTAAGTCAGAGATCTCTAAAAGCTCCTCAGAAAAGGGGGTTGGGGGACTTGAAACCAGCTTAAAAGTGCTCTTCACTCAGCAGGATCTACCGGTCATCCCAGAGACCTGGCCAATGAGTGAGGCAGGTGCCCTGTCCAGAGTTCAGAAGAAAGAACTGCAACAAAAGATAAGTGGGTTGGCAGAGGTGAGGAGGGCTGCAGGATGCTTCTGTCAAAGGGCCCAACAGCTGTAGGGGGACCCAGGCAAGCCAAGGTGAGATGGAACACATTCCATCCAGCAAAGGCTGACTGGCCCTTCCTCACTCACTTGTGCAGATGGCCAAAGGCTTTCACAGCCCAGCATTCACCACACATAGATGTATTGTTTAATTCAGATAGGCTTGGAGAGGGGCATGAAGACCCAAACACTTGCATTTATTTTTGTTGATTTATTATTCTTTTTTTTAAACCATGGCTGTGGATGAAACTCGGGGCCTCTAGCATGCCTGGCAAGTGCTCTGCCACTGACCTACAGTCCTAGCCCTAAGCCTTAGCGTTTCTACTCTGCTCCTGAGGAAGCTGATGCTGCTGAGAAGGTGAGTCATGCTGGGAGAAGCACAGCTTCAACGCACTGTGGTCCAAGCGTGGCAGCATCTCCAATACTGGTTCACGTCCAGGGATGGAGAAATACACATGCCTGTCTCTCCGAGAGCTCGAGTCTCACATTGCCTCTGCAGGGCCAGTAGGAAGGCGTGCTTTTGAGAAAAGGTTGCGGAAATGAAAACATACAGACTGTAGGCTCCTTCCAGAAATTTAAAAGTAGTCTATATGCCAGGTCGGATCCAGGAATCTATTTTTGACAAGTTCTTCAGTCGGCTTTTATGACCACTAGAGTTAAAGACGGGCATTATTATGCGCCCCCCACTCCCACCCCGCAACCGCTGCCAAGCCCAGCACTTCTACTATAAGGATTATTTCAGGATAACCCACCAATACGCTCACCTCTGTTACCTATTGTCTGGCATAGTTCTCAAATAAGTCGGTTCTTTCTCATAGAGCCTCCTGAAGAAAGAAACCCAGAATAACAGTTAGAAAATAAAATTTAAAAACCGTGAGACAAAGGTCAGGCGGATTTTCGTCAGTCTGGGTGGTTGCATGAAGCATCAAGTCTGGGGATGGTGCGGGAGATTGCGCACATCACAAGACTTCATAGCTCTTCCACAAAGGAGGTGGAGTCTATTTACCCACCGTTTGAATCTGGATGATTCCTGCCTGCAGCCTGCTTTTACCAACACAACGTGGCGCAAGGAATACAGGACAAGTTCCGGTCCTGGGTCTCAACTGGCCTCACAGCTGATGGAAACTCCGCTGTCCTGCTGTCACCCTGGAAACAAGCCAGGTCAGCCAGCATGCCTGAAGATTCAACCACACAGGGAAGCAAGCCCCAGACAAAAGCCAGCTTCCGTGCCGCTGTCCGCACATGTTTGAGCAAAGTGGAGCGGAGCAGCTGAGTTCAATTTCAGCTACCTGCAGACTCATGAGCCAAATGGTGGCTGTTCTTTTAAGTCTCCAAGTTTGCAAGAGCTACACAGTACAGGAAGAAAGCCAGAGAATGTCAGGGAAACCCAGAAAACAGTCTCCATCACCATTGGAGTACTTTGTGGCTAAATCTACATATTTGGCCTGTTGGGTATTAGGGTACCTTCTGACTTCTCCAGACTCATCTCTCACCAAAATTCAGGTTTTGGAGTTTGTCTGTTAGAGCAGAAAGTAAGAAAATTTGCATCCTTCTAACACACCAGCTTTTGCTCATACCTTTTTTTTTTTTTTGGTCTGGGCCAGCATAGATTTAGGGCAGCTGAGAAATAACAGCCCCTTTACCAACTCTCTTTAGCACCCATTGACGTAGGAAAAGGAGGCCTGTTTCCTGGGTACACAAACATCCAAGGGGGGGTCTGTAAACATCTGATTTATAACTGACCCCTAACAATACACTCTGGGGTGAGCACTCACGCTGGGGCATCCACATAGATTTGAAATATCAAGATTTCCCCTTGTCCCATCTAACTTGTGTCCTGCGCACAGTGTCATCTTCTGCTTTAATTTTTAATTTTGAAAATAAATGAGATAACATCTCAAGGCCAAACCATGAAAATCCATTTAATGCTGTGAAAAATAAGAGGCATTGCGATGCTGACATGTATATTTCTAGGCTCCTGATTTTTCTTAATGAATGTTGCTTCTCCCCTTAATGCTTATCGGTTTGAATGCATGAGGTTCACCATGGTTTACCACCTCCGACCTGGTAATTAGGGGACTGGGAACCAACTTACATCACTGTCAGGGAAGCAGAGAAAAAAAAATTGCAAAATAAATGGCAAGATGTTGCAGGGATAGCGAGCAGGAAAATCTGCAGTGCTTAGGAGAACCAGGACACCGTTGCAGTTCCGTGGCAGGGTGGGCGCGGGGATGAGGGGGTTAGCTTTAGACGCGCCGCGCCGCAGAACCAGGCGAGGGGCAAGGGAACCACGTGACTGATTATTCAAATGCACCGCTGATTAACTCGGTTTATATTGATGCAAATAATCCTGCCGGAGCCTGCAAGGGCTAATGCATTTTGGAACTGTGGTTTTTCCATTGATAGTGCAAAATGGTGTAGAGGGAAGGCATTTTTATGATATTAATAATGGAATTACAGAATCAGGTCGCTTAAAGGAACAGCGCTGACTCAGCGAAAGTAGAGCGGAGTTGAATGTGGAGATTAATACTGGCAAAGCGAAATACAAACCATCTCCTTGCCTAAAACACACATCCTCGTCCTATTTTCTTTTTTAAAAAAGAAGAGAAATGACTGGCTCAGCGCAATCTTCAGATGAATTAAAAGGGAAGGAGCTGTCCCGGGTGTTGAGGGAGATCCGATTTCCCACCTCACCTAAAATATTTCCCCCTTTTCGACTCCCACCCACTGATTAAATATTGGATTTGTCTCCCTTGCCCATGCTCTGGTTTCAAGTCTTAGAACAATGGCTGTAAACACTTTTCAAATGAATGATTAAAATTGCAAATGAAGATCAATAAACTCCCCTAAAGGAATGAATGTATTAAAGCTGGGGCTGAGGGAACGCTGTAGACACCTCTCTGTGCTTTTGGCTGAACACAGGGGCGAGCACCTGGGAGCCTTGCTAGGTGGGGTGGGGTGGGATGGAGTGAGGTGGGGTGGGTGGGTGGAGCAATAGGATAGGCAGTTGCAGCCAAGGAGGAGGCTCTGCTGAAGGCACAAAGAAGCATGCTCCATGATGTTCGAACCCAGGCACTTATCAAAGTGACTGAAGAACATCCACCTTATTAAACACGTCCAGAAACAGAATAGCACGTTGATGTTAAAGGGCCACATTGGGGTATGAGAGACCATCTGGGTGCAGTATGTGAAGAAACAAGTTATAAAGTTATCCTTTATCTTCTTTCTTTCTCTTTCTTTCTTTTTCTTTTAAAGCAATAGGGAGCTCTGCTTGCCCCTTCTCGGCTCAGTTATATAGGGTGTCGGTGATGACCTGAGATGGTTTGGGAGCCAGCCCGGTGAGTATCTCCTCCAAGCCTGCCTCCACTGAGGCCCTTTGCGAGCTGGGTAACAGTCCTACTGTTTTTCACAACCCTTCATGGCAGCAGAACCAGCCAGCGGTGTGGGTGGGGAGAAAATCCTCAAAACATGAGCCTGTGGACAATAGCCCAGGTTCACAATAGCAACCAATGTAAAATGATTGGAGCGTCTCCTCACAGAATAACATTCACCTTCCAGCTCTGACCAGGGTGTCTGCTGCTTAGTCCTGATGTGGCAAGTGTAGGGGAGGAGAATGTTCTGCAGTCCCACGGTGGGCTTCAGGCTTCCACGGAATCTGACCTATGACCTTCATCCTTCCTTCCTCCAGTTGTTTCCATGGCCCATCCTGCACACCACAATCCTAATAGGAGGCCACTCAATCACTGTCATGCAGGGATGGCCTGTGGCCCTCCGTCCCATGGTGTCCTGTCTTCTTCTTCTCCTCCTCCTCCTCTTCTTCTCCTCCTCCTCCCCCTCCTCCTCCCCGTCCTCCTCCTCCTCCTCCTCCTCCTCCTCCTCCTCCTCCTCCTCTTCTTTTTCTTCTTCTTCTTCTTCTTCTTCTTCTTCTTCTTCTTCTTCTTCTTCTTCTTCTTTGTGATGATCCAGAAAGTCAAGTTTCACATGGTTCCTGGGGGGGGGGGGCGCATCTTTAGTACTAATGACATTAATTTTTTTCCGTCATGGAACTTGGCATTCAATATTCCCTGGCAGCTTTGAGTTCCTTACAGATTGGAGAAGTTTTTCTTCAATGTATCCATCTGTCTTCCATAGACTCATGTTTTAAATGCTCATTCTCAAGATGGCGGGAGGCTGTGGGGCCTTTGTGAGGTAAAGTCTGGCTTCTGGAAGAAGCAGAGTATTAGAACTGGGCCCTTGGAGGTTGGAGTTTGTCTGCTAGAGCTGGCTGTTCTCTCTCTGACACAGCCAGGGGCTTCTTTGAGCTCCCGGTACCACGGACAGAGACGCTCCCCTCCATTTCCTACCCCAAAATGCCACAGCACGGTGGACTAGAATCCATTCTCCTTAGTTGTCCTGTCTGTCGTTTTGGTCCTCATGACAAAGCAATGAATTCAACATCCAGGGATACAGAATAGAACTCAAGTCCTCCGAGTCACACCTATATGGTTATCTGATAGTTTAAACAGACGCCACTAGCCTGGTTGTCTTGTCACAAAGCCACAAGCTGTCAGCAAGCTACACAGGCCAAGGGATCGCCAGCGAGCTCAGCCCTCTGGGTCATATCTGTGCTTTTTTTTTTTTTTTTGTCACTTTTCTGGCATCTCACCACAGCCAGATCATTAAAAGAGTGAGCTGTATGCTCTTTGAGTATGGATTGGCTTTCTTAGGCTCCCATTCCTCTTTCCAGCCAATAGGCATCGACCAAGTGTCTCCTAGAGGTCAGGACTTCTGCCAGGGAAGGCATGAGTGTGGAGAGGATGTTATGTTAGCAAGTGACCGAAGAGGAACTGGGCAGTCAACACCATAGTCAATTTTTCTCTTGCCTTTGAGTAGAGAGGAGAGAATCTTGTATCTGAGGGACGGAGGGAACAGCTGGTGAAGCTGTACAAGGCAACAGCAGGCTCAGGAAACATTTTTTTTTTGTACCTGGACAGAGAAGTTTTATATTCAGGATTTAAAAAAAAATTTTTTTTTTCCCCCAGTAACAAGGATCTTCTTTCCAAGTCTGAGCCCTTGGGTTTTTGGTTTTTTTGTTTGTTTGTTTGTTTAGGCATCTGTAGGGGGCGCTGTATAGACATTTTCCTGGGATGTGCTCTGGCACAGGGTTGTTTGCAAGCGGGGTTTCCCTGGCAGCTCTGCAGAAGCAAGCTTAACCACCTTCAGGATAACGGGAACGCTGGGCTCCTTATTTATAGCTACCAGAGCAGAATGCAGTAAGCAAAGGGTGATAAATAGCCCTTTACACTAAATGTTTCACAATAATGAAAAAGAAACCTCTGTCTTCAAATTGGCTGTTCTTCTCAACGTAATTTTTCCCCCTGTAGCAAACAAATTGGCTAAGTCAGGGTGGGCAGCCGTGGCTTTCATCAGCCCTGGATAGATGGAATGGTGGCTTGCGCGATGGGGCGTACAGACTTTCCGGCTGCGATCTTCTGTACACATTTATCAGCAAGCAGGCGTGGGCAATGCTGCTGGCGGGAAGCAGCCCCCCGAGAAAGTAGTCACCTTTGTAAGTAAATAATTCCCAGTCCTGGGAGCAGCTGGGTTGTAATGCAGAGAGCAACAGCCAGTCTCCATTCGGGCTCTATTTACACTGAATTTGAGCTTTCAGCAGGGCCCCAAGTTCCTCATGATTAAAGAGGTGGCAGAGCCTCTGGCCACAGGGGCGGAGTCACGTATCTTCAGACTTCTGTGCCTTTTGCGTGCCAGGTCTTGAGGGACACCCCTCCTACCTACCTCCCGCAGTTGGTCACTACTCCAGGGGCCGATAGGGCTGGACCTGGCGAGGGCATGCATGCACATTCTCTCCAGGGCTTCATTCTCTCGCATGGAAAATTTTGATTGTTACTATATTTTGGTCTTTCTGGCATTTAAACCGACATTGATTACCTGGCAATGGTAGCTCCATCCCAGGCCCCCTGCTCCCCCCCCCTTTTAGAAAATTAGTAGGTTTAGCTTTGTAGAGGAATTGGAGGAAAAAAAAAAAAAGCACAGAGTTTGTATTGTATATGCCTCTACCCTTTTCCTGTTATTAACATCTTTGTACTACGAACTGTCTAGGCGATACTATATTTCTTTGTGTTGCCCCAGATGATAATGTTGTTATTTTTAATTTGATTTTTTTTTTTTTTTTGTGATGAGACTTGTATCCCGTCATGCTAAGCACACTCCCTACGACTGAGCTACCCCACCAACTCTGAGCTTCATCCATCACTATAGCATCTGCATCCCTTTATCAAGAGTGTCCTCCTGGGAGCACCGAGCTTGGCATCTCCACCAAGCAGTGCCTGGGCTGGAACCACATGAGAACAATGACATTTGTCCTTGCAGAGTGAGACAAATAGAGCTGGTCCCCCTGGTGCCAAGGAGGGGGTTCCCCTAAGCCGTGAAGGGTCACTAGGAGCAATGTGGAGTTCCTCTTGAAGTAGGAGCAGAGGCTTTTTTTTTTTGTACCCAGTCACTCAGGTAAGTGTTCCTGCTCATCAGCCTTTACATTGATGTCGTCTTTAGCTACTCAGAACAGAGGACATTCATCACGACAGTGGTTGATGCCAGGTAGCCCCAATGCATGGACACGCCAGTCTAGTTGGACAGTCAGTGGCCGAGCAATGGGACTGTCTGGCGCTGTGCTAGGGAGAACTACAGTGCTGAGGAGGAGGGTCACTCCTGGTGGTAAGAACTCAGGTCTGCTGTTGCTTTGGTGAGGCCTCTGAGGTGATGCCCAGAGAGGCTTAACCATGCTCCTGCTCTGAGGCCCCTCATTCAGCATTTTATAAGCAATGCCCTTTTGCATCTTGGGTAATTTTTCTCACAATCCATGTGATTCTCCTAGATTGCTGCCACACCACCCAGGCTTCTCTAAGGGCTTTCCCCTTATTATCACCCCCCCTAAGGCAATCTCTCCCTTTCTCTTTCTCAGTGGAGGCCACACTTATACCCAAATGGCTGGGGGACTCTTACGGTAGGGATTACTACCATGCCAGGTGAATCCTCTCACAAGCACCTCATAAGGCCCCTATTGTGGTCCTTGGAGGCACCCCAGGATGGGCGTCCTGTGAAAAGTTCGTAGCAAGGAGGAGAAGACAGAAGCTCGAGGAAGTGACTTTTGAAACAGCAAAGGTAGGTGGAAGAGGTATAGGCTCAGGGGTCTGAGGTGGAACTGACAAGCCACAAGGACGGCTGCTTTCTGAAGTGTACAGACACTCCTTGGATAGTTCTTAGAATTCTGGGGAGGAGAAGCTCCTAGAAGCCCCAATATCAAGCTTAGACTACATTGTGGGAGGGTCTGGAAGTGTCATCTGGAGAGCTCTGTATGCTAACCTGACTGATGGAAGAACAGGTTAACTGGTGTTAGGAGAACAGACACTTGGAAAGTGCTGAGATTTGAACTCAAGACTAGTTCTTTTCCTGACTTCTTCCACTGCGTGTTTCGAGTCTATCTGCCTGTATTACCTAATAGAGGTGGGATTAAAAATAAAAGGATTGATAGGAGATGGATGTGATGGTTCATATCTGCAACCCCAGCACTCAGGGGGATGAAGCAAGAGAATTGCTTAAGGTTGAGGTCGGCCTGCTCCACAGAGTGAGATCTTTTCTCTGAACAAAAAGTGCTGAAGGGAAATAGGGACTGGTGGTGCAGTCCTGCAGTCCCACCCACAGGAAGCTTGCAAAGCCATGACTCGCAGAATGATGCAGGTATGGGCAGCATTAATCAAAAGTATCCTCTACAAGATGCTTGCCTGACTTCTGGCAGTGTTTGAAAAAGAGAGGGGCTGCCCAACATAGAAGATGGAGAGAGTCGCAGCTACACATCCCACTGACATCTCTGGCTGGGCCTCAGCTTTCAAGTTTATAATATGAGCATATCAAATGGTCGGCATTTATGTTCCAGAGCTTTCAGTATATAAGCTAATTTTACCTCTTGTTAGAAATGAAAATTTTGCTGGGTGCGGTGGCACATGCCTTTAATCCCAGCACTTGGGAGGCAGAGACAGGTGGATCTCTGTGAGTTTGAGGCAAGCCTGGTCTACAAAGCAAGTCCAGGACAGGCAATGCTACATAAAGAAACCCTGTCTTGAAAAACCAAAAAATTTTTTTTCTCTAGGATTTAAGTTTCACAATGTAGCCCAAGATGGCCCCAGACTCACTATGTAGCTGAGGGTAACCTTGGACTTTGGATCTTAAAGACTCCACTTTCTGAGTGCTGGGATTACAGGCCTGCACCACCATACCTTGCTTTTATAATGCTAGGGACTGAACTCAGGTATCCGTGCATGGTAAGTGAGCATTTTACCAAATGAACATCCTCAGCCTTCATTTTGCTAGCATTACCTTGAACATTACCTTGGCCTCTTCCCACCATCTGATTGATGGCAGGAGGCCATTTTCCTTTTCAAAAGATGAAAAACGGAGAACTGCTGAGACACCTCTCCCCTACACACACACACACACACACACACACACACACACACACAGACACACACACACACACACACATACACACACGTTTCCTTTCTTCCTTCATCCTACAAAGGTCTCAAGGCATAGCCCAACTCGAGTCCTATGAAGTTGAAACAGACATAGCTCAGGTAAGGCTGGAGACAAAGGCAGGCATGGCTGGAATGCTGGCCTGTGTGGTGATGCTGTGGTATTCTTGCTGTCTCCAATAACACATTGGACATAATCTGAAATACTCTTGGGGGCCCACTAGAGGCATCACACACTGGGTGGGGTGCAAGCTACACTACAGAATTATTCTGGAGCTCAGTTTGGTTATAAAATTACCCTGGTGGTTGAGTTTGGCACAGAGAGCTCAACCTTCCTGTGAGCCTAGTAGGAAGCCCATTCTGTTTATTCATCCCTGGGAACAGGGCACGTGGGTCATATCCTCCCTGTATGCATGGTCAGTTGCTTCTGGCCTCTTGCCTACAAAAGGGTGTCATGGGAACCAAGCCACAATTCAGCCACTGACTTGGCAAGATCCTGGGTCTGAGCAGGAGCATCCTTTTGGTGTGTCACTCCACCGGGCTGTACCTCAAGTTTCTTGATTGGGACTTTTGACAGAATAAAAATTTCTGCTGTACTTCAGGCCAACTTCACAGGAATCTCCTAGGGTGAAGGCCTGAATGCATTCTTTTGTAGAGTTCTTGAAGTAGTTTTGATGTGTAAGTAGGTCTGCAAACTACCCACTGGGTGAAGCTACTGATCAAAGAACTGTGTTTAAAAGCTACTTCCTGTTGGTTTTCTTTGCTTTATCAAAAGCTAAAATTTTTATTTAAAAATAATAAAAAAAAGGAAACCTGAGCAGTTTTAGCTTTATAGCACATTGATTGATAGTCAGGATCCCTATACATTCTCTTTCCCACTATAATGTCCAACATAAATGCTGTTTCCATATCAAATAACATGGCTTGGGATGACAGAGACTCAAATTTCATCTCTTAGAGAGATGCTCACTAAGTGGGCTCATGCACAGACATGTTGGCAGGTTTTATGGTATGTATCAGATGCCTGGCTTCCTGGGGCCCAGCAGTGTGGCTAGGCTGCTTCTCCTCTGCCTTGTGAGGTTGGCTAATGGGCTCGCAGGTTTCTAGCTTGTGCTTTGTGAGTGGAACCTTCCTGTGTTGGGGACGCATTTGCAAGCAATCTGTGGGAGTGTGTGTGCACGCAGAAGGGCCCCAGGAAGAGGTTTGTTTTGTTTTGTTTTGTTTTTTTGTTTTTTGTTTTTTTTGTTGTTGTTGTTGTTAGTCCTGTGCAAATCACCTGGAAACACGGGGGCCATCTTCCTCCATCTCCTTTTCCTCCCATTTCCTCCTGAAAAATATCTCCAGGTGTTAAGTCCACTTTCCAGCTTATTTCCAAGCTTGCTAAATACAGAGACATTTCACTAGGGGGCACTTCAAGACTGAATAAAAACAAAACAAAACAAAACAAAACCAAACACAGTCACTTGATGACAATAGATTCCACTTCACCATTAGCTAGGTAAACAGTCCTGCACAAAACAAAATATAAAAAATACATAAGGAATTAAATATGTATTTAGCTGAAACTGTGATTCAATTTCTCCAGCCTGTTTTCTACGCCTGTTTCCTTGAAGCTGGACACGGGAGGAAAGCGGCACTCTGTGCTCCCTGGAAAATTGAAGATTAGAATAATAACAATCACAAGAATAATCATAGTAGTGTCTTCATCTGGCCTGAGATAGACACTTTGCTTACGCCAGTGTTTTTATACAACTGGATGAGCCTTTTATGCAGATTCATTTTTTTAAAAAAAATTTCTTAGCTTCCTCATTCCCGGACAATCTTAAGAAGGGAGTCAGCAGCTCCCAGCTGGAGGATTGTGTTGGGGGGTTTTTCTGTAGCAAACAGAAGATCTGCTGGGGCACCTGGGACCTCGATTGGAGAACTGGCCTATCTACCCGACAGTGTAGCATTGCTCCTCTTTGGTTCTCGCCATCCCCGTTTGTAAGATGTTTGCGCTTGTTGTCTCCAGTATGACCTGTCCTCTCCAGCCGGGCTGTGCATACTGAATAGTTTCTATGTGTCTGGGAGAGCAGTTATACCAGAGGCAGCTCAAGGTGGAGGGAAAGAGAGGAGAGAGAGAGAGAGAGAGAGAGAGAGAGAAAGAGAGAGAGAGAGAGAAAGAGAGAGAGAGAGAGAGAGAGTCAGTCCTGGCTCTCCTGGTTCTTGATTTGTTAGTTACCATGCGAGATGGGATGGGTTCAGAAGCCTTTGAAACACCAGTGGCAGCGAACGAGATCTGCAGGCCACAAGAGGTCAAGTGGAATGAGACATGAGGCGAGGCTCTGGTGAAGTAGCTGTCTTCCTGGCAGGATGAGGTTTGATGTGGAGACAGACATAGATCAGGGAGAAGATGGGGTGGTGGTGGGGGGGAGGAAATGGGGGCGTGGGAGATGGAAGAAACATTTCAGGTTAGGGTGACGTTCATTCCAACAAGCCAAGGAATGGCAGGCAAGGAATGGCAGAGGCTGGGGGACAGGCCTGAGACAGGTCCTTGTACCCAGCCCTCTCATTCTGTTGACAAATTGATCTCAGGTTTCTATACTCCAAGACTGGGCAGCACATTTCTGGTGTTTGAAGGCAGAAGTTTTGGGTACTTTGTGATGCCGTCTCTATGCAGGGGCTCATTGGACCTCAGCTCTCTTCCTTGCAAGGGTGCTAGCTAGCATTGATCTAATGGGTGAGTAATTGGGGGAGCTGCTAGCACATGAGGCTGGCTATCGGGTGGGGCTCAACGGCTTCTGTAATACTGCACAGAGGGCAGTTAGGATGGAGGGATGCATATCCTGTTTTAAGCAGCTGCTAGAAACCATGCATGCCGGCCTTTAGTTCTCAGTAATAACTGTTCTGTTGCTGAGAGAAAGGAGACTCTCAGAGGCTAGCTGTGCGGAAGCCTACAGATCTAGGTAGGGAGTGAAAGACATCTAACTGTTCTGCCTGTCCCTAAAATCCAGGCTCCTATTGCTGTGGGCCAAGTGCCATTTGCCTACCTGGATGGATTCCCCTTTTCCTATCTCCCTCCCTTTGGCCCTCCCTCCTTCCTTTCCTCTTTTCCTCCCTCTCTCCCTCCCTTCCTCTCTCCTTCACCCTTCCTCCCTCCTTTCTTCCTGTCCTCCCTTTCTCCTTCTCTCTCCTTTATCTACCCAAGAGACAGAAGAAACTAAATCTTTCTTATTCTGGTAAAGCATTGCTAGACTAGGCTGTGCTGACTATGGCTCAATTTTCTGGAGTGGTCCATTTTCCTGAAAGACTGTTGAATTGTAGAATCAAGAAGATTGTTGAACGTGAGGCTATGCAAGGAACACAAACATCAGAAACCAACCCCTGAGTGTGACAGAGTGAAGAACTAGCCTATCTTGGAAGAGGCAACCTTCTACGCAGCTGTCAAATAGGGTTTTCTTGCAGTTTACGTTGCCCAGCCTGTCTAAAGAAAGGCAGGCCTGATCCACATTCTGCCCCATTGGGCCTTTCTTGGCAATGCCAGTGTGTTCCCACCATGTGTGGTTTTGGTCCAGCTGTGAGATCCTCATCTTCACTATGGACTTATCTGAGGCACTGGCCTCAGGAGGACTTTACTTTCATTCCTTATCTGTCCCTATGCCTTTCAGAGCATTCATTTCCCAGGACTATCACAGTATCTTGGAACAAACTGTATGCTATAAAATGCACGTGCGCATGCACACACACACACACACACACACACACACACACACACACACACACACACACACACACGAATACATCGTTTGGATTAGAAAGCCTATGGAAACAAGGTGTGGCCAGAGTGACATTTCTCTGAAGGCTCAGGAAAGTCTTTCTTGCTCTCTCCCTTGAGGTTTGAGGCTGTGATAGTAGAATTCAAGCCTTGGAGGGCTTCCTGGATTTCCTGCCCGTCCTAGCTCAGATTGGACTCACCTAAGCTTAATTACATATACAAAGACCCCATTTCCAAATAAGGTCACATTTTAAAATTACAGAACACATTCACAAGTTAGTGACATGTCATCTGAGGGACCGTGACTAAGCTTGCAGCCGTGGGTGAGAGCTGCAAAGATTTCCTTCGGAGACACTTGCCAGGCTCCTTCCCTCAGACTGAAGCAGAGTTGCACATTTCTCCTGGAACTTCAGAAGTTGTGAAGCCTTGTTCTCACTGGAGCTTGGCTGACAACCTCAGGGACCCTGCCAAGGCATTTTCAAGCCAGTGCAGAAATGAGAACGGGCCTGCTGAGTTCCAGAGTGTAGTGGGAGAGAGACCGAGAGGACCCCTCTTCTGTGGATGACTCAATTCCCCTTAGCAGTTCTCAGCCTGGTGCTGGGGTTAAGTACCCGTTTCCATCCCTGAGTGCTCAGCTCTGGGCCTTGTCCCTGATTCATTTTCCACTTCAGTTCCAGGTAATGATGTGGTAAGGTTTGGTTGGCAGATCTGAGGGGTGGTGGAATGTATCCCAACTGCAAATCAGCTTAGGGAAGGCAAGTTTTCTCACTGAGTTAGGACAAAACCAAACCAAACCAAACCAAAAAAACCCACAAAAAACCCCCAGCATAGCTGTGGAGTGTAGCCTACTGAGTGACATGCACACACTGACTGTGGATAGACCTAAGGCAGAGATCGTTCTCCTCATGTGAACCTTCTAGAAAACAGCCAGAGCTGCCGCAGTGATGAGTGAGACAACAACAAAAGCAACACCCTTACTTTTTTTTTCTTTTTCTTTTTAGGTATTTATCAGTTTTCCCCTGTTAATTCTATGTGTTGCCTTTTGACTGTTTTCAAAGTACGTGTCCAGTCGTTGCATGCTGGTTATGAAAATACCATCTTTTAGTTCCCCGCAGTATAGGGAGGTGGTGGATGGAGTGGGAGGGTAGGTACTGTCTTGACTCCCAGGATCAGCAGCAATCCAGGGAGCGACCCATTTCCTTTTGGCACAGCAGCTTCCTGCCCTTACTCCACCAGAGACTCCTGCCCAGAACTCTGTCCACCCCCCCTCCCCCATCAGCCTGTTCTCCATCAGGGCACTTAGGAGCCACGCTGAGATGTTAAGTACTGAGGGGTGCTGGACACTTTTGTTGCTGTGCTCTGAAAAGCCCGACTGCTTTTTACAAACACATTAAACATTAATATCTACAGAATGGGCAGTTTTATAGTGTACAAGCACACGTTTCCCGGACATGGATTTATTTATTTTTTATTAATGTAACCTTAGCATGCCACATATTTCTCTCTGAGCTCCAGATCTGAGAGGCCCTGGCTGGACCTGATAAATTCTTTATGATTCCATTTAAGACCAAGGGAACCAATGAACTCACCCCCATTTACATTTCAGTGGAGTCTCATAAGTAATGCATGTGTGCATGCTGCTTGCCTTTCCCGCTGTCGCCGGGACAGCCTTTAATACCTCATCACATGGGCGACCTTTGCAGGAGGCAGGGAACAGAGGCGTGTTCTCCTCACCCTGCTGTCTTTCTCTTGCCTCCACTATTTGAAACTTCTTCTGTGGCCAGGGACAGGCCATCCTGAAGAGCCATCTCTGGAAGCCTTTCTCCTGTCATTCCCCAGCTTGAACTATTCTGGTCTGTGGCTTCTGCCACCGCTTCTAAACAACGCCTGGCACAGCCGTAGCCAGCTGGCCGGAGCCCAAATTCCTGGTGGCTGTTACGCTGGGGAGAGGGGCGGGGGTTGTAGTGTTATTTCTAATCTGACTTTCCTAAGGTGAGTGAGAGCCACAAGCCAGACCTGGTGTGGGTGTCTTCATATCTGTCCTTTGCGCAGTGCCATCTCTATATGGTATAAGTCAGATTAGGCTGCCCTTGCTTAGAATCCTCCAGTGCTCCAACCAAGTCTTTTGACTTATTCCTGGGCTGTGGACTCCAGACTTGCCAGTTCCTACAGGCTTCTTGTGCCAAGTCTTCAAAGGAAAGTCTCTTTATAGATGCAGTCACACGGTACTTATACATCAGCCCCGCCCCCCCTCTCTCTCTCCACACACACAAACACACACACACGCACACATACACACAGATACACAGACACATATAGACACACATACATACACCCCCCCCCCCAGAATCTTATTCTAATAACTTGAATACCACATTGTACGGAAGCCCATGCTACATGGACATACTGCATGTGACATTGTTTCAGCCAGCCACCCACCCCAGCATAGCTGCCAGCTTCAAGACAGCACGAGCTCCAGACCTGGGAACACAAACCTCAAGGTGAGGCAGCATGTGACCTTTCCTGTGCAGTCCTGAAGGATGTCTGTTCACATCAGGTAGGCACCAAGAACAGACCAAAGGATCATTCCACCCAAGCCTAGCTAGTGGACTGGTGAGTTCATTGAGGTTGTTTACTGGTGTGCAAGGTGGGGGCGGCTTACTTTCAGGAGAATGAGTCACTCAAAGGCAGCTGCAGTCATTGAAAAACCTACCCAGCAAGAGCATGGGTGATGGCTAGTGAAAGGTGCGTCCTTGGAGCTCCTTGTACAAATTACAGACAGCTCACTGGTCAAAGAGTCTCCTTTCCCCAGTAATTCTTAATGCTTAAATAGCCTTGTGGGGCGGGACCTTGTGAATCTTAATTTTCAGGAACTTTCTGAGCCTTTTAAGTTTCCTTAGCATCCCGGTTGGCTATGTTTCTTCCTGAATCTAATGAATGTCTCTTCTCCCCCAGGAGAGAATGTTCCCATTCAAAGGAAATAGCTACACAGGATGACGTGGTCCCAAGATTCCTCCTTCAAGACTCCCCAAGGGGTGAGAGGAGCAGAGAGGAGCTGTTCCCACTGAGCCTTGCCTCTCTGCATCTTCCTAACTAAACCAATCCTCATTGTTATTGAAAGCTGCTGCTCTTTGGTTAATTTTAATGAAGAAAAAAAAAAAAAAAAAAAAGACAAGAACATTCTCTGCTTTATACTGTCAGCTTTACACTTTATATAAGTTGTCAATTGTTAATTATCTGGCTCCTCCACTAAATATAAATTCCCAAGGAAAGGAACTTTTTTCTCTCTTATCTATCATTGCTTGTTAGTGCCTGTAAATACATGCACACAAGCCACCAGGGAATTTTCCTTCCATTAATCCACTGAATGGCATTTCCCCTCCCTCTTCCTTCTCTGTCTCAATTTTTCTTTTCTCCACTTCATTCTCTTTCTTGCTTGTTCCTTTAAAAATTGTTTTGTAACCAAATAGTGCACAAATAGGTTTTCCCTGTGAAGAGTACAATGCTTCTGATAAACCTAAGCTTCCTCTGTTGACGGTCTGCCCTCAAACATGGCCCTGCTCCTCCACCCCAATCCAACGTCTGTAACGATGATGCCCTCTTCCCCCATCCCCCTATCCCTCAGTACCCCTGATGCCCTCTTTCCCCATCCCCCCATCCCTCAGCACCCCGATGCCCTCTTCCCCCCATCCCTCAGCTCCCCCATGCCCTCTTTCCCCCATCCCTCAGCACCCCATGCCCTCTTCCCCCCATCCCTCAGCTCCCCCATGCCCTCTTTCCCCACCCCTCAGCACCCCTGGGATGAGTTAGCACACATCCATTCTGAGTTAGCACACATTGTGTGTGCTGCTCCTGCTCTGACCCTGATCCGGGAACTCCGCCGTCTGGACAGCTGCTGTGCACCAGTTTCCTCTTCTGACACTTCCTTCACATGGCAGCTGACCAGCTCTACAGTTTGCTTTGAGGAAAAGCTTGTCTTCAAAGCTTCCAAGGACTCATTATTTAGAGTTCAAGGTCTGAGCTTTTATATTGCAGCATACAATAGTTTAGATCTTGATCCCTATTAAAGCGGAATGAGTTCGGTCTATGGTTGGGTAATACTGGGAGGTAGGGGAGTCTTAAGAGGCAAGGCCTAGGTCATTAGCGAATTAGTTTGAAGAGGGTGATGGGCCCTCAGACCCTCCTCATCCTGTTGTATTTCCTGGCCACAACAGAGTGTGTACTTTTGATCAACACAGCTTGATATGATGTGCTATCTTACCATAGCTCCTCAAACAATTTATCATAGACTTGGACCATCAATACTATGAGCCAAAATAAACCCATTTTTCATCTTTATGAATTGATTGTCTCAGGTCTTTGGTTACAGTGGTGGAAAGTGGACTGACACAACATCCTTCCTTAGTTCTTGTTTCTCTTTGGCCATTGAGAATCACCTGCTCCAGCTGCAGTGGTAGCTTCCAATGGGGCTCGAGTAAACTCTGTCCCCAAGGTCATCCACCCTTTCCTAATGCCCTCACTATTCAGAAGTCCCTATCTCTCCCAGGACACTGTCCCTAACCCTTTTATTGATTTATTTAATATATTTTATTAATTTATTTATATTACATCTCAATGGTTATCCCATCCCTTGTATCCTCCCATTTCTCCCTCCCTCCCATTTTCCCCTTACTCCCCTCCCCTATGACCGTGACTGAGGGGGAACCTCCTCCCCCTGTATATGCTCATAGGATAAACCCCTAGCCCTTTTTTGAGGCACTTCTCTCTGGGCTTCAGGCATGCACTGATTTCTCTTTGAGGCTGCCTTCATGGGCTACATCTTGGCTTTCTGTGATGCCTAGACTCCTAAACTATGGTGCAGAATTACCAAGGATGGGGAGGACTGTGGTATATGCTTTAGGTTTCAGACATCCAAGGCAATCTGGAGGCTTCTAGTGGTTTCTGACAATGGCTCTGTGATTATCCCACTGCCTTAAGCAGGGGGTGTACTTGAGGGCCTCAGGGACTGATACTCATTTCTAAAACTTGAACCAGTGGTCAGAAGAAGTGAATGCCCTGGAAAGCTGGCTGGGTTTCTTCTCCTCTGTTCCATTCTCCAGTGGTGCTTGACCAGGGTTTTTGGTGTTTACGGGCCGGGGTTCTGCTACACAGAACGCTGCAAAAGATTATTCTATAAGAATGGTTTGGAGATGACAGAGCCGTGACTGCAAACCTTAGCTGCCTTTGATAAGGCACAATGGTCTTTTAGGAGAAACAGGCACAAAACTGGCAAGTAAAGTCTAACCCAACATGGTCGGAGTGATGGTTGCAATAAAGCTAGGAGACCATGGTCACATCAAGGGGACATGGATCTAGAAAGTAGAACATTGAAGATAAAGAGGTCTGTCCGAAAATACGCCAGAAGAGGCACAGTACAATGACTTAGAGCAAGGAGAGAGGGGAGAAGAGAGAGCAGAAGTGAGATGGAGCCTAGGCTAGAAGAGGAGGAGGAGAGAGAGAGGACAGAGTATCTCAGGGCACAACCCTCAGCACACTCCCAGGGAAGCTGGGATCTGTCCACGAGGGTGAGACTCCACAGATGGAAATGTTGTTAAAGCTTCCCTTGCTCCCACAAGGGTCAGGAGGAGTCCAGGCCAGCTGTGTTCACCTGAAATACCTGCAGCCATCTCCTGTCTGGCCCCCTTGTGGCCACCAACAGTGGGATGGCATGTGAGCCATTGTCACATTGGTGTATTGGGAACACTAGCCGGAATATTGCTGCCTTTGCTCACAGGACCAGCCCCGCTCTCACCTTGAGGTAAAATCTATTCCTGTCTTAGGCTTCTCTTGGCATGCTTTCCAGGTAGTGAATACGATTGCGTTGATGTAAAGGATATGTGGGGTGGTAAAGCAGCTTTCCATAACCTATCTCTGGGACCACTGCACCATTAGCCATATGTCTCTCTTCTCTCCAGAGTCCTTGGGTTTGTCCTTGACTCAAAGTCTCCTTTCTTTCTGCTGCTTCCTTCCAGGCCACCTTCCCCCTATCTTACTAGAGGAACCCTGCCTGCCGCTGTAATCCCAAGACTCTACTGACCGGAGTCCCTGAGTGAGTTTATCAGAGCATTCAAGTGACAATACAGATCTCTCCCCAGGGGAAAGGCTGCTCATACCAGCTGCAGAGAAGGAAAATGTCACTGCAGGGGAAGATAAAAGAAGCCTAGGAAGAGTGGTGTCAGGAGAGCCATATTGTACGGCCAGAGGCATCTTCGCTGCTAAATACCCGGGGGTCCTCCTTCTCTGGGCTCTTATTGCACATTTGCAGGTAGTGAGCTTGCAGGACGGAAGAGCTGCTACTGTGAGCTGGTATCCTGAATCAGCCCCGGGCTTGCCTTCCTATTTTCCTTCTATTTCCCATCTTAGCCTTCATGCCCTTGTGGAGGCCCCATCTCTTGAGTGCTAGGAAGCAACATGGGTCAGCTAATGCCTCTCTCCCGATCTACTTTGCCTTGGGCTCTGGAAGAATTTGTCCTTAATACATAGCCTGAATTACTCTGGGAAGGTCTGAGTCAGAGGCTTGTGGATGGCGAACTCTGTTACTGGAAAACCAAAGCTTTTAAGAGAATAGGTTTTATATGGAACAGCAGTCACAGGTCTTTGTTTGATTGCTTATTAGTTTTGAGACCCTTGATTGGTCTTAATATACTTGAATTGTCAGTGCACTTCCCTCCCGGCATCCTTAGGTGGAAATCTCCACTTCCCTCCACTGGGCCTTTGGGAAGTGCTTAGCCTTTATGAATGAGATTAGTGTCCTTAGTAGAAGAGGCCCCAGGGACTCCTTCAGCTCTGACACACCCCACGGTGGGGGGGGGGCAGGGAGGAGGGAAGGACATAGCTAGAAGGTGTCATCCATAAACCAGCCCAAACAGGTGAAGACTGTCACGTTGTCATTGAGTCCCTGAACCTAAAGTAGCACAGCCCCCTGGCTTTTTACGTATTTCTGCACTAAGTGGCTTGCCATCCATTGATTCCCAACTTCTGTTGGTGATGCATGCTTTGAATAAGTCATTACATGAGACCCAGGTTTGTCTTTGAGTTGTCTAGAGCCCTGTCTTATGGGACAGCTGCTAAGTTGCAGAGTGCCTTGGGTAACTTTACAGTAAGGGAAGAAGGGTTCATTAAATGAACCAAAAGGTCTCTAAAAACTAATTTAAGAATATATGGGAGGTGTGTGTGTGTGTGAGAGATGGGGACAGGGTGCACAGTGAGCCAAGCAAAAGCTTACTGCCAGTTCTAAGTGACAGCTGTCATCAGAAATTCAGGGACTATGATGTCTATATTGAAGTCCCAGCAAGTGTCCTGGTTGGTGCCGTGCAACGCTGCTAATTGCCATGCAGACTGCACAACATAAATAGTTGCAACCTTTTGGCAAAGCGCAAAGTCAGGGACTGTTAATCCCTAGGGAGGTTATTCGCAGGCCTCAGCATCAGACTGATCAGCAAGGTTCTTATTCTTGTTCTCTGATTTAAAAAGAAAAAAGGCAGGAGGTTCCTCTCTGGACAGTAGCCCAGCCTCCTTTATGCTGTGTGCACATTAGTAAAATTGATCTCTCTAAGAGTTCTTCAAACTGAATTACTTAACAGCATCGTTTAGGGTTGGTGTGGTGGGAGAGAAGTTGGCGGGACCAGGATTCAGGCAAGTTGCTAATGCTTAGATTTAGTGAGGCTTCTGCACTTTGCGAAACAGCCCTGGCCACTGCCTGGTGGAAACAGCCCCTCTGCGGGCAGCTCTTGGCAAGAATTGCATTAAGGCAACTCATTTGCAGGTGATGTGAATTTTATGTATTCCTTTCAATTCACTCCTTAGGTTCCTCGGGGGTAATGACACAATTTAGGCTGATTTTCTAGTGGAGAGCTCTCAGCCTTCTGATTCTAGAGTTTTGCTTTTTTATATTTATAAAATGCACAATGGGGGAGGGGTGGCGGCTGGGGGAGAAAAAAAAAAAAAGGTAAATAGAAGGGATTCAGCCATTACCAGAACTAAAAGCTGTTTTGCTGAGAGTCTTGAGACAGCGTGAGACCCTCAGCATAGGTAGCAGGGTCTGGGGACAGAAGATCTTAAAGCAAAGGTTGGTGGCATGAAGGTGCTTGGTACAGGAAGCATACCAGCTGACCCGGGACACGATGCATAGCCCACCTGAGGGCAGGACTAGCAGCTGACACTCAACCAGCAGCGAAGAATGCAACATTTAAAGAGTTAAAATGTATGCTGAGTGAAAATAAATACAAACATGGTAAAGCTGGCCCCTAACTCTCACGTTTTGGGCTCTTTACCCTGCCCTCCTCAGCAGGCTTCCTTCCTGCTGGTGGCTGCATCTTCCACCCTGCCATCACCTTGGCTTGTTACCAACGTTGGGTCATGGCACCCATCCTGGCGTGTTTCCCACTATGTATTCCCACATAATGCTGTGGGCCTACTGAACTATAGAGTTACATCCGCCTTCGGCACCATAGCCAGTGTACCACACCTGTGACATGTATCAGGCAAGCGAAGAGCCAGGGATTCAACTGGTCCAGGGGAAATGCACATTCCTTCTTGGGGCTCTTAGCTCACTAATGGAGGAATTTATGAACAGACTCACATGGGAGCTCCAGGTTAGTATTCTCAGAGTTTAAAAGAAAAACATCAAGGTGGGCAGGCCGTAATCTTGGCAGCTGCCCAGAGGAGGAGAATGAGGAGAAGAGGAGGGGGGAAATTGATGCTATTAGGGTTAAGCAGGCATGGAGGTCGAGTCACATTTAGGAAAGGGAGAATCAGAGAAAGAGTAAGAGAGCCCATGACAAAAGAAGGAAATAAACTCTGGAATCTAAGCCAGCTTTAAGCAAAGTCCTGTCTCTATCTGTACCTATCAGGGTGAGGATGAGCCACAAACTTAAATTCTCATCTTATTCCCATCTCTCGTTTTCTTAGTCCTTCCCTTCCTCTTACAGCCCTAGATTCATGCTCTCTTGTTTCTATTTGCCTTTGACCAACCCCTGTGAAACACTTCAGGGCCCAGCACATGGCCAGGGTCTTAACATAGCATCATGTTCTCCAATGTTGTGTGTGTGTGTGTGTGTGTGTGTGTGTGTGTATGGTATATGTGTGTGTATGGTATGTATGTATGTGTGTGTGTATATGTGGTGAGTGTGTATGTACTATGTGTGTGTGTGTGTGTGGTGTGTATGTATATGTATGTGTGTGTATGTCGTGTATGTGTAGTGTGGTGTGTGTGTTTTCATGTGTATGTGCATGTCTGCATGTGTGCATATGTGTCCATATGAAGGCCAGAGATCAACTTCAGATATTACTCAGAAGCCATACGTCTTTATTGAAACAGGCTCTCTCACTGGGATCTGGGTCTCACTGATTAGATTAAGCTGTCTGGCTAGCAAACCCCAAGGATTTACTTGTCAGTGCCAGTTGTGGGGTTAGGCATGTCATAGTACCTGGCTCTTTCTATGTGGGTTCTAGGGATCCAGTCTATGTCCTAAGGATGTCAAGGCAAGCCCTTTCCTGGCTGGCCCATCTCATCCCTTCAGGCATGCAGGCCACCGCGGCAAGAAGTCGGGATTAGTGAGCACAAGATGAGACTTGATAGCCTATGACCATATAGTGGGGGAGGAGGTCCCCCTCGGTGGTCATAGACCTAGGGGAGGGGAATAGGATGAAAGTGGGAAGGAGGGGAACAGGAGGATACAAGTGATGGGATAACAATTGAGTTGTAATCTGAATAAATTAATGAAACAAAACAAAACAACAACAACAAACAAACAAACAAACAAACAAAAAACAAGTGAGTAGTCGTCGACGACTCCGTCATTGGTCAGGCTCCAGAATTCCTCCCAGAGTTCTACACTGCCCACGGACTGCAATGATGTCACAAGCGGGATACAGCAATACTCTGGTGGGGCCCACAGTGGCAAGTGTCTTCCCACTGGTGACGGGAAACCCAGCAGCAAATGACAGGCCTAGCCACCTCTCACTGCAGAGCCAGGTTTGCCTGTTGCTGCTGGAGTGCAGGTCTCAAAGTTGGGGATAGTTAGCTTTTCCTAAAGGATGGGATGGCATGCTTGCCTCAGACAAGACTTGACACTTACTTTCCTCCACCCCCAATCTTTTATCACATAAAGAAAAAGATTTTGCGTGCTCCCTCCATTTGCATGTTTTCATAGATGGTGTTAGGACTCCTGTGATTCAAAGCCTGGGACAAGACACACAATTGAACTCCTAAGCGACAGACACAAGAAAACAAAAACAAAAACAAAAAAAAAAACCAAAACCCAAGCGAATCTTTGGATTATATACATCCACACCACATGCTTTACAGTGTGCTGAAAATGCAGATGGCAGGGCCACGGGGGGTGGGGGGGGGGGGTGGGTGACACAAATGACAGAGTAGCCCCAGCTCTCCCGAGGACCCTGAGCACAAGTTTTGCGAGGTCCAAGTTAGGCATTGTAGGAATTCTGCATTTTCAGGCTTGCTGCCTCGGTGAGGGAGGGCATGAAATTCAAATCTCTTGTTCTGCTGTATCCTGCTGTTTCCCAGCTCAGCGAGAACCTCAGAACACCAGCTCCTTTTTATGCCTCTGGTTTATTCTGCATCACGACCCGAGGCAGAACTCACACATAAAGGGTGATGCTGCAGATTGCAGCCACCATGCTGTTTCCCGTGTCTGACAAGCAAAGGGCAGAGATACACAGTAGTGGGAGCAGGAAGGAAGGGTGGAGGCATCAAAGGGTCCAGAGGAGGGGGTGGAGAAGAAGACTGTTTTATAAGTCTATATGCAGAGTGGGCACATAGACGGTCCAGTTATGATGGTTCTACCAGGACTTCTCTACAGGGCAATGACAGGAAAACCGTGTGCACTGAATTAAAAACAACAACAGCAAAACTTTGACTTTTAATCTTATTTTTGGCCAAACAGTAAAGGATAATCATTCTGTTTTCTTGCTCTCTGTACAGTATTCAATGAATTCCTGGATACGTTCTGTACTTTAGTATGCGCTAGGATTTGTGAGGACGATTTGGCCCAGCGGTAGGCCAAAGCATGCGTTCTGAGCATGTTTATAGCTGGCTAGGGTGATCTCCAGTTCTCAGTATGTTAGACACAGTAAGAGCACTGTGTGTGTATGTGTATGTGTGTTCATGTGTATGTGTGTTCATGTGCATGTTTTTATGTGTATGTGTGTTCATGTGTATACATGTATATATGTGTATGCATGTACATGTGTTTGTGTGCATGTGTGTGCATGTGTGCATGTGTGTATGTGTGTGCATGCGTGCATGTGTATGTGTGTGTATGTTTGTGTATGTATGTATGTACATGTGTATGTGTGTGTATGTGTGTGTATGTTTGTGTATGTATGTATGTGTGTACATGTGTATGTGTGTGCATATGTGCATGTTTATGTGTGCGCATGTGGGTATAGGTTCCTTATGACACATATGTGTGCATGTTTATATATGCAGGAAAGAGGTCAGCCTTAGGTGTTATTTTACTTTGTTTTTGAGACAGAGTCTTTCTTTGGCCTGGAGTTCTCAGAGTAAGTTAGGCTGACCAGCTACTGAGCCCTAGGGATCCCCATGCCTCTGCCTCAGGAATGCTGGTTATACTAGTAAGTGGACAGCAACTTGGCTTTTTAATGTATATCCCGAGGCTAAAACTGAGGTTCTCATGCTTGCAAGGCAAGAACTTTATCCACGGAGCTATATCCCCAGGTACATTTAGCATTTTCAACTTACAATAGGTTATCTGGGGACGTGACTACAGTGCAAGAAAAGGAACTCCCGCACCTCGCTTCCATTAGCATCACTTGGGTGAATGGCTCCTTCTCTGTTCTGCGTGCTGTTGTGGTGCGTGTCAACCCCTGCAAACTCACTCCCCCCTTTCTCTCTCAGAGCTCTATCCACCCTCAGTCCCAGAGCAGAAGTGGCTCAGCAGGAAGTCATCTCCCAGCTCCCCTTTGCTTGGTTGTATCTGGGTTCAGAGAGGAGCTTGGGGAGCACGGTTTCCCCCTGGGCACCCCCCCCCCCCCCGGCTTCTGTTGTATCAGGTAAGCTTGTCTTCCCTAAGCTCCCACTTTTGCAGGTTCCCTGGGGTTTTGGGGTCCAGTAAGCTGTTTCCTGGTGCTCTTTGTGCCTGGAGAATCAACAGCATAAGCAGCGGCTCCACCCCTGGGGAGGTTCACAATCCGTGAGTCCTAGGTCCCTGTGCAAACCTGCGGTGCACAGTCCCCTCCATTAGCTCTAGACTGTCTTACTCCAGACGCTGATTGTCTCATCAACACGACCGACCCTGAGTGTATCTAGTCGCCCTCAGCACTTGTCACGTTTAAAACCAGCCAGGCACATGGTCAGGAAGACAGCTCTTCCTTCCGTTTTTGACACATCTATGCATTCTTTCCTGTAAGTCTAGGCCATTCTGGACATTTAGAAATGCTCAGGTGGTATGGCTGACCCAGCTGTTGCCTTCATGAAGATCACATTCTAATGGGAATGACCAAAGTGAGACAAATGAGACAGCTGTGCTGATGTCCCCTCACGGAGTGATTCAGGTTTGAAAAGGAAAGGACATGAAAGGGAATGGCTGGGGGTGTCAGTGGGTACAGAGAGTGTTTCTAAGGTGCAGACAGTTTAGAGGGGGCCCTGAATGATCCCCCCAAAGTAATAGTCATGTATTATGTGCATGAGACAACAAAGGACAAGTGTCTAAAGCAAGAAGGAGTTTGGTGTGGATGAAATGAGAAGATGCTGCTGAGGGACCAGAGGGAGGTGGTGAAGAGAGAGGGAGAGGGAGAGGGAGAGGGAGAGAGACAGAGACACAGAGAGAGACAGAGACAGAGACAGAGAGACAGAGAGAGAGACAGAGAGAGAAAGAGACAGACAGACACAGACAGACAGACAGAGACAGAGACAGAGACAGACACACACACACACACACACACACACACACACACAGAGAGAGAGAGAGAGAGAGGAGGAGAGAGAGAGAGAGAGAGAGAGAGAGAGAGAGAGAGAGAGAGAGAGAGAGATCATGCAGCTGAAGGGCGGGAAGCCGAACTATAACCTTAGGCATCACCCTCAGGTGTAGCATAATCTCCTTTAGGATAGATCTCTCATTGGCCTAGAGACCACCATTTGGCTAGATTTGCTGCCCAGTGAAGGCCAGGAATCCCTCTGCCTGGAGGGCAGAAGGGCCTAACACTGTGGTCCACGTGCTTTCCAAGCAAGCACTTTTCCTGACAAAGCCCTCTAATTTTTTTATGTGAAACTTCTTGTTTTTGCATTGTATGCGTCATATGAACACGAGTTAATTGCTACCAGCAGGGCCGAACATCAAGCACTTGAGCAGGTGCTTTGGATGTGGAGAAACTGGGCTTTCCTTTGGTTTGCATGATCACACACATTTGGGAGTCCTCTGGCCTACTTTATATCTTTTCAGAGTCTATTGACAAGGGAAAGGACAAGTAGCAATGGGCAAGGCTGCAAGGAAGCACTCAGGTTTCCAGTTCCCTGACTGCTTCACCCACAGAGAGCAGGAAACACAGACAGACACCCTGTGAGACACGGCAAGTTTGCAAAAACACTTAGTGTGTAGTTTTGGTGCATTGCTTCAGAACCCTTTACTGGGTGTTGCGTGCATGTCTGTAATCCAAGAGCTTTAGCAGTAGAGGCCAAGGGATCAGAAATGTAAGGTCATGCCCAGCTATGACCCCTGTCTACACAAACGAACAACGAAATAGCACTAGCAGCAGACTGCTTGCTGCCTTCCCTTCTCTGTGTCATACCCATGCCTGCCTTGTGTCATATCCATGTCCACCTTGTGTCTCTGTGTCATATCCATGCCTGCTTTGTCTCTCTGTGTCATACCCATGCCCGCCTTGTGTCTCTGTGTCATACCCATGCCCGCCTTGTGTCTCTGTGTCATACCCATGCCCGCCTTGTGTCTCTGTGTCATACCCATGCCCGCCTTGTGTCTCTGTGTCATACCCATGCCCGCCTTGTGTCTCTGTGTCATACCCATGCCCGCCTTGTGTCTCTGTGTCATACCCATGCCCGACTTGTGTCTCTGTGTCATACCCATGGCTGCCTTGTCCCTGCTTTAGCAGAGCCCTCTGCTAACCTGAGTTGAAGGTAGATTTATGCCAGTAAGGTAAGTGAATTTTGATCTTTTCTTTGGCCAAACAATAAAGAATAACCATTCTGTTTTCTTGCTCTCTGTACAGTATTCAAGGGATTCCTGGAGATATTCTGTACTTTTAGTGTGTGCTAGGCTTTGTGATAACAACTTGGCCCATCAGTAGGTCAAGGCAGGTGCTCTGAGTATGTTTGTAGCTGGCTAGGGTGATTGCCAGTTCTCAGTAGGTTAGATACAGTAAGTGCATTGTGTGTGTGTGTGTGTGTGTGTGTGTGTGTGTGTGTGTTAGGATATGTTAGGAAAGTGAAGAAGAAATAAATATCTCTTTTGCTCATTGAGATATTTATGTGTGTCTTATGAGAAACCAGCCACAGCTTCCACTCAGAATCCCAGCACTAAGGCCACTGTCAGTAGTATCTAGAGCAAATATGGAGGAGACAGCAGGTGCACTGACAGCCTGGCAGCCTCAGGATGGAGTGAAGACTGTTGTGGAGTGACAGTACATCTTTAGAAGGACGTACAGTGTAGTGTTCATGGTCTCCTTCATGGCACTCAATCCCAGATTCACTCTTTCAACCTCAAACTGAAGATACCAGAATTTGAGACAAGAAGAGAAATAAACATTCTGAAAGAGGAAATATATGGATCCTGTTTCTCAAATCCAGTTTCAGGCAGCCTCTTGAGAGCAGGATGGAACAGCCGGGGCATCTTTACACAGCTGCAGACGATCTCCATGGAGTTAAGAGCGAGTCCACTCCAGCTTTTATTTTCCCTCTAGATCCAATCCCCTCCCTAATTCTCCCCCCCCCCCAATCCACATTTAAGAGCAAATACGAATATTCTTGTGACTCTGAGTGTTTAAGCTGCTGGTTCAGGTTAAGGTTGGGGAAAGCATGGGTACGCATGAGTTTTCAGTGAGTCTGCGACAATTTTCAGGAGGCCGGGGCCCCTTTCTGCACTTTCACTTTCTTCCAAATGAAAAGAGCATTATTGTTTTCACTGATATTGAAGGTAAGCAATGGGTCTGCCTTTGCAGGCTTAGAATTCAAACTGAGGTCAAATATCTTTTTATATTTAAATAGCACAGTCCAAGCGATAGCTTGCTATGAGCTTTGGAGGATTTACTTAGCTTTTTTTTCTTTTCTTTTTCTTTTTGTGTGTCAAGATCAGGAACTCAAAGGACCTTTTTCAATCTGAGCAACCTATTTTCAAATCCCTCACCAGCAAACAGGGGCATCCTGTAAGTTAGCCTGCACATTGCCCCTCACTGGTTGGGGATAAAAATGGGGCTGCCACTCCAGTTCATGTGCTGCAGTGCTCACAGATGCAATACTGGTGGCCTGACAGAACTCCTCAGGTGGGCGGGGCAAGTACACAGCAAAACTGGCAGACACTTCCTTTTCCCTCTTTACTATTTGATGACAAGAGGATTCGTTCTGACACCGTAGATCATAATAAGCTCATTATATCATTTTCATTTCTTTCCTCATTAAGTCACAAACTCTCACCTTCTCACTTAAAGAAAAAGCTCATTGGATAGCTTCTCTCTAGTATATGCAAATTGTGGGCATCATTACTTTTGTGCGGTGGAGCCATTGCTATGTAAAGCATCCTGACAAAGAGTATCAGGGCAAAAAGCATCTCTGCAGACAAAGGGTCCATTTAGCTTACAAGTTGAGGTTGCAGTCCATCGCTGAGGGGAAGTCACAGCAGGAACTCAAACAACTGGTCACGTCCACAGTCAAGAACATGCGTGTAGGCCTACTTGCTAGCCTACTTGCTTTCAGCTCATTTTCTCCTCACTTATACTGTTCAGGACCTAGGGAATGGTACCATCCACAATGGTCTGGGGGTTCCTAGATCAACAATCAAGACAACCCCTAACCTGACAGATAATTCCTCATTAATGGACAGGTAATTAAGCAGACAGTAAATATTCTTGTGTTCACAGACATCAGACAGTGAGGTTACAGCTGTAATTTAGTATGTTACTGGGTCATGATGTTTAGAGCTAGTTCGGTGTAGGAATGAATGCTGAAGGATTAAGAATGCAGAGGCTGCAAGTACTATATTGGGTAGGGATGGATGGAGTGGACATCCTTGTCTTGTTCCTGATTTTAGTGTGGGAGCTAACGCAGAGACCCGGAACTGGGCAATGTATGGAGAATGATACACCTTGGAGCCTTCAGTCTTAAATGGGATGTCTTCGTAAGCCCCTCCCGCAGGGATCAGGAACTGTATGGAAGAGATGGCAGAAAGACTGTAAGAGTCCATGGGGGAGGAGGACACCAAATAAACAGATACAGCCTTCCAGATACAAACTGATGCACATATGAACTCACAGAAACTGTGGCAGCATGGACAGGGCCCACACAGGTCTAAGCTAGATGGGGGGCGGTCCCAACATTGAGTGGGGAAACTAGACACAAACTCCCACCCCTAACACAGAAGCTAGCTCTAATTGCAGAGAAGTTGTTTTCTCCAATGGAGTCTCACTGGACATATAAACCACACCTAAAGGGAGGCCCCATGCCCAGCAGTAGATGGCTAACACAAAGCAAACTCAATGGTGTTTTTGGAGCTGTCTTTCTTGCAATGCTTTGTTTGAGCACTTTAAAAAGTCTACTTATCTTTGTTTATCTAATATGGTCACTGGTTCTGTATTTTTATCGTGTGTGTGCCTCTCTGTGTACATATGTATGCTTCTTGTGCCCTTTCTTTCTTTCTTTCTTTCTTTCTTTCTTTCTTTCTTTCTTTCTTTCTTTCTTCTTGTTTGTCTGCCTGCTTTGTTTTATTCTGGATTGTTTGTTTTATTATTTGGCTGTTTGTTTTCTAAAGGGAAAGGGAAAGAATCAATGTGGCTGGGTGGATAGGCAGGCAGGAAGGATCTGGGAGCGGGAGGAAGGGAATCTTTGATCAGAATGTACTGCATGGAAAAATTATTTTAAATTAAAGAGAAAGAATGCCGAGGCTACTGTCATAGCTTGATACAAATTGGAGAAGGTGTGAACAGGGGTGAGCTCAGTTGGCGTGGATGAGTGGCTGGAGGACAGTCTCCATAGTTACCTCCATACCTTATGCTAACATCTGATTTCTTCTGGACCCCTGTGCTTGCCTGCTGTTCCATCTTTCTCCTTCTACGCATGCCCTCTACAGGACGGCCGTAGCAATGATCTGTAAACGTGCCACCAAATCTTAATAGTCACTCACTTGCTTTAGTTCTGTGAGTGCCTTTCCATTTTGTTCAACTCTTCTTCAGTCTCTCAACTTTCCCTCATTTCTAGCACTTTCCCTCCCTCCTGCTTTCTCTCCAGTGAAGCTCCCTTCTACCCCAGGACTGAATCAGCTGTTCTTCTTAACCTTGTATTTTTCTTCTGTACAGCTAGCTCTTCCTTATTTTTTATATATCATCATCAATAAGAAGTCTTGTTTTAGTACCTATCATATATATATATATATATATATATATATATATATATATTTTTTTTTTTTTTTTTTAGACAGAGTTTTTCTAGGTAGCCTTGGCTTTTCTGGACTTGTTTTGTAGATCAAGCTGTCCTCCTACTCACAGAGATCTGCCTACCTCTGTGTCCTGAGTGCTGGCATTAAAGGCATGTGCCACCATGCCTGGATCCTATCATATTTTTTTAGACAACCCATCAACCAACTCTGTCCTCTTGACAGTTCTTTGTTTGCAGATTTAACATTCCTGAGAGCAGGAATCTGTCTTGTGGCCTTGTATAGCCCTTACTCAAAACTGTGGGGGAACTATAGGGATGTTAGGCAGGAGCCAAAATGAATAGAGGGCTAAGTAGTCCTCAAAAGTCTGCTGCGCCTCTGCTGTCCAGAGACTTCCAGGAAAACAGAAGATCTACACAGAAGTGCACTAGCTACCTAAGGGTTGGGAAGCACAGGGCCATAGTTAGAAACAAAAGAAAGTGACTGGAGACTAGTGCCTCACTCTGGACACAAAGCTTCCTTCCAGGAGACTGGATTGGTTCACTCTTTTTTTTAAATAAAAATTTATTTATTTTATTTATTGCATATGAGTGCTTTATCTGCAGAAGAGGGTATCAGATCACATTATAGATTGGTTCACTCTTATTGCTTTGTAAGAGAGGCCTGTTTGCCAGTTAGTGGCTGGCTTTAAGGCATTCCATCATGCCTTCAAAGCATCCTTATTGAGTGGTGTGATAAGAAGAATCTGAGGGAAACTCAAGGATGACACCCAAGTTCTCAGCAAAGTGGCTACTATGTTACTTCCGGGGAGATGCAAATAAACGCCTGCTCACCTCAGATACAGAGGTCACTGTATCTGCATCATTAATGGTCATCTTGACAGGGTCACTTGCGAGATGTACATCTGGGCATCCTGTGAAGGATTGATTTGATTGCACTAACTGAGATAGAAAGACCCACCTGCTGTAGGGGCCCTCGTTTCACGAGGATGGGACGCTGGAGCTGAGTTTGCGTTCTTGGATCTTTGCTTCCTGGCTGTGGATGCCGTGTGACCAGCTGCTTCAGGTTGTTTCCACCACTCTCCTATGACAGACTGTGCCCTCGATATGTGGGTCAGAATTGAGTTCTTTCTCCCTTAAATTGCTTAGAATATTTTTCTCACAACAACAAGAAACTAAGAGGCGTTGACAGACCAAAGAAATGATCCTACCCGAGTCCAGCTTGGGGAACCCGGGAGTTTGCTGGGAGTTACCGATAGGAACATAAGTGAGGCATTACTTATGGGAATATGGGTAACTCAAGGGCAGCTGAGTAATGGCAAAAAGATGCATGCCTACAGTCACAACCCATAGCCAACCTTGTACCTCTTACATACTGGAGCCAACAGAAGCAAGTGCACCGGTAGGACAGAAAGGAGTAGCAGGGACCTCAGGTGATCATCTGACCTGCACCCCTTCTGCAAACAGACTCCTTCTCATAAACACAGACATGGTTGCTATTGTATAGTTGTGCCTATTTGACTGCCAATGAGTTTTGTAATTCACAGCAATCTCTGCCCCTCAAGGGACAAAGATCAGGTAAGGCCAGAGGAAGAGGCTTCGACACAACAGGGCAAAGATTCAGGTGGGTCCTTGTTTGAAGGTCACAGAGTAGACATTAGCTAGGGATTTCCTATCGGTGGGCTCTGAATCTCTGAGCCTAACTGTGTTCAAATTGGAAATATTCGAACGACAATGGAGTAGCATCTATATTTAACGCATATGGATTTTCCTCCTTTGTCATTATCCCCTACACTCCTCTACATTGTGTCAGGAGCTGTAGGAAACTTAGAAGTGGTTTAAAGTATAAAGGAGGATGTACAAATACTTTGCCCTGTTACCTAAGGGACTTGGGCTCTGGTGGGGGTGGGTCCTGGCACCCATCCTTGGCACCTAGGGAAGGCTACTGTGGGTGTATAAGATGACATGAACAGCTCGTTGTTAGGAGGGCACTTCCTTTTGACCCCATTCTTGAGGATGAATGTGTGGCAAAGGGTAACTGTCTACCCCTGCTTGTCCTACTTTCTCCCTTTGCTTGTCCCACGCAGCCTGGCCTAATTACTTCCTCCCTTTAATGCTGTTTCTGGTAGCACTTCCCCCGTGCTGCATTTCTTCTGCCTGGTGACACTTCACCTGGCCCCTTCTGGCTTTCTCTGTGATGAATCCACGGACCAGATGTTTCTAGATTATAGGGAAGTAGAACGAGGAAGTGTTTCTCCCCCCACCCCACCCCCATCACTCCAGTTGTGAATTCTGGTGTGATAAAATTGCTTCTCCAGCAAAAAGTAAAGAGAGCTGATGTAGAAATGAAAAGTGAAAAACCTCCTACATCCCTAGACGGTGCAGTGTCTTATTTCCATAAAGCTGTGTTCGGAGGACTCACCAGGCTTTATGAGCTATGCCTAATTAACTTCACCAGGCTCAGAGAAGCAGGCAGGAGCACAGGTGCTTGGCCCATGTGTAAGTGATGAGGAAACTGAGGCCGGGCTTGTTGCAAACATCAGTGAAGCAGAGCACCGCTCAGGCCAGTATCCTCTGCTAATGCTCCTTAAAGAGGCCAGGCCCCTCGGAGACTGCCAGGCATTTCCCTTGAAATTTCGTGACAACCTGTCTACTGCTTCTCCACCTGGTAGGACACTGGACCCCTGCATCAAGTGGCCAAAGTGTTAACTGTGGTGCCTTCCTGGGACTGTTTTGTCAGGATCTACCAAGGGGTACCAAGGAGCTACCTTGGATTAGCTCAAACTAAGCCAAGAAAACACAGAAAGCCTGAAGTACCTGCTCGACGCTAAGCTGCTGACATAGACCAAACCTCTTTGGTGGCCAGATGAGATCACAGAGTGAGTCTTTGTCTCACTTCTTGCTCTGTTTTATTCTGTCCTTGGTTAGGACTTACTAAACACTCAGCCCGTCTTTAGTCTACGTGCACTTTTTCTTCTTGATGGAGTATCTCTTGGCCCCAGCTGGAGGGAAATACCTATCCTACTGGAAGATCTGTGCGTTTGTCACTCAGCATGCCTACAAGCTCTTGTTTGGAGCCTTCTTAAAGCCACATCTTAAAGGCATCAGTTCCCAAGATCTGATGAGTGTGTGCACAATAGGATATCCAGGAATACCTTCTGCCTTCATTTTCTTTAGAGTCATTAAGTGACTTGGTGGTTTCTCCTCACACCCCATCTGCCACTGGTGTGGCACCTTCTCTTCCCTACGGACTTCCAAGTTTCACAAGGGGAGGGTCTTTTATGCTGATAATTGGATGGTCACCAATCCTTAGCATAGTGTCTGGTGTGTAGTTTAAGAAAGTGTTTGCTCAATGAATTTATCAGCAAATGCTGTCTTCTGTGAAGGCCTCCCGTCACCCCTCTAGCCCCTAGACAGCACCTTTGTGCAATGGACATTTTCTTTCTGCGTTAACCTTTAAGACAGTATCATTCCTTTCTTTTATTTGTCATGACTGCTTAGTCCCCTCTCTCAGAAGCTGGTATAATGAAGTCTCAAAATTTGACCAACTGACGGGCTGAATAGCCTGTCGGCATAGAAGGAAGACTCAATGCTGTGGTCCTTCAGACACAAGAGGGTCCAGGTTGAGAATGGTGACATCTCACAGAGAAGAGTGGACACAAGGTTGACTCTGGGAATCTAGACAGAGATGTGGTGTGGGACATTAAGTCAGGGAAGAGGAGTGGGCCGTCAGGGAAGATCTGTAGTAACTAGTCCTAAGTGGTTCACATGGCTGTACACATGTCACACTCTTTCAGTGCCTGCTGTGGTTTTGGTAAATGTCTCCTAATGACCTACACGCTATGAACTTGATTGCCATCCTGCGTCTTTACTGGGAGGCTATGAGACCTTTGGGAGTGGAGGCTTGTTCCACAGTGGGAGTTGTTAGGCCACTGGATGTATGCCTTGAAGGGGATGTGGGAGCTAGCATGTTCTTCCTCCTTTTGGTTCATTGCCTCTTCAGCCACTGACTTCCCATCGCGCAATCTTGCCTTGCCATTGGCTTGAAGACCACAGGACCAAGACTAATGAATGAAGGCTTCTGGTATCATCCGACAAAATAAACCTTTTCTTTTAAGTTGATTATCTCAGGCATTTAGTCACAGTGATACAAAATGGACTAGCGCAATGGCCCTCCTGCTACTGTAGGAAAAATTACTTCCTTCTGACCAAGTTTATAAGACTCTCTGATCAAAAGTTAAGTGAGTCATTTTGTCAAGTAAACATTGAGTGGCTACAGTGCGCAGATCTCTCTGCAAAAGTGATTGGTAGGCAAGAGCTTTGTGCTTTGGGGAGGCTGTCCCTCAGGAGATGCCCATAAGAAGGCACCACTGGGTACATTCTCTAACCCAGAGAGGAGCTTAAGTGTCTCCTGGGTTGGCAGGCACTTGAGTTCTGGGTTCTGACTCAGTACATAAAACTGACTTTGTCTGAAGTGGGCTGCTGTGAGTGGAAAAGGAAACAGAACCCTGAACCCCTGTCTTCCCAACAGCAGGTTTCCAGGGGCCATGTGTGCAGTCGCATACAACTGCTGGTTGTCAGTACAGACTGCCTTCTCCTTGGGGGTCTGTTGGCTATGTCTGTTCTTCTCTTCCCTGTGTGTGTGTGTGTGTATACATATATTATACTATATTATATACACCACACACACACACACACACACACAACATATATATATATATAATATATATTGCTCTGTTTTACTCTGTGCTTGGAGATATATATATATATATATATATATTATTATATAAGATATATATATATATATAATTTTTTTTTAGTACAGGCACATTCAGATTTTAAGACCAAGTGAATGTCACTGGGTAGCTAGCTCAGGCTAATTGTCATTGTTTATAGTGGCAGTACCTACTACACAGGAGACCTTTGCCAATACAATGAACCTCAGGTCATTTCCTTAAAGAAAGTCAAATATAGAAAATGTGAAAAAGAGGTTGTTTGGCTTTAGTGACCTTGGGAAATTAATTAATTCCTTTTTCATGCTCTAAGATTTGCTTTTTTCCCTTTATCTCAAGTCTCTGAAAAAGGGAACAGAGGTAGATCTGAAGTATAAAAACAGGAAAGGAATAAGAGTAAGAGGAATCAATATGGTGCAAATGTCAGTGCAGTCAGTGTAATGTATCTGATTTGCCTTAGAGCTTCCTGGTCAACAAGGGAACAATGGAAAGAACAGCAAGAGTGGACTTCTCAGCATCCCGGGAAGAATTCACTGTGTAAAGAGGATTTCATCTTCATGAAATCAAATTATTTACAAAATATAAACTTCAGGAGGTTTATATATACAAAAGGAGGTTTATTATGAATTTAAAATGGTTTTTAAAAAGCACCTATTTCATTTTTGTTGACCAAGAGTATCATATGAAAGTTCATCTCAGCAAGATACTCAAGACAGTTGTGTGGGCTTGCCTTATAACTGATGATGCGGTAGACCCTGGATTCCTGAAGCAGTCTACTTTCAAGGCAGAGTCAGGAACAAACTGCATTTGAAAGCAGATTTCCACCCCACAGTTTAGGACCTCCAGAAAAGAGCCCGAGACAAGGATTGATTAAGGTTGAGTGGGTGGAGGGTGAAGGAGACCTGGGTAGAGTGAAGAAGATGAGAGAGGTAACAGGGAAGATGAGGCAATGGATGGCCCTGGGATATTAAGCCATTTACCACCGTTAGCAATTGTTAGTACCATGGCGGGACTCTGTGCCAGGGTGTGCTAATCACTTCTGAGAAGGGAGAAGTCTGCACTGTTCACACAAGGCTCCGTTGCTCCTAAGTAAAAAGACATTAACTCCCCAGATCTTCTGCTGGGGTACACTAATGGGCAACACAGGCTCTTGCAGCCAGAAGCTTTGAGGTGATAAAATTGACTTAATTAGACCTCAGGCATCATTTACTGGAGGGAAGCATGTGTGTGTCAATCTGCTGTCATCACAAGGGATCACAGAGTAGGCAGAAGAGTGTGTTCTCTTACAGTTCTACCAACTGAGAAGCCCAAGCCAAGTTGGTGGCAGGTCTGAGGGATGCAGGAGAGAATCTGTATCCTGCCTCTCCAAATTCTCCTGACTTCCCCAGCTCTCTGGTGTTCTGTGCCTTGTACTATGTCAACAGCTCTCTGCCTCTGCCTTTATACGGGGTCTCTTCCTGTGCTTTTGTGTTGAAACATCTTTGTATCAATTATGTGGGCTGTAATGTAGAATTATGTTTGGAGAAAACACTTCTAAAGTTACGAGGAAGTTAACATGAGATCATCAGATCTAATCTTAAATGGAGAGAAAATTTGGAAATACAAATGTACCTCTACTGAGTCCACATGGAGTGGAGGCTATGCTAGGACACAGAGCAGAGCAGCCTCAGAGGAAGCTAAGCCTGTCTGTGCCATGATCTTGGATGTACAGCCTTAAAAAACGAGGAGAGAGTAAAGATCGGCATGGAAGCTACTCGATCTGTGATTCTTTTTATGGCAACCGGAACAGAGTAATATGCAAGGATGGCAGTAATATGGGCTGAGAGGCAGACTCTTGATCTTAACTAGCTATGTAACACCACATGGAGAGATGCTAGCTGTCAGAAAGAGTCCGTTCTCTAACAGGGAGGATGTGAGAGAGGCTCTGTCCGCTGTCTGGGCATTTGAGATATTCCCTGGCATCTGGATTGCGCACAGTTTTTTTTT
Source organism: Acomys russatus (assembly GCF_903995435.1). Classification (NCBI taxonomy): domain Eukaryota; kingdom Metazoa; phylum Chordata; class Mammalia; order Rodentia; family Muridae; genus Acomys; species Acomys russatus. The sequence continues at coordinate 44,377,953 of NC_067158.1, forward strand.
TTCTTAGAAAATTGTGTCACATATTAAAGTTTAGGAAGCAATTATCTAGGAGAGGGTCAGTTGCTTCATCTGACCCAGATACGATTTTTCTTCTCCACTTTCGTTAAGAGTGATTAGATACAAACTGAGGCTCCTTGAGGGTCTAGAGATTCAGTTTCAAGGGACAGCGTTGCCTATGAAAGACTGCATTGCACTCATTCTACGACGCTGCCACGACCGTCCACTGGTCTGTGTACTGTTTTCAGGGCAGAGGTTGGAATGGATTCTTCTTGTATTCCTTGTCCCTAGCACATGCCAAGTGTGAAATCTTGTTTACAGGACTGAGTCTGCCCAATAGTAACTTCTCCTGAGTGTCGTGTAAGTAGATTTATTTGTATGTGCTGGCCAGTGATTGTCTTTGGAAAGAAGGGGTCACTATCCACATTCACTCTTTGCCTCTAAACCTCTTAGTATGTCAAAGATATTGTAGGGTATGATAGTCCTTGAGTTATCATTTTGGAAGCCTACTAGGGAGAATTATCCCAGTGGAATTTATTTTGCCTTATTTCTCTAGGGAAATAAATTGAGGAATGACTAGAATTTCATCCAGCATGTCATTGTTTTTCTTGTTAAGCAGACTTGTGAAAACTGACATACATATATACATACCCCTTAGCTCTTATTAAGTTAAAAAATGATTATAATAAAGAACCAAATGATAAGATTCGCTGTACCAGACAGTATGGATGTTCACAAATATCCCTGTGCTTCTCTCTTTCCAATTATGTGACAAATTACACTTCTCTAGTCTAGTTGACTTATTTCAGTCAATAAAATCTGAGAAGTCCTAATATTTTTGGGCAGGAGCTTTAAGGCCTAATGGAAGATTTACTTCTTTCTATAGTAATCCAGAGACTAATCAAGAAATCACCTGTCAAGGTGAAGATTTCTGTATGATGCCTACCTCCTGGTTTCTACACCTTATCCCATCACAAGGTATGTACTAAGACTCCAATGCAGAAATTGAGTGGTAAGCTGTTAGCATTTTTCTTTTTTCTTGTTTTATTTTTTACATATACATTGATATTATTACACATATATCCAATAGATTACCCATAGCAAGAAGAACCATGACATAATCAGAATTATATAAATGTTACATTCTTAGTCTTTTGGCTATTTGTATTTGGCATCCTCGAAGAAGATATCTTTTCTATCTTGGTGAATCTAAAATTCTGAATGTAAGTCAACATCTATCATATCTCATCTCTATCAACTTAAAACATCTATCTAGACCTAAAAACATCTTCACCCCTAAACAACTAAGCTTCACTGTAAAACTAAGCTATCTGGTCTTCAACTCCATCAGAGACTTGAGAAGGAATAAACTTGATTACCTGAGTGTGCCGGGAGTGCAGGTTAGTAGCTTCCCAAATGGAAAGATGAATGAGCTAGTTTGCTACCTGAATAGTCACTCAAAACTCTCTATAATGTTGGAGCATCATCTTCTGGCCCAATATATCTGACAGACATATTTGTGAGACAGGAACTACCGAGGACTTTCTTACCCTGTCTTGGCAGACTTTGGCCATTGACTCCTGTTAGCATTTTTATGCTGTTGTAATAAAGCTTCTACTAGTCACTGATGGGCCATATTTGTTCATGTTTGAGAAGCACAGAAGCGTATTGAAGTCCAGAGCTGTTTTCATTCGATCTCCTCCCTCCCTCCCTTCCTTCCTAGCTTTGTCATAGCTACAACCTCACCACCATGATGGTTGCGAATACTAGCAGCCCACTAGGTAATGGAGGAGGCAAGTGGGTTGTGTTTGGTGTTTCCCTAAAGTGCTTTCCGTTGACAGTTGTCTGTTCCTGACCTGTCTGGTAGTTTTCAGAAATGTGCCATTCTCAGAACATTATTTGAAGGGACTAGAACATTCATTATACAAACCACCCTACTTACAAGGTCCTTGCTGAAAACCAACCAATGATAATTATTTGACATTTTAGTGGTATCATCAAGTTAATAAGCAGCTTACAAGAAACTTAAGAAGAAAGAATTAGAAATAATAAGGATAGGGACTTTGAAAATCTTGAACATATCCAGGAGCCTAGAATGCATTCTTAGGAAAACTCTGAAAGAATCTAAGCTACTATCATCTCTGGTTGAACTTGAGGCTTTGTGGAGAAAACTAAAAATAGGTCTGTGGAAAAACTGGATATATATCCCAACACACACACACTCACACACACACACACACACACACACACACACACACACACACACACACACCTACACTTCTTAAGACTAGGATATACATTGTTTAACAATTAGCTGGCTGATAAGCTAACTATTGATATTTAATAAAAAAAATATCAATCAGTACATTTAAGATGTTTGAGAAAATCCCCAAGAAGAAACCCTAAGAGATTCAAAACAGCACACAGCAGTGTAGACAGAGAGAAGCACAAATTATCTTGTTTAGGGCTGAATACTCATGTTCCTACAGTTCTGAGTCTCAGCATTCACCACTGTTCATTGGAGATACAGGCTTCTGTTCAAGGCTAAGCGTACACATCCCACTAAGGCTCAGGGAACATTGAAGAAGAGGAGGTAATGTAAAAGGCAGTTTAAATGTAGTTTTTTTTTTTTTTTTTAACACTATGGCCTAAAAGAGATAGGCTTATGTAATTAAAGTTGAGAGTATGACATCGCGAAGACTCAGGAAACATTGTCGAGAAGGGGACAGAAAGAATAAAGACTGGACTTGTGAGATTATATTGGATAATGATACAGCAACAGTATGAAGGAAGGTGGAAGCAACGAATCTAAACTGAATAATAATTGTAATTCACCCGAAAACTATCAAGGAAATAACTAATATTACATAGCAAAAGAAAAAAACCGAATTAAGAACTAATAGAAGAAAAATTCAATTAGACATGAAAAAAGGTAGTGATAGGACAAAGAAAAATAAAAGGCACAATATTATACACGAGTATCTCTCCCATCAAAAGAGCATTATTAAATCATATCTTATTAGAAATTACACTAAAATTTCCAATTAAAAGGCAAATATTGAGCCAAGAGTGGGGACACATATATATAATCCTGGTCTTTAGCAGGTGGAGGTAGAAGAATTATGTATTGAAGGCCAGCCTCAGTTACAAAGACAGTGTGAGGCCAGCCTAGGCTATATGAAACCCTGTTTCTATTCCTTTCCATATCTCCAAAATAAAAGAGGCAAATGTTGGCATACAATAGATCCATTTCAGGTTCAGAAACACAAAAAGATTAAAAGTAAGATGATTAAAAACCTATACCATGCACACGATCCTTTAAAAAGGCTATAAATCAGTGTTATCAGATAATACAGACTGTAAGTCAAACATTGTTACTAGGGACAGAGAAAGGCATTTTATAATGATAGAGTAATCTAAGGCCATTGTGGAGGTTTAAAGAGTAGATGATTTCTGAGCAAGCTCAGTGACCTGACTTTGATCCAGGAGCCCATAGAGAAAAGATGGAACCAATTCCAAAAAGTTATCTTTTGACTATTGTATAACGCACTGTGGCTTGCACATGTCCGCTGTACGTCTATCTCTATCTCTGTCTCTGTCTCTATCATACTACAATAGCTATTACTATTAATAATATCAAACTTTTTAATAAGACAATTCATCTGAAACGTATAGCTATTATAAACACAAATGTACCTAACAATATAGCTCCCTACAACACAAAGAAACTGATAGGCTTGAAGGGGAATACTAGATAATTCATAGTAATAGTAATGGCATTCATAACTGCTTTCAATAATGTGCAGAATACCCATAGTTGAGATCACTAAGGAAATAGAAGATCTGAGCAGCAGTATATATTACACTGATCCTGTGCACCTTTACCGAGTGCTGTGTCCAGCAACAGCAGGATACGCCGATGTGCCAAGGATATGTGGAGCTGTCTATGTAACAGACTATGTGTCAGGCCGTAAAACAAGGCTCATGAATGTAAAAGGATTGAAACCATAGAAAGTACATTCCCTGATCATAAAGCGCAAGGTAATGGAACTAGAAGTCATTTACAGAAGGAAAAATTTGAGGCTGTAGAGGCATGGAAATTAAACAACACACCCCTCAATAATTAATAGGTCAAAGAAAAAAATCATCAGGAAGATTAGAAAATACTTTGAGAAGAATGAAAGCTGCAGGGGATTCTTTGAACCTTAGAGGAGTCAGTGAATTCTCTGCTCATTGGGAAATTTATAGCTTCAGCATTTAGATTAACAGCAGAGAAAGACTTCATAACAATATCTTTTTATTCCTCCTTAAAACGTTGGGAAAAGAAGAGCCAACAAAGGAAATAATATTAGTAGGCTTTTTAAAATAGACTTTCTGATTCTGTTTCAGTAATTTGTGAATACACTAGAAAGCACTGAATTTTACATGAAGATGGTGAAAGCTAACTGCATGAAGATTACTTTCTAACAAAAACCATCTGACCATCAACACTTTCTTTTGCTTTCTGAGATGCTATAAAGAACAAATGTTAATGTGGAACTTTATGCCTGTCCTTTAGATATCTATAATCTGGGCCATTTAATCCCATATTTAGTGAGAGGAGTGTGGAGAATACAGGGAACCTTTCATAGAATGGCGTGTCAATTGATTTATCTATTTGCCTCATATTTGTTTAATTCTTGAAAGTATCTCTTAGGAGACTGTATATTTTGCTTGCATTATTTTCTGTGTCTGTAAGATTACTTATTTAAATTTTATATTTTGTCTTTTATTTTTCCTATGATCTATCTATCTATCTATACATTTTAAACTTTTTATTGGTTCTTTGTGAACTGCACATCATGCCCCCATCCAAGTAATCTCCCCCTCCCCTTGTACCCACCCTCCACCTGTATAATATCCCTTCCAACAGAGAAAAATCTCATGGAAGCTGTAGTGTGTCATAATGTGTCTCATGGTATACCATTTGTCCACACTTCTTGCTTGCAAATGTTCATTGCAATAAGTCATTGGTCTTGTCCTAGACCTCTGGCTTCTGCTACTCTTTCAATACTGGAACCTCACTGGGACTCCTCTAGGATATTCTGTTGTTGCCCAGTGTCATGGAGATCCTGTCGTCTTGGATCTGTAAAACTAGCCCCTTCATGCCCTCCAGTAGTTCATCAATGGAGTAGATGTTGGGGTGAGCCAATTCAAAGCCCTGGTTCTGGGCCTGAGAGCTAGCTGAGCTGGCCAGCCTGCTGACACTCCTGCTCTCATGGCCTTGGGGCTGGCTCATCAGCAACCCCTGCAACTAGGGCCGGTGCTACCTTGTTGCCCAGGTGAGGTGCGGGGCCCACTTTCCTGGGTGTTAGTGTTGCAGTTGGTGAGGGACAGAGCCAGTTCTCCCACTCTCATGACCCCAAAGGTCAGCTCTTCTACCTGCTATAAATGAGAAGGGGGCAGCGGGGAAGGAGGGCGTCTCTCCCGCACTTGCACCACCACCCAGCAGACAAGAGGCAGGGCCAGCTCTGTTGTGCTGCCCAGGTGAGGCTTTCCTGCCTGGCAGAGGTGGCAACGGGTAAGAGGGGTACATCTCTCCCTCACCCATGTCACTGCATGGCAGACAAGTGGCAATGCAACTCTCCCATGCTCATGCTTTTGGAGCTGGCTCACCAGTGCCCCCCTCCCCCTCATCCCCTCGGCAACCAGGGTCAGTTGTATTATGCTGTTCAGGCAAAATGCAAAACCCATTTTCCTGAGTGCTGCAGTTGATAATGGGGAGAGACAGCTCATCTGTTCTTATGACCCCAGGCCCAGGTCTCCCACCTGCTGAAAGTAGGGACGAGCAAGGGTGGAGAAAGGTAGCCACACCTCCACTCGGGAAACAGTGGTAGGGCTAGCTCTCCCAAGCTTGTATCCTCGGGGCAGCTCACCCACAACTCCTGCAATGTGCTGGCCCTCTCTTCCAGGCGAAGTCAGCTCTCCTGCTTTCATATCCCCAATGGCCTGCTCTCTCATCATGCCCAAGTGAAGGGTAGGGCCAATTCTGCACAGCCCTCAGAAATTAACATATCCTCCAGTGACAGCCCAGGTCAATGATGTCAGCCTGGCCTTTGGTGGTAACAGACGTGGGCCCTGGTGGCAGCACAGGCCAGGGCCCCACCATGGTCCCAGGGGGCATCACTGGTATCACATCAGCCTGTTCCTCACTACCCTCGACTCTCCAATTCTGCCTCCCTTCATTGTACCCATAGTCTTCTCTTTCTCTTCCATTTCTTTACCACTTACTTGCTCCTCTTAGCGGCACCTGGGTCTTTGAGTGTCTGGGATCATCTCCAGAGTGGTCTCCAGAGTGCTCGGCTCCCCTGTTGCATTCTGGCACCTGGCAGCAGATGTCATCTTGGGCATGGTCTGCTCCCCAAGCCTGCTAGACACTGGACTGGGGGTCATCTCGGGTTAGCTCTCTGTCCGGGCCCCAAGGCCTGTGTCTGGTGGTTGTCTTGGGCTCACTTCTTATCTGACTAGGCCAAGTGGCCCCTTGTGAGGACTCTTTGTCTCCGGTTCACTCTTTTCCCAGGCCTGCGGTCTCAGGCGGGGTTCTTGTAGTCTCTGGAAGCCCATCCAGGCCTGTTTGGACTGATGGTTATCTCAGACTCTCTTTTTTTTTCAGGGAATGTTATGCTACTAACTATTCAGATGTTCCTAAGTTGGAACATGGGGTGTAGACAGAACCTCTCTCCTCTGTGCCACTGACTGACACACGTGGGACACATCAACCACACCTACAATGCCTCTAGAGGCTGAGTTTATGCTTTTTCTAACATACACCATCAAACAACAACAGCACCACCAACAAAACCCAAATCGTTTTCAAAATTGCTTACAGTTTTCTCCTGTTAGTTTATATACTGACATTTGAAATAGATAGATTATACAAGGAAGAAACAGATCCATGGTAATTTTTTGTTTTTAACCTGAAGGGCCATTTCTATATGTTTACATAAATACGAACAAGGCATTGTGCCACTGAGGGAGACTGTTCTGCATCTTCAAGTTTCTGTTTCCATCTCTAGGTTAGTCCTTCCATATCAGAACATAGTGCTCAGCTCCCCCAATCTTCCTTCTGTCTGTACTACAAACTGTTTCCCTGACTTTTAAGTTCTAGTTTGAAATATCATCATCGCAAGGCTCCGAGAAGCACGATTCATTGGTGCCTCCTTTCCCCTCATCACTGAGATGCGTAATTTATAGAGCATCTCTGACAGTCTTTGTACTTTGTGTAGCTGAGATTGCCATGTCAGGTCTTGGCTCTGAAAAGCTTCCAATTCAGAATCCAAAGCTTCAGGCATTCTCAACAATAAAGCCAGACGTGATGGCGGTGGGTGGAGGTTTCAAGGGCTCGAAATCTGCTACAAGAAGATTTCATGTCAGTGTTGTAATGGGTCCTTTTTTTGTACTTAACAGACAGAATTAAAAACAGGACCTTGGGTAACCCCACTTCCTTTCCCAAAGAACCATATCTTGTCAGCCTCTCATTTACTGAGAACTCATCAGGGTGGCAGGTTATTTAATTCATGATAACGAGTGTCTATTCCAAGTAGCACCATAGGTATCATTTTAAGTAGCATGTATTTCTTGTGTGAAGAGTCTACACATTGTTTTTTTTTCCATCAATCTGTTAGACACATAAGTATGCAAATCTTTATAATTTCACTGTAAGATGACAAAACCTCAACTAAACAAATGATCAAAAAAAAAAAAAAAGGTATAATTTATTAACCTCAGCATGTGAAAAGTGCAGAAGATCTGGCTTTTAAGAATGGATAGACTTAGGTACAAATGTTAGCAGGATCAGTCTGTCTCCACTTTCTCTTCTTATTCTCGTGGACGGATTCTAGAGCTGTTCAGCTCATGCCTCTCCCCCTTGGGTGGCCACCTGGTTCTGATTACTCCAGACTGGAAGATGAGAAGGGAAGAGCCTCTTTTTATTTTTGTGTTTTCTCTGTCTTCCTCTGTTTATTCCTCCTTTCTTAACCTGCATTTCCAACAGAAGATAGTGTGTTTGTGTGTGTGTATACCTTGGGTGTCTTTACTTAGGAGCTTTTCTTTTAGTTTGCTGTTGCTCCTGGAGGTAGGGTACACTAGGCTGACTGGCCAGGGAGCCCCAGGGCTCTTCCTGTCTCTATCCCTAGTGCTATCATGTGCCATTACATTCAGGTTTTTAATGTGGGTACTGGGTATCAAGCTTGGGTGTGTGAAAAACTCTTTATCAACAGAGTTATTTCCACAGTCCACATTGGTTTTATATGGAGTGTCTCTTCTGGCTTATCACAATGCCTGAATATGTAATGTTCTCTTTAGCCAGGTTAGATATGACATTAATACTGAAACCTAATCAAAGGAGACTGAAGAAGAGAGTATTTCAATGAGCAAATTGGTATGCTGTTTTTATATGAGGTTGGTAGCATTAATCACTTATTGGTAGAATAATATGGCTGACTTAAGTTTATGAAGAACCTCAGAATCTGCTGAGGAGCCATAATAACACATATTTACCATCATGAACTCAACATGGACTAAAGATGCCTCCTAGGACTGTTTAGAGTCTTTAGCATCCACAGCCATGTTCTTCAACTCCAACCATAAGGTTATCTGCTTGTCTTTGACAAACCCGCTAGGTAAGTGTGACCCCTTTAAGCAGTCTTTTAGGGGACAATCTGGTTATTCCCACTTCATCCAGCTGTAGATGAGCACGCTAGGGTGTCCTTGGCACATTATGGCATGCCAGATGTATTTGGGACCTTGTTTTTGGTGGTGCCCAATAATTCCATTCAGTGAGGATTTTAAGTAGAGACCACCGGATCGGATCCCCTACTTTCAGTGGGTGACAGCACAGTGCAGGATTGGTGACAGGACATGACATTCCTTCTAATAACTTCCTCTACTTCTGGATGGCTTACTGTGAGTTAAGTGAGCTCTCCTTTGCTCTTCCTTCAGGCCAATTTCCTTGCAAGGTAAGGCATTTCTTTCTCACCTTAAGGCGTCATTTCAGGGCACTGACAGGGCTCCAGGGAGGAACCTGGCTTCTCTTCTTCACGCAGCAGTCTCTCAGGTCCCAATTCCCCATCCATCGGTTAAATCCCAACTCCAGGTTAACGGTGCCTATTAATTTGTAGACAAAAATAACAGTTAAGGAGAAGGAGGGGAGTGTGCCCTTAAGGGAGTAGTGAGTGCTGTGCTGGAGTCACACCAGAACCACCTGGCACAATTTAAGACAGTTTCTCCCAGCACAGGAAGAATTTTCTGCAAACGTTTGTGTTTGCAAAGCTTGTTTACCTCAGCTGGAAATTGCAGCAAATCACAATTTGAAAAATGTTTACTTTTTTTTTTTCTCTCTCTCTCTCTCTCTAAATCATACTCAGTGGTAATTATTGGGATCCAGATTTTGTTGTTTGAAAATGATGGGAAGTAAATTTGGATTGCGTTTGGGCTCTTAAGCCTTGATGAAAGGAAATGTGTGGTGAGATGATCGGAGAGAGGATATAAGACCTGTACGGGCCACACTGAGCTCCTTGCAAGGCAAATCTTCATTTGCTTGGGAGGGTTCGTCTGAAGCTACGGTTTTGAGCTGATGACAATGTTTTATCAAGAGAAGCCTTGAGGTTGCATCGTTCAGAGTATCAACGATTCTCCTTGCTTCTGTGACTCCACAGTGGGCAGTATTTGATTCAGCAAGCCCCTATAATAAAAGCTTGGCATAAAAAAATTTCCATTCAGGGCTGCAGAGATGGCTCATGGGTAAGCACTTATCATGCAAGTTTAAGGACTTAAATTCAGATACTCTAGGATCTATGTAAAGCACCTGAACACACACACACACACACACACACACACACACACACACACACACAAACACACACTTATACACACACGTGCACATGCATGCAATGCATATATGCATGTACATATATGCATGCATCTGCACATACACATATTTGCACACATATACACATGTGCACACATAAACACATACATAGTGATAAAATTTTCTTTCATAGTCTCAGCTCTGCTGTTGACAAGAATGCTAGTATTCCAGGATACTGAGATTCTTTTCTTTGAATCTCAGATAATCAAAAATGTATAGCAGCAGGAAGCAGGAGTGGGGACTTATCTGTTCCACAATTCCAAGAGCTGTACTAGTCTATATTATAATCACCATATAGTGTTAGACTTGAAATAAAAAATATTAAAGAATTTTTTTTCTTGTGTGTTGTATGAAAATAATGGCATGTGACTCAGAAAAAGGCCTTTAGATATACCCTTGAGAACTAGAACAAGAGTTTGTCTCACTTTGATGTCAACTTCCTGTGTAAACTAGTGCTTGTCCTTTTTTGAGTCTACTAAGAGAAGGTAGTATTCACAAATGCAGTAATCACTGTAATGCTCACAAAATGTTCCTTTACTCCCACACAAGGCGAGGCTGTGTGACTACTGTTTGCAGGTGGGCTGTGAGCAGAGGTTGTAGATTTCTGGCTTAAGGAATGCAGGATCTAGGGTGAAATCCTATGTATTCTCCTTTCTTTGCAGCTATAGATGAGTATGCTGTAGTGTCATTGGCACATCTGTGGCATGGCAAATATCCTGACCTTGGCTGACTTTATGGAGCACAATCACTAGGCCACCCTTGGCCGATGTGTGGCATGCCAAGACACTTAGTTTTATGTAGTCACTGCAGTATGACACCACCTATTTGACTAGGCACATTAAATTAGGAGAGTACTGCCTAGGAATGGGATGCTAACTTAAAGGTGTTTGAGGGTGAGATACTAAATGACTTAGGGCAACATAATAGTTCCCTTAAGTCAGATTATACATTATTTTCCTAGAATTGCAAAATCTTCTCACATAGTTAGTGGCCTAAGACATAGATATTTCTTCTCTTATCGTTCCCGGAGGCCACAAGAGAAAATTCAAGGTGTTAGGACTACACTCCCTGCCAAGACTCATCGCGGTCCTTCTTGTCCCCTGAAGTTTCTAGTAGGTTCAAACATTTGTTCTGCATGTGACAGGCTAACTCAAGCTCCAAGTCTATCTTTGCATTACTTTGTCCTTGGTGTTTCTGAGTTACAAGTGTTTCTCTCCTTTCTGTTGTTATGATAGGTTCCAGGCCACCGAGAACCTAAGAGAATGCCACTCAGAGCTCTTTAACAGAATGCATTTGCAAAGACTGGTAAAAACTGGCTATATTTTTTTGAGGGATATACTTCAACCTGCTACAGAGCACCCAGAAAGCAAAGTCACAGTAAAAACAGTGTTCGTTCAACCCAGAATCTGAACGAGAGGGATTTATCAATGAGCTCCTCTATTTGACTTTGGGCAAGCCTTTTCTGGTTCCTTCTCGTTGGTCTTAAAGGCCCAACTCCAACCTTACTTGCCTTGTTTCTAAAGCCTTCTATGATTTCATCCCAGAAACCCTCTTACTAGTTACACGACCTCCGTAGACAGGCAGATTTCTTTTCTCTTGTACCTGACTCTCCCATCACCTTGTGCATCTTCTATCATGTGGATTATATAGGAACACTTTCCAATATTGCAACACCCATAAACTTCTTAGAAGAATTCTAATGACTGTCTATGAGGTCTTGAGATCTGCCAAAGGAACTGAAAATATTTCCTTGCTTCATCTCTCCATACTTTCCACTGTTACTTGAGAATGTTAACAACACAGAAGTTTAATTTTTATATTTTTCTGACTACTGCTGTTTTCACTTCATTTTTAATGGTCTTTTTTGATATGGTTGCCTTGGGCATAAAAACACAGTAAGGCTATCCTTTCCTCCTGCTTCCTACTTTGTGGGAGCGAAAGTTTGGAACTGAAGCCTAGAGCATCACAGACCCTTGTTTATTATATATTTATTGTGAGAGTGCTTAAGTTCTTGGATACTTACAGACTGAGAAAACTTTATCACTTTTTTTTTCAGTTTATAAAAGTATGGCCAGGTTTAGCCTTCTATAGTAATTTAGGAAGAAATTGGTTTATGATGGATTCCACGTGACTTTTCAACCCGCAACTTGACACTGTTGGTAGCAATAGGTTGGGCCTGATTTTGTTGAGGCAGTACTCACAGCTGGGATTTCCGGTGTATCTACACAGCAGAGATGCTCATGAATGGCTCTAGTTTTCTTAAAGAGGATGTACCTTTGTGGCAATAGTTAGAATAGAAGTACCAAATAGATGGAAAAGGCTTGTAGCCAATTAGGAAGGTAGGCTAACTGTTGGTCTAAAACCATGGTGGCCCCTATGTTGCTTTTTCCTGTTAAGCAACCACTTGGCCTAGTTAACCAGCACAAAGAATGGTCTTTTCCTTTTCTTGATAGCTTTAGATTGGCATAGTTATTGTGCAATTAAAGTCAGGTTTCTTTGCTATATCTGTGAATAATGACAGTGGACTCCTATACCCACGGCAGACATTGCTAATTGATTGAGAGTAGACTCACACATACATGGCAGACATTGCTAATTGATTATGATACTCTTCATCTACCTTGGCCTCTTGAAATCGAGCTTTGCTTCCAAGTCACAGTGGATGAATCAAAACATAATAAAGTTCTAGACTTTTGTATGAAAATTTCTTCGTGTGCATTTTTGTATAGGTGGGGCGATGGTTCCATTAAAAAAAAAAAGGGTTTACATAATTTAGTAAAACCGGGTAAAGACAAAAGCAGGTCCTTTATCAGAGCTCAGTGAGGCCTGCATCACAGCTAGAATTAGGTGTGTAGTAGCTAAGAGCAGAAACACAAGGGCTGGGGTATGAAGCCTGTCACTATGCTAACTCCTAATGTGGCACCTGAAGTGGGGAGCTCAGCTTCTCAGCTGGGACTTACCTGTGTGCTCAGGACCCAGACTCCTCTTCCCTCTACCTCCTTGTCTCCCTCTCGTCCTCCCTTCCTCCCTCTCTTCTCTGGGTTTCTCGACTTCCATCCCTCCCTCTCCCAGGTTTCTTAAAGCTCTTTATGAAATGCCAGGCAGTCTCAGGGAAGAGATATTTGCTCACTCTCGGGTCACATTTTTCAAGGCAGAGCTGCAAAGGCTTCATCTGTGGGGATGAAGGCAAAGTGAGAAAACAAGAAAAAGGAGAAAAACACATCCTGTGTTGGACACTGAGAATGTTTGCTTCTGTGATTCCAGCGCATGTGTCTTTTTGTATTTTCTGGAATTGGCACCTGGAATACACATGGGGAGAGACCAGATTCTACTTGGTTTAGGGTTTAATTCTTTTGTTTTGTTGTTGTTGTTGTTGTGCATTATTTGTTTTTGTGTTTTGAGAAGACAGGAAAGTAACAAAAATATCTGCTTTTCCTCTAGGATGTCACAAAGGCCTCTAAAGCCTGAGCCACCGCATTCTTGAGGCCTTTGTGGCCTCTTTTTGTGTCCTCATCTTTGTTCAATGGAAATACTAGATTGGTGAAGGAAAAAAAACTGGGCAACATTTTCCAACCGCATCTTCCTTGTTCTAGACAGACATTGCTAAGTAGTCCTGCTACTTCTTCAGTGATCTTACACCCAGCTCTACCTTTCTCAGCACAGCACTTAGCATGGCCAGTTTTACGCAATAGGCTTGGGGCAACTTAATTCCGTTCCCCAAATGGGCCAAAAACCAGTCTTGACTTTGTTAGTGTTTGGTTCAGCATCTAGCTCGGCACTTCTCCAAAGATTGGGCTTAGAGAATCCTAAATGATGCTGCTGCACAGGGACAGCGTATGCTGCAGGTGGCTCTACTGCGCATGCTTACAGACAGTTCATCAAATGCCTCTCCCATCCCCAGGTAGTCAGTTTTGGTAGATCCTAGAAGAAAGTACAATTTCACTATTGCCTTCTTTGTCTGTTATTATTAGTCTCATCTTAAAGGGGAACTTCAGACTATATTTCTTTTCAAGAACTATTACTTTATAGTATTGGTTTGCTCTTACCACTGCCAGTTGTCTATTTTTCTGCCAATAGAAGTTTCCATATGTTCTCTATGACCTTAATGCTGAGTATTCATGGAGTGTGGTCTTTACTTAGCTAATTTATGTATTGCATGCCTATGCTTTTGAAATGCTCTTGAACTTAAAATGCTGTAGGACAAATATGGTTTGTTTTTCCCTGGGGGAAAGATAAGATAAAAACGAATGCAATAAGAGTGCTAAACCAAGGCAGAATTCTTTACTAGGAAGAGTGGATGGAAATTATAAAAGGTTAGTTACTGGAGCTTGGATTCTGTTTCTTTGAGATGGCTCTTAAGTACATTCCAGCCTGAAGGACAGAATAGACTAATTGACCTCTCTATGTCCCTCCAGTCCTGGGGACACACTCCTGGGGAAGAAAGAAGCCCCAGAGGGCTATGACTATAAGGAGCAATTACTTCCATCACAGTGCATTGTTATCCCATGACCAGTGGATAAATGGGGCCAGAGTAAGGGCTCTCAGGGGCATCTTTAAAAATATAAGTAAAACCTTAAGATTGGGAAGTTGTGTGCATTAAATGTGGTCTGGAGATAAGTGTGCTTAGAGCACTAACACTGCATCAAAAGTTAAGGAGCCATTAGCGTTTCCATTTGCAAGAAGAGGTTTGGCTACGTCCTGAAATACAATGTCATCTCCTTGGCTAGTACTGTGGTTCTATGTACGTGAGTGCCTGTGTATTTCTTGGCCCTTAATTTCCCTTCCTTTTATTACTCTCCATCCCCCCCATGGCCCCACCCCCACTCTTTATACAGTGACAGATTTTCAAAATATAGCTATTGATGGGGAGGCCCGATGGCACTCGGAGGAAGGATAGCAGACTACCAAGAAGAGCCTTGATACCCTAGCATCATATTCAGGGGGAGGAGGTCTTCTCAGTCACAGTCATAAGGAAAGGGAATGGGGTGAAAGCGGGAGGGAGGGAGGAATGGAAGGATGCACGGGATGGGATAGCAATTGAGATGTAATATGAATGATTTTATTTTTCAATAAAAAATATAAAAAAATATAGCTATTGAGTATGTAGCTGATTCCTTGAGTGGCAAATCTTACTGAAGGTAGAATATTGACTAGATGAGGGAACAGTAATTTGTAAATTTCCCTTTTGATTTGCTGGTGCCTTGGTTGCCTGTGGACAAAATAGTGATTTGAAATAAAGTGTATGGGCAAAGTGGCAGTCACTCATCAAACCCATTTCCTCCTTCCTTAACATTCACTTATACTGTATTTTTCAGACACTTTTAAGTTGAGTGTGGATATCACTGAGTGTTAGCAGTGAAGTATCCAAGGACTGACACACATAGTGCTACTGTGGTGTGGCTCAGTCCATCAGGATAATGTCACCTGGGAGACCGTTGGAAATGCAGATTCCACAGTTCTGCTGGAAGCAAATGCCTTGAACCAGGGCCCAGAAGTCTGCACACGTGCTTTTCAGACTTCTCTGAGGTGTGCCTCAGCTTGCAAAGCCACTCTCCACCTTCAAGACTTCCCACGTGACGTGTGGTCCTTCTGGCTTTCATCCTTCTTCTGGCTTGACATGTATCAGTGCCTAAGCTGCCACACACAGAGTTGCTTTTCAGTCAAGAACACCATTTTGTGTGATCCAGGCATGAGACAGAGATATCTCCATCTATCTCAGATTCACTGAGGTTTGGGGATTTATTTGTAGGAGCTGGCCTTACTCACTCTGATCATCTCATTAAGTGTCACAGTGCTAAGTGAGAAACGACTCATCCAAGGAACCTGAATGGGTGACTTTTACAGTAAGAAGCCCCTCAGTGTTTTCTAAGCCAAATTTTGATCATTACTGACTATCTCATTTTCCTCTTTACAGAATATTAAGATATGTAACCACAATTCTAGATTTTCTATTTTCTTCCATTAGTTTTGCATAGTTTTAAATGGTTATTAATATAAACAGGGGGCTGAGTTGGCCAGGGATTGAATCAATTCTGTTGCTCTCTAGATGCATGAAGCTTTGAAAATGCATAGTCTCCCTTGGTTATGAATTTCCAATTCTAAAATTTGATGGATGAATGAGACAAATATGGTCCCAGATTCTACACACCATCCTATCTGCGGAAGCTAGTACAAAAACAAACAAGCAAGCAAGCAAACAAACAAACAATATTCTCAATCCCCCCAAATTAATGATTCAGTAATTACCAACTATTACTATTTTTGTTTCAATAGTTTATTAAAATTATTTTTATACAATATATTTTGATTATGATTTCCACTATCCCAATGACTCTCTTATTCTTCCCACTTCCCCACTCACCCAAACCCACATTTCTTTCTCTCTCTCCCTCTGTTTCTTTCTCTCTGTGTCTCTCTCATTAGAATACAAACAGGCATCTGAAATATAATAATAATGTAATCAAATAAGATAAAATACAAACGAACAAACCAGAATTGGATAAAACAATGAAACGACAAAAAGACTTCTCCAGCCAAAGCACAAGAAATGGACATAGATGCAGACATACATGCTCCTACCCACAGACGTCTCATAAAGCAGTAAAGTGACTCCTAACAGCACCATGCTATATGCATAGGTCAGTGTTTTACTCAGCCATCAGCAGAGACAAGCTTCCTCTGGCAGCAGATATGAACAAATATGGAAACCTCATATAATATAATTTGTAGATACCTTTCTTCTTCTTCTCCTTCTCCTTCTCCTTCTCCTTCTTCTTCTTCTTCTTCTTCTTCTTCTTCTTCTTCTTCTTCTTCTTCTTCTTCTTCTTCTTTGTCATCATCGTCTTTTAGTGCAGTTTTATTGATTGATTAATACAATAAAACAAAAGCCATCACATTGAGGCTGGACAAGGCAACACAGCAGAAGAAAAAGAACACAGGAGCACGCACAAGAATCGGACTCATTCATTTATATACTCAGGAGACTCTTAGAGACACTAAAGTGAAGGCTACACTACGTACACAGAGGACCTGGTGTGGACCCATGTAGCACCTGTGCTTGTTGCTGAAGTCTCTGTGAGTTCATATATATCTTCTCGGTTGATTCAGGGGCTTGTGTTCTCCTGGTGCCCTCCATTTCCTCAGTTAACAATTATTATTGCTGCTGAAAGCTTGAGAGTTATTCCTCATTATGTGTATGCGCATGCATATGTGTGTATGCACATGTTGTTTATATGTGCATGTGTCTATGTGTATACATCTGTGTATATGTATACATGTGTGTGTATATGTGCACTTATGTGTGCGAATGGGAATGTTTGTGGTGTGCATGTCCTCTGTCTTTATGTGTGTGTGTGTGTCTACATTTATGGGTATACATGTGTGTGAATGTGTATGCTTGTATGTGTGTATATGTGTGCACGTGTGTGTATGTACTTATGTGTATGTTTGTATGCATATGTACATATTTGTACACACACACATATGTCTATATGTATATATGCATGCATGTGTATGTGGTGTGTGGCTATCTTAGATGAAGTGGCCATTGCTGGGAACCTGCTCTTTGAATGTTTCTCTGAAGTTGTGCCCTGACAGATAAGGAGGCAGTTGTGGTATTGGAGGTAGGCTGGGTCACAGGTGGCTGGGTGGAGAAAGGGTAGAATGTCCTTTCCCTTCATAACTCACTGAAGAAATTCTTTTGAGATCAAGATGATGGTGGAGACATTCCTGGGCATTCCACAGGAAAGGCATTTTTGTTGTTTTCTTTTTAAAATGTGGAAGTGGGTAACCGCATGTTCTCTGGGGGTGGTGTCTGAAAAGCAGAATGGTAAAGGAGAAACAATGGGCAGCTCCCACAAGAGTGCAAGAAGGAAACGGACGACAAGATAATGAAATAGCTGAGACAATTAACATAGAAAGAGAAAATGTTTCTTTTTGTTGTTGTTGTTGTTCTCAGTTCTGGAGGCTCCAAAGAAGACTGGAAGAACTCACTGTCCTGGGCTTCTAAAGGGCATACCGGAGGGAGGGTAATGGCAAAAAGCCATCCACCTGCAGATTTCATAACTGCCCTTTAAAGGGTTATCTTCATATTTGCAGACTGTGCAGCTCTCAGTGCTCATCAGAGAAGCTTCTTCTTGCAATAGACAACAATGAATATAGAAACCGACAGTTGGTCAATGCGCAGGGAATAAGGCCTCAGTACTCAGATTTAAATGGGACATTTTTAGGCCTCCCTCCCTCCCTCCTTCCCTCCTACCTTCCATCTCCATAGGGCTCAGGGGTCTTTGCAGAAGACTGACAGAAAGATTGGAAGAGCCAGAGGTGGTGGAAGACTGCTGCAAACCAATGTTTTCTGGGCATAACAGGGCTATCACACACTTGGACTCACAGGACCTGGGGCTACAAGTTCAATATTTGCATAAGATCAAATTACAGCACGGAGAGGGAATTCCCACCTCTGCCTAAGGAACTGCTGTCTACTGATGGTTACTGGAGGAGGCAAGAGATTTGGTTCTTTCCAGCAATGCAGCTCCCAAGAGAGGCTGCCATTGTTTTGGTGGCTAGCCTTGAGGACAAGGCCATAATGGCAACACTAAATGGATTCAGGGGGTAAAAAAAAAAAAAAAAAAAAAAAGGACCGGGAGGATGGGAGGGGAAAGTGGGTATGGAGGTATCTGAGAATTCGGAAGGGAGAGAGAGAAGGAGATACGGGCAGATTAGATCAAAATACACCATCTTCATGTATGAAATTCTCAGTACATTTTAAAACATCGTGGAGCTTGGTATAGAGCTATATACCCATAGCCCTGTGGTTTTGGGAGGCTGAAGTAAGAGGATCAAAAATTCAAAGTCATATATAAGTATAGCTATAGGGCCAATTTAAGGCCTGTCTCACAAACAGCAGGAACAACAGCAACAACAACAGAAACCAAACCAAACCAACAATCAGTTGTATAAAGAAATTTTCTCTGGTTTCACGTGTTTTGACCACAGGTTCAGCAATTCCTGGATGCTGACGTGAGAATTTTAGAAGCAGACAGAATCTGGTAATCTTTTTATACTTTATAGCATAGCTTGCAGCTTTCTAAACTATCGTCAGCCCTTTTCTGTTGTACAACTTGGCTGCCAAGTTTTAGATCATGGGAGTTTTCCTCCCTTTTTAGTCCTGTTTACTGGCTTTATGCAAAAAAGTATGGCCCCCTCCCACCTCTCTCTTGCTCTTTGGTCCCCAACCTTCTTAGGCAGCTTCAATGCACTTGGCATCTGAAATAATAATGCCTTCAACCTTTCCTTATCTGGGGGCCATATCTTCTATGCCTCCTCCTCTACCTCTGACCTTCATTGTACTTGCTTGAGGGCCTTTGAAGAAGTTGTGGTAAGTGGGCACAGACTCATCATTTTGTTTGAGCCCCTTAAGATCTTAATCTGTAATGTATATGATCATGATCCATTTTCTGTAGCTTTAAGTAAATACCACAGACTGGAAATTTTACGAAGCATGGAAGATCATATAGCTCATGGCTCTGGAGGCTTTGAATCTCAGGAACATGGCTCTCGTCTGGTGGTGTAGGTCATATCATGGTAAAGTAGAGCAAGTGTGCCAGAGAAGTTGCTTTTTAAGAGAGTCATGCCCCCTAGGTAACCAGTTAATCCATTAATTGATGGGGGGATTAATCCGTTAGGACAGAGAGCCAAGCCTTTGGAACTGCAATGGCTTCTCCTTTCAACACTGTTGTGCTGGTTGCCATATGTGAATTCTGGGAGATTCTCAGGCCACAGCAATGACCAGAACAATTTTATAGCTACTTCCTCTGGTTTCTCCTCATATCTATTTATTATCAGTCCCTCTGCCCCTCCACTGTCCCACCAGGGAGGATGGCAGCTGTAGTATCTTGTCTCTGATCACGTGCATCTTATTTTTACACAACTTCACTAATTTGGGTGTTTTCCATTTTTAGTTCTAAATGTTTAAAAACACGATCTTTATCCTACCCTCCCCCACCCCTTTTTAAAGACTGGGCACAAATACTCCTTTGTAATTTTGCATACCCTAAACAGAATGTCAGTCTTGCCAACTCTTGTAAGTATTATTAACGTAAACTGCCTAGGTATCTACAAGGTCTCCAGCTCGTTGGGGGTGCACAGTCCTTCGTGTTAATTTAGATGGTCAATATCAATACTTGGACAGTGAGAGAGCCAGGGGTCCCCCAAGTGTCTCAATGAAGTCTTCCAGAGCTTGCCATGCCTCCAGCTACTTCTTATTCTTTCATATCTCCTGCATCTTGATTTTTGCTTTTGTCCTTTTCCCCTCATTGTCTCACGTCAACCGCATGTGAATGAAGGCAGAAGACTTAGATAAAGAATTAGGCAGACAGACAAATGTGCCTAGGAGTGGAGTCAACACTAACTTGGTTTAAGGGATGTCATAGTGGGAGCATTCTGGAAAGTGTGAAAGGCTGCTCATGGTCTTCTTAGTCACATGAAGGGGACAGACTACTGTCTTTCTCTACTCTGAACATTATGTCCTAGTCATTAAAAGCTCCTGTGGTCAGTCACTCCTTGGGGCTAATGATCCACTTTTGACTGACAAGAATGATGACATGCACAGCTAGCCTCCTGCCTGTTAGTGGGTATGTGGACCTACTTAAGGAAAGCATCTGGCTGGGAAAACACCATGGCTCTTATTCTGTCCTGGGGAAGCCTTTTCTCAGAGAATTCCCTATGTTTAGCCATCCATCTGGTCCTGACAACAAATAACTTACCTTTTCTCCCTCCCCAAGAGAATAGCTCCAGTGGATTAGGGAAAATAAATCAGGAACAAACCTGTCTTTCATCTCATGGAATAGCTGCATTATCATTTCTATGCAAACTCACTGCAGTTTTGAAGACGTTGAATTAGAAGGCAAGATTCAATCTTGGGTAAATTTCACAAGGGCATCTTCTTGGGAAGAAACAAAAAGCTTAAATGACAATGAGGCATGGAAACAAGATAAAGGAAAGGAGATGCCAAAGATTCCTTTCAAGTATGAGTGGACACAGTTCTTTTAATGGTCTTTTGGATGAGAGAGAGAGAACAGAGTACTTATATGGCTGATGGTTTCTTCGGACTGCATTGTCCCTGCCAGCCTCGATTTCACTCACTCTGTAATGACAGGATTGCTCTGGGCCTTCCGTTGCTATCAGAAGGGCCAACTGTAACACACAACGGATGACTTGGAGGCCTCTTACAGTTGAGTGAGGAAGCACAGGATCTTTTCCTTGCAGAACATGCTGCTATTTGCACGTTTGCCTCTAGCAAGCAAACAAAGAACTCACCCCACAGCTCCTTTGTTCAGACATTTATCAGGCTACTTGACACTCTGCATTGAAGAATCTGTCTCTCTGCTTCATCTCTCTTGCTAAAACTGCACTTTTCAGAGAGATGACTCTATGTTGTTTGTCTAACCTCTCTGGAGTATGATGTAGTCCTTGGCAGGCATCAGGTACAAAATTAATGTTTTCTGAAGAATAAATGCATACATGAATGAAAGAATATGTATATAACATGATGAACATAATTCTGGGAATCGAAAGCACAACAGTTTTTGTACCTGCAAACAAACCAGAACCAAACTTAAGATGAATAGTTTTATCTCTTGTATTATTTTAAAATTGTTTTAGAAATGGCTGGATTAAGTAGGAGTTTTGCCCAAATGTGGAAACAAGAGAAAGTCAACCAGTGATGTTTATGCAGAGAGTCCACTTCAGGTAGACCTGTGTGATGATGCTATCAGAGAGGGAGATTCTTCCTAGCTCAAGCCATACTTAGTGTGGGGCTTAGTGCAGATCAGAGTTATGACTTCATCTGTAATAGGATAAAACCTATGATATCAATTATGGCATCAGGCTGATTGGTTGTAATTGTGATACTGGAGTTACAAGACCTTTATACCTGCAATGCTATCAGGCCCATAGCACCTAGAATTGAGATCAGAGGTATATCCATTTTGTATGGTTCCTTATAATATTAGAATAATTCTAGTGTTTGATTCCCATTGTCAAATTTCTTAGAGTTGTTATTGACATTTCTAGGCTGTTGGACATCCGCCTTGTACATTGGCCTCAATTTTGTCAATTTTATATTCTCCTTGGTTAGAGCCAAGGGTGTTTTCGATGCCTGGGGGAAGGGGATCCTGGGACCCTGCTTCCTTGAGTTTTGACCTTAAGTATTATATAAAATCAGCACCAGAGACATAGTAAATTCTGAGTTTATCAGAGTGCTAACTTCTATGCTTGGGCTGCAGAGTTTAGCCCGTTGACATCTTTGTCTTGTGTCAGAACAGACACATATACCATGGACACATTATGCTGTGGCTTAAGTGGCCCCTCAGGACCTTTAGGAATTGCCTTGAGAGCAGCAATGACTAGATACAGGACCCTGGCTGGCTTCTTCCCTTCCTTCATCTCCCCCAGTCTCTCCCAGAAGCACTTTCTGTACATCGTTAACATGAAGCTTTGTGTTGTTTTCTTCTGGGCCATCTGGCCTAAGATAGCTAATAACTGCTTAGAAAAAGCTGAGGCAGGGTTCACATTTAGGAAGTGGCTGTAGGGTGTTGTTGTTAATTGCCTGGCCGGTTTATCTTCCTAAACCCATAGGGTCCATCACTCTTTCCTGTCAATCTAAATTTCATGAGTTTGGGGCCATGGCTGTCCAACCAGTCTGTAAACGCAAGATCTCCATGTACTGCTGGGAAACATGCAATCCTCTTTGTATGGCATGACTTTACTGTCTCAGGACTCTCTCCTCCTTCAGAGCCATGCGTTTCAAGACATACTGGCCCTTTCCCAGCCTCCGACGCCTAAGCTTGGTCTAAGTGAATCATCTTTGTCGTTGATTTCATTGTCTGATTGGTTTAGAAAGATGAAGGATGCTAAAGATAATGCTAAGGTTACCTTTCTTCTGCTTCCGATGAACATATCCACACGTGTGAACTTTCCCATCCCGTGTCACCACTATCATTTTGTTAGCTCACGTCAAGCTTACGTAACATTCACATCTTTAGCTAATTTTCCACAGGCATCAAAGCAGACCAGCATCTTCAATGTGAGCGAGCCTGCTTATGGTTTTTCAAACCATAGTCAGATGTGGCAATCTTTCTCCAACTTCAAAACACACTAAAACAGAGTGAAATCTACCTCGGCACACCTGGTTGGTAACTGCTGGAACTTCAGTTTTGGAGAGCCAGAATTGTGAGTCATTTCTGCTGGGGATAATTAGAAGGAGGGGAAATTGGGACTCGGCAGTAGAAAGCAGAGGTAAAGCAGATGGCGGAGGAAGGCTGGAGGATTTTTTTTTTTTTTTTTTTTTTTTTTTGCAGTGAACCCTTGGGGAGACAAAGAATGAGAGAGCGCAGTAAATGCTGAGCAATATTCAGGTGACATCTGTGAGGAGGAGTTGAGGAGTGACTGCCTGTGAGAGAGGATGTGACAGGCATGTGGTCGGGAGGGAGTAGGACGCTGCTGCTTCTGAGTCATGCAATCAAGGAGGCATTGAGCATTTGAATGGAAACTAGGCAGAGGAAAAACAAAATGGAATTGACAATCACCACACTGAAATTTGGAGAAACACTCAAAAGTTTCGAGCAGGAACACTAAGTGGAGATTAATGCTTTAGTATCCATTGTTGTAAACCCAAGGTAATTAGGATTCCTCTATTATTTTGTGTTGATTATTATAAAATATATTTTAATAACTTGCACTGGTTTAATTCTAATTTAAGTTCCTCAGGTTCTATTTTATATGATCTTAATTTCTTAATCTCAAAATCTTCATCCATGAGGATCTTTCTGAACTTTAATTCTCAAGTATGATCATATTTATACTTATCTTTATTAAATTACTTCTCATGAGACATCATAAAAGTTATATATAGAAAGATAGATTATAGGTTTGATATCTTAAATTATGAATTTGTACAATTACAAACTTATTAACTTACATCAATGCAGAAAATAATGTATGAAACAAAGTAGAAAAAATCAAACAATAGATTGGCAGAGAATATGTGACAAGGGTTAATACTGTTTGCCTGCAAAAAAGATTTCTTGCATTGTCATGTGCAGTGTTGCAAAAGTCATGAATGAACAGCTCAAAGCAAACACCAGAACAGAAAAAGCTGCTCACTGTCCCCACTAACCATGGAAATGCAAATTAGAGAGTCAAGTGCCCATATTGGCAACAGATTGAAAAATGCTTAAAACGTGATGTTATGAAGTGAATGTTTATGTTCCTCCAAACTCCTTATGTTGAAGACTAAATCCTCCCCGTGAAAGTGTTAGGAAGGCGCTGAGAAGTGGTCGAGTCACGGAGAGCTGGTATGGACAGGGTTGATGTCTTACAGGTGCATGGGGCTGAGGAGCTGGTATGGACAGGGTTAATGTCTTAAAGGTGCATGGGGATGAAGAGCTCAGTATTCTCCATCCCTGTGGAAGAGACCAAGAGAACTTACCTGTCTGCAATAGGAAAAGGACCTTCTTCTGGGCCAAACCATGCTGGCACCTTGATATTGAACAAGCATGAGATAATAATTTTGTATTGCTTATAACCACCTATTCCATATGGCTTTTACCTGGCAGGCCAAACTAACTATGGTAATTGGTAACAAAAAGTGGGGATATGAGGAAACAGGATATTTCAATTCTTTTATGGGATTAAGTTTAGCAGCTTTGGCAAAATTGAACCAAGCCTGATGAGATTATGAGTTGCTATGTAGATTCCCCTTCCCCACCTCCCCCCCCCCCGCCCTGATAATTCTGTAGTAATCAAAGTAAACAGTAATGTGTGCAGAGTTTTGAAGTAGTTTTGCAATGGAAAGAACTTGGAAGTATCCTGAACACTCTTCAATTAAAATATAGGTTAGTGAATTATATGCTATCCATATTATGCCGCCCCAGAGAGTTTTTTTCTTGGACATATGTTGCAAGTTGGTCCTTGAGTGCTCTTTAGATATTTGTATGGCTCACCCTCATGTTTCATGGTTTAGTTTACATATTATCCTGTCACAGTGGTCTTTCTAGATGGTCTCATCTGACGTCACCATGTGCATCAGTTTGCCTTCTGGTCGTGCTTTATTTTTCTTTGTAATATTAGTGGTTTCCAACCTTACATTGTAGCTTGTTGCTTGGGTTTTAGTCTTTTCTCCTTGAGCAATAGCTCCAAGAGGGCATAGATTTAAGAGATTTAAGATATTACACCATTGTGCCTTCAGCAACTAGTGCCTGGCACATACTAGACACTCAATAATCCCCCCCGCATGAAAAAAAACTATGTATAATACTAGGCTAAAATGTTTTCTTTGCCTTCTTTCTCTCTGTGCTGTCCCGAAAGGACTCTAAGTTTCCTGCATGCTGACTTCTGTCTTGGAGTTTGCACTCCTCATAAGGTGCCCTGAAACAGATTATATAACACATTTGAAGAGTCTTTCCATTTTAAAATGGGAAAGTTCAACATTTTTTTGAGCATCAAATCACCAACCTGGACTATTTAGGCCTCAGGTCTCTCTGTCTGGTTGTCTTGGACTGTATCCCAAGTCCACATCCCCTTTACCTCACACTCTTCCCTCCCACTTCTGTCTCCTTTTTCCCTTCCCTCTTTTCCTACCTCGTTCACTTTTCCCTCCCCTCTCCTCCCTCTCTCCATCCTTCATATGGTAACGTCTGCGATCAGCCTCCCTTTCTTCCATACTCACTCTGCTAATTTCCTTTGGAGGAACTCAGGCGGAAGTGTTCTATTATCTGCTCCCTAGCCTGTCACTGCAATAACAACCACATGCCAATACCTAACTTCTTCTCCATTCAACTCCACCTTTGCAAAAATGTCCCCCTTTTTCATGGACTTAGGGTTAGCCATTACGAAAAAAAATTGAGCTCAGCTTAAGGTTGGCTTATAAGGACATTTATTTATTTATTTATTTATTTATTTATTTATTTATTTTTATTTCCCTCTGTTTTCTCCATAGTGTGAGAATTCTTTGTGGATTTTAGTGCATAGAATGGGAGTGGGAAGGCCAAAGTTGAGTACAGCTTAGGAAGACATGAGTAGACAGTCATGTATTCTTTTAGATGGCTCCATTTTTAAAAATATACTTACTGAATGAGGTTTTAAAGACAAGCTGAATGAGGACATATCTACATTATCTATCATATCTTGCTTAAATCTGCATGAGTTAACAACTCAAAGACTGGTGAAAAATTGTGAGCAACGGATCTTGAAGCTTCACTTTTTTCATGACATTTTT
Organism: Acomys russatus; assembly: GCF_903995435.1. Classification (NCBI taxonomy): domain Eukaryota; kingdom Metazoa; phylum Chordata; class Mammalia; order Rodentia; family Muridae; genus Acomys; species Acomys russatus. The sequence goes on from NC_067158.1 coordinate 44,404,133, forward strand.
CTGGTCATGATTTATCTATCTATGTATCATTTATCATCTATCTATTATCTATCTATCTATCAATCTATATATCAATTTATCTGCCTATCATCTGTCATTGCCTTTACATTTCTCATCTGTGTATGTGTAATCTATTACCATCTATCCATCAACTTATTTTCTTCTTTTCTTGATAAAGATACCCTAAGAAAATTCAAAACATACTCTACCAGTACTTGGCAATAGGAGATCAACTAGCTCAGGAGGGAGTCAGAAAGGTCAGTCAGCAGTACGTTTTTAACAGTATTCAGTGGTGTGGGTGCCTAATGTATAGTCACGCTGTTGTTTCACAAATGGATGCAACACTGTATTTACACTTACAAGGAGACTGCTGCTTCAGCATACTGTTAATTAGGATGCTACCCCAGGCTAGCGCAAATTAATCTCCTCAAATATGCTTACTATATAGAGTAATCATGATTAATTAGCCCATAAATTTGGTCCAAAATGAGAAGATTTAAGGAGCATCTTGCTTTGTTTGTCTCCTGTTGGATAACTTGCCGAACAGCATCCAGCTGAGGTAACCTTTAGCTCAGTGTCTCCTAGCTCATCTGAATAGGTACCATGGTGTTAGGTGATCAAGAGATGATAAATAGAGGGCCTTTCAATTACCCTTGTAAAGCTGCTGCTCAGAGCCCTCAAGGGTATTGGATCAAGGCACAGGCTGGCTAATGGGCAAGATGCCTATGGAGAAAGCTTAACACTCCTGAGCCTAAGGAACTTAAATGTGCGCTAAGGCTTGATGGCCACTGGGTTGCTAACATTTTTCCTTAGTAGTTAGAGCGCTTTCCTACAGGTGAGCCACTGCATGCTTCTAGGGGAGTCTGGGAAAATGTTGTTAGCACTAGGCTAATTCGATTTCTAATTTAGCTATTTCTTCAGGTCTTTCTGTGGTCTACTGAGACACTGCCTAGCTATGACAGGAGGGTCTAAGCTAACAATCGGCCCAGCTGTTTGTTCTCAGGGTTTGCTCTGCTGGGTTCTCTCTGGCCGTACCCGATAGCGATAGCATTGCGCAGCCGAATGTTGATTTCCTGTGTATCTTTGTCAAGTAAAAGACGGCTGTGAACAAGACTAATTCTAGCTACTCGAGGGCTGACTTACAGAGGTCTGCATTATCGTTTCACAATTCTCCTTGCTCTTACAACACTCTGCTTGCATGGATAGACTGTCACAGGGCTGGGAAGAGGCCATCTGGCCTTTAAAAACCCAGGACAGGTGTCATCTTTGAAACTGAGGAGGCAGATTCAAAGTCTCTAAATTACCCATTGGGCCTTCTTCTTTGGAGCAAGAGCCCAAGTTGAAGCCAAACTGTTGTACAGCCCAGAGCTAGAAAGGTTGAGAAGGCTGACAGATTTCTTTCCTTCTTCCTTCATATTGTTTTGCTTCAGGTTAGATTGGTGGCTTTCCTGCTGGGCTGGCTGAGTAACCGCCGTGTTCACGCCCACACTACTCACCCTATCAAAGGGTTCCTTTGTATGCCTTTCACATCGTCTTCTGAACACAATTTCTTGTGTTTTACAGTGTGAGCAGGCAAGGGAGATTTCAAATCTTTAAGTCCTAGTTTCTTCTGCATTATAATCTCTCCTCAGCTCATTTTCTCTTCCGGCAATTTGCTGAATGTAGTCAAGGGGAACCAAGCAGTCCCTCCAACGGCCAACTTAGAAACATCATCAGCATTTTTCTTTTAGTAAAACCTGAAGGAAATTTTATTTCTTTTCTCCACTGGGATCTGACCCATCCTTCTGACGGCTGGAGAGATTCCTCAAAACAATCCACGTTTAAAAGCAACCCGAGGTATGTGCCTTGTATCCCTGATCTCTCCAAAACACATACCTCGGGTTGCTTAACAGTTGAGTGGAGAGTGGGGACGACTTTCATATGAACTCTGATGCCCCATATTTGACCATGTCCCCTGGAGGGGGAGGCCTGGTGGCACTCAGAGGAAGGATAGCAGGCTACCAAGAAGAGACTTGATACCCTATGAGCATATACAGGGGGAGGAGGTCCCCCTCAGTCACAGTCATAGGGGAGGGGAGTAAGGGGAAAAGGGAGGGAGGGAGGAATGGGAGGATGCAAGGGATGGGATAACAATTTAGATGTAATATGAATAAATTAATAAAATATATTAAAAATAAAAAAATAAATAAAAGCAACCCGAGCTACAATCGCAATGGTGAAATGCCAAAGGGGCGGGCTGTGGCCAGCTGGCTTGCTTGGGGGCAAGAGATCTGCCCTACTCTAGACTCTGCACTGAGACGGTTTTCTCAAGACAGTGTGCAGACGTGGTCTTCAGCCAGGCTCAAAGATCCCTGATTCCCACTCAGTCTCAGGCCGTCTGGAAAGTGCACAACGGACTTCCACTCGCCCTCCAGTTCTGTGGTCCACCGGCTGCTGTGGAGCCATTGGGACAGGAAGGGGCGGGGTCACTTCCTCCATGCCTGGGCCTGGTCACTCAGTCCCTTCTGATGCTCTTGCTTAACCTGAGTCAGGATCTTACAATGAGCCGTCTGGCTGGCATAGAAATGGCCGATTGATGTTCATTCACAATGACTTGGTCGTTTTCATCTGAGGTCGGGTCTCTTGGTACTACCACCTCAGGGGCAGTCAAGTTATGCAGCCTATTCACCGTTTTGCTGCCTTTGCTGATGATCCTGCCAGCAGCTAAAGTTGGAACCCGTATGTGGGTCTCCAGCTTTACTTCCTTCTTGGGACGAAAGAAATTCTCTTCTTTTAATTTGCCATAGAGTCTTGAATTGAGCCTGTCGGGGACCCGTAATGATAACTATTCAAACCTTGGAGCCAGGCGTCTTGATGGAGACGCTGGCAAAAACGGGAGATCTGTTTGTTGTCCTGTCTCATCTTTCCGATGATGATGCCCCCAGCCTGGGCGGGGATGAACACCTGTACCATCTCCTGCTCTGGAGCCTGCATGAAGGAGCTGTAGGGAGCAGCCCTAGTGATCCTGCTGGGAGGTGGTGGGACAGCACTGGAGGAAGCTGGGAAAAGACCTACAGCAGTCAGGTTATGACCAGGGATGAGGTGGGACTGCAAGCTCATGGCAGCCATATCGTTCTCATAGGCCTCCGGAACTTTCTTTGGGATCTCCTGCGCAGCCCTGCAGCAGTTCTCTATGGGCCCCTAAAGTGATGGTCCTCTCAGCGTAATAGAGAGGGAGATCCTGAAGCAATGAGATGGTGATCTTTGTCTCCGTGTCCCACTCCACCTTCCTCAGGTTCCTCCCCTCCTTGCCTATGAGTCTACCCATGAAGTTATAGGCCAGGATCATCAGGGGGATACCTTGTCTGCCATTTTGGTGTCCTCTGTCTCCTCATGCGTGATCTCCAAGATCACCGAGGAGCAGCCTTCCAGGGTCGAATGCACACTGATGGTCTTCTCTGCAGCTCCGCCTTCTCTTTCCTGTGCATGACCATCTTGGACTGAGTCTATTTTGTATCGTCAGCCTTTTAATAACAAAGAAAGGAGGATGCCAAGTTGGGAGGGGAGGGAGACAGAATGAGGGTGCTAGTGGGAGTAGGGAGGTAATCGTGGATGGATATGAGATGTGTAGAAATTGTGATTTAAATTTTTGTGTGTGTGTGAACAAACAAATAAGAGATATAATTGACACGAGCTAAGCGCTTGTTCCAGATCTGAGGACATAGCTCACCCGTACAGTGCTTATTCAACATGTGCAAAGGCCTGGATTTTTGCTCCACTACTACAAAAAGCCTTTAATGTTATTGCTCATAAGTGTTACCTTCTACAATGACTAGAGCATGAGTCCAGTGCAGCCCCAAACTTGCCACTTACAACTACATTGTCTTCTGTCCGTTGTCTTGCATAACACATTTTGTATTTGCTCTTGAGAGCTTATCCAGAATGATCTTTCCTGCCCACATGTCTGGCAACATTCTGCTTGTGGTTATTTGTGCATTCCCCCCAGAAAGGCTGAAAGTCTTCCCTTTGGCCTTTTCCTTTTAAGCTTTCATCAGAATCATACCTGTCTGTGGGAACCCAAGTGGCTTCTAGAATACATCTCAAAACTCTGCTGTACTGGGTTTCCAAGTTTCTCCCACATCGGCATGCAGTTGCCATTGCAGCATCTATCTTTTGGAATCAATTTTATTTTAGTCAGTGGAGTGACTGTAAGAAGTCACCAGCATCTAGGAGGCTTCGAGAACAGATGTTTGCTTAGTACAGTTCTGGAGACCACAAAGGTCGGGTAGGGCCTGCTTACTGGTTCATAGGCCAAGCCTTTTCCCCCATCCACATGTGGTGGAGAAAGGGTTCATAAAGACCCCAGTCCTACTCATGAGGATTCTGCTCTCATGACTTCAGCTAAGCCTGTTACCTGCTGAAGCACGTTTTCTGTGTGTGAACTTGGGGGTACTAGCTAGCAACACAGTTCCCAGCATATGATGGAAGGAGACCAGGGAGGTTGCTGTGCAAATAGCTTCAGGCAACTCCAAAGAACCACTGAAAACTGGAAGCAAAAGTTGCTAAAAAATGCAATGCTAAAATAAGTCCCTACCCTCTCTGCAATTGGATTATCTCCTCCTAATCCTCCCCTGGGTGAAGTTTGGGAGCCTCGACAGTGCTCACTGTGTTCCTATGGGAATGACAATCTGGCAGAGAGGGCAGATAATTCTCACAACCTTTTCCATAAACAGCAGAGTGAGAAAAGGCCTTTAGTTAAATGCTGTGGGAGTAGAGGGGGCGGGTGGCGAGTTTGACTCCCATAATGCTATTCAGGAGCTTGTGTATCTGTTCATCCACAGCAGTTTCCTTCTGGAACAAGAACAGAGATGCAGGACGGGAGGGAAGCTGCCTTTTGCTGACTCAGTAGGAGAGCAACACAGAAGCTCGGACAAGTCAGCTTTAACTAAGCTCAAGGAGCTCAGGCTATGTTTCATGTGAGAGTTACTTCCAGAAGGGCCCAGTGTCTGGGCAGAGTTAAACCAGGGGTGAAGAGCTTAAGCCTGCGGTCCAGGCTGCTGGACTCATTAGTTGGCAAGTAAAGCCTGCAAACTAAGCTGTCTGGGCTTGGTCTGCAGCTCCCCCGCTGCGACAGTGAGCTAATAGACTCTCCCCAGGCCTCTGTCAAAAAAAGGGCCTTTCCCTCTGTGAAAATAGGAGATTATGTCCCTGGGAGGCTAGCCGGCTTCTCTCAGGGCAGCGAGTAAATCAATACAGATACTGGCAACAGAATCACATAATTCTGTGGACTTGTAGTGGTGACTTGGGTATTACCTGGAGAGCAAGAGTCACGGACGTGCTCCCAGGGTGGGAGATGGTGGTGTGTGTGTGTGTGTGTGTGTGTGGACACCTGTGCTCCCACATAGAACTCTATTCCAGATGGCTCTCTGTATTTATTACTATATTGCTCCTCTACAGCATTTTTAATAACTCCTCCACCCGCCTCCTTGGACTCTAAGCATTGCAGGCAAATAAAAGCTAATTCTAACTTCCTTGTATCACTAGCAGTGCCAGGTTCACGTCCATAGATGGAACAGGCGTGCAGAGGAGTAAATGGCCATTCAGTCTCTTCCCCGTTTAGGGATTAAAGTGGCAGTGACAAGAAACAGCATGTGTATCTCTAGGATAGACAGAAACAGCCACAGAGAGTCATAAAGGGATGCAGGTATTTCACTCCACGTGCAGAACACTGAGTCACCCATGCAAATCCTCTTCAGATTCAAATAAGCCCCATGTCTTCCTTTCTTGTGCAGTTGCATATTGAGTCGGGTTCATTTATAGATGACAGAAGCTATTTCAAAGTGGAAGCAGCCTTGAGCAACATTGCTTTGGTCAGTACAAAGTATTTCACACTGAGCTGTGAATGCCTCCCTCTGGATTCATAGGTTGAAGTCCTGATTCCCATTACTTCCGAATATGACTGTATTTGAAGATGAAGTTAAAATGAGAGTTGGCCTTGATGTATTCTGACTAGGGTCCTTAAAAAAGAGATTAGGACACACGGGAAGAAGCCAATGCACGCGCACATGCGTACAAGCATGTGTGTGTGTGTGTGTTTACATTTGTACAGAGAGACGGCCATGAGAAGACACAGCAGAAAAATAGCCATTGCAAGCAAAATAGAGGGATCTCAGAGGAAACCAAACTTCGGAGACCTTGACCATGGACTTGCAGTCTTTAGGACTCTTGAGAGAATAAATTTCCACTGTGTAAACCAGCACAGTATGTGCTAATTTGTCATAATGGCCATAACAAATGAATAAACTATAATTTCAATATATGATTGATATGGTATCGTCACAGAAGAGAGCAGATATGATTCACTATAGGTACTACTTCCTGTAGATAATTTTGTTTGCTCTAGTACCATAGCAGATCACCCCAAAACTTACTTGTTTAAAGTGAAAGTTTATGGCTGCGTGTGAGTGCATGTGCACATGGGTGTGTGTCTGTGTTTGTGCTTACAGGTTTCAATTGGACAATACTTGTCTCAGATCTCTTCAGATCAGTGTTAAAACCAGATGTCAGGGTGACCTACAGTTGTATTGAGTCACTAGTTAGGTGTTCAAGACGGCTTCTTCATATCAGACCTGGCTGGGATGGCAGGAAGATGGGCAGCCAGTGTGGCATCTCTTTCTATGTGGCTTCTCCCCTGGGCTTCTGCGTGTGGTGGTTCTCAGGCAGTCATACTTTTCCTGTGGTGACTGGCTTCTTCCCAAGAGGTTAACACTTCAAAGACAAGGCAGAAGCTGCCAGGGTCTTCCAATATAGCCTCAGAAATTCCTGCTTTTACGATAAGTCACAAGAGCAGCTCGCAGTCATGTCTGGCCTCAGAAGGTCTGGCTGGAGTAATAGATAGGGCTGCATGCCTCTCTGCACATGCCTCACAAAGTCTGTCTACCTGGAGGAAGCTGGCCCAGTTTCCTTATGTGGTCACTGGAATCTAAAATTGCTCCCACCACACCCTACAGGGAAGACCAAGTCTCCAGGCCAACTAGATTCAAGAAGTAGAGGCACAGTCTCCTTTGGATCAAAGAAATATGATATAACTTATATCAGTGTATAATTTACCACAATTCCCTAATACGTCATTTTTACTGTTGAAGAAACACAGGCTGGCAAGTGGAGGCCTGGTCAGAAGAAACCTATTTCCTTACATTTCTGGAGGCCGAAGGTGCAAGGCCAGGGCTTTGACATGCTTAGTTTATTTTACAGCTTCTTTCTTTGACTCGAAGACTGAATGAATGCTGCCTTCTCTCTGTATTCTTTTTTTTTTTTTTAACACATTTTTTATTGAAAAATAAAATAATTCATATTACATCTCATTTTCTATCCCATCCCATACATCCTCCCATTCCTCCCTCCCTCCCACTTTCACCCCAATCCCCCTTCCCTATGACTGTGACCGAGGGGGAGGCCCAATGGCACTCGGAGGAAGGATAGCTGACTACCAAGAAGAGACTTGATGCTCTCTCTGTATTCTTATCACACTTTCTCTGCTTCCATGTATGTGTGTTTGCCTGTGTCTCAATCCCTTCCTATGAGGACACAAACCTAAGATTGTGTTAGGGCCTCCCCGATTTAGCTGACTCACACCAGTAAGCCCTATCACCAGCCTGTATTGCATTCTGAGGTGTCAGGGGCCAGGACTTCAGAATGTGCATTTGGGGAATTGGAACAGAAGTCAGCCTTTAACGTTATTGTTCTGTCCTGAGACTGTGTGGTATTTGAGAAGGGACACATTAGGCTCATATGATGGATGGTGACCTGCTACTTGTTTGTTTGTTTATTTATTTATTTATTTATTCATTTTGTGCATGATCTGACACTTTACTTCTGATCCCAGAAGCTTTATGTCCGGCATGGCCAAGCTCGGTCCGGAGTGACTGATGCACAGATGGACTGTGGCTGTACGCAGGTATCCTAGCTTGGCCATTTATTTATGTTGGGACCTGGAGAAACTCTTTTTCTTTCTTTTGGGCTCATTTTACTGATAAAGTATGAGTTAAATCTTCTGATGATCAGTATTTTGTCATAATGTTGTGAGAATCAGATGGGGAAAAAAGCCAAAGGAGAAGAACATGTGTGAGTGCAGAAGCAGATTCGCATTTTGATGACATAAGCCAAGGCCTGGAGCACAGCTATAACCTGACTTTACCTCTTTTGGAAACTCTCTAGAAGCCAATGAGTTCCCTTAAAATTTTTTAGGGGGTGGGTGTGCTGTGGGGAGGACATCGTGTTGCAAATACTCTGAGCCAAAATAATCTGGGTTTCTCTTTCTTGCAATTTAGGGTATGAGCAATGGGTGCTGGCCAATCTGCACGAGTTGAGTCCTTAGCAAACTAATTTTACCCAAGTAAATTATATGCCTACTTCAGTCTAGCTACACGTCTTTCCTACTTTGCAGTTGGCCTCTTTTAAGTTCTGTGTGACCAGGCCGTAGTCAGCTCCAAGCTTTATAATTTTGACTGCTGAAAGTGAAGCCCTTTACAATGACATTATAGAGCCCAGGAATCATGCAAGACGATTACCAAAAAGAAACTAGACATGACTTAGATCCGTGTGGTGGTTTGAGTGAGAACAGCCCCATTGGCTCATGTATTTGAATGCTTGGTCCCTAGTTGGTGGAGCTATTTGGGAAGGATTAGGAAGTCTGTCACTGGGGTGGACTTTGAGGGTTCAAAAGGCTGTACCATTGCTACTTTGTCCTCCCTCCCATCTCTGTGTCTCCCCAGTCTCCCCAATCAGGCTTGAGAATCAGGTGTAAAATTGTACCTACTGCTTCAGCACCATGCCTGCCTGCCTGCTGCCATGTTCATGATGCTCATGGACTCTTAATTGTCTGGAGCTGGAAGCAAACTCCTGTTAAATTCTTTCTCTTATATTGCTGCCTTGGTCACAGTGTCTGTTAACAGTAATAGAGCCACAACTAAGACAATCAACATTTGAACTTGTTGTTTATTAAGTATCTTAGTCAATGTTCTATTTCTGGGATGAGACACAACCACAGCAACTCTTATTTAAAAAAAAAAAAAAAGAGCGTTAAATGAAGAATAAACACAAATATAAAAGCTCTGGCTTTGCCCTGTATGTATGATGACTTCATTGTGCAAACTGAAAATTTAATACTTGTAAAACCAAATTTAAAAGTTCCCTAGCATCTGTTAGGCCTTATCTTGTGTAACTGATAATAGCTGTGTACATTAGACTGACATGCTAGGTGTGTGTTGTACGACCATTCATTGGTAAGCTATGGAATTAAAATTCTGTATTTAACTGGTTATCAGAAAAAGAACTATTAGTGACATGTTGCTCTGTCTAGTTGTATGAAGTAAACTAATCATGATGCATCTGCACTGTATTGTGTCAGCCATTACTAGAAGGTGGTATAATATATAATTTTGCCTGTGTTATTAGTGATAGAAATGATAAATTGCTAAAGAAGTTATTATAAGCTACTGCTTAAGGGCTTCTTCCAGATTGCATTCCCTTCTGCTGTGTCATCTTAAAAATATATATACACATAGACATAGAAAATATGGTCACCTTTTCTCCCTTCTCAAACCCTTGGGTAGTAACTTCCAAAGCCCAAGTAACTTACAAATTAGAGTGACAAAACCTGTATGTGGAGAGGTGATTTTGCACATATAATCTAAGAAAGGTGTCCTTAGGTCTGTTACAGGCTTGCTGTTTGACTTAGGCTCCAACGTAACTGCAATTTAATGTTGGTCATGTAGCAAATTATGAATAGCTCTGTTGTATGCTTTAAAGTCACCTGTTCACATGCTTAAATCTGGATATCAGAATTTAAGCAGTTACTGAAATGTATGACTGTCTCCTAATATACTGATTACAAAGTGAAAAAGGAAGCCATTAAATTGGGGCTGGCTTATAGGTTCAGAGGTTTAGTCTGTTATTGTCATGGAGGGAAGCATGGTGACATGCAGGCAGACGTGGTGCTGGAGACGGAGCTGAGTTGAAGCAGAAGGAGAGAGAGAGAGAGAGAGAGAGAGAGAGAGAGAGAGAGAGAGAGAGAGAGAGAGAGAGAGAGAGAGAGAGAGAGAGGCGGAGTGGTGGTGGTGGTGGAGGCCAAGCCTGACTTGAGCTTCTGAAACCCCGAAGCCCACTCCTTAGGACACACATAAGACCAACAAGGCCACACCTATGTCAAAAAGGCCATACCTCCTGATAGTTCCACTCTCTATAGGCCTATGGGGACCATCTTCATTCAGACCACCACACTAAGCAAGGATACTTGCAACTCACACAGCTGTCAATAGAAAGCAATGATTATCCTAGTCCTGTGGCTTTAGTGGCTGTGGACTCCATCTGAGCTTTGTTTCTTCGGTGCTGGGGGCAAATCCAGTTCTTTGTCCATGCTGTGAGTGTGCTCTGGAGGCTGCATGGATGGATCAGTGAGTCAGAGTAATTCCTGCCCAAGGATGGAGATCAGCATTGGGATGCCGCATCACATAAAAGCCAGCTATTGCTATACACACCTGTAATCTCTGTGCTGTCCAGAGGCAGGAGAACCACTGGGGCTCTGGCCTGCCAGTCTAAATCAGGTTCAGAGACAGGAGTAAGAAGGAGACTGATAGAGCAAGACCTCTGAGGTCGTACTCTGGCCTCTGCTTACATACATACAGACAGGTGTATCTGCATACCACACAGGTGCACACACGCACACACACACACACACACACATACACACACACACACACACACACACACACACACACACACACACACACACACGAGTAGTGCTTTGCCACTATCAATGGCCCCTTAATATTTTAATGAATGACCTAGGGGAATAAATTTCAAGTTGCTTTGCCTCATGCTTCAGTTATGTACATCCTATTCTTGGTCCGCTTTCTAACTGGTATTTACATCTACACTGATTTACTGCTATAGTAGAACAGAGTTATTTATTATTTCTATGAAATGATGTTTTTATGATATCTTTAATATTATTTATAACATATGCCAATAAATATTTGTTTTATTTTCCCTCTTTTCTTTTTCCTCTCTCTTCTCCTCCCCTATTTTCCCCTCTTTTGTATTACTGGATCTTGAAATCATGACCTTTTAAAAAATGCTGCATAAGAACCTCACTACCAAGCTATATTCTCATCCACCGTCTTTTCTCTGATGCGAGGTCTCACTGTATAACCCAGCTGGCCTGCAGCTTGAGACCTCCTATCTTAGTCTCTCAGTGCTGCGGTTGAAGGCACAATTCAGGATACCCAATATTATTTTTCTGTTCCTATATGTCATGTAGGATAAAATATTCTCTTCCAAAGGCTTTAAAGTCCTAGTGGTCTCACAAAGAGTGGTTTAGCAGCTCCTAGGCTTGACTGTGTCTTGATGTTATGAATAGTGGCCAGGTTTTCAGATAAACCTCGAAAGGGCAGATTCTTTGGATTCTAGGATGTTGACCTTCAGCCTTGGCTAGGTCTCTGCCTGATGCTACTTATAGAATAAGCTTTCTTATTATTATACTGATGATCATCGTATTGATGCCATAGGGTCAGTATGTGCACCCAATGAATGCTATTAAGTTACCAGTGACATGTAAGGCATTCAGATGTAGGGTCTCGCATCCTTTCTTTCTCTTTTATTTTTGAATTTTTAAAATTAATTTATTCATATTACATCTCAATGGTTATCCCATCCCTTGTATCCTCCCATTCCTCCCTCCCTCCCATTTCCCCCTTACTCCCCTCCCCTATGACTGTGACTGAGGGGGATTTCCTCCCCCTTTATATGCTCATAGGGTATCAAGTCTCTTCTTGGCAGCCTGCTATCCTTCCTCTGAGTGCCACCAGGTCTCCCCATCCAGGGGTTGTAGTCAAATATGAGGCACCAGGGTACGTGTGAAAGTCATACCCCACTCTCCACTCAGCTGTGGAGAATGTCCTGTTCATTGACTAGATCTGGGTAGGGGTTTGAAGTGTACTGCCTGTATTGTCCTTGGCTGGTGCCATAGTTTGAGCGGGACCCCTGGGCCCAAATCTGCCTATCATAATGTTTTTCTTGTAGGTTTCTAGGACCTTCTGGATCCTTCTACTTTGCCATTCTCCCATGCTTCTCTCATCTAGAGCCCCAATAGGATGTCCTCCTCTCTATTCCTCCAGTTCTCAGTGCTGTGCTTTGGAAGTGGCTCATAGTCAAGCATAGTTAACTAAAGCTTTCTCAAGTAGTGTGGATAGATTATCAGAACAAAATGTTCTAAAGGTTTCTCAAGAAGTATAGACTAGACTCTGCTTTGACCTTCCAGGAATGACTTGCCTACCTAAAACTAACTTTTGTGAGGACAGAACCAGAGCTAAACGTTAGTTTTGTGATTTAAAGAAAAGAGCTAAAGTATACAAATGTCACGTACGGTATCTGGTGTACAATAAGTCCCGAATAAGAGTGCTAGTAACTGAGTGAGTGCACAGCAGAGCCTGTGTGTAGTGGCATCATTTAGAGAAATCTTGAGATCTGATGAAAGCTCATTCTTGATCCACAACACTTTCCAACTCCTGCATGAAGCTTTCCTTCCACTCCTTGTAGGGTTCTACTCCAAGCCCCATTAGTGTAGTGGTCCTAGAGTAGTGATGTGTGTGTGTGTGTGTGTGTGTGTGTGTGTGTGTGTGTGTGTGTGCATGTGTGCATGTGTGCATGTGTGTGTGTGTGTGTGTGTGTGTGTGTGTGTGTGTGTGTGTAAGAGCTGGGGAAGAGGGAGAGAGAGAGGTGAGAGTGTGTGAGTAGCGGGTAAAGCAATGAGAGTCAAAAATAAGACCCCTCCTGGGTTCTGAGATGACAGGGGTTACTCCCAGAATCTTTTTTTGGGCGTGTTTTATCAGTTGCATGTTTCAGATAAAATAACCCAAGGATACAAAGAGAAAGAGGTGGATGAATAGTGCTATTTGGCAATCAGTTCAGTTAATAACATTGTTTATTTGTATATATATTGTTTTATTAAGGGGGGTGGGTTGATGCTTGTAACCTCATAAGCTTCCTTCTACCTTCCTTCACATTCTGCCTGCCGTACCTACTTGGTACTGTAGGCTGTAGGTTGTTTTTTTTTTCCTTGTTAGAGAGTCTTTCTACTTCTCTCGAGGACACCATGTTGTCTAGAGGAGCGCCCAGTGTTCAGACTCTTCTAGGTGAACTCCTTTTTTTCTTCGCATTTGTTCTCTTACTCACCTCAGCTAACTAGCCCACCCCTCAAAGGCTCACATGGGCCACAGCTCTCGAGGCTGTGTTTAAGGTTAGAAGAAGGCCTTCCTTTGTTGTGCTTGAAGATGGTAAACAACACCCGATGGAGGCTTACTGTGTCCCCTCTACTGACAGGCTCTGTGCAAGGCAGTTAACTGAAGTCATGAAATTCTGGAGAACACACTGCAGCTGGGGCTGTGCTGGCTCTCATCCTGGGGGAACTGGCGCTTGTGATAAACCTGGAAGGAGGATTTAAATAGGTGAGCAAGGAGGCTAGCAAACAGGAAAAGCACTAGAGAAGGAGCTAAGAGCAGTGCGACAGTCAATGGTCACATGTCCTGTGTACTCACAGAATCGGTGACTCATCATTTGTTTTCCTGGGAAACAGGACCCCAGGACGCACAGACACACGGAAAGGACATACTGTACGGGCTGGCTTATATGATTACCGAGGCCCAGAGGGTCCATGATCTGCCACATACAAGCTAGAGAATCAGAAAAACTGGTGATACGATTTGGTCCGAGAATCAGGGAAAATTGTTGTAAGTCTCTGAGCCCAAAGATCTGAGAACCAGGAGACCATATGTCTGAAGGCAGCAGGAGACAGATGGTCCCAGTGCAGGAAGAGATAGAGTGGGGTGCAGAGGTCGCTCAGTGCATAAGTTTGCTGCACAAACACGAGGACCCCAATTTGATCCTGAGAGCCCATGTAGAAAAGCCAACTGTGGTGACGCACGCTAGTTATCGTAGCACAGGGAGCTGTAGAGAGGTGGATGCCTTTGGCTCACTGGCTCTCATCCTACCTTAAATAGAAAAAAGGGTCTCTCTCTCTACAGAGCGAGGCCCTGTCTCAAAAAATGAGGTGGATAGTTCCTGAGGCGCAACAGGAACTTGACCTCTGGCTTCCACATCTGCACACACACTCACATGTGTGCATGTATACACAGATAAGTTCATACGTACATATGTACGCACACGTGTACACACACAGAAGTACCCACATATACATATGTGTATATATGCACAGACACACTCAGGTACACATGTGTATACACACACATTCACATATATGCATGTGTATACACACAGAGACACACATGTATATACATGTAGGAAGCCATGTTATTGGTGTATACACATGCACAAACTCACAACTCACTCATACGTACACACACACACACACACACATATATATATATATACACACAAATATACACAGATACACTCACATGTATATATGTGTATACAAGCATACACTCATAACACATACACATTCTCTCTCTCTCTCTCTCTTTCACACACACACACACACACACACACACACACACACACACACACACACCAGTAGAGAACTGGCTTTTTCCCACTTCTGTTCTGTCCTGGTCCACAAGGCATTGGCTAATACCTCCTCATGTGGGGCAGGGTGATCTTCAGTTAGTGTTCTGATTAAAGTGCTCATCTTTCCTAGAGATATCCTCACAGACACACACGGCTGATAATGTTTTCATCAGTTACTGGCTATTCCATAATACATTGAGATGCACATAAAAAGTGAATCATGCAATAGGGTAGGAAGCTGTTGCCACTGCTGTTCCCTAATACCATGGCTTCCTATTGTTGTTCCCCAATACTGTGGCTTCCTACTGCTGTCCCCAATACCATGACTTCCTACTGCTGTTCCCCAATACTGTGGCTTCCTACTGCTGTTCCCCAATACCATGGCCTACTAGAGAGCTTCTATGATGACATACTGACGCTAAGCTGACAGCGTAGCAACCTCACGTTCCAAAATCTTGCTCTGCAGTCGCCTTGGGAGTTGCCAATTTCTGAATGATTGAAACTAGACTGATTCCACCTAGAAGTTCCAGCCATAGGAAAGGGTGGGAGTAGGACAAACACAACATTGGGTATACAACCAGGCCAACAGGGATAACATGAGGCTGGGAGATGTCGGCTTGCTAAGCAGTCTGTGGATCCAGGTTTTCAAGTGAATCCAACTCATTTTTGGAAGAGTGGCAGAATGGACTGGGTGGGCAACTTGCATTCACAATGACTCCCTCTACTCCAGTTTGCGTTTGTTGGGCAAGATGGCGGGGCTGTTTAGGGTAGGGAGGAGTGGGTGGTAATAAAGAAGTCTAAGAAAGAGGGAAAGTCTTTGAGGCAGTGAGAACAGTGGTGCGAGTTAACAAGGTCCCTGTTGACACAATGGGCAGAGGGTTTATCTTAGTCTACTTGTGGTTACTATAACACAATGCCTGAGACTGAGTGATTTATAAGGGAAGGGAATTTACCTAGCTCATAGTTGTACAGGTTCGAGAGTGTAGTATCTGTATCCGGTTGGCTTCTAGTAAGGGCCTCAGGGTAGAAAGTGAAACATGTGCAAAAGGGAAAAAAGAGCAGAGGTGCCTGGCTTTCTACCAACACACCCACTCCTGTGATAACTAACTCACCTTCTAAGGAGCCACACCAACCCTTGCGTCTAGTCAAGCCTATGCAACCTCATTCCTTCTGAGCTATCACCTAGCTACTCTCAATACCACAGCGCTGGGAACTGAATGTTAGCAGTGAGTTTTAGGGAGACGCTATGGAAGGGTTTTTCTCCTAGATTCACACAATAGGACCCTTTCTAATTTGCAGAGAGCAATTTAGTTAGCAGGTAGATTGGGATGTTTACAACTTAAATTTGTCCTGTCATAATTTTTAATTAAAACGTTGGCACCTGTTCATGCTTCAGTGCAGCAGAATGTGAGGGGATGAAGGAGTCAGTGAACATACATCCAGAGGATACGGAAAGCAAAAACTTCCTCAAAAGCACAGTTCCACAGTCAACTTTCCCCCGGACATCTTTGTGTTGCCAGTGGTGAGCTTACTTTGTACAACAATCAGGTGCTCCTGTTTCCTGCTAGAGAAACCACAACGGCTTGGGATGAAGGGAAAGCACATCATAATTTTGGGCATGTAGCAAAACCCGCCTGGCTTTATGGTACTTCCTCAGCCGAGTGTGCCTGCACGCTGTGGGTTTAGACAAACAGATAGCCTGCTGTTCCCTTTGTTTGCCACTGTTCTGCCATCTGTCCCTGATGGTGGTTATGAATATGCTAGGTGAGGGGGTACTCCTTTAAAAAGACCAATTAAGACAGCGGGAGGATGCAAAGACAACGGATAGTCCCCCACCCCCAGCCCTATCCTCATCACTGTCCCAGCCTCCAGGCGGGTAGATTTCGGCTCTCAGCGCCTCGGGGACTTCGCATTCAGCATATCGTGGCAGCACCCACAAACCATCCCACTGTGCTCCCTGCAGGACCTGTCCAGACTGAACCTGTCTGAAAGGGTGAGTGAGCTGCGGCACTGCCAGATACAAAGAAGGCTCTTGCACAAAGCGCAGGTCGCCCTTGTGGAATGAGGGTAAGGCTCCTCACCAGTCCCCTTCTGGATATGGGAATACTTGCCCAGCTCCCCTTTGCAAGATGAGGACCACTTGGTGCTCGTGGCCTCCAAATCCGGCCCAAAGAAGACATGTGGGTTCAGGGTTAGGGGAGGACCCTAGAGAGAGACCCCCTAAGCTCAGACAGCAGCTTGTGGATAATCTTCATGGAGAGTGGGAGGGACCGCTCCACGGTAGCCTGTGATAGATCTCCGCTTCAGGTACCCACCCCACCCACCACAAAACAGGTTGGATGGGCTGTGAGGTCTAACACAGTGGTAGGGCCTTTGCCTGGCTTGTATGTGTCCCAGGTTCAATGAATAAAAACAAAGTTTCAAGGAGTGAAAAAATAAAAAAAAAATAAAAAGACCAATTAATTCTGTTGACATACAGAAGATAGAACACATGTGTACACACACACACAGAGGGCAATAGATGATAGATGGATGGATAATTAGATAGCTAGATAGATTATAGATAGGTAGATAGATAACATCCATTCCCTCAGTATCTCTAACACAACCCAAACCCTGGCTTTCCGGTGATTCTGGGTACCACATGTGTTGAACCCATCTTCTTCCACTTGCTTGCTGTGGGTGGCAATGTGAAAGTTTGCACAAAAGAAGCTTTCCCCAAAGACCTAGTCTCTCTTGGGCTGTCATCTTCTGTAGTTGTAGCCTGGTGGGAAGGAATCCCTGTTAAAATGAGAAAGAGACCACCTCTTCTCACGCCTGCTGGGGTCAGGGAAAGGGCAGTTCCACACTCTGCCTTATGAGCTTTTCCCTCAGGGTCCCATCTGCCTCATCAAATTCTGTCTCTGCCTCACTGATACCATCCCCCCGGGAGTTGTTCTTAGAATCCACAATCAATAACCAGAGCTGTCAATCACTCTAGGCTTCTTCTACTCCGAGGTGCTGCTTTCTTGGCTGGGGATTTTGGGAGAGACCGGGAGCTGTGTTTTCACAGCAACAAACTTAGTTCTCAGCGAAGTTTGCTAATTCTCACGATTAATTGCCTCATTAATGGAGGAGACTCACACAGTGTATATTCTTTTAGCCAGGTTGCCAGATAATTTTGAAAGGGTTTAATGTCAATAAAACTTTCAGCATTGCCATTAGCTTAGTTAAGCAAGCATTTAACATGCCCCACTTGGGCAATCACTGTTCTGGGAGGTTACCTCGAGTTTGAGGACAAGATATATGACATAAGCCAGGTTGTAAAGCGAGGCTGGTGGCAGTAGAATAGGCCGTGGAAAAATTAAAATGAAATAATAGAGTGAATGTGATTGTTTCCAATGCATTATGCTATGGGACGTTAACAAGCCACCCAACTTACTAAACACTTGGTTCTGGTTCAAAAGCTCTGTGCTGGAGGTCACCACATGCTTTATGGCTTTGTCTGTTCTAGATGTTTTAGGACCTTCTACCACCTATTTGGTCCTCATTGACCTCTTCCTCAGACCCTCACATCGCTTTGTCTTGATTCCAGGTGTGAGCTACCATGCTTAGTGCCAGGAGAAATTCTTGTCATCTTCTAAGTGCTCAGTGTGTGTGTGTGTGTGTGTGTGTGTGTGTGTGTGTGTGTGTGTTTCATACAGTCTTTTTACACAGCTCTAACCATTCTGGAACTCATCTTGTAGACTGTAGACTGATCTGGACTTAATGGCCTTGAGCTCATAGAGATACATCTGCCTCTGCTTCCTGAGTGCTGGGATTAAAGGTGTGCACTTCCCCGTCTGGCCCTGTGTATGGGACTATTAAAGAAATGGCTTTCTAATTCTAGCAAGAGTTATAATACTAATACTAATACTAATACTAATACTAATAATAATAACAGTAACTTCCCACATGTTCTCTTCCAGAAACAAATAGCATTAACATCAATGATCATCATTAAAGATATTTTCCTTTGGATTTTTTTTTTTTTTTTTGCTTTTTTGAGGCAGGATTTCTCTGTGTAGCTTTGGCTATCCTGGACTTGCCTTGTTATTTTTGTTTGTTTGTTTTTTTAGACATTTATTTATTGTATATGAGTGCTTTATCTGCAGAAGAGGGCATCAGATCACATTATAGATGGTTGTGAGCCACCATGTGGTTGCTGAGAATTGAACTCAGGACCTCTGGAAGAGCAGGCAGTGCTCTTAACCTCTGAGCCATCTCTCCAGCCCTCCTTTGGATTTTTTAATAAAGTAAAATACAATTGTTGGAGAAAAGTAAGTGTAATTAAAGGGTAACTAAAGAACAAAGTTAGGTGTAAATGTTGAATATTTGTACAAAATGTTACTATTTAAAAGTCAAACTTTAGCTCTAATTTGAATTGAGGATTAAGGAAAATGTGAAAATTTAAGGGATATTTTACTGTAAGATTTACAACTACAAAAACTTCACCGTGGCTTCACTGCAAAACACTAACATCACTGAAGATAAACATTTATGTTTAAAAATTTTGCTCCCTCTCTGCCACATCCTGAGACAAAGTCATTCTATAGACCAGGCTGGCCCCTAACTCAGAGATCTGCCTGCTTCTGCTTCTGCTGGGATTAAAGGAATGGGCCACTGTCTCCCAGAAATTTGTTACACTGAAGGTCTCTTACTGGTCCTGCTTCTAGAAGTGGCCAAGATCAAGAGGAAAGGGGGGATAAGAAGATGACTGGGTTATTTCCATAGCATTCCATCCCCTCTGTCTGGCAGGAAAGGGACACCTATAGCCCCCAAGAGCAGATCTACTGCTGCTAGATTCTCCAGGCAGGGGGATAGAGCTGGCTCACAAAGGCTTGCCCTCCGGGCAGATGACAGAACTGCTGCCTAGTTTTTCTGCCAGGGCATAGTGGTTCTTGACCTCCTCATCGCAGTTTGCTTGTAATTCATGCATGATCCCTGGTATCTTCGTCCTGATGGCATCCATGGGGCTGGGTACACAATCAGGAGTCCAGAAGATGAACGCCAGCCCCCCTTCTTGCTGTCCCTTGTCATTAGCTTGCATCGTAGAGAGGCTAGCTGCAGTCCTTGTCGGCCAGCATCTTGACCAAGGTGGCGTAGCCCTCCTCTGCAGAATGCCCCATGTCTCCTACCAGGATCTCCCTGCTCTCCTCCAGGGTGACGTTCCTGTCCCCAGGCAGAAGAACACTGCCTTCTTGAGTTTCTTTGCTTCTAGTGTTGAGGATATGGACACCTTCATATCATTGAGCATCTTGATGACACCATCAGAGGTAGCCACACCAGAAGCCTTGTATCTAGAAGAGAAAGGGAGACAGGGACAGCCACAGAAGAACTAGGCCGACAGATGCTGCTGCTGACAAGCTCTGAATGCAGCATCATATTTCTTTTTGGCGGCTATAATATAACTACATCATTTCCCACTTCTCTTTTCTCTCTCTAAACCCTCCGGTCTGTCACTCTATGCTCTCTTTCAAATCTATGGCCCTTTCTCATTAACTGCTATTATATCTGTTAAATACATATTTGTATATTGATGTACATATTGATTAACACATAAATATGATCTATTTAGTCAGTATAATGTACTCATCTATATGGTACTATTGTTTTAAAAATTACATTTGGATTTTGAGCTGCTGCCCTGAACGCTTACATGCTGCCCCCCTCCCCTTACCGACGCATTCTCTACCCTTTAGATTTTGTTAGTTGTATAGCACTCAATCTCAAGGTTCATTTCTTGCCTGGTGTGAAACTTTCAATGTATGTGCACGTTTAAATGAAGCCAACGTTCATCCTCTCTGATGAGTTCTTTCATTCCACAGGCTTACAGTTTGACATGGCTTTATATAATATGATTGGCACTGTTATCTGTCCTGGCTGTTACAAGGAAGCCCCATAGACTAGGGGTCGTATGTCATGAACTTTTATTTTTCAGAGCCCTGCAGTCTGGGAAGTTCAGGTTCAAGGTACCTGTACATTTAGGAACCAGAGGGAGTCCACTTCCCCACCCATGGGCTTTGTTTCCTCACTGTAATGTCTTCTTGAAGGAGGATGTATCTGATACCTCTGCTGTAAATACGTTATCCCTGCTCTTGAGGGCCATAAGCTTCTAGCTTAATCACTTCCCAGGGCCTCAGCCCCACCCCCCCCCCCCCCCCCCCCCCGTGTCCCACTGGGGGGACACAAACCTTCAAACTCTGGTACAGGATTTCTTTGGCAAGTGATGCTTCTCCATGAGGACCAGAGGATGGCACTGTCGCACTTCTGTTAAGATAGCTACTAGAGCCAACTGGGCCCAGCTCAGCTTCCCCATTTCTTAGCTGTATGACCTTGGGCAAGTTGCTTCCTCAATAACATTGTTTCCTTATTTGAAAGCTAGGGTTAATGAAAGGGCTGACTCCGTGGGGTCTTATGTGGATTAAGTGAAATAATCCAGGCTGTTTGAACTGCTTGGCATACAGTAAGTCCACTCCATTAACTCTGGTTAGGAGAGACTTCATGCTTTCAGTATTGTCTGCCCTAAATGTCTCCTACCATGCTTAACAGTGGACGCCAACAGAGAAAACACTCTCTCCTCTGGAGTCCTCATCCTAACATTACACAAACACTGTTGTTTTCATGTCTAATCCCCTCCAAAGGGGATGCAGAAGCTCAGATGCCATGCTATTTGATATTTATAGACGTGAAAGTGAATGATGATGGGCAAGAAAGGCTGCAAGTGGTTATATCCAGCTCCAGGGACCACAGGAGGCTGAAGCAGGTGCTGGGGGACCACTCTGGACTGGTTCCCCTGAACAGGTCCCCAGCAAGGGGTGCAGAGCAGCTGTCTCCCACAGGTTCATTTCTAAAGTCAAGTGTATTTTGCCTTAATACCGATATGGCTCCTGCGGAGGCACATGCTGTCTGCGCAGATGTTGGTCACATTTTGATAATCATTTAACCTTTATTTATTTTGCACAGCCCACAGTGTAGCTGAACACTACTGGTTGCTGGGGAATCTACCGGGGACAAGATGGATCTTCTCTGGGGGCCCTGTTCAGTGAAATTCTCCACTAGTCACAGATGAGGCCAGTTCATTGAGCCCAGATGGCCCCCTTACAAGTCTGACTTGCAAACAAGTCCAGCATTTTTTTTTATGTAAATAAGAAAAACGAGGACCATTTTGGTAACTCTGATGAAGCCTCCTCTTTCTCCCCCTTTATAATGTATTTAGCTCCCTTCGACATAAGTAACTTCAAATAGTTTCTATAGCAGGACCAAAGAGGTGAGAGAATGTTAAAAAAAAAAAAAAATAGCATAAAGGCTTTTCAACATTTCACTGGTGAATCCCCGAATCTTTTCCCACATGAAATTTGACATTTTCAATTTAATTTAATTCGTATTTTTAAAAAAATCATTTGAAATTTCCTTAGGTTGTGACATGAAGGCTATAGTGGGTTGATGAGAATAAAGTAGGATGACTTTTATATTTTTGTTTTAAATAGTATCTAGTGCCACAAGGTTGCAGAGCACTGGCTCTAGGACCAACATCCAGGAGCAGTCAGGTCCCCTTGTGTAAATAGTCCAGTGTTTGCACATAACCTGTACAGTTCTGCTGCATGCTTTCAGTCATCTCTGGGTTACTTAAACAGCCAGTACAATGTAAATGCCATGCACATGGTATCATAACGCATGTTTACAGAGTTAAGGAATGGCAAGGGAAAAAAAGTCATGGACTTCACCACAGATGCAATAAAAATATTTCCAATGTTGTAGGTGAGGATGCAGGGTGTTGATGACAAGAGAAAACCACAGTACTGGACTGTTGAATTACTCCAGCGTGGCTTTTGACTTCTTTTTTAAAAATCTGTGAATTAATTAATTAATAACTTTACATCCTGATCACAGCTTTCCCTTCCTCCTCTCCTCTGCCTCTTTTCCCAGTCTTTCTCTCTTCTCCTCCCTTTCCAACTATCCTTCCACCGTCCTCCCTTTATCCTCAGAAAATGGAGGCCTCCCACTGCCATGTCAAGTTGCGGTAGGATTAGGCACACATGTCTTCTACTGAGGCAGCACTAGGGGAAAGGGATCCAAAGGCAGGCATCAGCCAGAGACAGCCCCTGCTCCTGCTGTTGACTTTGGATTTCTTGAAGTGATCTCTGCAATCCTAAAGGCAGGCTTAAATTCTGACCACATGAATTGTTTTTAATCAAGGAAAAATGTTTCCTGAGCTTTGGGCCCTTGCTTATGAATAGTATCTTGTTAAGTCTTCAAATCAAATGTCCAGCCATGGGAGGTAATGTAGGCAGGGAGTGGCCCGAAGGCACTCAGAGCTGGGTCTGTGAATACCTCGGTTTTACCCTGAGGTAGCATCCACTGTACAGAGACCTGCACAACACCTCGCATGCAGACCTGTACTTGTTGGCATGTGGCCCTGGAGAGCTGACGGTGTGTCCAGTGCCTGAGAGATTGGATTTTCCTTAGTGCTTAATTGATAGAGACTTAATTGATATAAAGATGAATACCCAGCAACTGGAGAGGTTCAAGTCGACTAGAGCATCCGCAATGCCACAACCTCCTTTTCTGAGTTTTTATTTTTATGAAATCTAAATATAGAAACATTATTTCCCATGAAAATTTATCATGTAAAGTGACATGTACTATGAATGTAAAATGTATAGCATACTTTGGAAACCTAATAAACAAAATAAAAACAATTCACGAATAGTTCCGTGTATGGATTATATGCTTAAATGATAGTATTTTGAAGGCATTAGTTTAAATGAAATGTTATTAAATTACTGTTATTTACAAACCATCAGAAAATACTAGAAAAATTTAAACTACATAAACAGTTCTCACAGTATTTCTATAGGACAACTTTGGTGTAAACTCAAAAATTTCAGAAAGAAATTTGTTTTCTATAAGGAATATGTATTTTGTTTTTTCCTCAAATACAATATAGAAATCATAACCAAATCAATTTATCTATAAAAAGGAAAATTATGGCTCAGTGGGTAAGAACACTTGCTGTGTGTGCAGGGGGACCCGAGTTTTGGTCCCAGTACCCACATAAGAAGTTGGGTGTGTAGCAGCTGATCAAATCAGATGCTGAGACTCACAGCCAAACATTAGACTGAGCTTAGGGAGTCCCGTGGAAGAGTGGGAGGGAAGGATAGAAACACCTAGAGGGTACAAGAACACTCACAGCAAGAAGACCAACAAAGTTAACTAACATAGACCCATGGGGGCTTACAGAGATGGAAGCACCAAGCAAGGAGCACTCATGGACTGGACCTAGGCCCCCTACACATATGTAACTGAAGGGCAATTTGATCTTCATGTGGGTCCCCTAGTAAGTTGAATGGGTGCTGTCTATGCTATGGACTCTGTTGTTTGCTTTCTATCACTTTGCCCTAACAGGGCTGCCTTGCCTGGCCTCAGTGGATGAAGAGGAGCTCAGTCTTGATGAGACTTGGTGTGCTGGAGTGGGTTGGTGGGAGGGCTTCTCTTTTCTGTGGACAAGGGGAGGGGAATAAAGGGAATAGGGTGGGAGTGGGGACTGGGAGGAGAAGAGGGAGGGACTATGATTGGGATGTAAAGTGAATATATAAATTAAAAAAAAAAAAGTTGGGTATGACCATATACCTGTAACTCCATCAGTGTGGGAGGACAGGGACAGGAGGACTTTTGGAGCTTCTTGGCCCTCCAGCCTAGCCTTAGGTTTACCTATCTCAGAGAAATGATGTGGAGAGTGATTAAACAGCCACCAGTTGTCTTCTGTGGCCTTTCCTATATGAAGTGTAGATGCATACGCTAAGTCATACATGTGTGCATGCACCATACCTACAACACACATGCTCTCTCTCTCTCTCTCTCTCTCTCTCTCTCTCTCTCTCTCTCTCTCTCTCTCTCTCTCTCTCTCTCTCTCTCTCTCTCTCTCTCTCTCTCTCTCTCTCTCTTTCTCCCTCTCTCTCAAAAACTCAAAGGGAAGCCTTTGGTCACCAGAATCTCAGAGCTCTAGTCTTGGCACTACTCTTTCTTGTGATCTCCACCTCTGATCTCAGTTTCCTGACAAACCTACATTTTCCACATTACCGTGATTCAATTCTATTTGTGTACTTTGACCTGTATGCATTCATTGGAGCTGTTAATCTCACTGGGCAAATAATAAAACCGCTTCTACAATTTTGAGCTAAATTTGAAGCAAACACGAATTGCTGGAATGATGAACTCTGGTTAGCATCATTCTGGGGTTCCCAGAAAATGGTGATGAGTCACATTTTGCAGAGGCTTATAAAGGCAAAGCCACCAAGTCCAATCTGGGACAACCATATGTCCTGATGTACTTCCTGCCTATGGACCTCCTACCTACATGTCATCAATTACAAACTTGTTTAGGGGAATAAAAACATGTGGCTTGTTATCTTACATAAACAATAGACTCCATCATTTCAGGAAGTACTTGACCTTGGGCAGGGGGCTTACAAGTTAGAGCCATTTTTGTCTTATGAATCTCGGCGGCACAGAAATTAAAACTTAAAGCATAGCTTTTAGCTCTCACAGAGCAAGAGTAACTCTAAGAGCCTGGCAGGACTCAACTGAACCTACGGAAGTTATAAACACGATGGGATGGGTCAGGAGCAACGGCACCAGGAGATCCTTACCTTGAACACTAGAATCGAAAATACAAAGAGACCAGTGTTGTCAAAGCTTAAAGCTCTGTTTAGTTTAGCACAAGTATAAATGCCACTCAGGTCTGTGGTCACTTTGCAGAGATCTAGTGATCTTTCCTGGAGTGTTTTTAATAGAAGAACTCAGCCTTTCGTTAATTGAATGTCACCAGCTCCCTGATAATGTCAATGACGCTGAATGCTATCAACTGAGAGTGACTTCTGGCTGCTGGGGAAAGCTGAGGGGAAGCCTGTGTGTATGAGTGCAACATGAAAGATGGTGATAATATGGCCACAGAAGGCTGCCATGATTGACCGGCCATTAAAAAGTATTTATAGCACTTCAATCTTTTTTGCCGCGTGAAGCCTGCTTGAATGGGTCACTATGACGATTGGATTTTGAACCATGTTGAAAGATCAGCTAGACTTATCAAGTAGACTTCGATGTTAAATTGACCCTAGATTTGGAATCACAAAGACTCAAGGAGTTTGGAATGCCAACTCTCCTTCCTGCCAGTGAAGGGACTTTGGACAAAAGACATCAAACTTCCTCAGGCCTCATTTTCTCACCCCTGAAATGGGTGAGATACTGGCTTTCTCACATTTGTGCAGTGGGCACATGGTAGTTGCTTTGAGTTACCCAGTACTATTCTATCCTTCCTTGCCATGTTTACCCACCCAGCAGGCCATGGCTTTCTGAACTAGCATTTAACTGTGTATTGAAATTCCATGCCCACTGCCACTTTCTGGGGACCACCTCCAGGGCCATTTTACCAGTCGCTAACATCTGTGGACTATTTACTTGTACCAGGAATTTCCTTCTTATCCCTCACACAAGCTGCTCTTCCTTCCTTCCTTCCTTCTCTTTATTCCTCCTCCTCCTCGTTGTTGTTGTTGTTTTTTCTTCTTCTTCTCCTTCTTCTCCTTCTTCTCCTTCTTCTTCTTCTTCTTCTTCTTCTTCTTCTTCTTCTCTTCTCTTCTTCTTCTTTCTTCTTCTCTTCTTCTTCTTCTTCTTTCTTCTTCTTCTTCTTCTTCTTCTTCTCTTCTTCTCTCTTCTCTTCTTCTTCTTCTTCTTCTTCTTCTTCTTCTTCTTCTTCATGGCTTGTACTTGCTAGGCAAGTGCTCTATCACTGATTTAGATCTCCAATCCCCTCACACAAGCCTTTGAAGATATGAGAACCTTAAGACAAAGGAAAGCTTGGAAGGTTAACTATCTTGCTGAGGAAAATTACTTCTTGTTGTAGTTAAAAATAACTGAAATTCAAATGCATATCTGACACAGAAGCATTAAGAGCAATTATAACTTGGCTCTGGGTCTTGGAAGGATTGATTATGGAGAAGGCTCTGCAGCTGCAGGAAGGCTCCTCTGGACACCTCCTCTGTGTTCAGACAGCATCTCCTCTGCCCTTCATGACAGCAGGGGCTAGTCTGACCCGTGGCTTCGTTTACTTATTTCTGCTGAGAGCTTCCTCTTTAGAAAATTAAAATTTTCAAAAGTGGCACACAAATTAGCTAATTATCATAATTGTATGAGAGCAAGGGCCCATGACAGCCTTGGTGACTAAGTCAGAAAGAAGATGCTCCTGTTAAGCATGATTGCCAAGGCAAACACACATGCTGTGCAGCGAGTGTGTGATGCCATCTTATAAACTTTAAGGTACTGTAGACTATTCTGTGGCTATGACTATACTTTGGGGTCAATATAGAAAATGGTGTAAGGAAAGCAAAAAGAGCATATGCCCCAAAACTAGGCTCGGGAACACATTTTTGTTGTGTTCTTAGCTTGACCTCCTTCCCTTCCGACATTTCCTTCCTTGAGAGTGAGAGATTTATTTCCAACGGTTATCTGGAGAACTCAGAGATAAAATTTGTATTCACTTACTTGAATAAGGCCTATTCAAGTTTTTCAACTTGATCCATCAGCAAATATATACTGATCATTCTGCTTCAACCAGTAAGTTATAAACATTTAAACTATAAGCCAAACTCTGCTTTAGGCTTTGGAGGTAGAGAACCAGTGGATGGTAGGGGCTGTTCTGGAGCCTAGCTTCAAGGGAGGAGCGAGTACACACCTGTGATGAGTGAGTGAAGGTTTGAGCCTAGAGAGTATGAAGCAAGGAGGTGATGTTGCTAATGGCAGATGTTAAGGAAAAGATGGAATAACCAAAGACACTCTCCTTTCTTTAAAATACCTCATGCATAAGAGATGTTTAAAAGTTATTTGTTGGTAAATAACTGAATTTTCTCAACAATTGGTTCTTGCTTGTGGCCTTTAAAATAAAGGATTGATTTCTAATGAGAAGTAGAAAAGGAGTGGACCTGAATGAGAGGTGAGGTGGGAGGGGGATAGGGGGGCGGGGGGATGGGAAGAGTAGAGAGAGGGGATACCCTAACCAGGATAGATTATGTGTGAGAAAAAAAAGCTATGTTCAATAAAAAGAAAAAAATGAATAACATAGGGGTTCGATCTCTATGTATGAATACCTTGGTTAAAAGTACACTCTACTAATAAAACTTTTATTTGTGTGTGTGCTTGCTTGCATACATGTGTGTGTCTGTGTGCATGAGTGTGCAAGTGCACTCCTACCACAGCATGTGTGTGGATGTCAGAGGACAACCTCCAGTGACTGTTCTTACCTTCTACCTTGTTTGAGATAGTTCCTCTTGTTCACCATTGTGTATCACACCTTCACCTTTCTCTACTCTTCAGGCACGCCCTAGTCTTCAGGCACGCCCTAGGCATACACACATGCCACACATGTGAGTTACAGCATCTGACTTTTACCTGAGCCTAAGGGATCCGTAAGCGTTTCAGCCACTGAGCTACCTCCCTAGCTCCCATAATAAGCCTTTTCTCAGAGTGCAGCTCACCCGGTATGAGCAGCAGAATTAAAGTTATTGCTTCTCTGATATGTTCTACAAAATGTTTACCGAGAATCCCACCTGGTTGTGGTCATGATGGCTTTATATTCTTGTTCATTGTCATGGGACTGTGTAAAGTAAAGTGATAGGTTTAAGGATTCCATCATAGATTACAAGGATATTTTAAACACCCTGCTAGCTTTTAAAAAGTAAAAGTGAATGTTTTGTCATTTTGAGGAGACATTTAAGGGTCTAAATATATGCTCTTACTTATTAGAGTTGCCACCTCCTTGCTTAGGGGGAAGTTTATGTAAGATATTGAAAGCAAACAGCAGATTGATCCCCAAGAGGAAAATAACATTTTGCTGTAAACCATTTTCATTGCAAACCTTGGAGTGGAATTCTGATGGCATTCTTTTACCCTGTGGGTTCCTGAATGAATCAGACTCCACTGATGATAACTTGGTTTCTGTCATTTCATGAAATAGTCTCTGTTGAACTTAGTGCTGTGGCCCTTTCATCAGGGAGAAAATTCAGACAGGAAACGGATTCTTGGCTGGGTGCCAGGGTACCGTGTTCACACAGGGGAGGAGGGAAGTGATGAAAGTGGCCTTCAAGAGGACCACTGGGACCTAGCAGGTCTCTCAGTATGTACATCGCCATGGTGATAGACTACCAGTGTTTATGAAAGATGGCCGAGAGCACTGCTTGAGTTGGGAAGGGAAATGTGCCTCTCACTGCTTTTGTTTTTTTCCCTTATAATTAATATTTACTGTTGTAAATACACGTGGAGCATAAACTGTGTGGTTTTAACCACTTTTGAACACATACTTTGACGGCACTAATTACAACCACAGCGCTGGGTAACTGCCACCACTGTTTTTAAGGCTTTTCATTTCAGAACTTTGTGAGTGGTGAGCCATAACTGTCCATCTGTCCTGCTTCTTTAATCCCTGCTGATCTCTAATTTATTTCCTGTGAACTTTCATATAATTCATCTGAATAGACTCAAACAACGTTTGCCCTGCTGTATCTGGTAGGATTCACTTGGCATAACGTTTTTGAAGTTCTTCCATTTTGGTATAATGTGTTGGGACCTCATTCCTTAATGCAGCTGAATAATATTCCAATACAGGCATTTACAACAGTGCTTAGTGCTTCCGATCTTTGGTCATTATGAGTTATGCTGCTTTTGACCATGGTGTTATAACTTTGTGTCTGCACTCTTGTCCTTGTTTGCAGTTGCTTAGGGTGCATAAACAGGAAGGGATTGCTGAGTCCCTACACTAATCCTGGGCGGTTTTTTTCCATGGAACCCACTCAATGGTTCACTGAAGCAGGCTCACATTTTATCCTCCAGCCACACTGGGCTCCCACTTCTCCACACACTTACCATTTGTTACTTTTTGTCTCGTACACAATTTTTCTCATTAAAACCACTTAAGTATGAAAGTCAGTCCCCAGTCTCCACACAACTGTGGAGAATGTCCTGTCCCTTGGCTAGATCTGGGTAGGGGTTTGATTATGACTGCACATATTGTCCTTAGTTGGTGCCATAGATCAAACCGAACTTCTCACACGATCTCAATCTCTGGTGCCCCATATTTGGCCATGTCCCCTTGATGGGGAGGCCCTTTGGCACTCAGAGGAAGGATAGCAGACTACCAAGAAGAAACTTGATACCCTAGCATCATTTTCAAGGGGAGGAGGTCCCCATCAGTCACAGTCATAGAGAAGGGGAATGGGGTGAAAGTGGGAGGGAGGGAGGAATGGGAGGATGTACGGGATGGGATAGCAATTGAGATGTAATGTGAATGATTTTATTTTTCAATAAAAAATAGTATCATAAAAAAAGTCACTGTAGTTATGGTGGAAAAAAAACCACTTAAGTAGGTATGAGGTGGTAGCTCATTATGATTTTCATTTTCATTTCTCAAATGCTTGATGTTGTTGGCTGTTTTCCTGTGGGGGTTCTTGGCTATTGGCTCATCTTGTCTACTCAGGGGCTTTGCACATTTTTAAACATTGAATTGATTCTGTTTTGTTTTTAGACGGTGTTTTTTCTTTGTATGTTTTTGAATAATATATTTGGAAATTAAACCTGTGTGAGATATTTGAATTGCACATGCTTTCTTCCACGGTGTCCTTTCATTTTACTCTGGTGGGTTTGTAAAGTCAGATCTGCCTCCTTTATCATTTTGTTGCTCACACTTTTCTTTTCCTGCTGATGAATACATGCCCCCAACAGGAAGCCATGCTTCTCTGTGTTGTATTTGAGGTTAAATTGGCCTTAGCTTCTACACTCAACTCATTGATTTTCAGTTGGTTTTGTATATGCTGTGAGGTAGAAAGTTATCTTTCCTCACTGGTTCTTTATTCTTACGAGAAGTATTTTTTTCTATTTCCCCCATGTCTTCAAACAAACTTATTTATATCAACATGAATAAACAAGGCCAGATGAAATTACCAGTCTTTAATGGCCCCACATTTCTGATTTTATTACTATTTGTTTTAAAGACAATTAGCATCTACACGTCTTCTCCTCGATAAGAATAAACAATACATTTTGAGAGTTATCAGTCTTTACTTACAACTTGAAATAGAGGCTTCCTAGTGTTCTTTGGGGTTAGATTGCTGTTCTTGGGATTCCTGTAGAATCCCTGGAGTCACCTTGACTTCATGGCTTAGCAGCCCTTGATATCGTGAGATTAGTTTAGCATCCAGACCATAATCAATACATGTGTGCTGACTGATGGGCTGGAGTGCCTCTGGCAGAATCTTAGTTCCATTTCTGCTTGACAGCTCCAGACCCATGACTGTGTCTGCTCATCTTTCAACACTTTCCTTTGCTCAAGGAGACACGTGGCCTTTCTCTACGAGCAGGCAGCTTTCCTTAATGGAAGGTAATAGTTCCTGCGAGAAGCTGAGATTTTTCAAGCAACTTTAAGAAATTATCTTGAGCATCTATTAGAGGTTAGATGTTAAGTGGGGCATTGGGAAGCTAGGAAAAATCAGTAACAGTTGCTGTTCAGGGATGCTTAATGGAGTAGCGCAGGCTAGAAGCATGCATGCGTTCAGGCGTGCTAAGCCACTGAAGATGCAAGACAGTGCCTTTTAGAAATATTTTAGTGATGATATTTTATAGAAGTGTGGCACGGAGGTTTGTGGCCCATGGTGCTACAGCTCGGCCACTCTACTGAGACTTACCAGTAGTGTGGTGAAATCTGCTTATATATTTACTTTCTATGAGCCTTGGTTTTTCCTTTTGTGAAATGAAGACACTTGTATCTCATTCAGAGAGCTGTCATGAAAACCATACTTAGGGATAAAATTGGCCAACGTGCCTCACTGGCATGCTCTGGACACTCAAGTTCTATTCTTTATAGTGTGCCAATGCAATTTGGTTGAAAGGACTGGCCTGTTTATATTGCACAAATCCTGAGTTTAATTGTGACATTTTTTTCATACTTGTATATATTTGGATTGTAATTTTTCCAAAGACTGTCTCACAACAAGGCAGACCTTGCCTGTGTTCATTACTGGGAAGTGAGACTTTGGAATTAGCTTGGATGGTCCTAGCTTGTAGTGAGTAAGCAGAAGAGCCGCACTCTAAGGTTGTCCTGTCTGTTCACAGATATGGTACCCTAATGGGTACCATGCCTCCTTACGCTGTACTCATTCGCTCGAAGCAATAATTATTTGGAATTCAGGTGATCATAAAGGATTTCTTAGGGAAATTAGACTTTGAATTTGGCCTTGAGACCTAACGCAAACTGCCCCTACCCCCACCCCTGTTTCTCTCTCAACTCTATTATAAACACACGGTGTTGCGTTAGCACTGTGTGGGTGGAAAGCAGCATTTTGATTGCGCCTGTGTGTGTGTGTTTTTTTTTTAAAATGCCCTGGGGTTAAAGCTTATCTGCCAACCTCCTTCTGATATTTATTAAACTGGACGATGATGCTAAGTTTCTCCAAGCGTCGCATTTCACTATTCAACACTGTGAATGACAGAGCCTCCCATAAGAGCTGCGGTGTGAGGTGGAGGATAAGGCTGTAGTTGAGGTCTGTCACTCAGGGTTAGGGCTTTCATTACCTTTGGCAGGATGTGAAAATTGTAGGTTAAAAGGGGGCACGAGTTGGATTTGCTTCTCTGGGGCTATCCCTAGGTTTTCAATAAATACTCTTGATATTGGAGAAAATGTTAAAAAAAAAAAAAAAAAACCACAAAAAACAAACCAACCAACCAAAATAAAAAAACCCAACCCTAAACCTCAAAGCCTTGCAATCTGGTAAAAATGGCGGTTTATCTGCCCAACTGAGAACTCTGCCAAGCTCTAAGCCCATCTGTTGACTTGTTGATAATATGCACAGCACACAATTATGGGAATTAGTTCAATTTGTACTCACTACTATTGTGTGAGCATATTCTTCTGGAGTGATTGACAGTACATGATATTTTGAGGTCTTTTTATTCCCTGTATTAATATAATATGAACTGTGAAAAGATTAAAGCCTCATTTACATAACCTGAGATAAAAGGGGGTGAAATATTGTAATTATCCTTTCAAGCTAAATTTTCACTGCTATTTAAATTAACCTATGCAGAGAGCAAGTTAACCCCAAAGAGAGCTCTTGACTTGAAATTTATTTGTGAAATCAGAAATGTTTATAAACTGGCCAGTCAATTAGCTGTATGCTTTTGAGTTGCCGCTGTGAGTGGGAGATGATGAGAACTCAGGGATTGCTTCGCTGTTGTAGGGCATTTTAATTTTTCTCCAATGGCGCTCCATTTTTATTTGGTAAAATAGACAAGGCTACTATAACTGGCCATGCCTTTTTGGTTTTTCAAAAGACTGAGATAGAAAGAGTGCTGGTCTGCAGTGAGAAAATGTGGGTTTCTGTCACACGCTAATCCTGTCACTTCCCCAAGTGCTGTGGTTCCTCAGGTTTGTAGTGCTTAAACTCCAACTGAACTGACTGACTCCAGCGACTCAGAAGGGCTGCAGTGCCCAATGACACCCTGTGGATCTGACCAGAAGGACATATAATTAACCGGGTATTTAAAGCCTACTAAGTTAAATTATGTCCTAAATCCAAAATAATTTTAAGAAACCTAAAATTCAGTGATTAAAAACTCGAATATTGTAGTGCTTATTTTTCAGGTTAGCATTAGAAAATTTCAGAGAATAGGAATGGTATCATTTGTTCAATGTTTATGGAAAATCAAAAATCAAAACTTCCATTAAAACTAAATAAAATTTGAGAATTAAAAACACACACATGTATTTTTAGCATCCATGAAATTCATAGGTAAATCCTTTGAGATTTCCAAAAGGAACCGAAAAAGACACTTGCTTTAATCTTGTGTTGCTGTGTATGTCATCACTCCAGACAACAGTAGCCTAAACACATACTATATTTCATCCTTTCTGAGACCTGTGTTTTGGGCATATTTTATTGAGTGCCTGCCTGAAGGTCATGTGGCAGCAGTCATAGTGCCAGCCACTACTGCTATCTCAGTAGAGCAGCTCCCCTCTAGGAGGAAAGGATTCATTTCTGCCTTTATCACTGTGGTTCCTGGAAGGATGAGGTTTGGGTAGCCTTTCAGAATGATGGCCTTAATTTCCTTCTTACTCTGACCTCCTTGCTATGTAGACATCACAGGGTCACTCAAAACATGACCATAGAATTTCTCTGAGGGCGTGAGAGAGTTCTGTAAGAGAGTTAGACACCCAAGATATCAGTCAGGTTTTCCGGCAACTGATTTCTGAGGATCTGTCCGCGACTTTGATGTATTCTGTAAGCTAGAGTAAACCAGCAAGTCCCAGTGGTGCTCCAAGGGAGGATCTTCCTTACAGTGTGAAAACAAGGAGGAAGGGTCTCAGAAGCATCTTTAGAGCTGTCTGTAATACCATTGCACTTTGCTTGACTCTCTTTGTTTCAGAAAAATGAATATAGAGATTATTAAATGTACCTTGCTGGGATGGATAAATCCCCTTTACAAGGAGATATCATTTATTTAAGGAAAGTAGATTCCAGTCTTACTTTGAAATATGTGAAATATTGGTACGCTCTGTCATTTTACAGAAGTGTGCACTTATGGATATTAGTGATTAAATCAAGTTGAGGATATAAAAGCAACAACAAAATGGCCACCTTGTTGCTGAGATACATCTTCTAGTTTAGCTACAATTGAGTGTGATCCGAATTTTCTGTTTTCTCCCGTTTCAGTCACATGGACACTGATATATTTTAGCCCTGGCCATTGCTT
Organism: Acomys russatus; assembly: GCF_903995435.1. Classification (NCBI taxonomy): domain Eukaryota; kingdom Metazoa; phylum Chordata; class Mammalia; order Rodentia; family Muridae; genus Acomys; species Acomys russatus. The sequence continues at coordinate 44,438,504 of NC_067158.1, forward strand.
TAGGCATGGTGAAGAATGCTGCTGCTTCTGGGCCAATAGCTAGCTGGACACACCATTTCCATGTCTGCTTCTCTGTTCTTCCTTGAATTCTCATCATCTCTGCCAACAGATAAGACAAGATCTGAAACCAGGAACTTGGCTTACATCCAAATTAATATTTTAATTTAATTAATTAATTAAATTAATAAATTAAATTAATAAATTAAATTAAATTTAATTAGTATTTTAAATCTGGCTTCATGAAATGAAAAGCCTTGTTCTCAGGCAAAGGACTTCCAGTGAGGAGGTGGGAATGTGTCCTTCCTCTTCTCTGCATGGTAAGCGGGTGCATCCCCGCCTAGAGGTTGAGCCTTGTTTGTGTTTTCAGCCAAACTTCATAGAGTAGGGCCTCTGTTGTTCAGCATGTTTGTGCGGCAAGGAAGAGATAACTAAAATAAAAACTGATTAAAAAAAAGCCCTTAGTATTGATCTCTTATGCATTGTGAGAGGATGAAGAAATGGTATTTAACTGAGGGAGAGAGTACTAGCCTTATTTAGCAGAGTGGAGATGTGTGAGCAGGACAGATGACAAGAAATAATGCAAAGGTTGACTTGGCAATGTGGATGAGAAGAAAGGAAATTGACAGGGCTATAGACTGTATTCCATAATGCTCCTTATTTTCATGCTTGCAAAATAGCTTTCCAGCTTTTAATTTAGGAGACTCAGGGTAAGAGAAGGTGGCTGGTTAAGTCCACAGACTTAAAGTGGACCTCCCGCTGGACCCTGTCTTGTGACTTTGCTGTTGGCATTAAACAGGTTAAACCTGGTAGGTGCCTGCTTTGTCACCATTACAGTCACTGCTGTGTTCCAAGGTTATACAGTCAGCTAGGAGGAGGGGAAGAATATGAATCAGGACGCCTGACTCAACCTTTTCTGCCACCTCTCACATCAGCAGTTTGATAGTTAGTGCAGGGAGGTTGGCACAGGTGGGTGAGAGTGCACGGAACGAAGGTACAGAGTTGCCAGTGTGGAGGGGAGAGGGCTGGGAGAAGGTTCATGCAACAAGAGCAGCTGAAAAGGTGTGGGAGTTGATGTAGGCAGACATGAATTGCCTGAGGGTTTAAAGGTCAACTGTGATTTATTTGAATCTGATATGCTATTGAGTGCCCAGGGAGGATGTTGGGAGCATGCATTGTTTGGTCAAAGTAGGGGTGAGGGAAAAGTTTTAGAGATGACATTCTTAGCTGTTATTAATAAAGAAGGGAGGATAAGAAGTTCCTCTATAAAGTACACCGAGACTTGAAGAGGAGGGAACAGCAACAGACAACAGAGAACTGGTTAAATACGACTGGTGCAGAATGCTACCTTGTTTCTGGCCATGTTTCCTGCAGACTTTGAGTCTGAAACATGTTCTGTACAATCTATGTGGTTGTTATCTGAGGACACCCCATCATCAGTGTGATAGTGAGTGATTTCTTTCTGGGCCTCTCAATCCAGGAAGACTTGCCAATACATCGTTATGGACTATGTTTGTTTTGAGGACCAAATGAAGCACAGGTTGCTATGAAAGACTGCGTTGACAGTGCAGACAAGGCTCGCAGAGTTGAAGTAGAATTACCCACAGCAGTGGGTAGCTGCCAGCTAGAAAATCCATGGGACACTCTGTGAATCATAGCTTCTCTGCGCGCATAGGGCCAAGATGGATAGGGAAAATGCGGCTCTGGGAGAGGCTGCTTGAAACAGCACATGGTTCTGAGACTCAGAGCAGGGCGTTTATGGATATTCAGAATTTATTTTGTGAAAGACTGCTAATGCCCAGTGGTCTTCTTGGTTATGGAGAGAGATAAGTGGGGCTGATCCCCTGTTGACACAGTAACGCACTAATTGTTTCCTCTCCGAGGCAGATGCTACCTTCATTCAACAGGTGGCAAGTTCAAGCTTACTTTAAGTTGTCAGGTCATTTGTAGAAGTGTGATGCTCACTTGTGCTTTCATTACATTCTTCTACTCAGTACTAGACTGAATCCCACTGCTGCAGCTTAGTGCAGGATTTCCCTGTGTAGCCTTGGCTGTCCTGGACTCACTTTGCAGACCAGGCCGGCCTCAAACTCACAGAGATCTGCCTGCCTCTGCCTCCACAAGTGCAGGGATTACAGGCATGCACCACCATGCCCAGTTTTTCCTCTTATTTTTCAGTGGATTCCTAGTTACCCCTCTTTGCCAACTTCTCCCCATCGTCCTTCAGCCTCTAGCCCATTTCACCCTTAGCAACTTCCTTAGAAGCATATCTTCTCAGTCTAGAATGCTCTATAAAAATACATATGGTTCACTGGGCTCTTGGAGACAACATGGAACACCTTGGTAATGGGAACAATAAAAGATGTTGAGTCCCCAAAATAAGTTTAATTTTAGATACAGTGGCATAGAAGTCAAATGTAAGATTATTTTTCACACCCATTATATATATTTCTACTCTAATATGAGGTATTGGAGTACACCCATATAACTCAATTATAACACAAAGTTTACTTCCAATACTTTGAAAGTGCTTTTGCAGGCTGCTTAGGATAGTTAAGTTATATAAGTTAATTGTTAGTTTATCAAATCATGGCCATATCAATTACTAGTCTATTTTTATTACAAAGATATACATCTTAGTTGTAACAGATAGATATGAATCTGTAGAGAGATAAGGTAAAACAGTTGGATAAGGTCTTCAAAAACCACAGAGACATACAGAATATAGCATTTAAAAATGTTTCATTATTTTAAAGATTTACTGACAATGAGACAGGTTGGCTCCTGACAACACCCAGCCTAACTCAAAGAAGATGATGAGCAGCAAAGAACCTCCTTATGGAGATGGCTTCAAATGTGACAAACCAGACACTGGACAAAATGTCCTTGTTTCTAGCACAGACAGAAATCTGCCTAAAAAATGGACACACTTTGATGCAGGCAGAGTTGACCACCAAACTCTTCCAAGACAGGGTAAGCAAGTCCTTAATGGCTCCTGTCTCACAAATATGTCTGTCAGATATGTTGAGCCAGAAGGCTGAAGATGATGCTCCAATGTTATAGAGAGTTTTGAGTGACTGCTCAGGCAGCAAACTCTCTCTGTCATCTTCTCATTTGGAAAGCTACTAACCTGCTCTCCCAGCATACTCAGGTAATCAAGTTTGTTCCTTCTCAAGTCTCTGATGGGGTTGAAGATCAGAATTTCTTCTGTTTAGTTTTACAATTAAGCTTAGTTGTTTAGGGGTTAAGATGACTTTAGGTCCAGATAGATGTTTTAAGTTGGTAATGATGAGATATGATAGATACTGATTTACATTTGGAATTTTAGATGCACCAAGATAGGAAAGATGTTTTCTTCAAGGTTGCCAGATACAAATAACCAAAACACTAAGAATGTAACATATATATGTATAATTCCTGATTGTGTCATGGTTCTTCTTGGCCAAGATAGGACAGATGTTTTCTTCAAGGCTGCCAAATACAAATAGCCAAAACACTAAGAAGGTAACATATATATGCATAATTCCTGATTGTGTCATGGTTCTTCTTGCTATAGGTAGCTTATTGTATATGTGTATAATAATATAAATGTATATGTAAAAAAATATGTGACAACAACAACAACAACAAAAAGATGTTGAGTCAGATCAACTCAGATCTGTTGCTCATCACCTTGGTGACCCTGAGGAAAAAAAAAATCACCTGTTAAATGGATTAATAACAGATTTTAAAAAGTGAATATGGTTAAAATGGTAGACATAGTTTATTACATGTCAGTTATCAGCAATACCAACATTGCTGTCCAGGATTGTCAACCACACTGGTATCGAACATCTGATGAATATTAAAATCTTGCCTCTGCCTTCTACTCTTGTCAAAATGTCTTGTGTGGTTGAATTGCTATTCCCAAGTGCATAATTAAAGTATATAAGTACAATTCATTATTTAACTATGAGGTCTGGTGTATAGTATACTTGTTATTCTAGAGCTAGTCACAACAGAATAGAAGCCATGAAGCAGGAGACTGGCAATAGATGCATCAATTGATGCCAACAAAGTCCTGAAAAGATCGAGAAACAAGAAACATTCTAGAATGTGGTTCTGAGAACTGTTATAGATGAGATAATGTCTGCAAAGCAAGGTGGGGGTTCTTAAAGGAAGACAGCCAGGACTAACTAGAATTAGTTTCAGGACAAAGTGCTGGTATCTAGACAGTGTTGAAATGGCTTCCTGAGAGGTGTTTGCTCAGTCACCCAGGATGAGAAGGAAACGAGTCACCAAGCACGTTTAGCTATTCTCTGTGCATGTTCCATTAAGTCTTTGCAGTGAGTGTTCATGTGCCAGTTTTCCAGGCGAGGCCACTACGGCACAGGGACTTTAAGTAACCTTGGATAATGTCAAATTCTTTCTAGTGGAAGAGCTAGTCATCTTTTATGCTGTCCTTTCTTTAAAGTACAATTTGTACATCAAACAGCCTGTCATTAGCTGGACCATCAGAAATGAGTCAAATCGTACCCGATAAACTCTGCTTTAAGAAAGTAGACAGGTGGTGTCTTCGAGCCCTCTGGCTCCTACAATCCTTCCTTCCGCTCTTTTGCAGCATTCCTTGAGCTCCACATAATGTTCATATGTGGGTCCCTGCATGTGCTCCCATCAGGTCTTGCATGAAGCCTCTCTGATGATGACCGGGCTAGGCTCTGGTCTATGATTACAGAAGAACACCATTAAGAATTATTTCATTGACTGTTTATGTGCCTGCTCTTATTGTACCTCCTTTTGCCGTGGTTGGTTGATATCCCTGGGGGGCCTGCTCTTTTCTGAAGGGAAACAGAGGCAGCGTGGAGCTGGGGGAAAGGGGTTGTAGGGGAAGGGACTGGAAGGAGAGGAGGGAGAGGAAACTTCAGTCAGGATATAATATATGAGAGAAGATTAAATAAAAAAAGGAAAAGAAAAAAAGAAAGGACACAGGGAGGTAGTACACCTTAGGCATATTTAAACGAAAAGTCAACAATCATATAAGCCTTAGATATTGGATAAATCACTTAGGTAGACACGACAGAAGAAAGGAGCTACTGAAATGTGTTATTATACCTGGTGGCACCCTAAGCAATTGTGGGGACAGAGGAGGCTTCTGCTTCTCTGTCCATAGAGACCCGTTCACCTTGTTCTGTGTCTCTGAAGAATCTCTTGCCTTGTAGTTCAGACTTCACACCTACTTTGTTTCCATAGTCTGGGGACTTTGAGGTCGTGAAAGTTTTTCTTAAAACAATATCAAGGGTATTAAAATGTCACTAACCAAAGTTTTACAGACCCGGATCTGTGGTTTCTGCAGGCCGGTGTGAATGCTTTCAAATTGATCTGTGAAGTGTTGAACAGCTGTGTCTATTACAAGCTTACGGGTACCTCTCGTGAATTTTAAAAATCTCGTATCGTTGGTTGGTCACTCCTGTCATTTCAACTCAATTTTCACCTTAAGTTGTATATTTTTTCTCTGGCATAACATCAATTTCTTCAGCATTGCATTTTTGATTTGTCCATGAAATAAAGGCCTGTGTTCCTCTGAGAAACACTCCAGCATCCACACCTTTTCTTTTGTATAAAGTGCTTGGATTGCTTCTGAACAACCTTTGGCCTCTATAATATGTCCATTCTGTTTACTCATGGTCACTTAGATAATGCTCTGAAAATACTGACTAGTAAGAATGGCTAAGTACATACAATTTAGTTTTAAAACATACACCCAAACCTGCATTTTAGGGAGGAATATTCTACAGAGAATTTCTATCAAGTGTAGTAAATATAATAGTGTAAAAATAATTTTGGCTATCATTTTTAAAACAGCCAGGCTGCTTTGAATATTATTTGAGCCATATGTCTGCTCTTTCTCCCTGCACTCCCACCCTTCACTCCTGTCACAGAGAACTGTCTAACACTCGCGCTGTGCTATGTGTGAGGAAGAGCTGTGGCTGGACTGAAAGGGGTGAACAGGAGGCAATAAGAAAGGAGGCCACAGTGATGGAGAGATAAAGAGTAGTGACATGCTGCACACCCTTGTGTGCTATTGTAGAATCTTCAGCTTTGGCGTGAAGGTTATAGGAGCCACGTGGAGTATTTGAGCAGAGGCGTCACATCATCTATTTGTCAAGCTTCCTGGGTTAGTGTGTTAAGAATAGACTGTAGAGGAAGGAAACACAATGAAGAATTAATGAGGAAACCTTGTACTAATACAAGCAAAAGGGGACTGGAGAGATGGCGCAGCTGGTTAAGAGCACTTGCTCTTGGCGAGGACCAGGGTTGAGTTGCCAGTACGCATCCGGGATTGTCTATAACTCCAGTTCTGAGTAACTGATGCCCTCTTTTGGCCTCTGTGGACACTGTACACATATAATGTAACACATATATGCAAGAACATACATAAAACAAAAATAAGTGAAATCTTTAAAAATACAAAACAAGCAAAAGATGATTGTCAAAAGCCATAGCGGAGGTATTGAGCTCTGACTAGACTGTGGATTTATTCTGAAGGTAGAATTTGCAGGTAGAGTGCATGTGGATATAGGAGAAAGAGTCAAGGAAGCTTCTGAGGAGTTGGATCTGAGTAACCATAAAAAGCTAAGAGGTTTTATTATGTGACATCTGGATAATAAAAATTCGGTTTTGAACATGTTTGGTTAGAAACGCTCATTGGAAATCTAGATGAAGTTCTTCTCTGTACAGTGCTATTGTAAACTCAGAACTGATTCGGACGTTGGGGTTGGAGGTAACTACTATGCAGTTGTGTCTATTACTTTGCTTACCACTGTCAGGAAATAATATTACTAAAACAACTTAATGAAGGAGAGGCTTATTTTGGCTCACAGTTTCAGGGAATATCAGTCCATTTTAGTGGGAAGGCACGGGCCTTAGTGTGGCTCTGTGAGCTTGTGGTGTGGTCTGTTCACATGCTGATGGATCAGGAAGGAAAGTGAGAATGAGATGGGAAGTAGGAAATTATTAGACGCACCCGTAGAGACTCATCTCAGCTAGGTTTCACATTCTGTCCGCACAGTGATCTGGACCAAGTGTTCAAATGCATGAATCTGTGAGGAACAGTTACACTGAATCTGTATTAGGAGATTTACGGTATAGTTGGTATCAGAAACTATGAGACTTGAAGAGATTTCTAAAGACTGCTGTGAAAACCCTGGGATTCTGAGGTTGGGGAGACAAAGAGGGGTTGATAGCGGCAATTGCGAAATTACTCAATGTCTATTAGGATGCAGACAGAGACCCACCCATTGACAAGCATGTGAGGAATGGGAAGAGACAGCAAGAATAGATGATTGACTGAATCATCTTGTTCTGGACGAAGTATAATAGGTAGTCTGGTGGCTGGCAGAGGATGAGAGTACAAGGAACATTGGTATCTCACTAATGACTAAAGTGAGTTGCTGCTGAAGGTGGAAATACAAGAGACTAACACATTTCAATCACCTTTCATGTTCCTTGCGAGGACTGAATGCCCTTTGTGCTCTCCTTAGCAACCCTATAAAATTTACTCATCATTAATTTAGAATTTCAGCTTTGGGAACATTTGTGATAAGAGAATTCTGCTAAGAGCACACTGTGTGCTTAATTAGGATACTAGAATGCAGTCTAATTAGGGCTTTCATAAGAAAATATTAAATATGATTTAGTTTCTCATTAATTATAGATCTATTCATTCAAAAATGTTTATTGAACATCTGCTATGAATCTAGGAGTCTATTGATGAAGACGGAAAGGGGTGGAGCATGCTGGTGGAGGGATGAACACTTCAGCCAATAAAGACAGTGGAAGTTGGTCTGGGCTGTCCTGGAGGTGCTCAAAGTACTGTAGTTGCAGTATATGGCAGAAGTAGCATTCATCTCTTTAGGGCAATTAACTGGAGCAGAGGGATTTGTACCCCTCATGGAAATTAGATGGTAACATTGAGAGGGCCCCAAAAAGCTGAATTTGGCAAAAATGGTCAACTCATGTATCAGAAGCAAATTACTGGCATAGTAGGTGCAAGGCAGATGGCGTATGTGTGAGTATGTGATAGGGCTGAAGTGAGGGCAATTGGTAAACCATGCACAGCCCAACAATGCGTTCTTCTAGGCACTTCTGTTGCCTGAAAGAAGGGTTTGTTACATTAGTCATCGGATGAGTTAAATGCCTTCAGTATTGAGTAGCTATTGAAAGCTATGAGGCTGAAAGAGATTTTAATGAAGTGGAAAGGGCTGCTGTGGCCACCCTTGAGTGTAGAGGTTTGGGAGACAAGGAAGAATTGATCGAGGTCACTGAGAAGTGTCTGAAAAAAGAAAGCATACACGTGGGCAGTGCAGCAGAAACTGTTAGTCCACGAGGTCAATGGCTGCCTGCTAACACCTTAAAGTATGATTTTTAATGTTAGCCACTTGTCCACGAATTGCATCCCTACCCTTTCATATGGACTTAGGTTGAACACACAGAAAAGACCAGCAAAGGGCTCCATTAAAAACGAATGTGTCGGTAAGATGCTCAAGGCACACTAGCTAGGGGGAGTGCTTCTAGCTTCCCACTCCTTCCCCTTTGTTCCCTGAACAGAAAGCATTTTGCTTGGTGTTTAGTATAGGACTGGTGCTCAGTGCTGGTAGCCAGCAACATGATCAGAGTGGGAGCACGGCTTAAGGGAGCTACGGCGCATGGCTGAGCCGAGAAGAAAATAAGGACACATGGGGTCCAGGGTGACTTGAGAACACGCAGGTCTTAGGGATGGTGAGTCATTTTCTCCTAGTGGATATAAGAACTCACATCTTGGGGATTATTCTCTGGGAGGATGACAACAGTAGTCGAGATGATGACAATGGCAGCACTAACAACATTACAAACAGAGGAAGAAGAAAGAGCATGGTCTATTTTACACAGTGCGAAGTGTTTATTAGAAGTTATCTCATTGACTCCTCATTGAATATTTATGGTGTAAAGAATATTGCTGTCTCATTTTATAGATAAGGATGATCAGAGAGGTCAGGGGGGCTGGTATACTTGTTTGGAGGATCCTCGCTACAAACTTCATCTCTTAGGCCTATAATATATCTTTTCTGTAAGCTCCAGGCATCTGACCACGGTTGACCCTGGTAACCTTGCGAAAGGCTACCATAGGGCCCTGGAGCCAATGCATTTGTTGTGTGAATGAGTGAGTGTCAACAGCATGCATTAACAATTTCAAACACTATCCTAAGAGTCAGTATCTTATAATTCCTACAGTGTTTCATCTGCAATGAGACTCTTAGAGAAAAGCAATAATAAAGTAATAAAAGACTGACTATCTAAGATATTACTTTAGCGATCATCTTATTTATTTTCAATATTGTTCTGGGATTTCTCATTTAAAAAGAGATAAGTCTCATTAAACTAGAATCCCAAAATAACCGGCATGAGATATATATGTATATATACGAATTTTATTTTCAGTGGCAATGCTTTTTGTATTTAATTTTTTATCTCTAATAAAGAATTAAATTGTTTAGTGACCTGAAAATTGAAAATTTTCTCTGCATCAAGACAACAGTGCTCGTTTGCAGACCGAGTGTGAAAAATGCCCTGCGGTGATGCTTTAGTTTTGCCACCACTTGAATGTCAAGATTTGTATTTTCCAGATTAATTATTAGTCTGGGCAAAGACTATGTGCTGTCATGCTTCACAATTAATACTCAGACTGTTTTGAAAGAGAGATAATTTGGTGTTTTGAAAGGGAGATAATTTTGTATTTTCTGGCTCATTCTTCAGGGGTGAAAATAAAAGCAGAGAATATACACTTCTCATCTGCATTTCAGGGGAGCCGGCAGTTGATTAATTAAGTTGTCAGCCCACCATAAACAACACGTGTCAGTTATGTTACAACTTTAATAAAGTTTTTAGAAATTTACATCAAAATTTTAATCAACATTACATGTATTATTTATAATACCCTGGTAGCATCGCTGTGGTGTATTTATAAGCATTGTGCACTGGTGCGGAATTTCAAACTTGATTCTTCATTAAATTTTAATTTCTGAACTTAGCTTCTCCAGGTGAGTACAGGCAGCAAATAATGCAGTCCCTACCCATCCCACGAATGAAAATTTGCTTCCCAGGCCATCAAGGGCTTCCTCCAGCCCAGCCCAAGGGGAAAGACTGTGACACTTTGTTCCCTTTCCGGCTATGGTATGAGTGAGTGTACCCATGGTAATGTCTCAGCACTCTTGGGGTACAAGTGCCATATAAAAATGCTGAAGACCTAGAAGAAAATAGATAGTGCGAGTGGAGGAACACAGAAAACAGCAGGAAGGGGTGAGTAGGTGGAGGACTGTATTCTACACATAAAAAATTCATGCTGAGCCTTCGCAAGCTGTTCAAACGAAAGTGATTAAGGCGAGACTAATGTCTTCATGTCACTTAGAGGAAGAAAGACACACTTTTTGAGCTGACTTTAGTTTTTACTCTTAGAATTTATGTGAAGGGAAAAGGAGCATGGGAAATGTAATTAAAATAAAATTTTTTTGTTCAACATGTGCTGCTTGAGATTGGCACTCCTGTTAATTCAAAGAAAGGGAGATTAGCATCAAATATTTAGCATCCTTTTGTGTGAGGAAATCAAGCTCAGTCAACACGCTTGCTACCTTTTTGGTGTTATCTTGCTAACGCAGAATTAAGATGTGGGAGGCAGGACCCTGACCATTTAGAGAGATGGGGGTGCGGGACACAATGCTCACTGTAGTTTGAGATAAGCAGAATAAACAAATCGCTGCTCATGCAGGAATTAGGCTAGCCAGTCTGAAGGGCCCAACTTTTAAAGCCTCTGTATATCAGAGAGCACTTTCCATGGGATGATTGTTTTGTTCATTTAAAAACAGCTGTGGGTCGGTGAAAGTCCCCCCCCCCCCTTTTGTAAAGTATTGACACCTTGTTAATGCTGACGAGATAGAAAAACGTTTCTCAAATTTGGCAGTGGGCGAAGGGTTCCACTTTTGGGTTAAATGATGAGCAGTTTTCTTAAAGGCTTATAGTATGAAAAATGCCTTTGTGTGGTGTCTAATTTAACTAATTAGGGGCCACCAAATGCTCCAAGGACATGACAATTCTTTCACATTTCCACTGATAAGACTGACTGTCTCTTGGTAGCTGGCAGGCCACATGACCTTGAAAATATAATTTGATCTGCGTAGAGCTCTTGCTGATTAGAAAAAAAAAAAAACACAACAAAAATAGTATAATAAAATTGGGGAAAATTTCCTCATATCTAGGTTAAAATTGCTTTTGAAATATATGATCATATCATACAGCTACAAATCAGTTGGAATGAAAAAGAAACCATTATCATTTATTTACACCAATGGTTATCAAGCTTCCTAATGCTGTGACCCTTTAGCAGAGTCCCACATGCTTTGATGACTCCCCCAACCATAAAATTATTCTTGTTGCTACTTTATAATTGTAATTTTGCTGCTGTTATGAATCATAATGTAAATAGTTGTGCTTTCTGATGGTCTTAGGGGACTCTGTGGAAAGATCGCTTGATCACAAAGGGGTCACGAACCACAGGTTGAGAACCACTCATTTAGACCAAGTTTTGCTAAGTAACTCAATCTGGCCTCCAACTTGCAGCCTTTCTGCCCCAACCTCCCAAGTGCTGTGATGACAGGTGGGCACCATCTTTCCTGTATGCACTTCCTAAACTCTCCAGCTTCCTCATGATTTTCAATGTGTTGATCAATATCATTACAGTTTTCCATCTTCAATGGTCTCTCTAACTTCTTAAACCCACAATGGTGTTAGACAATTGCAAAGTACAGCAGTAGCTAAGGATTTTGCATTCTCTGAAAAACAATTTCTGCCTGGGAATGACGTCATCTCTATGGAGACATGAAGAATGCACGCCGCTGTAACAGCATGGTTTTCTAGCACTGTGACTCAGTGTGTCTTGTGGGACTAATAAGCAAACATGCCCCAACAGGAATAGCTTAAACTCCCTCAATCCCTCTGCCTACCTCCTGTATGAGCCCTACCCCTGTAGGTGTTCTGCATTTTCAGTCTCTGGTCCGTAATCTCTGAGGCTTCTGTGGGATTCTGACTGGAGCCTGCTGTCTGTGAGTGCCCTGGGCTTGGTGAACCTTGGCATTCTGAATAAAAGAGTACCTTTTTTTTTTTTTTTTGAGCGTTTTCCTTAGTCAACTCAAGTTAAATACCTTTTACTTAAGACAAGGGATGATTCAGAATGTGTTATGGTTTTGACACAGTGACTATCTCTATTGAACTGATAGTGGATTGTGCCCAGCAAATGATTACTGAAGTTCACTCTTATGGGCAGTACGTGGTCACTGACACCAGTGGAACTTTGTCTCCAGAGTTGGGCACAGTGGTGAGTTTGACAAAGTTCTTCTGGTTCTCCATCCCTGGGTTGGGCTGCTTGATAAAAGTTATTCATTAGTGGAGACTTAAAATTTTTATTTATTAAAATGTTAAAGATTTATCTTACTTTTAATCACATGTCTGCCCTAAATTCATTAGGAGAATCTCCCCGCCTCTCCCGTGTGTGTGTGTGTGTGTGTGTGTGTGTGTGTGTGTTTGTGTGAAGGTGCATGTGCATATGGGTGCCTGAGGATGTCAGAGGCATCAGATCCTCTGTAGCTGGAGTGATAAGTGGTTGTGAGCCAGCTGATGTGGGTGCTGGGTATTGAAGCTGTTTTCACTTTTTCTGAGGTATCTCTCCAGGCCCGGAGAAACTTTAAATAACCCGCCTTTAAACATGGAGACTAGAAATGTTAGCAAAAGTCCCAGGTCTTTACTGATCTGCTGACCACTCCTAAGGTCAGAGTTGATGAGATTTATTTTCAAAGCGTTTTTTTACTTCTTGTGAATGAAGCTTGTTATGTTTGTTGAGTCAGAGCAAGAAGAAACAGCATCAGGAGGAATTTAGATACTAGAAAGAATTGTTTTGGGCAGATGGAAGCACAGACAAGGGTTCAATTGCCAAGGCTCATCTTATACCTGGGAAATGGTATGATAAGTCAGAGAGTTCATGCTGGGCTGGACACACCTTACCCACTGAGAGTCTTTAGTGACCTCCTGTAGAGTGAACTTGTGTTCTTCCCCCTAAAAATGATACGTAGAATCCCTAATCCCTAATGTTACAGTGGTTGGCTTTGAAGCTTTTAAGATATAGTTAAATCATGAGGTTGGAGCCCTTGTGAACTAGGTTAGTGTCCTTTCTGTACGTTTTGAAGGAAGAGCTTTCTACGAATATGTAAGTTTTCTTGGAATTCACAGTCTTCCTGCTATAGTGTCCCCACTGCTGGGATTATAGACTTACACAACCACACTCAATGAGGTAAGTGTCCTTGCAAGAGAGGCTCGGAAGAAAATATGCATTGCTTTACTCATGTGTGGGCGTGGTGAAAAGATGGACGTATGTGAACCAGAAGAGAGGCATGGTCATGTTTGTCTTGGAGTTCCCAGGTTGCACAGCTGTGAGAATAAATCACTGTGGTTTATAAGCTAGCCAGTTTGTGTGGTCTTCTGTCACAACAATTTGAATTGGCAGAAGGAAATTGATCCAGGCTAAAACATTAATAATAAGGATTCCTGAGAGTTATTCTTATAGGTTCTGATTCTGGGGTCAGATGGGGCCACAAGCTACTGAAATAGAAAGCAGTGACTTGATGAACTTCTGATATTACAAATGCTAGTGCCTGAAGGATATATAATTTTTTAATACCTAAAGGATTAATCCTGCTGGAAGGTCATCAGGTTTCTGAACTAGCTTAGTGTCTCATAGCAGCTGGTACTTGGTAGGCCAGGATATTTTGAGCATCGTATCTATAAAAAGAGGTAAGCAGTGCTATTTGGGGAGTTCTTTTCTTTCTCTGTCTGTGTGTACTATATCTTGTGGAAGAGTAGGTGGTATGAGCAGACCAATTATCAGTTTTAAATAGAATAAGTGTAGGTCTCTGTGATTGCAATTAAATCCTATATAAAGACCCATTTAGTCACTAGTGGCAGAAAATCAACCCAAATCACTTTAACAGAAAGGAGAGCAGTTAGTTCGCATTTTCGAGAAGGAGAGATCCAGGTATTCGCCGAGCTTGGCCTGCCTCCATTTTTCGGTTCTGTCTTTTGTGACGGCTTCATTCTTAGACTGCGTCCTTTAGGAGTGGCTTGGAATGGCCTCCAGGAGCTGCGGTTTAACTGGATTTGGAGCTACAGAGCACAAAGGGTTTCCATTTCCCAAGAGAGTCAAGAAAATGGCAAGGATATGTTCTAACTTGCAGGATTGAGTTGTGTGATTATGTAAAGGATCAGCCACTATACTCAGGTAAATCTGACTTTGATTGGCCTGGAAAGGATCGCATGTTCATTCTAGTTTGATGACTGTAGTACTGAAACAGAAATGCCTAGGATGAGAATGGTCTTATTCTTCAACTGAAAATAGGTCATAGCTGCCAAATGCAGGGCAATGGGTCAGGGAGATGGCTCTTTTGGTAAAGTGCTCACTGTGCAAGCATGAGGACTTGAGTTGGCCTCCCAGCACCCACATAAAAGAAAACATCTGAAATCCCAGTGTTAACAAGGCAGGGACAGAAAGATCCTATGGGGTTTACTGCTCAGTTAGTCCAGGCCAACCAGTGAGCTCCAAGTTTAGGGAGAGGCTCTGCCTTAAAACTAAGGTGGAGATCAGTAGAAGAAGACATATGAAGGCCCCTCTACCCTGAACATGTACATTTCTTCACACACATACTTGAAAGACACACACACACACACACACACACACACACACACACACACACACACAGATTTAAAAACAAAAGCAAGTAGAATTATGGTTGAATGACTGAAACCCACAGATTTTTCAGCACAGAGAGAATAAACTAGCAAAGATCAACATCTGTGAGTTTTTAGGAACAATAAAAATCTATTTTTGTCTCAAATTAAAGAATGAATAGAAAGACTGGTGCTAATGTCTTTCTTGTCCTTACTAAAAATTCACTTCAGAAACATGAACTTAGGTGTAAAAAAAGTTTCCTAAATCCAAAACAGTGGTGTAACTTATCCTAGGCAATTGTGTGCCACACCTACTCCGCTAGAGTCTGTGTGACATGCAACCTTATTGGCTCGGAGGATGCTCCGACATCGATCAGGTGATGGGCAACCAGATTCGCAAGGGTTCCTGGCAGAAGCCCGGTATTTGTTGAGACGAGCATCCCGAGTCCTGGGTGTACAGAGCCTGGTTATTGGCCTACTTCTGCTTTTCCTCCTTCCTTGCTCTATAATCACTCACACATTCTTATTAAGTCCACCTCCAGGGCAAGGCCATTCTTACCCTCTGAACATCTCAGTAAGTGAGAAACCTGATGTGACTCCATCGGGAAATGAACCAATGGTGGCCGTGGATGAAGTAGTTCTGCAGAAAGCTGAACGTCTCATATTTTTTTCTTTTTTTATTAATTTATTCTTGTTACATCTCAATGTTTATCCCATCTCTTGTATCCTCCCTTTCTTCCCTCCCTCCCATTTTCCCATTATTCCCCTCCCCTATGACTGTTCCTGAGGGGGATTACCTCCCCCTGTATATGCTCATAGGGTATCAAGTCTCTTCTTGGTAGCCTGCTGTTCTTCCTCTGAGTGCCACCAGGCCTCCCCATCCAGGGGACGTGGTCAAATACGGGGCACCATAGTTCGTGTGAAAGTCAGTCCCCACTCTCCACTCAACCGTGGAGAATGTCCTGTCCATTGGCTAGATCTGGGTAGGGGTTTAAAGTTTACCGCCTGTATTGTCCTTGGCTGGTGCCTTAGTTTGAGTGGGACCCCTGGGCCCAGATCTGCCTATCATAATGTTCTACTTGTAAGTTTCTAGGACCCTCTGGGTCCTTCTACTTTGCTATTCTCCCATGATTGAACGTCTCATATTAAACAGTACCAGAAGCATGACTGTAAATGAAACTACACCTTGGGGGTGAAGGTGTTTATGCAGTTGATACAGAAAGAAAATGCGACTGGACAGGAGGCACTTGACAAATGGCAACAGCTGGAGTATAGGCTAAAGAATTCTAGGACGAGAAGGCATATCCAGGAATGTGAGGATAGCGGGGAGAGTGAAGCAGTCCCGGGAGTTCCCAGTAAAACAGAAAATGGGACAACTTAGGACTGGATTGAAGGGAAATGGTGGCAGAGACCCAAATACAGAGGGCCCTAGCTCTAAGAACCACTTCCTACCCTCTATTACCATATATAGGAGTGCATG
Organism: Acomys russatus; assembly: GCF_903995435.1. NCBI lineage: Eukaryota > Metazoa > Chordata > Mammalia > Rodentia > Muridae > Acomys > Acomys russatus. The sequence continues at coordinate 44,454,762 of NC_067158.1, forward strand.
ATGAGGATTTAACACGATGGGTTACTAAGGATGGCAAAAAGATAAGACATTAGGACCTGAGTCCCTGGGAAAGAATCTTGAGGGCCAGACCTCCATGGTGCACTTTAACTGCAGCAGAGAAAAATGACATAATTACACAACTCACCAAGGTGGTAGTAAAGTATGGCACCCCATGGGATTGTTTTGGTTTACAATGTATGGGACTACCAGAAATATTAAGATGTGTAAAGGAATATAACAACTTTATCTAAGTATGGGCTGCAGACGTGCAGACTTGTACTTCTCTCATGGGTAAAAATTGTTAATAATAACATGCCTGAAAAAAGAGCCAGCTTCGCCTAGCTGACTGCAAATTCTAAGAAAAGCTCATGCCACCTTCTGAGGTGATTAACTGCAGTCTGTCTCTGGCTCTTGTGCATAGCCAGAGGACCTTGTTGTACTTTTGGTTTCTGATTATTGCTGTACTTTGCACTTTGTAACCTGATCTGTATCTCTTAAACTGTGTTGCAGCTAGCAGAAGTTCCTGTCATGACTGTATAAACCACTGAGCTCAAGTAAAGATTTTGGCAGCAGCAGTGAACCTCCCTTGTGTTCGTGTCTGTCTGTCGTGCCGAATCTGTCCCCACCTGATATCCTAGGACCCTTGCTCTCCACGGCTAGAAGCCCCCTCGGTGGTCCATGGCAATTGTGTGAGAAAAAAAAAGCATTGTGTGTGTATGAGGCACATGTGTTGCAGCACATTTGTAGAGGTCAGAGGACAACTTTCAGGAGCTGATGGTCTCCTTTCATCACGTAGGTCCCAGAGACCAAACTTAGGCTGTCAGCCACAGGAGCTAACACCTGTGCTTCCTGGATCCTCTTGCTGACCATGAAAACATTTCAAACATCTTATTGGTGACTCCTGAGTTAGAACAGAAGATTACTTTTCACTTCCTGGAAGATGGTCATTATGAACAGAGAAAATGTTGAGTCTTAAAACAAATCAGGCCCAGAGAAGACACCACTCCACAGGGCCAGCAGCTCCTTGACAAAGCTGGAAAAGCATATCTTGGGTGCATTCACCCCCAACTCATTGGAGAGATAGATGAAAAACAGAAAATCAGTGAAGGCTCCTCTGGTGTGTGGGATGGCAACAACCAAAATGAAGAAATTTCCTTGCACAACTGTTGCTATGCTTGGTGTTTTTAATAATTTGTATTTAAGACATAAATGAAATTTCAAAATCCATTGGGTTATTATGACAAGAGAATCTTCCTGGTTATGCTGTAAGCGCCATTCCTGTTCTCTGATTCCTATCACACGTCCGCCTGCTTCCTAGGTGAGTGAGAGCTCGTGCATGGTGAGAGCTCAGCTTGGGCGTCTGGACAGCTACAGCGTTCCTCTGCATGACACTAGAAACTTCCAGATCAGATTTTGCAGGTGAAACTTCAACCCTTTAATGAAGGTGCCAGCTTCAAGGGGCACGGGAGTGCAGGAATAGATGGGCACCCTGGTGAGATACTCCACAGACTAATGAAAAATGACATTTCAAAAATTCCTGGCTTCAGAAGCTTTGCTAAGAGTGTGAGGAATCATTGCGTTTACCTGTAGGCTTACAGGTGTTTTCTCTTTTCTTCACCAGACTCTTTGTCTCCAAATAAATTAGTATCAAGTCATAGTAATTAAAGTAGTCAATGAACACACTTAGAACACACCTCCTGTGCTCAGGGCTTAGGGAACACCATGTAAGAGGCGGGAGAAAGACTGTCCCAGCCAGAGGACCAGGACATCTGCTTTGAGAGCTTTTCTAAAAAAGAACACAGAGTGGATGGGGGGTTGGATCTGAGGGCGGGGGGGGGGAAGGGAAGGAGGTGAATATGAACAAGATATATTGTGTGGAATTCTTTAAGAATTAATAAAACGTTATAGTGAAGTAACTCAGACCCAGAAAGAGCAAAATAAAATGAAACAAAATGAAAGTAGTTAAAGATAAACAGACATAAAGTATTTATTACTTTACTATTCAGAGAGAAAGCCCCCCCCCCATGTGTGTGTGTGTGTTTGTGTGTGCATGTGCATGTGAATGTTTTTATTTCTATGATGGGGCACAAGTGGACATATATGTGTGGACATACATGTGTGTGAATACACATGGAGGCCAGAAGTTAAGCGTCTGTTGTCTTCTTTGATCACCCTCCTTCTTTTATATTGAGATTAGGTATCTTACTAAATTGGGAGCTGAATTTGAGTTAAGGCTCCTTTGGTGAGCTAGCCTGTACCAGGAATATTTGACCTCCACCTGCCAAGGGTCATCCTCCATGCTCATGGGCTGGGGACTGAATTCCAATGTTCATACTGGCACAGCCAGTGCTTCCGTCACCGTGCCACCTTCCCAGCCCTAGGAAATGTCTTTACAAAAAGATTCCTTAAATGTGATCTTGATAGGAAACTCTATCTATATAGAAACTTGCTTTCAGTTACACAAAAACTTAACTAAAAGTCAGAATTTACTGGGGGATTCTGGAAAACTGGCCTTCCTGGCCGGTGATGGTTTAGGACAGGTTCCTGGCCTTCCTTAAGGTACCCTGGCTTTGAATCACTGGCATTATAATTTTGTGGCGCTGCTTCCTGGTGGCACTTCTAAAACTATTTCCCCAATGTCATGTAGTAAATATTATTAATGCAAACTGCTTAATAAAACAAGCAATTAAATAGAAAGGCCAAGTCCAACCTCTCCCCAAATTAAGTCAGTGTTTGCAAAAGCTACTTTGATGTGGAGGTTCTGTTGGCTCAGGAACCTGCTTACAGTGGTGCTGAGGAAAGATGGAGTTAAATGTGCTTTAGCATTTTAATGACAAGGAAGGCCTCATGGCTGAGAAGACATATTTAATTTTATTTTCTATTCGGAGCTGATACCTCCTTCTCCTGTCTTTATTTTGCAGGCTCTCTGTTGATCTGGCACAAGTGTGCGGGTTTAAAAAAAAATGATGATGTTATCTATTTACTATTCAAATGCAATTTTAAATGGTTTGGCTCAGCACATTTGAATCAAAAATCCTATTAAAGATGCAATATTCCTCTGCTACCTTTTTGCCGGACGCATTCACACAGCATTCCTTTCTCAATCGGAGTATAATACTGTATACCTGTTCAGAGTGATGTGATTTCCAGCTTTGAATCTGCAGTCGTTACACAGGCTGCTCATCTTCCTATCACGGAAATTTGGTATTCATGCATAATTTCCCCCCTACATTTGCAAAATACATTATTAGCCACGTGATCAAGCCTTCGCTCTGCTCCATAGCCTTTTCATTTGAAATCTTCCAACTTATTATTTTTGCTTCTACCATCTGATAGAAATCACGAAATTGCTGAGTTGAGATAAACATCCTTTCTTTCTTTCTTTCTTTCTTTCTTTCTTTCTTTCTTTCTTTCTTTTTTTCCTTAAACAGTGATGGAACTCTTTTAGGAACGTGGGATGAAGAAGGGCAAATTGATTACAGTAAAAAGTTTTGATCTCTGGATTGGTAAGAAGCATGCTTAATTTTAAGTATTTTGCATGGACTTAACTGCCTAATTGCATGGCTAAGTGATCTGTAAGAGACAATGCCGCTCATAGATCAGCCTTAGCCAGTTCTAGGACACTGGTGGTTGCGCTATGCTGTGTTTGTCCCCTGGTAATTTTTGAACTTTTTCCAATCCACTGTTTATTAAGCAAGTCAGACATTCTGCTTGGGAAGCATTTTCCAATTACAGAGAAGTTTTCCCTGCAGCACTGAGAGATGGAATTGGAGGCTGCACATGCATTGTGGGTCCTCTAGGCAGCTCAAAGCCAGGGAGTCTGACTCTGGTTCAGCCTTACTTTCTCAGTGGGCTGCAGGTGCATTTTGACGTATTTTCGTGTGAGAGCTACATGTTGCTTTTAGCGATTTCAAGCACTCATTCAGGGATTGCCTGAATGAAGATCCTGGAACTCAGTCCCATTAATCACATCAACTGAAATGCAGTTCAGTGGTTGGCTAGGGAGTGTGCATGAGTGTGAACACTCATTTATACATAGGCTTGCATTCACTCACACTTGTAAGTGGCAGCACAAGACACTGGTAATTTGAAGAGTTTGAATTTGCCCTTCAAGCTCTTTGAAGGAGAGGGATTTTGTGTGGGAATTTCAGGAAGAACAGAAGTGGGGAAGGGTGATGTTTCAAAGAAGATAGTTGTAAGGAAGTTGTAAGGGAGTATGACACAGCTTTCAGAGGAGCCTACTGAGAACCTTCTGTTGGGGCATGGTCTGATGTATTTTGATGCTAATTAATGAAAAGCCATCCCACCTGGGCAGGGCAGATGAGATAGGTGTAGCTAAGGGTCCTAAGAAGGAGAGGGAGGAATTCTGGGAAGAAGAAGAGGAAGGAGAAAGAAGACTCGAGGGTCCCAAGAGAAGAGGAGTAGAAGGCTGCCATGGGTTAGATGGAAGAGAAACACATGGCTGATGTGGATGGAGAATCTGGCCCAGATGAAGAATATTAACAAGTGTTTGGGATTATGGATGGGAGGTAACTTGATAGAAGTTATTAGAAGCAGAGTGCGGGATTGGGGCAGGTATGGGAGGTAGTTTAGAGGATTAATGTCTACCCTGCCCTTGGTTAACGAAGGCTATTTTAAAATATAACAAGTGTCTGTGTCTTAATTGATTGTAGCTGGGCATACTGATAATACAGGTAATATTAAAAACAACAAGTGGTGCCAAGTAATAATAATTATAGGCCTGATAATAAACATTATTAGGCCCTATTAATAATTTAAAAACAACAACCTTCTATCTCAGAGCTGCAGTAGGAGAAGCCCATGAGGACTCCCCAAGGCTCTAAAAGGCTCTAATAAGCCCAGGAGAGTTTTGAGATCGAAGCAGGCTGAGAAGGTCCTAGTATTCTCCTCTGAGCTCTACTTTCCAGGCTTTCCAAAACGCCATGTAAAGGTTCAATGCTCTATGCTAGAATTATTGATACCAAGAGTTTGTAAAGTAGTTTCTCTTTTTGTAACCATATTCTGATGTAATACACAGTATCTTGATCATGGCATGGCAGGACAACAAATCTTTGAACAAATCCTCCCACTAGTCTGAAGCCTTTACGTGCGGACACACATTCCTCACATCGACACAAAGGGATAGCATGGGATGGAGTATTCTTAATAGTATAGTTTCCAGGACTCATGCATCAAGGTTTGGGGTTTTCAGTCCATTTGATTATGGAATACATGCTTTGTCTAACCTTATATAAATATATATATATAAGGCATGGCATTACGTGTGGAGAAGTTGGAGGAGTTAGTGACATAGAAAGCAGAAGCGCCCACGGCATCATAACTCGCTATTGTTAGTGAGATATCAATGTATGTCCAGAAGATGGACTTCTGAGACTGGCTCTTGATACAGATTCCTTGAGCCATGGGACACACGGGAAAGTAAATTGTACAGAGCATGCCTGTATCTCCTGTAAGTGCTACTGCCCGAGCATCTTGATGACTTCCACTTTCTTACAGACCAGCCTCTGATGGCGCCCCTAGTTGGGGCTCCCTGCTGGGGGATGGTCTGCCTGGATTGTTCTTATGATTTGCCTTGGCATGCTTTAAATCCTTGCCTCTTCCAGCCCACTTGAATGTCATCTTCAAGTTGTCTTTCAAATGCTGAGACTAGCCAGGGGACTAGAGGTGCTACTTGTTTCCCATCAACCTGTTAACTCCCTCAGAAGCAGGAGTCAAATGAGCTAATGTTTAAGGCAAAAACAAACAAACAAACAAACAAACAAACAAACAAACATAGTAGAGCAAGTTAACTGAGCTTGATTTTCATAGCTGGAACTTGGGCTTCACACTTCGGTATCCCGGTGACCCTCATAGAACCAGACACTGACAGCCCCTTTAGCTGGGGTGGGTCTTGTGGCCTGGCACCAATACAAGTCCAATGAGGACTTCAAAAAATTCCTTTGCTTCTATTCCCATCTTGGAGAAATCAAGACCATTTCTACCTAATCTATCTCCTGTGTGATGAACCAGGCCAAGTGAAAGAACCAAGACTAATATAAAATTTACAGCTGACCTTTGATTTCTCTGAGAATATACCAGACCAAACAATGAGTGAAAACTTAAGAACGATGTTTTCACAGTAACCTGTCTGTGCTGGGTGGCTTTATGTCAACTTCACCCAAGCTAGAGCTATCTGAAAGGAGAGAGCCTCAATTGAGGAATTGTCTCTATAAGACAAGGCTGTAGGACATTTTCTTAATTAGTGACTGATAGGGAAGAGCACAGCCCATTGTGGGTGGTGCTATCTCTAGGCTGGCAGGCCTGGCGTCTATAAAAAAGCAGGCTGAGCAAGCCAGTAAGCAGCACTCCTCCATGGCCTTTGCATCAGCACTTGTTTCCAGATTCCTGTCCTGTTTGGGTTCCTGTCCTGATGCAGTCATGTGGAAGGGGAAGCCAAGTAAGCCCTTTCCCTTCTAAGTTGTGTTTGCCATGATGTTTCATTACAGCAATAGAGCTCTTAACTAAGAAAATAGCCCATTAGTTTCTTTTGTAAAGACAGAGAATGGCATAGTGGGTATAAAATCGCTGGCTAAACGGCCTCTCTGAGTAGGCTAAACTCTTGGTACCTTTGCTTTCTTATCTGTGAATACACAGATAATTGTATTTGTCTTAAAAGTTATAGTGGATTGGAATTTGTACAGTTAAGTAGGTTTTATTATTATTAAATTAATGGATGGAATTCTATTTAAACAATTTACCTGGACAGTCAGTAAGAGGGAACATGAGCTTGCTTTGAGGATGGATATTTCTGTGTTTACATGCTTAGGACAGATCTTGGGTCATCAGAAGTGCTCTATGGGTACCAGACAAAATAAGAAGCTAAATGTGACCATTGAAAGAGAAACAAATTGGATAATAAGATACAGAAAATTCATAATTGTAAGTTTTAATGGCTTAAACAAAGACCTTGCATCCTGCATTATGTGATAGCATCAATAACCAGGGAATGATATCTTTAAATTTTTTCCCTGAGAATAAGAAATTGAATAAATTCTCTTCCTTATGGAAACTTTAAAATTAAACCTGAAGGATTTTTGGAAATGCCACACTTCTGCCCCAAGGCTTTTTTTGAACTAGGTCAACAATAGTTCTAGAACTTCATGGGTCATTGCAAAATTTACATCATGGTCTGAAGATCCAAAATGATCAGCTAGCACCAATGATTTCATGCAAACCTGAATTCTTGTCACTTGTGATGGTGACATTTTTCAAGTGACATTCCTGTAAATACTGAATAATAATATGTCCCAGACAGAGGCCCCAGGGGACAGGGGAAGAGAATGAGAGCGGAGCAGAATTAAAACCGACAAGAACTGGAGACAGCATGTAAGATAAATAGTGAGCTGGGCTTCGCCAGGCAAGCCTGGCTGCGAGATGTTCAGATGATAGTGTGATTGATGGACTTAGCTCTGAGGAAATGTCCGGTAATGTAAGAACAGATCAGTATTGAGAGATAAATCATCCTGCAATCATGCTGCGATCTCAACACTAATGGGGTTGAAAAACAGCGCAGTTTTGAGGGAGGTCCTGAGATAATTGTTTCCTAACAACCTGCTATGTGTATTGGCAAGGAAGTTAAATCAAACTCAGGACAGCATTGCAGTGCCAGAGTCCTGAGGACTGGGAGAACCGTAGACTTTCACCGGAGGACTGGAATTTGTACAGCTCTTGGGCTACTTGCCAGTTTAACAGGGGTGGGGGGAGCCTCCTCCTCTTGCTGTGAATACCAGTCAGATTCTGATTTCAAATTGCCACCTAACTCTCTGTTGCCTCTAGAATTTGTACTGTTAGTCTCTAGAGAGGCATCAGGCTGTTGGTCTTATGGGAGTTTGGGAAATCCTTTTTAATTTTTGTTTCAGCAAATACTCCAGTGATTAGGTTGAGCAAGCAATTATGGAGGAAGAAGAAAGTGGGAGGGGACACACACCTAAGACACAGGAGCTTTAGAAATTGCAAGGAACACAATCAAGAGCATCATTAAGAATCCAAGTGTGAGGAGCTACAACAAGAAAAGACAAAATGGTGGGAGTAATCTTTTTAAAAATATTTTTTATTAATTTATTCATATTACATCTAAATTGTTTTCCCATCCCTTGTATCCTCCAATTCCTCCCTCCCTCCAGCTTTCCCCCTACTCCTCTCACCTATGACTGTGACTGAGGGGGACCTCCTCCCCCTGTATATGCTCATAGGGTATCAAGTCTCTTCTTGGTAGCCTGCTGTTCTTCCTCTGAGTGCCACCAGGCCTCCCCATCCAGGGGACGTGGTCAAATACGGGGCACCATAGTTTGTGTGAAAGTCAGTCCCCACTCTCCACTCAACCGTGGAGAATGTCCTGTCCATTGGCTAGATCTGGGTAGGGGTTCAAAGTTTACTGCGTGTATTGTCCTTGGCTGGTGCCGTAGTTTGAGCAGGATTCCTGGGCCCAACCACCCATCATAATGTTCTACTTGTAGGTTTCTAGGACCTTCTGGGTCCTTCTAGTTCCCCATTCTCCCTTGCTTCTCTCACCTAGAGTCCCAATAGGAAGTCTTCCCCTCTGTGGTGGGAGTAATCTTATGGGTGCTTGAATTATCTGTTTCTGCTTGCGCTCATAGGGACCTGGAAGGCCTTAGTACAAACTGGAGAAAGTGTGAGACAAAAGGCCTCTCAGGGTCTTTCTCAGGAGGAGAGCTTTGCTGAGGAGATCTTATTGGCATTTGTTCCTAAAACATAATGGTACAAGCTATTCAAAGTCATGGAGGTTAGTTGTAATGATGTGTTCAGATTTCAGTCTGGGTGATTTATGATGCTTCAGTCAAAAAAATCACTAGGAGCATTTTAAAGTTGGCTTCAGAACTTCCTTCTCATAAGGCAACTCCAAGAGTTGTGTACCATTATGATAGTCATTTCATCTTTTCTACCTCTGTTTTAAATCTAGGAACACCACCAGTACATAGTAAATATTCCTTTTTATAACTTATGTTTTAGGTATATTATATGTAATATGTAAAATTTACATATGGGAAAATATTTTGTAAATCCATCTTTACATTACATATTGTGTACATACATATAAAATCCTGTTAGTATTTACTAAGCTGTCAAGATAAATTTATTAAAAAGCATAGACTATAAGGAGAATAAACATAAAAAACATACACACTCACAGAGTCCACATTTCTTGTCCCAGGACCCCCTGAAATGTCTTTAATGCCCATTTTGCAGATGAGGTTAATAAAGCTGGAGAAAAAACAAGGTACTTCTTGAAGTAGAGTTGGGGTCAGGCCTCACTGGTCTTCACCTCTTTTCCCCAATACCTTGGCCTGGTTGACTGAGGATTTTTCCAGAGCTGCATCGGATGTTCATGTGGCGAGCATTTCTTCTTCCTTCTGCAATCCCTGTGCCCCCGCCCCCTCCGCCCACCGCCCCCATACAGGAGCACTGAACGGCAACAAAGGGCCCCTTTACCTGAGAGCCTGTGACGTCACCACTTCGTTTAGTTGCTGATGTAGTCTAGCTGAACAGATTTTGAACTGTTTACTAAAGAGACTCTAGAAACGCCGAGGTTCCTGAGTACAGCTCCTTTTCACAAAGGCCTGAGGCAAAGACCCCAGAAAACTGAAAGAGGGACATCAGGTTAGGGGATGTCATTGTAGTCCTTAGTGCTCTCACAGTTTCTGACTTGGTACCATTTTTATCTCTGGGAAGATTGGAAGGCTGTCCCTCTCCCTTCAGGCCCCCTTTAAAAACTCATTTAAGATGTTCACTTTGTCCAGTGAATTCTAAAGCTGAGAGGTAATCCTTAGACAGAGTGTGGTCTTGAAACTTTATCAGGGTGATGGGGAAAATGAGGCCTAAGCACAAAAAAAAAAAAAAAAAAAAAAAAAAAAAATCATCAAAGCTCACACAAAAATTGTGAAAGGTCAAATTTCTGTTTCTCTAGAACTTTCCAAGCCTTAAACTGAGAGTCTATGGTTTTGAGGAGGCTGGCCATCCTGCTTTAAAGTCTAGTAGTACAGTATTTCACTGGATGGCTTGCAAGATCAACATAATTAGAGGGACATTGCAGGCTGAGGTCATTGATAACGTTCTGGGAGCTGGACGGGTGGGCCCTAAGTGCTATGTCTGACTTACGGGGTAGGAAGCAGACACTCAGCACATGCGTGCTGAACGAATGCAGTGTACACAGTCTCTGGGGACAGGAGCCACGTGGAGTCCATTTTTCTCAGTGTCACTCTAGTTCCCACCATGAAAGTGTCAATGGATTTTTCTTTTTCACCTTCCTGAGTTTTATTCTTGGCTTGGGGGGCGGGTGGGGTAAGATTAAACTGCACATAACCTGTGCTGCTATGGTGATGGTCCTCCCAAGGTATCTTCAGTAACTTTGAATCACCGCCCCAATATTTCACCAGAAGTGGCATTAAAAAAAGGGTTAGAAAACCTATCATAGTGAGTGAGAGCAGGAAGCCAGTTCCCTGGTGGGAGTTGTCAGGGAAAGAATTGTTAAATAATTCACATAACAGATTTATTTCTTTCTAAGCCAGTTCCTATCCCAGTGTTGGAAATATGTAGAGAAAAGTTCCAGGATAAGAGCTATTTGAAGGCCTTGGTTTCTTTGCTGTCACGGGGATCTGCTGAAGGCTATCTTAGGGAATACACACAGAGGTCACTAACAGGGTTCCCTTAGTTGGCAGGCACTGGATATTCCTAGGAAATGGAGACATGGCTAGCACCCCTCAGGTCTGTAGGAGCGAAGTGTCTTGAGTGCTAAACCATAGATCAGTTTGAGGTATGATGGCTGCTGAAGCAATTCAACCCAGTGTCCCGGTGTTGTTTCCTCACTATATATGGATGACACGGACATGGGCGGGAGCTGGTGGTGAAACTCATGGTGGTTCTTGGTCCAGATGGAAGTAATTTGTTTCCTTTTAGGGAATTTCTGCAAAGCTTCGCGCTCACACAAGGTGAGGGTTGTAGTTTTGGGTAACTTATAAAATCACATTACTCTTGCCCTTATCATCACAGATCACTGGAGGTTGCCTATAGTTGCTCCTTATCTTCCCTAAGAGAACTCAAAGAAAATTTATTCTCTATTGCCAGTAAAACTGGAGCTATAAATTTATCAATTTAGCAAGCAGCCTCATATACACTTGGGAACCACCTTTAGAGAGGGTTTTTCTTTCTTTCTTTCTTTTTTTTTTTTTTTTTTTTTTTTTTTCAAAAAAGAAAGAAGATCATTTAATCTTCACTTTCTGGATAAGGGAATGTATAATATATTGTTTTGAATTTCTCAAAGATAGTGTATATCGTTTGCATATTCAAATATATTTAAATTAATACGCATACATTAGAATGCTCACTTTTGTTTGGTGGGCTATAATCCAGTAGTAGGCTATTTCTTTCTTTCTTTTTTTTTAATTTTTTAATTTTTCAATTTTTTTTATTAACCCCCCTCAGTCACAGACATAGGGGAGGGGAGTAGGGGGGAAGCAGGAGGGAGGGAGGAATGGGAGGATACAAGGGATGGGCTAACAACTGAGATGTAATATGAATAAATTAATAGAGAGGGTTTTTCACAAGGGTGTTTTGTGAACTTTTATATGTTACAAATATCACCTCATGTCAGATAAGTTTTTACCTCTCTAATGGATAATTTTACAGGAATTATATTCCTATCCATAACTTTAGCTGTAAAAGTGTATCCATTATACCCTTAGAAAAAAATAATGGCAGTGTCATCATTCCTACCAGATAAGAAAATCAAACCTTTGAGGAATGACGTGGGTCTCCAGACATTAGTTGCTCCTGAAACCAAGCGTTCCTCTTCACTCAGCCATGTTGGGGAAGTGTTTAGGACCTTCCCCCAAACAAGTCATCTTTTCCCCTCTACAATTTGAAAGATGCAATCACTACTTCTGATCACATGACACTCCTTTAGGAAGATGGGACATGGAAACTCTTGGGCGTTCCTGCTTGAAAGGTCCACCAGACTGCAGCGTTTGTCAGCTTCTTTCATTATTGCTAAAGCGATGTTCCGCAGAGAGTGAGCCAATGACAGCCTCACACATGCTAACAATTTTCTGTGCTGGCTGCTGTAAGACCTTATCTCCCTCAAGGCCTGCAACCCACTTATACAAGTGCCATACGTCTTAGGGCTAATTGGAGCACACATTGGGCACCTAGGATAGAATGTGCCTACTAAAGCACAGTTGTTGTAACCCACTTAGTTGAGTATGTACACGTCTGTGTAAGCATGTACCCAAGCCGGCGATAATCCAGGTCAGTTTCGGTAAAATTCAATGAGGGTCAGTTTCAAGTCACTTATTCTTTTGACACTGTATGACCACAATCACCATCTTTGCGGACTTTGTGGTCCAGAAAAGGAAATGAGATGCATAAGCCACAGGAATGTAGGTTTCCCTAAGATAAGATCCATGGTTCATTATTAATGCCCAAATCTTCAGTTGCTTTTCAAAGATTTGGTGAGTGAATAAAACGGGTTGTCTGATCTCTATGGTGTTCTACAGTAGGTGCTTTCCAAAGGGTTGTAGAAGACAAAGATTGTGTATCATAATAAAAATGAACAGTATTTTAATAATAATAGTTTTATATATACATGTATATATAAAAAGGGACTAGAGTTAATGGAAACACTTGTAAGGGGGTGGAGCCTTTGGAAGCTCAGGACACACCAGGTAATGGCTTTTTGTGGGCTTTGGTGGTTGCCAGGGATGGAGAAAGTTTGAGAGACAAAGCTGAAGTGGTAGGGAGCTCCAAGCTGAAGCTCTACAGAGAGCCATTATAAATTTGGAAGAAGAAAATCTCCAGTTTGGGTTCGGGTAAAATCTTCTCTTATTTTCGGGTGTAGGAGAGTTTGGAGGTAGAGGAGCTGGGGCCAGGTGAACCGCTTACCCCCTTCAGAAGTAAGGAGCTCTTTTGCTGCTTTTGTAGTGATGATGGAGCTGCAGGTGAGAGAGTAGATTCCAGAAGAGAGGCAGAACGTGTGGATTGTTGACTCGTGGAATGTGGGTCAGGAGGAGATGGTTAAGGTCAAGTTCTGACTGGTCTCTAGTTGGGGATTTTGTGAAGAAACCAAAAGCGTACGCTTATATAGTATATCCATCTCTGAAAACCCTAGGAATTAAAAAAAAAATCCAGCTAACTAGATGGCAAGTTCTTAAATTAGAAGTGCAGTTTCACGCCCAAATTCTCAAGAACTTTTTTTTATACATTTTTTACATTTTATACATTTTTATACATTAGCATGTATTTCTAAAAGGGCAAGATGCATTTTCTTTTTATTCTCTGTAGAGAGCAGGGATGATAGTAATTTTTGCTTTGACACTCACACGGTTTAGGCATGCCCCATAACTAGCTTTTTAGGGCTTCGATGGGCAATGCAATGACCAGAAGCTCCAAAATGGGATTCAGAAGTTTCTAAATGATACCCAATTAAAAAGGGTTCCAGGCAAAATAGCAGCAAACCTTCCTTTGAAACCAACCCACTGTTCCGTTTCCCTAAGATGAGGTGGGAGCTGAGGCTGCAGGCTGATACTAACGTTGCAAGCATCCAGCTGCAGCTGTAATTACTGGCAAGCAAGCTATATCCCAGAATTAGGATTATTGGTAATCATCCTATGACTGGGGGCATGATGGGTTCATGGGTTGCTGTCAACCATTGTGCCTGAGGCACTTAGATATATTGAGTTTCAGACTTAACAAAATTCAGCACAGAACAGGCTGAAGAAAAAGAAATCACCCCAATGAGCTGCTTGACAATGTAAAATTAAGTTGGTCTAAAAACAGTTAGGTGACAACATTGCTTTTCGTTATCTAGGTTATACTGAGTAAAAGAAAAACCTAGAGTCATAAAGAGTCAAACTTGATAGGGATATAAAAGCTGACAAATCATATTTAGGACTAACTGTGAAGTTAATTTATTTGAGCCTTTTTAAAACTGAGTAATCTGACACCCAGAAAAGTTAAAGAAAAATAGCCATAATTACATATTGTCTTATTAATGAACGTGAAACAATAAGTTGTTATTCTGCATTGAAGGTACAGCCCTTACCCAAAATGACTTGTTTAATTTATTTGTGTCGACTGTGCAAAATGTACATAAAGCACATGTGTGTGACTCCTGCTGATGTTTTTAATTATAAAATAACATACAACATGGAATCAATCTTACTGCATTTTGATTCAGTGTAATGTTAAACTGCATGTGCGTTGTTGAATAGGAGCTCTCTGAACATGCTAATTTTATATGATTGAAACTCCGTTAAACTTCAACACCTTAATCACATTCCCCCAAGCACACAGCTACCACCATTCTTTAAGTTAAATTACCTTAAATACCTCATATAAGTGGAATAATACAGAACGGTCCTTATGTAACTGGCTTATTTTATACAGTACAATGTTCTACAGGCCCATACAAGCTGTAACAAATGACAGCATTTTGTTTCGTTATATGTGTATACTATTTTTCTTAAAAAGTTGTTCACCTATAATGGGAGCTTGTGTTCTTACTCTTGGCTGTTGTGAAATATGTAACAACACACATGGAGTACAAATATCACTGAGGTCTTTCTTTTAATTATTTTGGATAAGTTCCAAGAAACGGTATTGATGGATTTTATTTATCTTAGAGGCTTCTGAGTTTCCTTTCACAGTAGATGTATTATTTTCTATTCTTATCAACAACATGCAAATGTCCTATGCTCTCCCACACGAATTCTCACCAGTGCTTGACATTTTGTTGTTTTTGAGAACATAAGGGCCATTGTAACAGGTGAGGATCATTGTGGTTTTGTTTTGTATTTCTCTGGTGAAAAGTAACGTTGAGCATCTAGTCATAAGATGGCCATTTGTATGACAGTATAGTCTGTGAAGGAATTTATATTCAAGTTCTTTGCCATGAAGTTGATGTTGACTACGCTTCACTTTATTGGCCAGGGCAGAGTCTCTTGTCTCCAGCTGAACCTGCAGCTCACCGGTTCCAGTTAGTCTATCGAGGCAGTTTGCCTTGGGGATGCTATGTCTCTGCCTCTTGAGGTTTGGGATTACAGGTGTCTGAAATGTCTGTGCAGCTTTTATGTAACTTCTGCGGATTTGAACTCACATCCTGGCACTTGCCATGAAAGCTCTTTACCCACTGAGCAATCTCCCCAGCCCCTTCACGGTCCTTATGTTTCATTCGTATTTTCTTTTCTCCTCTGAAAGTATAACTTTAAATGATGTCTCTTTAAGGTCACTTTTTTTTTTCTTCTATTTGATCAAGCTTGTTTTTGGATCATTTTAGTGAATTTTAAATTTCCCAGGTATAATATTCTCCAGAATCCACAATTTTAGTTCTTAATATTTCCTATCTCTTTGTCTGTGTTCTCATTTTGTTTATATATATATATCTCACATTCTTAAGCTCACTAACAATCTTTGTAGTGGCTGCTTTGAATTATTTGTTACATAGCCCACATATCTCCTTTCCTTTGGGGTTTATGTCTATATTTGTTGGGTTCTTCACATTTGCAAAATAAACAAAAACAAACAAACAAACAAATAAACAAGCAACAAAAAACTCCGGCAGCTTCTGTAAATATTTATGCATTGGCTTCATGGAGGGCGTGGCTTTCCCAGTGGATCTTCTTAACATTTTCTGTGTGGTGTACTCTTTGGACTGTACAGAGGTATTTGGATAGAGCTAGTTTCCAGGGGTTGAAGGAGGTCTCTTTCTTGAGAAGAAGATGTCACAGTGATCAGCACTTTGAGTGTTACAAATGAGCTGATTTTGCATTCACTTTGGGTTGAAGAGGTCTCTTAATTATTTTCCTGATTTCTTTTTTAAAAATTATTTTATTTTTGTACATATACATTTATATTATTACACATATATACAATAGATTACCTATGGCAAGAAGAAACGTGACACAATAAGGAATTATATAAATGTTACGTTTGTAGTATTTTGGCTATTTGTATTTGATAGCCTTGAAGAAGACATCTTTCCTATCTTGGTGCATCTAAACTTCTGAATGTTTTCTTGATTTCTTAAAAGGGAAATTGGTTTGTGCGTTATAGTTGAAGTCTCTGAAGGTGAACAGTCTAAAGTTTTGTCTCCAGCTTTTATCCTTGAGAGGAATATTCTAGGAAACCATATGTTTCTAAACATTCCGGCCTCCTTGGCCATCAGATGATAAATGCTAGAAATCCAACAGGGAAGAGTTAGAGGTGTTTGCATAAGAACTGTGGATGGAGGAGCTGTGGAGATAGCTCACGTACTAAATGGCTTGGAACACACGCATGATCACCCAAGTTTGAACCCCAGAACCATGTGAAAAGCTGGGCAAGGTGGCATGTATTGTAATTCTAGTACCAGAGAGGTGAGACAGGGAGATCTGTGGGGATCACTAGGCAGCCAAGCTCACTTGCTTTGAAAGCCCTGGGTCTTAGGGAGAGGCCCTGTCTTTAGAAAGAAAAAATGGATGGATTGCTGAAAAACATCACCTGTGGTTGACTTCTGGCTTCCACATGCATGTGTGTGCGCGCGCGCACGCACGCATGCACACACACACACACACACACACACACACACACACACACACACACACACGCTCATGAATGTAGAGGTCATAGAAATGGTAACCTGCCAGTGTCTACTTTAGCTGTCTGGTTGCTGAAAATGTTATGCATTGGGATCTTATCATCTCATGTCAAAAGATGATGGGAAAAGCTTCAGAAAATTTGGCACACAGTAGCGGTTCTTGGGAGATCAGACAAAGGGAAAACATATGGATGTCAGAGCCGATGTGTTTCTTTTAGAAGTTACTCGAGTATGGCAGAATTGTTGATTAGGAAATTTCCTTCAGTAAGTTTCCAACTTACATTGCTGTGGATTTGAATTTTACATCAACACATACCTACTGGCACTGACTTGCTATTAGCTTTTGCTCAGGGTTTCCAACATTCACTCTTACCTAAACCATCATCTTTCTCCCAATGGCCTTCCAGCTTTCCTTTCATCCCTTTCCTCCTCACAGTGCTTCATTACTCTCTGCATGGTGACCATGGGAGTCCGTTTCATGCCAGACCACACGATGTAGCTTATTTTCTTATAACCTATGAGCACTCTGTGGCTCACTCAGAGAAAACCAAACCAGAAACCCACATCCTTCTGATGGCCGTAGATCCGTATAGGCAGCCTTTAGCTCCTTGTCCCTGAGGTTACTACGTTTTAACTACATTTTCCTCATTGTTGACCTGATGACATTAAACATTTGACATACTCAGGGCTTTTGAGTATTTGTCACCTTTCACTGACGTTCTATTTCCCAAGTCTGTGTTTTCAGTTCCTTCAGTTTTCTGCTCAAATATTGTTTCCCCCCCTCGATAATACTTCCTTCTACATTACTATATTACTTTCTACAGAGCAATAATTATTACTTCTGTTATTATTATTATCACTCTCATTATTTATTATTACTTTGTATTCTCCCATAGCCAAAGGAAATTTCCATAAAAGCAAGAAGATTTTTAATATACTATTATGTCTCTAGGGCCTATAATAATGCCTACATTTCAATAATCACTCATTTAATACTTCAATAATATTTTGTAAATAAATAGATAAGTGTGAGCCGGGCGGTGGTGGTGCATGCCTTTAATCCCAGCACTTGGGAGGCAGAGGCAGGCGGATCTCCGTGAGTTCGAGGCCAGCCTGGTCTACAGAGCGAGTTCCAGGACAGCCAGAGCTGTTACACAGAGAAACCCTGTCTAGGAAAAGAAACTGCACAAAACAGATAGAAAAGTGGTGTAAACACATTCCCTGGAGAAGACACTAGGGTCTGAGAACTGAAAACTACAAGAAATTGCTCATCCTAATTGTAGTGATTTCCCCACTCTTGATGCTTCCAGCTGTAGTGCAAGCATGGTCAGAGGGTGGAATGGAGAAAGCAAGAGGAACAAACTGAGATACTTGGGATGTGGACTCTTTGTCACTACCAAAGATGACCAGAGAAAAGACACAAAGAGGTAAACTTATGAAGAAGGGAACATAATTATGTATATCTGTTTTCATTTTTACAAAACAGAATGGGCTGTCTTCTATGTACAGTGAACTCTGCACCATGCAGGATTCTCAAGCAGACACTGCCTGGTTAGAAGTGGAAAGTAAAGGAGAGCTGGAGGAGACCTTTGAATCATCCATGTTGTCTGTTATGACACTTCTTTTTCATCTATTTTATCTATCATAACATTACTCTTCACATATGGAAGACATTTTTGTTTTATTAAAGAATGAAGAAAAATTAAATACATACCTTGCATTGGGCATTTTTGTTCAATATTCCACAGTAAGACCTGAAATCTAGACTCTGTCTTAAGTTGTTGATGCCCTATGTGGCTATTCTAACTCTCCTGCTTAGATGTCAAAAGGTAGATCCTCACAGGAAAGCAGGCACAGATGCAGAAAAACAATGCTTCTTCAAAAATGATAATATCTCATGCTTTTTCTCTATACTGAACATTGTACACACAGTGGCTTAGCCCTAAGTTTATTGTTACGGAATAATGAAAGGATATTTGGAATCAAGCACTTCCTTGTATTCTAGGCCACATATTTCCCAGTTTGTGTGCACACACTCACTGAGCATTTCCCTATTTCTAAGACAATCTTGAAGGAAGCCTGTTGGCTGGTTGCTTTGTGATGAGTAAGGTCCAAGGTCATATTCCTTATGGAATTCCCATTGGTCTATGGAATTGCCTCATTTGAAAATCCAAGGCAACAAACCTCATTGCAAGCCCACAAACATTCTGAATCATTATGATATTTGCTTTACATAAAGAAAAACAAGGACTAGCACTTACTAAGGAAAACAAGCAGTTGAAGGGAACTAACTGCCAATTAGATGAAAACAATTCAGCTTACATCTCACTATCATGGACAAATTAGCCATGCATGATATAGCTCCAATAAAAAGTACTTTCAGTAAATTATTTAGTATTTGTATTTTCTGGTGGCGCGTGCCTAATAAAAGCAGCAATTACAGGGAATCGTTACAGAATGTTACCAGCACCATTCAGAATCTGAACATGCTTATATAATAGAGTGGCCACTGACTCTGTCTCTTCTTCCACATAACAAGGAAATGACAGAAAAGTGGTGCACTTGACAAAGCTCAAGTGAGCCATTAAGAAACTTGTGACTCGAGGGTCAGCTTAGGGGTAGTAAACATGTATTGCCTTTCCAGAAAACCCAAGTTTAGTTCCTAGTACCTTTGCTGTTATGCATACACCACTTGTAATTCCAGCAGTAGGGGATTTGATGCCATCCTCTGGCCTCCATGGACATCTGCACTCACAGGTATGTATACTATCATACACACATGTGTGAGCCTTCATAACTCTATCATTTGTTCTGTGGATCTGGTGTGACACTCCTCTGCTTGGTCCCCACTCACCTCTGTGGGGGACATTCTATTATTTTTTAAAAAAAGATTTATTTATTTTATGTATTGAGTACACTGTCTTCATGCACACCAGAAGAGGGCACCAGATCTTATTACAGATGGTTGGGAGCCACCATGTGGTTGCTGGGAATTGAACTCAGGACCTCTGGAAGAACAGCCAGTGCTCTTAACCTCTGAGCCATCTCTCCAGCCCCAAATTCTATTCTTTTTATATGTCTGTATTTTCTTCAAAAATATTTTATTTATGGAATTGGGAGGAATTATTAACATGAATACAATCCCCTGACAGATGAAAACAGCATTGTTGTCATTATTAAAGTTGAGCAGATGCTAGTATTAACAAATACACCAATTAAGGTCACACTTACAGCATTGTCATCAACAGTAGGTTTTTCTCTATTAAATTAGTTTTTAAACATATTTTTGACAGAAACACACAAAGAAACACTGCTTGAGTACTTAATAAAAATGGACCTTTATATTTGTTGGGATGTACTAAACTGCCTGAGGTTTGCTACCTCAGTGTCTTAACTATATAAAGGTTTCCTCTTTCATTTTCATCATGATATTTTGAATGCAGGATCTTTGGCCTTCTTATTCATGTAGAGACCCAGTGTCTTGAATGTGGTCAGAGACTAGCACAATTAATCAGTGTGCAGGAGACTCACAATTATTTAGGTGTCACAGGTCACTCTTTGATGTTCTTGCTTATGATGAATTAGCTGGAACAAGTCATGGAAGCCTACAAGTGACATGCATAGGAAGATGGGCGCCATGAATACTTCATAAAAATTGTTTCCTCTAGCTTGAGTAAGTGCTCCCTAAAGACCCATGTGTTGAAAGCATATCCAACAGCCTGTACTGCTGGTGGATAGCAGTGAAACCTTTAGGAAGTGGAGCCTGGTAGAAAGAAGTTAGTCCTTGGGGGTCATGCCTCTAAAGGGGGTATTGGGACCCCATCCCCTCCTTCAGCTTGGCTTTCTGTCTACCATGGGATGAGGCTCTTTCTCCACTATGTGTTTCTGACATGGTGTTCTACCTCAGCCCAGGAAAACAAGTGGCAAGGCAGAGCATGGACTAGTGCTTCTGAAGCAGTGGGCCCAATAAACCTCTCTTCTTCTTATGCTGACTTACCTCAGATGTTAGTTATTATAGTGGGACGGTCATTAGCACAGTGTCCATGACTTCTACACTTCCTTCTTTATTGGAGAGTGCAGGTCTAGAATGAAAATCTGAAGCCTAAAGTGTTATGATTTGGTAGTTAACCAGAAGGAATGTTGAAGGAATCCTCAGAACAAAAGAGATGAGACAAAGACACTATAGAGCACATTTGAGTAAAATAAAAAAAATTTCCCTGTATTTCTCTTAATCTACTCTAGTAACAGAGAATTCACAGTGGCACCTGCTTACAGCACTAGCACTTAGGAGGTAGAAGCAGAGAAATCATAAGTTTCAGGCCAACCTGGGCTACATAAACAGGACCTGCCCAAACCAACCAACTAAATTAACCAACCAACTAACCAACCAACCAACCAACCAACCAACCAACCACCAAACAGAACAAATCAAATCAAATAATTTGAGGTTTGATCTTTGATTGTGTGTGTGTGTGTGTGTGTGTGTGTGTGTGTGTGTGTGTGTGTGTATATATATATATATATATATATATATATATATATATATATATATATATATATATGAATTGTAGAGTTGTATGTATTTTGAAAGGTGCCTGCATTGTTCTACATTCTGGCCATGTCCTGTGTTCAGTACAGGTCCTGTGCTCATATGCAAATGATCTGATGATATGGCTTGCTGCCTTAGCACTTCATCACAGAGTACTATTGTGATTTGCATATGAAGCTCTCTCCCCAAACCCAGAAGAGCCTAATGTGTTGGAGTTTGATCTTCAAATGGTGCTGATTAAAAGAGGATTTGGATCATGAGGGTACTAATTTATCAATGGCCCTTGAAAGATATATCTTGTTCCTGGCCCATTTCTTGCCCATTCTCACTGCTTTCTGCATGCTGTGAGTAGAGTAGCTTTGTTCTGCTATGCCATTGTATCACAAGGTTCTTTCTTACTATGACTGTGAAACAATAGATCTAAGCTAATGGTGGACCAAAACCTCTCAAACCATGGGCCAAAATAAATCACCTCTCTTTCCATTTGATTTCTCACGAGACAGGAAGTTGACTAATACAAGAACCACTGTGCTGTGAAGTTCCTATTTATTTCAACTTTAATATTTGTCCATCCCTGAATCTCTGTGAGGAAGCTTTTCTAAGAACCTTGCAGTTGGCAAGGACTTGATTGCAGTGAGAGACATAGTGGTTGCCTTGGGGTCAAGTGTACTGGTCTTACAAACATCTGAAACCATATGAATCTAATTCATCTAATTTCATTCAATTATCTAATGGAAGGAGGTAAAATACAGAGTGAAAGAGATTAGGACAAAAAGTTGTTTTTAATTGATTGAGTAGAATTCCAGATGTTCATGTCCAGTCTCAGGATGAGCATTGTCACCCAGTGTTGTCTCTGCCTCAGATGTTAGTTTCATAGTTCAGGGACATCTCACGACAGCTGCCTGTGTTGAAGGTGATTGCCCGTTTGTGTCTTTTCTTTCCTGTCATGAATAATTCTGAAAAAACCAAACAAACCAAACACAAGGTAAATATCTTATTGTTAGCAAATAAGAGGGAAAATTGTCTGGGATGCTATGCAAATTGCTTTTCCTTTACATTCTGGTCAATATCAGACAAAATCACTAGCTAATTAAAAACCTTTATGTCTTCAGAGAGAGAGAGAGTCATTGCAACACGTCATAAATGGCTGGCTTTTTTTTTTTTTGAAGATGAAAAGCTTTTGAAGAGATGATGACCAGCCAGACATAGTAGAAAGTCACAGGCATCTGAATCAGACATACAGCACTTTCTGCATTATGTCATTATTTCAGGCTTTTCTCATTAGCCCCAGGCTCTCATGATCAATAGCCATCCCACAGACACTGCACACTCAACGCATCTTAAGTCTGGCTAATACTTCATTTATCATTTGCCTTCATTTCTTCATCTATCCCTTTCTCCTCTAAGGTGGCTATGAGAATATGTTGGGACCCTGGACAATATTCTTGATTCCTTTGTCATCAAATCTAATAACTCTCTATAGTATGCATAGCTTGTCACTGCTCCAAATTCATTTCCTCCTTTTCATAATTAAGAATCCTGACTTTGTTTAAGTCTTGTAATGTGCTGCAATAAAAATACCCTTACAGAGTTCCTCTACTCTAGAGGCAAATATGTCATCTATTACTGATGTGGATGGGAAGTCTCTAAGGATGTCTAGGAATGCCATTGTTTTCCTGATATAAATAAACAGACTAGGTTGGTTAATACATTTTCTTTCCTTTATTTCTTTTGATAGTGTGTGTGTGTGTGTGTGTGTGTGTGTGTGTGTGTGTTCATGTGTATGATGTGTGAGCACAGGCAAGAATGTGCCGAAGAGAGAACATGGAGTTCAGAGGACAATCTAGGGTATCAGCCATTGCTCGCACCTTGTTTTAAGCAGATGAGTGCTAGCACACCGAGCTCATATAGGTTCCGGAGATTAGAATTCCAATCCTCCTGCTTGTATATCGAGCACTCTATCCACTGAGTTGTCCCAGGTCCCATATTTACCTTTCCTTCTCATCTCTTTGTCTAAGCATAGATACAATGCCTACAAATAGAATACCTGTTTCAACCATGACTATAAGAATAATGTGATATGAATTAAGATGTGGAGCGGGGATAAAGTAGTGAGCATGATCTTTGTTGACTCCATCAACAGGTAGAGTTTGGTTATTCTGTCACCAGCCTTTTGTAATGGGAGAAAAAGAAAACCCTATCTTGAGTGAGCCACTAAAGGGCTTTCTCCACTCCTCTTCCATACTCACTGTTACTTTCTTGGCTTAGAGCCCTTTTCCCATAGTGAATGCAGTAGCTGATTGATGCTTTTGATGTCACTACCATCCCTTTTTTCCATTTCATTAAGGAGACTAGACTGTTTGCAATGAGTCACTTATATTTACCCCAAATACCCAAACATCTTGTCATGATTTTGAATATAACTTTAAACACTGTGGATTACAAGACTTGGCACACCTTCATAATCTCATCTCTTTTTATTCTGCTTACAACTCTGAACTCAAATCATACTGAAAAATATCTTTCTTTTTTTTCCTATTTTTTCTTTCTTCCTTTTTATTTTTGATACAGTCTCACTACACAGTTTTGGTTGCCTTGGAACTCACTCTATATACCAGGCTAGCTTTGAACTCACAGATACCCTCCTGCCTCTCTCTCTGTAGTGCTGAAATTAAAAGTGAAAGTTGCACCATCATGCCTGGCCATATTGAACTTCTAATTGTATGACTATGTCTCTTTTTTTGTGCTTTGAAACTTCTCTAGCTTGAATGCAGCCATAGATATTAGGAACATGAGCAGATACAACTATGTTCCAATAAAGTTTTATTTCTAGGCATCAAGCTGGATTCAGTCTGTAGGCTACAGAGTGCCAGTTCCTGGTCTGAATCATGAACACACACAGATATGTCAAGGAATTCCTTTTGCTATAACAGCTCGAGTTCCTTGCTATATGAAGATCACTGAGTGACTATGCAACATTCTATGATCTTTATGACATCACGACATCCTTCCAGTGCTTTCAGCCACTTGTGCACTGAGAGCCGTGAACAACTTGTTTCCGTTTTATTTTTCCCTTTGGAGTTTTTAATGCTGTTGAATTCTGTCTTGTTCTTTCTCTACCCAACATTTGACATTTTCCCTTTGTTATCAACTTCCTTGCTCCAGGAAGTCATTAACAACTTTGCTTTATATCCAAGGTTTCTCTTGTGGTTTCTGTTATGTCCCCTTAGGAAGAAGGAGTCAATCTCCCTTGGGAACTCCACAAGCTTGATAAAATTCCTCACTCTTTAGCACAAATGCCTTTGGCTTCTAGAAGATACCTTGGTTAAGGGTTTGTCACAACACACACACACACACACACACACACACACACACACACGAGAGAGAGAGAGAGAGAGAGAGAGAGAGAGAGAGAGAGAGAGAGAGAGAGAGAGAGAGAGAGAGAGAGAAAGATTTATAAAAGAACTATCTTAAACATCAACGCAGTACTAAAGACTTTGAGTTCTGTTTCAGGAAGATATCTTCATTGACACAGACAGGACACAAGACACAAGTGGCAGAATGGTTGATCTTATGAGAGATCTTACATATCTAATGAGATCTTATAAGAAGGTGAATTTCTATGATTGCCACTCCCATGACAGGCTAGCTTTTAGGTTTGTTTGTTTGTTTATTTTTTTATTTTTTATTTTTTTGAGACAGGGTTTCTCTGTGTAACCTTGGCTGTCCTGCACTCACTTTGTGACCAGGCGGGCCTCAAATTTACTGTGATCTGCCTGCCTCTGCCTCCCAAGTGCTGGGATTAAAGGCGTGCACCACCACACCCAACATTGACAATCTGTAGCTTTTAAAATAGTTCCCACTTGGCTTTAAAATGTGGTCTAAAGAGTTATCTACTTATGTCATGTTCACATAAAATAGCCAACTAGCAAATCTATTTTTGTGTACTTTCTTTCTTGCTGGAGAAAATTATCTGTTAGGAAAATAAGTATTTTTAGCCTCTGCCTAGTGCTGGTAGCAGCTTCAATGGTAATATGACCAATAATTTCTTAGTTTTTTGCCTAAAGCATTGTTAGTCTTTTATGCATATTTATTTTATTTTGTGTCTTGGACCTTCTAACACTTAATAATATAATTTACTTTGATTAGTCTGCACATGAGACTCTCCAGGACTCAATTTAAAAAAATTAATGCATTTAATTTTGGTAGAAGTATGCAACAAGACACCAGGTGACTCAGCTAAGTAAAAGAAGGGTTCCTAATTATGCTTCTTAATCAAAATGTGCTCTGAGTGCCCTTCTGGGGTTACCTTCTGCAGAAATCTAGAGCCATTGAGGAATGCTGACTCAGTTTTCCCCAATTGAAAAATGGGGAATATCTGTATTTAAAGCACCCTGAAGTTTCTAAATATTTAAAATTCATATTCACAACTCTTCCCAGAGCATAGTGTTTAGGGATGCTTAAATGACTCCCCACCCCCAGGCAGGATTCTGAATTCCATTCAGTATCACCTGCTGTTTTATTGCACATTTGTTCATAATTGCTTTTGTGTAACTAGAGTTTGTGGGGTAAAATAAAAAAGAGTAGTTATATCTTCAGATATAGAGTCCACTGAGCACCTGGGCATTATTTTAAAACTTATTCAAAAATGGATTAACTGATAGTTTTTCTTCTTTCTCATAATAAGATTTTTCTCATTAGACTGGATTTATTCATTCTGTTTCCTCTTCACGTTGTAGATTGTTATATGAGAATAAATGATAGGTCTTCCCAGA
The DNA here is from genome assembly GCF_903995435.1 of Acomys russatus. Taxonomy (NCBI): domain Eukaryota; kingdom Metazoa; phylum Chordata; class Mammalia; order Rodentia; family Muridae; genus Acomys; species Acomys russatus. The sequence goes on from NC_067158.1 coordinate 44,480,731, forward strand.
GGGACTTAAGCATGATGAAGCCACACAACGTCTCCTCTCATTTGTCAGTAGCACACCGATGAAGAAAACACCTATTATTTTAGAGATGATCTCTTAATATAGGTCAACTTGGTCTTCAACTCTCAATCCCCCTGCTTTAGCCTTCTGAGCGCTAGGGTATACAGGTAAGCGTTGTGATACCCAGTTAAGCAGGTAAATTTATAACAAATGTTCTGGGTAAACAAATGTTTTTAGAGAAGGCGTGAGGCATCTTTCCAGAGGCCAGGCCCAGTGGCCAGATTCAAGGAGGAAACTGTAATTGAAACGAAGCTTCAACTTAGCATGTTTGTTAGAGATGCCGTTTAAACTCTGGTTATTAGACACTAGAAGTAGACTTCTCGTTTGGGATTTCTAGGAAGGTATGTAAGAGTGAATAAATTCTGAGGTGTATGTGAGTTTTTCATAAAAATAACAGAAAAATATTTTTTTCACCTAAAAATCTGAAGGCAAGAGAGTGACTAAAAACTGGGGAATTGAAAAATGGAGCTTGGAGATTGCATGGAATTTTCTAAGGCAAAACTTTAAGATTAGTGGGAATAGAAATTCATGAAAGAATTTTGGTCATAAGTAGATTTTGGATGGTGGCTTAAAAGATACGTCAAGGGGCTGTGTTAGAAGCGCCATCGCAACTGTGGTCCGTGAGCGAGCACTGTTGGTGTAACTCAGAACTTGGTACACATACAGCCTTTGGCTTTACCTGGCACCATAACATTAAAAACTTCTGTGTACTGGACTTGGTGTGGCAATTATGAACACACAACAGTTGTGACCACTTGCCCTTGTAACGTCTCCCCCACTCCCGTACACACACATACAAAAGTAGGAGTGAGAACAGTTAGGAAGAAAAAGGTGGCCTTCGAAGTGGGAGGTTATAAGAGAAAGTAATCAGGGGGAGAGGAGTCTGACCACAGCACAGTGTATACAAATAAGAAACTATCAACAAAACAACGCAAAACAAACAAACATAAATGAGAGACGCATGGGAGAACAGCAAAATAAAAGGATCCAGAGGGTCCTAGAAATCTACAAGTAGAACAATATGATAGGCAGATTTGGGCCCAGGGGTCCCGCTCAAACTAAGGCACCAGCCAAGGACAATACAGGAGGTAAACTTTAAACCCCTTCCCAGATCTAGCCAATGGTCAGAATATTCTCCACAGTTGAGTGGAGAGTGTGATACGACTTTCTCACATACTCTGGTGCCTCACATTTGACCATGTCCCCTGGAGGGGGAGACCTGGTGGCACTCAGAGGAAGGACAGCAAGTAGCCAAGAAGAGACTTGATACCCTATGAGAATATATAGGGGGACGTAATCCCCCTCAGGAACAGTCATAGGGGAGGGGAATAATGGGAAAATGGGGGGGGGGGAGGAATGGGAGGATACAAGGGATGGGATAAACATTGAGATGTAACAAGAATAAATTAATAAAAACAAAAAAACAAAAAAAAAAAACAAACAAACATAGCAACCCCCCCCAAAAAAAACCTTCTACCAGAAAAACCCAAAATAAACACGAAACAAAACAAAAACTAATTTAAAAAATCCTTTGGAGGACGTTATGTATACTCCTGTGTGAGAGACAATGATCCTAAAAATATTTTCCCTTTATAAATATTTCAGAGCATGCAGTTTCCCTTCTCTTCTCATATAGAAGACTGCAGTGTTTGCTTCTTCGCTAAAAAAGTGTTTGCATATGGATGTAATAAAAATTGTTATAAGACAGATAAATAAATGCTATAATACTTCTATTTGTAGGAAGAAATAGTAAGACATGCTAAACTCTAATCTATGCTTGCAAAGGAATCATGAAAAGTCTGAAGTGTGGGTGTGTGGTGTTATTAATTTTCTTGACATCCTCTTGTTTTGCTAGTAGTAAAGGAGGTAGATGTATATACCCTAGGCCATGGGTTCGTACAAATCTCATAATGAACAATTGGAAATAGAATCATGGCCACAATTCCTGCTGCTTCTAGAATGAACAAATGTTAATAAGTGAATTTCTTTAGAAAGTCAAGGGGAGAGATAGGTCAGTTACATTTGAAAATACTTGTGTTTACTTCTGGCTCCTGGTCATCCATGTAAGGGACTTAGAAGCCAATGTAAAGGATTCCTAATAGCAAAAAACTCAAGACATTGGGAAACTCACTAGTTTGTCTTTGATGGATCCTAGAAATGAGATCACAGGCTAGACTTCTGTCCTCCAAGTTAGAGAGACAAACAGGCAGATGTAGAGATTAAAATACCCTATGAGCATATACAGGGGGAGGAGGTCCCCCTCAGTCACAGTCATAGGGGAGGGGAGTAAGGGGAAAATGGGAGGGAGGGAGGAATGGGAGGATACAAGGCATGAGATAACAATTGAGATGTAATATGAATAAATTAATAAAATATATATTTAAAAAAATTCACCAGAGCAGAGGAACATGAGCTCCAACTTTAACCAGAAGCCAGAAGCCTGAACTGTAACCAATAACCTGTTAGAAACCCGGAGATGTCCAAAAGCATTAAAAAGGTGTATGCAGGCCTGGTTCTGGGGCCCCAAGCTTTTCTGAATTCTAAGGTGGAGGTCTACCCGGTTCTCACAGTGTGTAGCAGAGAAATCTGCCTTGTGTTGATAACAGGAGGAAGGGAAGGGAACCATTTTGTGACTGCTGAATCCTACCTAACCAGTAAAGCACCAGAGGTCCTCTGATAAAGAAGCCATTTTAAGATTAGTCACATCATTCTATTTTATTTAACAAGACCTCCCTCTCCTCCAAAGCACTCAGTGTGTCTATGTTCCTGTATATACATACATGTATACATGAGTGTGTTCTTTGCGTGTGTGGGTATGTGTGTGTGTGTGTGTATGTGTGTGTGTGTGTATGTGTGTGTGTGTGATCCAGAGGTTAATGCTAGGCACCTCCCTCAGGGGCTCTTCACCTTATTTTTGAGACAGGGTCTCTCATTGAACATGAAGCGTGCTTACTTGCTAGTCTGGATAGCCAGTGAGCTTTAGGGATCCTCCTTTTCCCACCTCCACAGCTCTGGGGTTACTGGGGCTTGCCTCTGTACTCTGCTGCCACACCTGGTACTTACTTTATATACTGATTGATTGTGGGTTCTAGGGGATCAAATTCAGGTCATCATTCTTGCATTGAAAGCCCTTTATCATAGTTTGAGTGTGACCTCTGGGCCCAAATCTGCCTATCATAATGTTCTTCTTGTAGGTTTCTAGGACCCTCTGGATCCTTTTACTTTGCTATTCTCCCATGCTTCTCTCATCTAGAGTCCCAATAGGATGTCCTCCACAGTCATAGGGGAGGGGAGTAAGGGGAAAATGGGAAGGAGGGAGGAATGGGAGGATACAAGGGATGGGATAACCATTCAGATGTAATAAGAATAAATTAATAAAATAGAATTTAAAAAAAAGAGAAAACCCTTTACCAACTGGGTCATCCCCAGCTCCCAGATATATCTATATATTTATCTATCTATCTATCTATCTATCTATCTATCTATCTATCTATATCTACACACACAAATTTTAACCTTTTGAGGATTTATTAGAACCCAATTTGCTAGGGTTAGTCAGAGCTCATTTGAGCCCACATGAGCCAGGTTTAAGCACTGTGTCACATCTAAGGACAGCAGAGGCTGGGAAGCCCTGGTAAAGTCAGTCTAGTGACACAGGTCCACTGAAAGATTAAGGCAGAGTCATGCATGATAGAATCCTCTCACCCTAAGTTACTAAGTCACTAGGTTGTCAACATCTATTTACAATATCTACCTTAAAAATTGGCACATCAATGTAAAACAGAACAAAACAAAACAAAACAACAGCAACAACAACAAACTGAACCCAACCCACATACTGCCTGTTGAATGTGGAAGTTGTAAATCTCTCTGCTACTGCTATTGCTCCAGCCCCATGCCTGTCTGCTTCCTGCCAGGGTAATCTGGTACTGTTTCTCAACCACAAACAAACTTAATGAAATTCTTTTTTAAAAAAAATAAAAGTTGCTTAGTTATGGTGCATTTTCACAGCAATAGAACAGTAGCTTAGATATTATCCTTGAAATAAAGATCCAGAACGGAATGTTGAGGGTAACAAATATTACACTGGAAACAATTAATACCTTGGGAGGGCTCAGGAGAAGACTGGGCATGACTGAGAGTCTCTGAGCTTAAAGACGTAACATTGGAAGATTTCAAGACTGGAAAGTGGGTTGCAATCCTATGATAACCCTTCTAGAGTATTGAAGAATCACCGGAAAAGGAGAAGTGGTGCACCGTGAATACAGGGAGTGTAATAAGAAGGAAAAGAAATAGAAACAGAAAAGGAAGCAATATTTGAGGTAAGAATGACTAAGAATTTTGCAAATTACTGTCAGACTCCAAATCACAGATCCAAGAAGCCTAGAAAACACCAACATAAGTAATGGCCCAGAAAAGAAAGAAAGAATAAAAAATCCTCAATAAACTCAGGCATATTTCATTTAAGCTTTAGGAAAAAATTATAAGAATCTTGAAATAAGAGGGAAATAGCACATGGCTGTAGAATGGCAATGGTCAAAATAATATGTTGCTTTTTTCCAGGAAACCAGGCAGGTGAGGGGGAAACAGAGTAAAATGTATGAGGTTTGGAAAGAGAAAGAGATAGAAAAACAAAACAAAACACACACACACACACACACACACACACACACACACACAAATCCCCAAAAACCAAAAAACAAAAAACACCCCAACAACCTAGCAACCTAGAGTTCTGTATTGTGTGAAATTATTCTTCAAAAGTGAAATGGAAATAAAATCTTTGCCAACAAGTATTGGACAAATTCATTGTCAATGTACCTGTGCCAGTCAAGAAATGTTAAAAGAAGCCCTTCAGAGAGAAGGGAATACATCGGGAACTGAGGGCTGTATGAAGCGAAGCCATCAGAAGGAGCACGCAAACCTTGCGTGCTTTGATTTTAACTTAACAGAAAATAGTTGGTTCAAAACAAAAACTGCAGTGCTACATTTGATAATAAATGCTTGTAATATATGTGTATATATATATAAATCTTGCATGCCAATGAAGTCAGCCAGCATTCAAAATTAAGCAGATATAACCATCACCTCAATTTTTTTAAAAAAGAAGATAAATTACATCATCATGTCAGGAGATACAGAAAAAGCACATAACAAAAACAACAATAACAACAACAACAATAACAATCCAGTGTCACTCTTAAAAAACCAAAGTGCACACAAAGTAATAAACTAGGAATGAAAATTAACTTCTTCAACTTGGTAAAGAATTCATTTAAAAAGCCAGTAACTGACATCCTATGTGGAGGCAAGAATACCTGGTTTTTGAGTCAAAGAAAAACATCCTTTCTTAGCACTGTGTTCCAACAATATACTAAAATCACCACTGATACAATAAAAAAGAGAAAGAAGTAATAATATACAATAAATTGAAAAAAGAAATGAAATGACTCTGTAGCTGATATTGACTCTTTATGAAGGTGTCCATATTTTGAATTTGGTCATTCCGTAGAATGTAGAGTAAGTTCATCAGAATTTTATTTTGCACTTTCCTGATTAATGTGAGGTATCTATCTATATACTTAAAGCAGTGTGCTCATCTCCATGAGGTATCCATTCAAGCCTTTAAAAATAAAATATTTTATGTTCTTCTGTGTCCTTTGTATAGTTAGTATATAAGTTATAGTAAGTATATAGTATATAGTTAGTATATAAATTATTCTTTATAAAGTTAATACACAAAATCAATCTTTTTCCTTTGGCTCAGAAATACATTGAAACTTAAAACAAAAACTACAGTACAATTTAATTTCACTTTCTGCAAAGGGAAACATCACATCGGCACCTAACAAAGCATGTATATTATCTGTGCGTGGAAGCCACAAAATTGTGCCAAAGCCATGGGACTGTTAAGTAAATGAAGAGAAAGCTGGAGATTATGTTTGTGGATAGGAAGACAATATTAATATATCAATTTTCTCAACTTGATCTTGATTTATAGATTCAATGCAATCCATAACAAAATTCTAGAAATTGGCTTTCTGCATATTGATTCAAATATTGACAAGGTAAAGTATGCACATACATATGGTATTATATATAACGCGATACATATGTACATATATTTTGATTAAACACCAATTCTAAGTATAGCTGTCCATATGTGCATGGGTGTGGAGCCATCCACTGGCACATGAGACACCAATGAAGATACTCTCAGAAAAGAACACACCCATTTCTCCTGTAGCCATCAGCTACTAACAGCTCCTCATCAGGAGTAGGGCATGGCCCATACCTCTTGTCTCTCTTCCTGAATCTAGTGAGCTCATGAGTGCAAAAGCCACTCCATGTGCATTGAACAACATTTCACTGTGTTCCTCCCCATCCTCTGGTGCCTTTTTAGCCCCTTTTCTTTGGTGTTCCCAGAGCCTTGGCAGGATGACACATTCTTTAAAATGTCCCACTTAGAGCTGAGTACTCAGTCTCTTATTCTTAGCATTTTGACCAACAGTGCATTTCTACATTGGTTGCTGAAGGCAGAGATATGATTTTTTTGCTCTCTCCCCAATGCTTAGACCATGCTTAACATAAGGTAGGAGCTCAGTATTTCTTACCAACAATCTTTGTCCTGCTGGCAGTTCATCTCCTTCCCTAGTTCTTGCCTTATTTCAGTGTTGATTTGGCAAGTTGGCTCTTGCTTAATAGTTTCTATTCATTCACCATCTAGTGATATATGCATCTTTGCAATAAAAGTTTGCTAAGCATATTTTTTTTTATTCTTCTCTCATACATTACATCCCAACTGCAGTTTTCCCTCCCTCTACTCTTCCCAGTCCCTGCCCCCACCGCTCCTCGTCCCCTGATTCACTCCTCCATTTCCCTTCAGAGAAGAGCAGGCCTTCCAGGGATATCAACCAAATGCGTCATAACTGCCCCGGCCTGAGAGGTTTGACTAAAACTCGGGAGGAAGTTCGCCTGTTGAAAATGCAAGACACAAAAAAGGAGAGCAAGTCTGATTGATCAAGCTCTCAAACTTTATTAGTCAGGCAGCAGCTTTTATAAGTCAGAAGGCAGGGAAGCATATTGCTATAGCAACCTAGCTGCATGCTTTTCTCAAAACACAGGGAATTCCAGGCAGGGGTCATAACGTACGGTCACACAGGGTATCTGGCTCCATCTTTGTCTAGTCTAACTGCAGATCAGGACCTCCCGTCTGTGGGAATCCCCAACACACAGTGAACAAGACATATAACAAAACACAATAAGAGCAGGCACAAACCCCCATATTAAGGCTGGGTGTGGCAACCCAGGAGAAAGAAAAGGGTCCCAAGTGAGGGATAAGGAGTCAGACATCCTTGCTGTCGGGAGTCCACAAAACACCAAGCAAACAACTATTACCTATGTGAGGACCTAGTGCAGACCCATGTGAGCTCTATGCTTGCTGCTTCAGTCACTGTGAGCCCCCATTAGCCTGCTTGGTTGATTCTGGGGGTTGTGCTTTTCTCGTGTTCTTGGTCTTTCTGGCTCCTACAATTCTTCCTCCACCTCTTCCATGGGGTTTCTGGACCTGATGGAGATCTCTAATTTGGGCTCTCTCTCTCTGACTAAAGGTTGGCTATAGGTCTCCACATCTACTCCCATCAGTTGCTGGAGGCAGCCTCTCTGATGACGAGTGGACTAGGCACCAATCAATGAGTATAGCAGATTATCATTAGGATTCATTTTTATTGATTTGTTTTCCTAACATGTTTTTGGACTATCCAGCCACCAGTGGCTGGCTAAGCATATTCTTTATAGCCTAAACTGTGCTCAGAATCTAAGTAAGGAACAGTTTCTGATTCTCAAATTCAGCCCCTGTGGGGTACCTGGGCTCACCACTTTCATATGACTTTTTTTTTGAGCAACTGTAACTACTTTAGCATGAAGCATCTCTTTGGCTAATTGTGAGAAAGGGCTGAGAGCCCCATGCTTACATTATTCAAGATTCTCCAGGAGTCAGGAATGTGCTGACCAGGCTTGCATTTGTCAGAGACACCTTGATGTGGTGGGCAAGCTGTCTCGGTGTCATTTGCATGTCTCTGCTTTGGAGGAGCTGTCATTTTCACAAGTATATATTACTGTCCTCTGAGTGCCTGATTTTGTGAAGTTGGTAAAGTCCATATCCACTGAGCATGCTTCTGTTCATGACTTGCTTTATTGCCCCTCCATTCTCATCTGCTTAGCTCTGATTTACCCCTATAGGCCCAATGCCATGAAATCTTCAAATTAGAATATGGAGGTTTATGTGGGAGTGATTTACACCCCAGACCTTTATCTGGCTTTGCCCACCCAAAGATCATCACTTTATCTGTGGGGAAGGAAATGTCTGCTTTTGAGATATAATAAACCTAGGAATGTGTCCAGGCTTTGCCATTTTGTAGCTGTTTGACTTGAATAAGTCCAATTTTCCAGTCTATGCCCGAGCTTCTTTTTGTAAAATGGGGACAGCAGCAGCTGCCTTGCTGGATTTGATTTGCTAAGTCTATGTAATTGTCAAATATATAACACTGACAATGCACGTGTACCAAATTTTGTCATGAACCTAACAAAGTATGTCATTGTTATTGTTTGCCATGAAGTCACTATTAGTGGGGTTTGGGAGATCATTCAGTTGGCAAAATACTTTGTGCGCAAGCTGTGCATGTGGGGGGAGCTGAATTTGATCCTTAATCTCATACAGGAAAAATAATAAGCATACTGGTGCATGATTGTAGCCCCAGTGCTGGGAATCTGGAGACAGGTTTCCTGGGGTTTCCATATCAGGCAGTCTAGTTTACTTGGTAATCTTAGATCAGTGAAAGTCCCTGTCTCCAAAATCCAATGCAGATGATTCCTGAAGAGACATATAAAATTGACTTCTGGACTTACATTATATGTAGACATGTGCCCACATAAACAAACACCTACATCTGCTCACATGCGTGCGCGTGCACACACACACACACATAGACACACACACAGACACACACAGACACACAGAAACAACACACTCAAAGACTACTACTATTATTTCACATATGATCAAAGGTTAATTGCTTTTCTTACACTCGTCTGTCATTTCCAGAGACTGTCTCAGAAACGCAGGGGGATGAAACTCTCATCATTGACACAAAATAAAATTAAGCAAAAAGTAAATTATCTCCATGGGCTCCACGGCCAATGCCAGTGAGTGATCAGTGTTGTGGCTATAGAAATGAGAGTGACCCATAGAGGCCTGTCTCCCTGAATGGTGGGCAGCCTTTGAAGGCTTTCCTGTGACATGGAACATGTCACCATTGGAGCAAGAGGCTTTGACAAAGGGAAATGATGAGCTTCTTGGCCCTTAATCTCCCCCCTGTACCTTTTTGCCACCCTGACACCTTCAGTTCCTTTGTGCAGAAAAGGGGCAGCATCTAGCCTGCTTCACTGTCTACAGTGTCAGTTCCCCAAAGGGCTCTGATATCTGATTAGAGTCTGATCCCGGAAAGACTGACCTTTTCATTTTTTTTTTTCTCCCATTATTAAGGCAGACCTCGGCAGTTGAGGAAAGAACACAACAATTTTTGTAGCACAGCAGCAATCTGTCCTCTCTGTGCATTTATGCCTCCAGAACAGAAGGAAGAGACCCCAGCAGACAATCTCACCCTCTCCTGTCACCAGGTCCCCACACCATCCCTGTTTAGTCACCAAAAGCCTCCATTCATGTTTGCCATGACTTCAGCTTTAAAATGATGCAGTCATTTGGCAGAAGCCTCATTAATCTTCCCAGAGTTCCCTCACCCTTGTTTTATTCACCCTGAAAAATTATAAAAGGCAGTGTGATATAGGAGAGTGCTTCATATTGTAGCATGCTTTGGTGTTGGCTCAAATCCCAGCTCTATTAATTTCCAGCTATGCTTCTGGGGAAAAGATATCCAGTGTGCCAGAGCTCCAGTTTTCCCTTTGGACAAGAAAAGATGATAACACGTACCTTCGGGTTGTTTAAAGATTGAAAATGCTGGGTAATGAAGGAAGTAGCTGTTAGTTACTCTTCAGGAGCTTGCTCCAAGCTTCTGTAAAACCATACTCCTTAGCAGAAGAGGCAGTGCAGGACAGAACGGTGGCCATAGTGTATGTTCAGCACCAGGCAGACACTGTGTTAGCGAGCTATTGTCACCAAGCACTACAAGCCAGAGGGATAACAAATAATAAATTATCTCCTAACTATGGAGGCTGAAAGTCCAAAACCAAGATGCCTGTAGATGATGCCTGCTGCTAAAGCTCGGTGGCAATTCTCTGAGTACCTTAGCTTGTAGGAGTGTTGCTCTGATCACATGGCCATGTATGTCTTCACATACCTTGTCAATGTAAATGTGTGTCTCTGAGTCTGAACTTATTCTTGTTGTAAGGATGCCTGTCACATCAGATCGAAACCCACCCAAATGACCATATCATAACATGATGATCTGCAAAGACTTTATTTCCACATAAGGCAATATTTATAGACACATGTATAGGCTTTGGAATATCTTTTGATGAACCATGGAACGCACAGCAGGTATCTGTACAGAATTGCATTGTTTCCTTTACTCTGTGTTTCCTTCATTCTCTTTTAAGGGGAGTCCAGTTTTCTTTTCTTTGTGTCTACTCTTTTTTTCATGGCTATGGCTCTTATCTACTTCTTTTGAGAGAAGTTACTGTAACTAGACTGTTCTAATATTTGTCTATCTGCTTACCTGCCTGCCTCTCTGCCTCCTGCTTGTCTGCCTATCTGCCTGCCTTCCTGCCTGCCTACCTGTCTGTCTGTCTGCCTACTTGCCTTCTTGCTTGTCTGTCTGCCTGCCTGCCTGCCCGTCTCTATCTATCTATCTATCTATCTATCTATCTATCTATCTATCTATCTACCTCTGCTTCTAAACATGGATTTCTTTCTAACATGAAATTTCCATTTTCTTCACAGGCAGCAGACTTGTGTGTGATCTCTTTGGAAATTAATATATTTCAGATTCTTAACTTACTGAAGACTGAGAATACATTCCATTGAAGAAAAATATGCAGATCCTTTTAATTTGTTTAAAATACCAGTTTCCTACCGAAAGAAACAGCTCTATCAGCAGATGCAAAGTCATCTGTGAGCAAACCATTTAGGAATGTTCCCTGGGCCAACGACAACACTGGTATATGCACAGCAAATCATTTCAATTTACCAACTGTTCTGAAATTATCTGACCAAGCAGAAAGCATTAATCCGAATCATGGTACAAATGGACATTGAATTAGGGTCGTGAACCTTGGAGAAGATGAGGAGGAATCATCTTTCCTCTGATTTTGAATGGCCCCTTTTATCATTGTTCAGTGTTTTTTGCTCTTTTATTTGTAACTAATGGCACACATAGTTCAGGTCTGTTGGTCTTAATCTACAAACTAAGCCATTAGCAGGCCCAGTCTGCATGATGGCATACCAATTAAAATTAGGAGATTAAAGAGTAATGTTCCTTGTCTGAGACCAGTTTGCATACCAATGACAATTTGCCCAGCTATTGAATGAAGGGAGGCTTAAATGATAGTGAACTTGATATCATTAAATTTCAGGGACATTAAATGGGTACAATCAGAATGGGGACAATGGCCCAGTCAGCTGGGGGGGTGGGGTGGGAATTAAAAGAGAAGTTTGTTTGTTTTTAATTAAATTGTTTTTATTATTTATTAATTTATTTTTATTTGTCAAAGACAGTAGAGTTCCATCCAAATTAAGAGTGAGTTGGAGGCTGGCTTATATACAGAAAGTTCTAACTGTACAATCATGAGCACCTGAGTCTGATACCCAAATATCTTGTAATAAACCTGGGTGTGATGTTACCTGTAATCCCGGTATTGAGGATGAAGGAATAGACAGATTCCTGTCTCCTGGATGGAGAGACTACTTGAATCTTCAACTTCTGGGTCAAAGAACAACCCTGTCTCAAAAAACAATAGAGACTATATCCTAAGGAATGGTGCCAAAGGTTGGCCTCTGGAACACACACACACACACACACACACACACACACACACACACACACACACACACACACACACACACACACACAGTTGTACTGAGGAAAATGATAGTTAAATTCCATACTCAAGCTCTTGCTTTTCTTTCTGTGAATTAAGAAAAGTATACACAAGCCTGTATTGTTGTGAAGTATGGAACAAGGGAAAAATGGCATTAAGTTTAGAGTGCAGTCTAAGAATTTGTAAAAGCCCAAAGTAAAAAATAAGCGTTTCTGAATTTGCCATAAACTTAGAAGTTATAAACTGTATTCAGACATATCAGGTTCCTCGTGTGCTGTGTCTTTATATTCACTGATGTCTACGCCAATGTAAATCAGCATCCAAAGAATATTTAGTAAAAACTTTGAGCTGTTTAGAAAACCACTTAAAATAATCAGACTTACAGCCTATAGATATATGGTAAAAAGCCTTGTTTTATTTTCCTTGATTCTTTTATACTTTTCCAGTCTCCTACTTCAGCAAATCAGTTCTAGTAGTATCTCTGAAACTGAGTGATGCCAGATGTTTTATTTCATGGAACATGTTTTTAAGTTTCTGTTCCTTTTCTAGTGTAAGAGAAACATCCAGGTTTCCTACCATCATGCTAGGGCTTTACTATAGACTCTGATTAAATAAAAAGTAGATAGCAAGTCCTGTACAAATGGATTATTGGAGTAGATAAGAGAGGTAAACCAGAGGCCAAGGGCATCCACACGGTGGTACTTCTTGCCCATTTTCCTTTGATGGTTGGAAAACATTGAGGACCTGGAAGTGTGTCAGTTATCATTTTTGCCCACTTATTGCTGAACCACAGGGTTCATAGCAGGCTTGGCCCAACATCATGATTAGCCTGCTGCCTCTTGCTTAGGTTACAGAGTTTTGTTGTAGCGAGGGGGTAGCATGCACTTTCTTCAAAGGGAAGCTCACATGTCATCATACCCTGCCTCCCAACAACCTATTTCAGCTGTAGCAAATCAGATCTCTTAGGAATTTAGGCCATGATACATGTAAGGAGTTTGAACCATGACAGGTGGCTAGTTTTTTTTTTTTTATCATGGCAAATGAAACAGGAATAAACACAGTAATTTAGGGAAAGAAACAATGAAAGCAGAAAATTTAACTGAGATAGAAACAGACCCCTCAAGAACTGAAGGACAGGTTTTCAAGTCTATGCTTATAATTTCCAGAGAGGCCCAACTATGTTTAATTTCTTGTCTTTGAATGCCTCCAAGATACTTGCTCTTTTCTCCTTAAGTTAGTTTCAGTAAACATCTGTTCTCATAACAGAGTGTTGAGAACAGGAAAATCAACAACTTCCGGTGTCGTTTATTTGGATATTGTCCTTGTATGGGGACCCATTTCTCACATGGCTACTACTGTTAGACAAATTGTCTAACTTCTCTTTGCCTGTCTCTCCCTCAAAGGTATATGTATATACATGTGTATATACACGTATATACACACATGTCAATCGATATTCCTTTAACTGTTTCCTGAAGGCGAGCCTCTTTGGGTGTTTGTCTCTCCTTTTCTCCTTACTGGTGGAATATTGACTTCTCATTGCTTTGGAGGCAGATTGTGGAGGTTATTTGCATAGAAGGTGTTCTGTTGTCTGTACACAGTGATGTATTCTAGTCTGTAAGAGATGCCTGCTTGAAGTGTTTAAACTGGCTTTATCCATAAACATGATTAAGTTCCACAATAACCATGCAAATAAAATTTCAATAGGACTTAATTGTAGCTTGAATGGGTATAAGTGTTAGTGAGTGGAACAGAGAAACACATCCTTTTAAGATAAATGCTTTTAAGAACAATGGACAAGTATGTATAAAAGCCACTTCATGGGGTACTTTTCACTGACTCATTGCTTGGCTTTAACTACATGCAAAAAATTGGTTTTACCTGTTGTCTTGCAAATAGTCACTGGGAATGGCTCCTTGTACATCTGCTTGGCAGAGAGACAATGTGCTTGGAAGTACAGAGTCCACAGCCCGGGATGGAGTGTGCTGCACTTTGAACAATTCAAGCCTGCTTTGTCTTCATGGTAGATAACATATGCAGGCCAATCTGTGGTGTCAATTGGAAAGAAGTGTCTTCAGGGAGAAAGGCTTTCAGAAACTCTGGAAAATGAAATGTAGAAATAGTAAACAATCTCTGGTTGAAGACACAGTCTTTTCCAGCCATGGTTGTAGTTGGACTTGGTTCAAGAGCTCAGAGCAGCCAGTTTTGTAAACAACCCTTTCTGTGGCTATCCTTTGGGTATTTATAGTCTTTTGAACTAGCAGTTGACGTTAGCACAGCAAGAAGCTAGTAATTCTAATTTTATGCTACTAATCTCTTTTTTTTTTTTTTTTGCAACATATAGACTCATTGGCAGATGAATTTCCAGGGGCAGCAAAGAGCTTATGTCAAATAGTCTGCATCTGTAGCCGCCATGTGCGACTGCTGGCTTCCTCTCAGACTTGTGTCTGGTATTGGAGTAGATTGAAACTGTGTCTGAGCGACATTATAATTGTTTTGGTACTTGTATTTTTTGTTTCTTGAATAGAATTGTCTGATTGAAATATATCTCCAAGTTTATGGTGGCCAGATCTACAAAGATCACAATGTTGTAACTGGTTCTTCTTCTTTTGGCCATGCATTTGGCAGGCAGCGCAGTCTCAGTGGTTTGAAGATGACTTAACGGCCAGACTGTTTAAAGAGTGTGGCTGGGTTATAGAATTTGAGATTCTTTGCTACTCACAAGAGGAAGCTGTTGTATCCTGGCTGGAGTTCCCATATCAGTTATGAGCACTGGCACTAACTACAGGGATATTGTTTGGTGCTCAAGAACTGAAGGTCAGAGAAAGCTGAAATCCAAATCCAGGAGGAAGACCAAACCAACCAGACTATTTGGAGGGAACTGGAAGAGGGTTGACTATGCAGGGCTAGAGTTCTGTAGATGTTTTATTAGTCTTTGTAGAACAGAGATTGTAAGTAAGCATTATAAGACAGCAGCCTGCATCACTCTGTTGGAAATAAACAGAAGATTAATGTATGAAATGACAGAGACCAATTCAGCCTTAGCAGAAATGATTCAGAGGAGTCGTTTGTCTCATATCTCACATTGTGGCGCCCTTACTCCATCATCTGCCCCTGTCTTTCCTTGTTCTAGATTAATTTTGATAGCCTGCCTCATTTCTCAGATTTACCTGTCATGTAGCAAGAATATAGAGATAATTACTCCTTTGGTGTTTCCAAAGTCTGGCTCTCTTACTGAAGGGCTGAGATATTGAAAAGTAAAGTGAGATGACAGTATGTAATTCTACTTCTTGAGACAGGCAAGTCTTGAGCTCAGAACTTAAATATTCTCCTTCCCTCATCTGCTGTCCTCCCCGCCCCCCGCACCCTCCCCACCACTCTGTGAATTTCTTAATCATAGCCTAACATAGGCAAGTGGTTTTCCTTTGTCTTTTAACTATACTTTATGGAGCAGGTGGCTTACAGTGTGAACACAAGAGAAGTAGAGGATCATGTGGGATGGTTGTCAGAACCAGACAAGAAGGGTGCTTTGGAAAGTCCTAGTCCCACTCCTCTGCCTAGATTTCAGTCCAATGGCCTCAATGCTGCTGAAACAAATGGAAAATGTATTGACTGGATCTTCTAGAAAAAGAACCAGTGTGCTACTTCCATAATATTGAACAAGAAAACTCAAGAATCTGGGACAAACAGGAAGAAGGCTCCTGCTTGAGAGGGTGATTGTGTGTATGGCTTCCACGTGTTTGGAAATCTTATGGATAAGCATAGTTTGGGGATTATTGGTTAGAACATAACATAACAGTTGGTTTAATGTAATAATATCTATTTGTGCTACCAACTTAGAACAACAACAACAAAAGAATTAGGAAGAGCCATATTTCTGAAGGCTTGTACAACTTGGAAACAATGTGAGGGAAAAAAAGAAAGTTGAATCCATTGGAAAAAGACATGATAATGTTGGATATTGATAACTTGTCAAATTCCTGGAAGAGCCTTGCAGTAGATGCCTGTCTAGGGGGATGGGATGTATGAGTGGAAATTTAAGGCATAGACACAGTGAAAAATATAGACACAGGTGGAGAGTGAGAGAGAAAGATCTAGAACTGAGTTGGGGGAGCTTTTTGGACAATGTAAAACCACATATGGTATATATTAGTTCAGGCCTATAGGAGACTCAGGAGGGAAGATAGGAATAAATCCAACCAACTAAGATTTTATAAGAAGGTGACTAATTGCATTTGGCAATCTTGTAGAAAACATCTTTCCTATCTTGGTGGTGTAAAATTCTGAATAAGAATCAATATCTATCCTCTCTCATCTCTGCCACCTTAAAACCTCTATCTATACCTAAAAACATCTTAACCACTAAATAGCTTAGGTTAATTGTAAGACTAAATTATCAGGACTTCAAACCCATCAGAGACTTGAGAAGGAATGAAAGTTAATTACTCGAGTGAACCGGAAGTGCAGGTTAGCAGCTTCCAGAATACCTTGAATGTAACATTCATATGATGCCTGATTGTTTCATGTTTCTTCTGGCTGTATGTAATTTTTCTGCTTACGTGTAATAATATAAATGTATATGCCAATAAAAAAAAAAAAAAAGAAGGTGGCTAACTGTTGCTACCACTTTCATCCTTCCTTTTAAAAACAAACAAACAGACAGACAAACATTTTATCCCTGTTACCCCCTCTCAGGGCAAGAGTTGGCATTTCACTTAGGAAGATCAACAAAACAATGACCTACTTAAATTTCTTATGCTAATGTAAATAGATATTGCTTAGAAACTTGACAAGCAGTGTATTTTTGTTTACAGATTTATTTATATCACAAAAAAAGTTGAGGGAGCCACATTTCTCATGGAGAGCTGTTGAAAGAGTCTCTTCATGTCCCCAGTATTACTTAGTCTTTTAAAGCCAAATCCTGAAGTTACTGCTTTATTAAAAGAAGAGACTTGATACTCTATGAGCATATACAGGGGGAGAAAGTCCCCCTTAGTCACAGTCATAGGGGAGGGGAGTAAGGGGAAAATGGGAGGGAGGGAGGAATGGGAGGATACAAGGGAGGAGATAACCATTGAGATGTAATATGAATAAATTAATAAAATTAAAAAAATATGTGAGAGATAAAATGAAGCAGGCTTGTGAGATGCAGTGCCTGCCCTGAGTTGTTCATTTGCTTGCATGACTCTAACCTGTTTTGAAGGCAGATTAACAACAATTAACAACCCCAAAGGAAAAGTTAAATAATTAATTGTGAATTAACAGATGGCACCACAGCTACAGGCTGTGCAAGAAGCAGAAGGGACAAGTACTCTAGAGGAGATAATTCTGGCATGTTTCTCTCCCTTGGTACATTGCATAACTAAAGGTCTCTGAGGATGGGCTTTGAAGAAATCCTCTTAGTTTAAAAGCCTCTGATAGGCGCACATAAGTGTGCTTCTTTAACCATGAACTTGGAGCTGTATTTCTAAGTTTCTCTATAGAAAAATATCAGTGGGGATTTAATATAAGAAAGAAGATTAGGATGGAATCTTTTCTGACACAAGTTGTTTAAAGAGAACATAGAGAAACTGGGCCATAGACTCAGGAAGCCCAACCCCTTATCGCTCTGACCAACAGGAAAAGGTTCCCGAGATACCTGTAGAAAGAATAAAATGTTTACTTTTCTCTCGACTGTCATTGTTTTGTGGCTAAAAAAATACTGTGTTTGGGCTATGAGAGCTATTATCTGGAAAAAGTATCGATAATGTGTATGTGCATATATATTTGTATGTTTATATGTATATATGCATATATGAATTCAGATACAAGTAATATATTTAAAAACTATTGAAGAGATATTCAGTTAATTTGCTTACTAGTAAAGTCAGTATGGTGTCTTTTTTGAAAGTCAGAAGATTTACTAATAAATGAATTTATAAAAATTCAGCATCGAGTGCAATTAATCAAGTTAAGCTGAAAAAAAGAGGTTTAGTTAACTTTTTCACTGCAACAGACAGACCAATTTTTAATATAACTTATTTTTAACAATTTTTATTAAACATTTTACATATACATTTATATTATTATACATATATACAATAAACTACTTACAGCAAGAAAAAAAACCATGAGATAATCAGGAATTATATATATGTTACATTCATAGTGCTTTGCTATTAGTATTTGGCAGCCTTGAAGAAAACATCTTTCCTATCTTGATGCATCTAAAATTCCGAATGTAAATCAGTATCTATCATATCTCATCATTACCAACTTAAAACATCTATCTACACCTAAAAACATCTTAAGCCCTAAACAACTAAGCTTAATTGTAAAATTAAACTATCTGGTCTTCAACCCCATCAGCGGCTTGAGAAGGAGTAAAATTAATTACCTGAGTATACAGGGAGTGCAGCTTAGCAGCTTCTCAAATGAGAACATGACAGAGATAGTTTGCTACCTGAGCAGTCACCCAAAATTTTCTGTAATGTCACAGCATCATCTTAAGCCTTCTGGCCCAATATGTCTGACTGACATATTTGTGAGGCAGAACTACTGTGAGGGCTTGCTTACCCTGTCTTGGCAGATTTTGGCCGTCGACTTTGCCTGCATTCAAGCTTGCCCATTTTTAGGCAGAATTCTGTCAGCGTTAGGATAGTTTGCCCAGTGGCTGGTTTACCCCATTTGAAACCATCTCCATAAGAAAGTTCTCTGATGCTCATCATCTTAGCATGTTAGCAGGAGTTAACATGTCTTGTCAAAGAATCGTTAAAATAATAAAAATGTCTTTAAATGTCTCTGAGGTTTTTGAAGACCTTAACTGTTTTACCTTATCTTTCTATAGAATCATATCCATCTGTTGCACCTAAGATGTACATTCTTGTGATAAAAATAGACTCGTAATTGAAATGACCATAATTTGATCAACTAACAACTAACTTGTATAACTTACTTATCCTAAACAGCCTGTAATAGAACTTTCAAAATATTGGAAGTAAACCTTGTATTATAATTGAGTTATATGGGTACAATACTGCATATTAGAGTTGAAATATATATGATGTGTGTGAAGATAATCTTAAATTTGAATTCTATACCACTGTATCTAAAATTAAACTTATTTTGCATCTACATACAAAATTCTATACCAGTGAATTAAAAATAATTTTATGAGTAACAATTAAGACATTAAGTTGAGGAGTGGATTCACTGATCTACTTTTTGTCCTATCATCTCTATGTATTTCTATAATCCCCTTTTTATCTTTTCAACCCTTGTCTCCAAACCTAAGAATGAAAGATAGAGGAAAGGAGAGAAATCCCTGAGTCCAACCTTGTTTTCTCTCTAAATAAGACCAATACTGACTTATAACCAACTCCCAGTGAAAATAAATATCTATCACCCAAGAAAGCAACAAAAAACCTGTACCCAACCCACCTTAAGGGAAATGGGACATTGTTCTTTTAAGGTTTCTTCTAGCTGATTTGTGACGAATAATACCTGTGTGTGGGCCCAAATAAAACTGGAGAAAATGGTTAAACAAGCTAGGAATAACATTTGTGGTCCAGTGTCTATGTTGAAAAATTCCAGGCTTAATTAGAGCCTATGTAGGACTGTCTGAAATGCCAGACCAATTGGGACTGGAAGCTTTCTTTGAAGCTGCCCTGTTCTGATGAGGTGCAGCAACTGAAGCATTTGGTGCTGGAACATGAAGGATGCAGGATGTCAGTGTCCAGCATGCTGAGAGGGATGAATCCTGTCAGGTCTGATCCAGGGTCAGTGTCTGGTTTCTTTTGTTCTTAAAGCACATAATTTCTCACAAGCATTGTACAGTCCTAAAAATTTTAAGGTGTAAGGTGTGCGTGATGCACAGAACACTTAAGGCTGGTTCTCTGCTCTTTTGTATGCACAGAAAAAGACATCTGTACATCTTCATTCATGCCGTAGGAAGAATGACATCTAATAATAATTCACAGGGATTCTGTAGCCGACAAGAAGGACTGTGTATGCCTAGACATTCATGTCTCAGCCAGTCTCAGAGCTATTTCCATATAGTGGGATTAGCAATATGTTACCTGCTTTTTCTTTACATCCTGATGTAGCCCTCTCCCTCATACCCTCCTTATCCTCCCTCCTTCCCTCATTCCTCTTTCTCCCTCTCCTAGTCCTCAGAAAGGGGATCCCTCCTCACCTAACATCTGCCCTCTACCTATCAAGTCTCATCTGTACTACCTGTATCCTCTTCCTCTGTAGCCTGGCAAGGCTGCCCTGCCAGGGGGAAGTGATCAAAGTTGGGGGCCCAGAATCCATGTCAGAAGTAGTCCCTACTGCCCTTATGTGGAAGCCACAAGGAGACTGTGCTGCCTATCCACTACTCTGAGCAAAGGGCTTAGGTCCACATCATATATGTTCCTTGGTTTGTGCATTAGTCTCTGTGTTGTAGTATAGCTATCCTGTATTACGTGGCTAATATCCTCTTATGAGTGAGTATATATACCATGTGTGTTTTTTTGGGTCTGGATTACCTTACTCCAGTTCTATCCATTTGCCTGTAAATTTCAAGATTTCATTATTTTTAATATCTGAGGAGCATTCCTTTGTGTAAATGTACCGCAATTTCTTTATCCATTCTTCAGTTGAGGGACATCTCGGTTGTTTCCAGATTTTGACTATCACAAATAAAGCTGCTGTGAATATAGTTGAGCAAATGTCCTTGTACAGCAGAGCATCTTTTGGGTATATTCCCAGGAGTAGTATGGCTGGGTCCTGAGGTAGAGTGAGTCCCAATTTCCTAAAATAACACCAGATTTCCAAAGTGGTTGTACAAGTTTGCACCCCCCACCAGCAATAGAGGAACGTTCCCCTTTCTTTACGTTCTCACCAGTATGTGTTGTCAAGTGAGTTTTTGATCTTAGTCATTCAGATAGGTGTAAGATGGAATCTCAGAGTCGTTTTGAGTTGCATTTCCCTGATGTCTAGGGATGTTGATTATTTCCTTAAGTGTTTCTCAGCTATTTGATATTCTTCTGTTGAGAATTCTCTGTTTAGTTTTGTAGCCCATTTTTTTAGTTGGATTATTTGGTTTGGTGGTGTTTAATTTCTTGAGTTCAAATATTTTGGATATTAGTCCTTTGTTGGATGTAGGGTTGGTGAAGATCTTTTCCTAGTCTGTAGGCTGTTGTTTTGTTCTATTGACAGTGCCATTTGCCTTACAGAAGCTTTTCGGTTTCATAAGGTCCCATTTATTAATGATTGTTCTTAGAGCCTGAGCTGTTGGTGTTCTGTTCACAAAGTTGTCTCCTGTGCCAATGAGCCCAAGGCTCTTCCCCACTTTTTCTTCTAACAGATTTAATGTGACTGGTTTTATGTTGTGGTCTTTAATTCATTTGGACTTCAGTTTTGTGCAGGGGGATAGCTATGGATCTATTTGAATTTTTCTACATGTAGCCATCCAGTTAGACCAGCACCATCTGTTAAAGATGCTATCTTTTTTCCATTGTATGGATTTGGCTTCTTTGTCAAAAATCAAGTATCCATAAATATGTCACTTTATGTCTGGGCCTTCATTCTACTCCACTGATCAACCAGCCTGTGTCTATACCGGTACGATGCTGTTTTTATTACTGTTGTTCTATAGTACAGCCTGAGATGCAGGATGGAGATTCCTCCAGCCTAAAGCTGCTCAGGGAATGGCAACTGATGTGAAGTGTGGCCTGTGCAGGTTTCTGCTCTGCCTGTGTAGTCTGTGACCTAGATGGGCCAGTCCAATAAGCTGCAGGTGGGCAGTGAGAGATAGGAGCCCAAAGATGCTCACAGGGCAGCAGCTAATGTGGAGTGTGACCCATACAGGTCTCTGATCAACCTGTCTGCTCTGTGTGCTAGCTGCATGAGACCAGTTTTCAGGTGGGTGGAGAGAGATCTGAGCCTGAAGCTGCTTGCAGGATGGCCGCTAATGTGCAGTGTGGCTGGTGCCTGGACTCCACTCTGCTTGTATGTTCAGTATCACAGATGGCTGGCAAGTTGCTGGGTGGCTGAGAGAGATAGGAGCACAAAGCTGCTCTAGTGCTCTACATGCCTTTTCGAGATGCCAGGGCTCTGCCTATCTCCTCTGTGACCCAGAGGCCCTGGCCTAGGCCAGTAAACAGCTGGTGGGAGGAGAGAGATCAGAGCCTGAAGTGGCTTGTAGGATGGCAGAGCTATTGTGAATTGTGTCCTGCCTGCACCAAGACTCAGCTCTGCTTGTCTGCTCTTTGTCCCAGATCCGGTAAGTAGCAGATAGGCAGAGAGAGCCCAAAGCTACACAGGTGTCTCCCAGTCTTTCTCTAGATGGTGGCTAATGGGGTTTGTCCCCCCGGGACTTTTCTGTGGGTCAGATGGGTTGCCAGGAATAGGACCCACCCGTTCTCCACACAGTGTGGATCCCCCTCACCTTGGAATCAGCAGCACTGGCATTTTGCAGCTCTCAGTCTGGTCTTTAGGTAGCTGTGCAATCCTGGTTGTCCTGCTCATAAGAAGCGGTATGTGATTGGCTCTGCCATCTTGGATCTTTCCCCAATATGCTGTCTTTTGATCTGTGCAATTCCTGACACACAGGGGAGGAAACTCATGTGAAAACAGAATTCACCATGTAAAGAATATTGTTGCATTTTATTCAGGAGACATTTAATAAACTCTGGGTATAATTCAAACACTTACCTTTAGAGTCCCAAAATCACGCAAGAGTTCTGATTTGTTAATCATAAAAGTAAAAGACTTGAAAATACTTCAACTAATTCTTTAGAGTGACCTTAGAATGTCTTCTAGTAATTAGTTAAAGAGGTCAATTTATCTATAATGTGGCCTTTAGATTAAAGCAGTTAAGATTCTTAACTTCTTTGTCACTGAGGCCCTGGAAGCACCTAGGAACTCAACAGAGAAAGGCCTCTGCCTACTGTGAATGTGACAGAGGTTGAGGCCATCCTAATAAGTGGTGTTTTACAAGGCCTCTAGATGGTTTTGGTAAGGTGCTTTCTGGATCAAGGTAAGATAGTTAGAGAGAGGAACTGGGGCTTTGGGACTCAAACACACACACACACACACAAAGACACACACACACACACACACACACACACACACATTGGTTTCTGAAGAAATCAGCATCAGTTTTTGAGTACTTAGAGAAGCAGAGAGAAGCAATCAGGAAGCCCCTGTGTGCCTTTGGACTATTATTATATCACCCTAGCCCCGCAGAGCACTGAAGCCAGCACTGCTACTGTACGGGTCATGAAAATAAGCATAAGATGGAGTTTAGACCAGAATACAGATCCACTGCCACACTTCATTTACAGTGCAGAGTTAGAATTAAGTGTGAAAATAGTCATTCAAGTGTTTCTACCTATGCTGCGCAGGAATAGGGTCAGCTACTATGCTCTAAATGAAGTTGAAGAAAGGAACAGAATTTCAAACCTCGCTTCAAATGATAACCGCATTGTTAGAGAGCCAGAAGACATAAAAACAAGGAGCCAGTGAAACGAATTTCTGTTAATGTCTAAATTTAGACTCGCACATAAATGCTGCACCATTTCAGGGTCCTGGCAGTCTGGCTGGATGTTACTTGGAGCTGGTCATGTACAAACCTGCAGGATAGGGAGCCAATAGAGTTCAAGAATTCATCATTGATGATGCTGATTGTGGGAGTCCACACAGACATAATATACTAATGTGTCCCACTGAAGGTGCTGGTTTGAGCAGTAGAGATTAAGTGTGAAGCAACTGGATAGAAATTCTGCACAAAAGAACAAGAAAATTAGATAAGCTAGAAGATTATGGGTTATCACTATAGAGATCCTGATGCTCTTGTGGGAAGGAAGCCTTACACGTGCATTAAACAACATTTATACTTCATGTCTGTACTGTCAGATGGACGAACGCGGTATGGCTAGGTGCTGCAAAGCTTGTCTTGATGCCTGACTTGGAACTGTCCACCATTCCATTGTATAGATGTGGATTGAGCCTGCTAGAATATGAGGGAGTGAGGAGGAAGAACTGTAGACTGTGTCTTTTTTATTCAGAGAAATGAATACTGATCATAGCAGGCTGGTCATCTGCCTTAATGGTGATTATTATATTTAGATAAAGGCAATGGGAATGTGAATATTTGAATGAACAGATGTAAATATACACAATACAAGGAAGAAATGGCCGTGTGTCAAAAATGGAGGTTGTCTAAAGGAGAGGTTTGGAAGGCATACCTGATTTGAGATGTTGAGATGGATTGAATACTTCAGGAGTCAAAGAAAAGCATGCTGAATACAGGAGAAAGTGGAGTGAGAGGGTACCAGGGCATGGAAGACTGAGAGTGTTCAAACCTTGTTTGGAGCACAGGTGGCCCAAGGGAGAGTGGCACTAAGGTAAGTGGAGACATCAGTAGTAAGATGAAGATGCCCCTAACAATATGCTTTACGGATACTGACTCAAGGTTGGTTTTGGTGAATACAGTATGAAAGTATGGCACATGATGGTGTGTCACTTCTAAAATTATATCATAAACCATCTCTCTCTCTCCCTCTCTTTCTCTCTCTCCTCCACACCATTTCCTCTTGTATATACCACCTGCTGTCCAGTTAGCATACTCCTGAAGACACAGTGAGCAAATGTAGCCTCCTACCAACAGACTTACAAGTAAGGGGTCCTCCTGCGCCAGTCAAGCCTTCAGATCATCAGAGCTCCACCCAACAGCTTGCCTGCTGACATGTGAGGGCATATAACCCCCAAGGCCACCATGTGTAGATTCCTGACCCTTAAAAACTGTGTGCCATGATCCATTGTGGCAAGCTGATAAAGCTGCAGTTGTTTGCTGTGTAACAATCGTAAGACATTGATTTTATTTTATTTATGACACTCTTTTGAACCAAGGGGAGACATTCACTATTATAATTGGCTTGAATGTTGACTGAGCAACCTATTGAAATACATTCTCGGTGGTCATTTGAAGGATGTCTTCCCTGTGGCTAGTGATTATTTTCAGTCTTTCTGAGTTTAAGACTTAAATTCCAGTAGAATCAAGTAGCCATTCTATTTGTAGCTGTCTTGAAAGCAAAGCTACAGCTGCTTTTAAAACCTTAATAAAACCACATTGCACCATTCAGTTCCAAATAGAGGAAAGAACAGTTGGCGGATTGCTGTCCCCTTTTGTTCAGTCTAGTAAGCATTGGTGGAGCAACTGTGAGGATTGGTTCCAGGCTCAATGTTGTGAAGCGAGGGTTGTGGCTGAGGTACCAGTTCCTATCCTTTGTCACTGATAATGTAGGGTAGAGATGAGTTATTTCAGCCTTTGCCCACATTTGTTCCACCTGCCTTCTCTGGGCCAGATGGTGTGCAGTTGTTGCCGACAGTTAGGATGCTGGCATTGCAGAACCAAGAGACAAACACACGCATTTCTCTTCTTTGTGTCCTAACAGACACAAGCACTCTGTGTGCTGCTACACAGCCATGTTACTTTTTTTATTGCTACAACCCTATACTTTACAAAAGCAACCTGAGGAAGGCGGCATTTATTTTTGTCTCATGGTACAACAGCACAGTACACTGTGGCCTAGAAACTATGGTGGCCCAGAGCTTGAGGCACCTGGTCACAGTACACCTATAGCTAAGAAGCAGGGTGGGGTGGGGGGGGGGGTAGGGGTGGGGGTGATGCAGGAAGTGGGGGAGAGCAGCACTCTTGTTCGTTTTACTTTCTTTTTTCTTTTTCTTCTTTCTTTCTTTCTTTCTTTCTTTCTTTCTTTCTTTCTTTCTTTCATTCTTTCTTGACTCAGCACTGGACCATAGCCCACGTAACAGTAACATCTGCTTTTGGGTGTGTCTCCTTGCTTCAACTACCTTATCAAGAAACTCCCTCATAGCCATGTCTAGAGAACTTTCTCCTAGATGATTCCAGAGCCTATCAGGTGGACAGAACTGACTATCTTGAGGCTCCAGCGAGACCTCCTGATTTGAAGAATTTTGGGCTCTTCTGTATTAAGGTTGTGCAAAGCAGGGTAGCCAGAAGCTTGTGGCCAACTCCCTGTAAAGGCAACAACACGCTAGAGGCTGATCTAGGGGACAGAGTTTTTATTGACAGGGTTTTGGGTCTTTCTATGTTTCCATGGCTGACCTGAAGCCCATTTGTAGAAAGAAGAATTATTCTTTCTGTATTAGTCAATACAGTAAATTATTAAGGCAATAGTTTTCTTTAACCAGCTAGTTCCCCAATGACTGACACAGAGAGACTATGTTTTATTTTTTAAGCTGTAAGCACTATGCTGGGCATATTCTGTGCTACTCTAATCCTGGTGCTGTTAAAACCCACATAAAACCAATCACTTGCCAATCTGGTGACTCCTGGGGCAGCTTCTGCTCCAGCAGTCTGTTCCTACAGCCATGGGCTCATTGCCATCTTGCCTTGACTCCTTTCTCTCTCTGGCTTCCTCTCCTCCTGCTGCTCTTCTGTTTCCTCCTCCCTTGAACCCAAGCCCGGGCACCTAGAACTCTGCCTACCTCTTTTCTACCCAGACATAGGCTTCAGCATCTTTATTTAGCCGACCAGGCATAATTGGGGAACATTCCTTACCATCACATGGTTACAGAGGTAGCTCAGTATTCATAACAATGCCCATGACAGGGCAGTAACCAGGTCTCAAGGCACTGAAATCAGCGTCTGAAAACATAGTTGGACCTTCCTCCAACAGCTGTTATACAGACTTGGCTGGCCTCACACTTGTGGTCATCCTCCTGACTATCTCTGGAGTGCTGAGGTTTTCAGCATTGATCTGCCATGCCAAGCTTTGTGCTAGACAGTCTCAACACATCAACTGTCCCACCAAAGGCACCACAAGTCTGGATCCACTGTGCTCTCTAAGCACTGTATCATGTTACTATATTTATAATATTGGAAACAAGTTTATATTTTCCATAATTTTACATTTTTCTAGTTTCACATATTTCATAAAATAAGCAAGCATGGCTTAAAAAAAAAAGGGCTTTGAGTAGCTACACACAATCCGTTTCTGCTTCAGGTTTCATGTATATATACATATATGGATAAATGCATTTCACATCTCCCCCACCCCACTTTATGGCCCCAAATTGTAGTAGCCACTATTCCAGCCTCTACTTCCCTAAGTTTATAATTTTTAGATTTTACATGTAATTGAGATTATCTTAGCAGTTGTCTTTCTGTGCCTGTCCAGAAGGCCTCTTTCAATGCTATATCCATGCCTTTGTATAATTTCCTTCGGAAAAATAAAATTGATAATGGATACTATTCTTGAATTCTTTATGATCTCTAGGAGAAGCAAACCCTGTTCTGTGACAGTAGTGAGGAGGCACCATGTTTACTTTGGGAATATTTTCTCAAGTGCCTCTTATAACACACAGACACACCTAAAACAGATACTAATGTAATGCGGAATCTAAGAGGCACGTGGCTGAACACGCACACTTTAAGGTGCTTTGGAGATTTGGGACCTCACTTTGGAATACTGAGCTGTCTTCATGGTCAGGCTCATCATCTCAGAAAAGAGGGAGGTCAGCTGGGAGAACTGAGGTGGAACTGATGGGTTATCCTGCCAATGGCTGTAGAATGGTCCAGTCATAGTTGGAAGCCAGGAAGGCAGAAACAGCTGTACCCAAGCTGTCTCTAATTACATCCACCCAATAAAAGCTTGGTTATTTACCATTGGAGTAGGACTCCTAATGCTGTAATATTTTTCATTCTCCCAAATAATTTTGCACAATCCTTTCTTCCCCTCTGCTTAAAGCGGCAAGTGTTGAGAAAGCACATTTGAAGAAAGGCCTGTATCTCGCCCGATGTAATACTCATTCACTTCGTAATTTCAGCACTAAAAGAGTTGTCTGCTCCTTGAAAAAGGGAACAAGTCCTTCCCCAGAGTCCTGCTAAATCTGTGTCGTTGCCCTGGGAAGATGAACCAGCCAAAGCCTTTATTTGTCTGATGGCAGCCATCCCAGGGTAACTATGTTTCTGAGTTAGTCCGGGTGACTGCCGCCGGATTCAGGTTTCCACAGTTTCACTGAGGAATACTGTACTACCCCATTAGCTCTCAGGTTGACATGAACAGGTCAATAAAGACCTCATAAAGTCCTTAATGTGCTCCTGTCAGCTAGCACATAGCAAGACACTGGTAGCTGTTAAACAGGAGCTGGCTGAGTGGAGTTTGTTGTCAGAACCTTGTCACTGTTACGTCCCCAAACAGAAGTGTTACTGTGACACATGGGGAATGTTCTCTTTATAAAGCCCCACTCCATTAAAAATTGCTGCTTGTAATTTCAACAATGCAAATCGGGAGCATTAGGAACACGGTGGATTTACTAAGACTTGTTTGAAACCAGATAGATGAGTTGAATTCCACGCTCCTTGATCTTACTGACCCTGGTTTCTGTCATGTATCCCGTGGGGTAATAATAATAGAATAAAAACAAATACAAGTGAAAAATTAAAGCAAAACAATGTGAATGAAATGAAATAAAATGGAGGGAATGTCTTTAAGCTTGCCTAGTGAGTTTTCTTTTCTCTTTTGCCTTAGACAATATACACAAAGTGCTTAGCATGTTATTTAGAGCACGTTCATGTTCAAATAAGCACCGTGTATTAACATTGGGTTATTCCAGCCTGTTTACTGTTAGGGGAGCTGATGACACCTCTCTGAATATTCCAGTGAATTAATTGTGAGGGTGAGATTGTGAGATCTACAGCTTGCTTTATATTCAATGGTACATTTTATAGCCCCTTGGAAAATATCTGTGGGAGGCATCCTTGTAGATTGTTTTTTGTAAAAACCAGTGAAGAAGTTTATGATTTTTCTTTCAGAGGCCACCCCTTTCTCTACTGCCTTAGTATTTCTCCCTTGAGAACCTGACATATCAATCAACATTATTTTCAAGACTTGGGAGTGGTTGGGATGCTGTGCAGTTCACTACCAAAACACAGGTTTTCAGTGGGAAAGCCTCTGTCCTGCCAGAGAACAGGCAAATGCCGTGCAGAGCTCTTTGGCCTCACTTGTTTGCCTCACAAGAAGGGTCTGAGAATCTTAAGCTCCTGCCACCATCTGCCTTTTAAATCTTGTTTGTTTTCTAACAGCGTGTCCTCCCCGTTGGTTTAAAATATTTTAAGAGTATGGCTCAGCTAACATTGAGTCTTCAATGAGGTCTGCATTGATAACAAGCGAGTGTTCAAACTATTGCACAGACATTTGGAACAATGGAGGCATCTTTCTCTTTGTCTCTTATTCCTTTCATTGTGTCACCATAGAGGATGCCTGGTGTATTGGTCAGGACAGTTCAATGCCTGCTGTGAGAAACAGCTGTTTCCAAATGTGCGAGGCCTGCAGGAACTAAGTTTTCTTTTTGCCATGTGCCCTGTCTGTTGATAATGGGCTCAGGCCTTCCTCTACACTCAGGGTGAGAAATATATAAGCACCTTATACATGCATGGTGACTAGGCCACATGTTTGTTCAATCCCAACAGCACTCACATTCCCGTTGCCTTAATTATAGCTAATAACACGATCCCACTGAAACCCAGGAAAGTCAGGAAATGCAGGATGATGCATGTACAGAAGACAGAAGACCAGAAATATTTGGCAGATGGCACGTCTTAAGATCATGTACTCCCAATGTGAAACCAACTTTAGTTATTGACCCAGAGTTATGGAAGGCTCTACTTAATCAGGCATGCTTGATGTAGCCAATTTGCATCCGCAAACTTTGCTGTTCCTTAGTAAAGAAGGGATGGTTTAATGTTTTCTGTCATATGTTGTTCCTTCAGTTCCTGCAGCCATCTTTGTGGGCAGAAGGGTCGAGAAACAGCACTAAGTACTCTGTATTTTCAGTTCTGTAGAAAGTCCGTAATGTTTGTGTACCTAAGAATTCTTTGTGCTGGGAGCATCATATATAATATTCCCACTTGGAGTCTTAACAACCTCACGAGCTAGGTATTTTCCAGATGGGGAAATAGCATACTAGAGAGGATAAATAGCTTGCTCAAGGTCACAGAGTGAAAATGCGGTACAGCTAAATTTAATTCCAGCCCATCCTCTGAATCGGTAACTCTTGCTCTTTTCTTTATTTCTGCAGCATTGTACAAGAACCTCTGGGATTGTATTAACCTCTTTTAAAATTAAACATATTTTTTAAAAAGTGGTACTCGCTACTGCGTGAGGGTAGTCCAGGTCTTGTGCTTGTTTTCTGATGTGCAAGCCACATTTCTTTTTGTCTTAAACGTTTCTCCGTCTATGCTTTCAGAGGTTTATCTTAGCATACAGTTCGGTTCTAACAGCACGAGGGCATTTTTGCAATGACAGTGCACTTTAATTCAGAAAAATGGATGGCACGGTCGTTCTCCTGTGCTGGGAGATTTACATGTACTTCTTTCTCTCTGTTAACAGGATTTATTCATCAACCCCGAACAACACATGCCAACGGCTGCACTTTCTCCTTCCTCCATTGCCCCCAAATAGTGATTGGTATTTAATAAATAATCATCGTTATGACTGGAAATGCCTGCTATAACCTGATCAAACAGGGCAATCAGCTTTCATTTTAGAGAGCAATGAAGTCTAGCTAGTTTACTACGTCTTTCTCAGAGAGCTCGAGTTGGGGGTTCAGCCACAATGGCGCCATTTTATGTTATGAATTTCTACCCGTGGAATAGATCCAAATTAACATTTGATGACTTCTTCATTGCTGTCTGACATTTTTTCCCCTCATAGGCAGCGCCTAATAAAGAAATCAGTTAGAGCTATTAGACATATTTTAGAAGAATTTTTTGATGCACATCTTCACTTAGATTATGAAATTTAAATCATTTCTGCTATCAGTGTGAATACTAATGATGCAGCCTGCCAGATGGAAAGCTGTCATGAATTTTCACTTTTCTCTTACAGTGGGCTGTAAATCTTAAGAAAATGACTTCTTGGGTGAACTATGTTGATGTCAGCTTCAGTGCCTTATGTCCACACCGATTCCAATGTCATAAGTACCTGGAAGGGAGGCAACTCTTAATTAAATGTCATTTTCTTTTTCCACTATTGAGCTGCAGCAGCGTTCTGGCTCTCCGCGCGTTGTCTGCGGTGAAGGCTCTGCTCTGGCTCTTGTCACCAGTGAGCTTTTCTGGAGCTATTTGAATGCTTTGGTGTCCTGGCGTTTCTCTTCTCTTAACGAAAACGGTCCTCCTCAGTGTGCATTTCAGAGAGGAATGCACAGTTTCTTTAGCTCTTTGTTCTTCGTTTTGACAAAATACATTCTGTAGGTTTCTGCCTCATTTTAACATTTTTTTTCTTCTAGCAATTGATGTTTTAGTTCTCTTCAGGAGTGCTAATCTCCATCTGAGAGGAGCTGCACTGGATAAGGCGTCCTTTCTTCCCCCTGGGAATGCATCAGTATTCAAAATAAATCTTCCCAAGCACTTGTTTTTTTTTTTTTCCCAACCTGGGCTGGGGAGATTGTGATAATTTGCTGCTTATCATCATATCACTTAGATTTCTTATGAGTTTTTATTTGTACTTTGTTTTTAAGACTGAGCCAAACTTTGAACATTATTATGGCTTATTCTGAAACAAAGAAGTACATAAATATGAAATTAAGTGAAATATTGTTCAGATCTTCCAGTCCTTGGAAGCCCAAAGGAGAGAAAGGATTAATAATAGGTATAATAACAACAACAACAATAATAATAACAACAACAATAACAACAACAATAACCACCACCACCACCACCACCAAAATAGATATGTGATCCAATAAATAGTCTCATTAGAAATTTTAGAAATCCTACAGGTAAACCAAGCTTTTCTACTTATTGAGTTTTCCCACTAGTTATTTGTTTATTGATTTGTTTTGCCATTAAAGCAACAGACCAAACGATGAGTGTGCTCACTTGTTCTTGTTGTAGCAAATCACATTGAACTTCCTGCAAGCTTCATGAAAATGATATCCAAAGCACGATGATCAGAAGATGGTGAGTAACACCAAGACATGGGACACCTGGTGTTCTGTGGAGACGTTAGGGGTGTAGACTTTTTCATCAGTTCTGTTTTATTCTCCGTACTCCTCTCCACGCAGGGAAGCAAAACCCCCATCACTTTTATTTATTTATTTTTTTCATCCAGCATTAAGAGCCACCATTTCATAGAAACAAAGGCACCAAGAAAACATTTCAAACCATTAAAATAATTTTCTGACATGATTTCAGTAATTACCATATTTCAGTTCAACAATTGTAATTAAACCTGACCTTTAAGAAAATTATATCTTGACATTTATGATTTTAAGCTGACTTTCCCTGTGGTGACGGTGTGCTATATTCAGGTTCTAATGAATAGTTGTGTAGTGTTTACCTGTCGTCAAAGGGTCTCTGTTTGTGGTTCAGAGAGGACCACTTCAGCCAGCCTCCTGACATTGGAGGTATAATGGTGCCGCTCCGAAGGGACATTATCAACCAAAATATCAGGGTGATGTTGAATTTTTGTGAGAGTGTTTGTATATAATTATAGAGACAGCAAAAATCCTTGCTGGAAAATTTCAAAGAATAGGCCAAAAAATTAACTCAGAGTTTGAGTGCGGATAAGTGGGCTTTCTTGTAGAATGGTATTTGACAGGTGAACAGGATAAAGAATTCCAGCCAATGTACAAGAAAAGCTGAGTCAAGGAAGAGGCCAGCAGGGAAGAAGCAGCAGTGAGGGGACATGGGCTTCTTGGCCATTACAAGACTCAGTATTAGGTAGAATATTTTCAGTTAAAAAAAAAAAAACTCCTTCACAGTTGACTTATAATTCAAATCCCCCTTTCTGATAATGTTAGGTTACTTCTGGCCATGGCTAAACTTTCTAATCACCCACCACTGGTTGGCATAGAAGCAACAGGTTTGCCCCGGGGTCATACAGAAAGCTCCTTATTTCATGAAGAGGAGGTCCAGTTCTCTGAGATTCTGAAGAGCACCCTCTGCTAAGGGGTCCATCTGCCTTCCTTCCAAACAGGAAAGAACATTTTCTAAGTGGTCCAGGTCCATGTCTGCTTGGGTACTGAGTTCCTTTAAAATTTTATCCCCCACAATTAGGGCTGCAGTTCCAAGTGTGGGGTGTGTGTATGTGTGGGGGGTCTCGAGTGTCTGCCCACACCAACAGGGGAGTGAGAATAGGGAGGGCCACTGTGCGTGCTCAGAGAAGCCCCACAGATTTAGGTGGGCCTTTCTCTCTTCTCCATTATAGATGAGACTATGAACATATGTGTGTGTGTGTGTGTGTATGTGTGTTTGTGTATACATACATATATACACATTTCTTCTCCATTATAGATGAACCTATGAATATATATACATGCATGCACATACATTTGTATGTATATGTATGTAGGTTTATATGTATATGTTCGTAGGTTAGTCTATGATATACATATGTAATAGGATATATATATATCTGTATATCTATATCTATATATATATATCTGTGTGTGTGAGTTTGTGTGTGTTATGACATACACGAGAGTGGAGAGGAGTGAGCTCTCCTCCAGTGCAAACAATTCAGAAGATGCGCACTTGGTTAAGTCATTAGTGCAAACAAACCAAGTAGTCTCTGGTGCCTGGAAATACACTTGACCACCGTTCCTGGAGTTAACCTGCTGTATATGGACACAGGAATCTGTATAGGGTGAACTAAGTAGGGGTTATCCTGGGGACATTAAACAGGCACCCTTTCCTTGGAGATCCTCCGGGGGAGTGGTTCTCAATCTGTGGGTCATGATCCCTTTGGAGGTGGATTGATTCTTTCACAGGGGTCATGTAAGACCATCAGAAAACACAGGTATTTACAATTCATAACAGTAGCAAAAATTACAGTTACAAAGTAGCAATGGAATAATTTTGTGGTTGGAGGTCACCACAACATGAGGAACTGTATTAAAGGGTGGCAGCATTAAAAACATGGAGAACCACTGCCCTAGGGTGATTTTAGATTAGTCTCATTTACAGTTGTCAGGACTGTAAGTGGAGATTATGGGTTAATTAATTCCACTCTAAATATACTACGGGGGTTTGGGCTGGTGGGCTGGTGGGCTGGATGACTCTAGGCAGAGGTTTCTTTTGGATAGTAAATTTATGTATAATCTGACTCCCCAAGTTCTACCTATTTTCCAGTTTCTGTTTCCTGCTGGGCCCTAACCTTTGTAGATATGGGATTTCATTGTCCAAGACCATGGATAGGTTGTGATGGCTTCCTTTCTAGGACTGTGAAGGAGTCAGTATGATGCCAGGAGACATCAGTGTGCTGAGTTCTGGGGGCCCATTAAAAAGAATAAGCAGGCTACCAAGATGAGACTTGACAGTCTATGACCATATAGTGGGGGAGGAGGTCCCCCTTGTTCCTAGACCTAGGGGAGGGGAATAGGGTGAAAGTGGGAGGGAGGGAAGAACGAGAGGATACAAGTGATGGGATAACAATTGAGATGTAATCTGAATAAATTAATAAAATAAAATAAAAAAAATTGATGTCTAGTGATTTCTCTCAGTTGCATCTATGTAATCACACCTCTGTTAATCAGAGGTGTACTTGCATTACTTTTAGGAATGACACAGACAGTCCAGTTTGCTTTTCTGACTTCTGTAGCAGGTCCTAAGAGAAGTAGGACTGTAATGAGAAAACTGCAAGCAGGAGGGTGCAAGGAACAAGAAGACAGAGACAGGCTGTTTGTTTGTTTGTTGTTGTTTTGTTTGTTTTTCTGCTGCATGACACCATAAGCAGTTTCTTGCATGAGGAAAAGAAATGAAGAGGATGGGTAACTGCAGTGGAAATTGGGAAGGATTGAGACTAGTTGATGTGGGAATTGATGAAATTCCGGTTGGAGGAAGCTGGTGGGCGGGATCAGGAAGTCCCTTGGCCGCTCAGCTGTCACAGGCGCACCGTTGTAGGCAGTGCATCAAGTACTCCCCAGGTAGGAGAGAGGCCATGGGAGTGGAGGCAAGCTACTCCTTCCTGGCTTTGGAGATAGAGAGCAACAGAGGGATTCTCAGTAAACCACGTTCCTAATACATAAGGGAAGAGGACTTGGCCTTTGCCTTGTGTTAGACGGAGTTCAGATGGAGCTATTCGGCTTCATCTTGCTCATTTTATTAGCATAGTAGGAGGGAACATTTGGAGGACTGGTCCATGTAAATTACTGGGGTGAGGAGAATGTTCTTCCTCAGCACTACCTAAGAGGTGGCTGCCGTCATGGCTGCCCTCCGGCTTCTGGTGAAGCCCAAGATTGTCAAACAGAGGACCAAGAAGTTCATGAGGCACCAGTTAGACCGATATGTCAAAATTAAACGAAACTGGCAGAAACCCAGAGGCACTGGCAACAGGGTGTGGAGAAGATTCAAGGGCCAGATCCTTATGCCCAGCATTGGTTATGGGAGCAACAAGAAGACCAAGCGCGTGCTGCCTAGTGGATTGCGGAACTTTCTGGTCCTCCATGTCAAGGAGCTGGAAGTCCTGTGCTCACAGTGTTTCCTCCAAGAAACGCAAAGCCATCATAGAAAGAGCATCACAGCTGGCCATCAGAGTCACCAATCCCAACGCCTGGCTACGCAGCGAAGTAAATGCTTGCGTGTGTGTTTTATTGGTGTTTAAATAAAACCACAAAAACTGCCAAAAAAAAAAAAAGGGAGTTAAAGTTAAAATTGACAACCACTGAAATTCCAGTTGAGGCTCAGGGATCCGTCTCAGACCATTGCTTAGGTTGTAATGTCATGCATCACGTGTTCTGTTTGTCTGAGGTTAGGCCAGACTGTTTTATTTTTTCCTGCCTTCAGTGCTTAGATGCTTTAAATTGAATGAGTCTAGCTTTTGGAAAACATTTGCCTTTTAATGAAGGCACAGTCCAAGTATGGCCACTCATTTTATCGATTCATTGATTGTATGTGTACATATGTGTGCACGTGCATTGTGTCTGTGTGTGTGCACGTATGAACAAGTATGTGTGGAGGTACACAGATGCCTGTGCCTGAGTGTGGAGGCCAGAAGAGGCTGCTGGGGTCACTCTGCCTGTTTCACTGAGACAGAGTTTCTCCCTGAACCTGGGACTTGTGTTTTCTTGGGTAGCCTGGACTCCAGGAAGCTTTGGAGAGTCTCCTGTGTCTTTCCCTTTGTAGATGCAGTTACAGGATGCTTGTAACATCTGGTTGTTTGGGTGCTGAGACAAAACTCTAGCATTCTTGATTGTGTGGTAAGTGTTCTTAACCTCTGAGGCATCTCTCTAAGCCCTAATATGACTTTTTAAACCTTCATCTTTTAATTTAATTTAATATTTTTTTATGGTGGCAGTTTCTCAGAAGGATCAGTTTTGGAAGATAGTGGCCACTAGAGGCAGTAAAGACTTTGGAGTGAAGGACTCATTGCTTGGCAGAATTTTCCCAGATGTCACTAAGGCAGTCATCTTGGTGATCACCCCAGCTGCAACTACTGGGCAGAGACCTTGGACCACACCTGCCCATAACTGACCTTGAAAATAACTGGTTGCATGCACTTGAAGGTCACTATTTCTGCCTCTGGGCAGCTATTATACTAAGGGGTCTTCTATCTAACTGCACTAGGCCTCATCTGTGCGAACATGTTTTATGGGTGAGATGTCAAACAAGAGCCCCACAGCTCTCATCCTTGGTGGATTTATTATCTGGAATCCACAGCTCCTTGGCGACTTCAAGACCAAAATCCGTCAAAAGTATCATGGGTAAAAGAACTAGCCAGGTTGCCACTCTTGATGCGTTATTGGCTTGAAACTGTGCCAGGAAGTCTCAGCAAATCATAAATCTGATGGGAATTTATAGCGGCAGACAAAAGTGTACTCAATAACAAGGTGTCCCTATCACTTAGTGAGAAAAGATCACCAACATATTGAGACCCACAGAGCTGGTCTTTGTCCTGCGTTAAGACATCCTATGCAACTTAGTTTTAACCCAAGTTGTCTAACTATTTACTATGTATTTATTTGCCTCTGTCACTCAGAGCCTTTTCTGAACAATATCTCTATATCTGCCAGCAGTTCATTCTTCATCAGGAATGATCCTTCTAGGGCCCTTTGATTTGAGTGAATGACACATGATATTTGGATAAACCATGATTTATGTACTCTGGCATGGGCTATGGCAATTGGTGACATGCTTTATGGGAGATCACCTGTGATGAGGACAAAGGTCATTGAAAAGCTGTTCAGACAGAGTTGCTTGGCCTTAGCAGCCCATCTGAACCTCCACTTTTGACCTGTTTCCTGACCGTGTTTGCTAATTGGGTCTTCAGTGCAAAGCAAAAAAACAATGCTCAGCCTTACTAACTGTTTGTTTAGCCAGAACATAAAAATCAATCTACAGATGACCAAAAGGGCACAGCAAACAACATCCCTGTGGAGTTGGGTGGTTTTGGCCTTGACACTCAACAGATATGGTCTGAGAGCTTCTGTAACCTGTGTGCAGATGTGGTCCACATCTATAACATGATATTTGCTTCTTGCATGAAGATTTTCTTTACCACATGCAGGGCTGGAGGGAGATGGGTAAAAGTTAGAACCCTGCGGCAGAAGAGAATAGTAGTCTGGGATGACTGTTAGGGTCCTGTTGAAATAATTGTCTGTATTTGGATATTATTTCATGTACTTTTCTTTTGACAGGTAAAATGAGAAAGTTTTAAAGCTTATGGGGGAAAAGAATCAGCACACACACACACACACACACACACACGAATGCAAACACACATAGACACATGAACATTTGCATATATACATATACACAATAATACACAGAGGCATATACACATGCATACACACATGTATTCACACACATACACATACACACATATACATATACATTCATACACACATGTACACACACATTTCTCTGGATACATTTCTTAGACTAATCTGGAAGGAATACAGTCTTTGGCCACTTTTGTAATTTGTCAAATATAGCTGTTTGGATTCTAGGGAAAATAACTTGTACTCTCTGCATCCTGAAGTCCTCAACCCTCTAACCCAACTCTCATTACCCTCTCAGAGAAAGAAAATAATTGATTGTATCTGAAAATTACAAGTAGAGTGGAATTATTTTATAATACTTGAAATAAAAAAAAAATCAATCAAAAGTCAAGCTGCTGACTTTCCCCTGCTTTATGCCAAAGGAATGAAAGAAGTTCCAGCTTGGATTTAGGAACCAGGTTAAGGAAATGCGTTAGAAACTAGCCTCCTGGTGCTAGACCTTCTAAGGTGGAATTGATCAGAGGATTCCAAGTAGCTCAGTTCTCTTTATTTGGCCCTCTTACTTAATGACAGAATTCTTCGCTCCATTATTAGATATTTAATGTTGGAGTTGGCACCAGGCAGGGGACCTTATTTTAATCAGGGGATGTTTTTAAGGCTTGCAACAGTAAGTAGTTACACTAGCTCTAGCCAGAAAGGCATTTCTTTTCTCTATTCTCAACCAACCAAACCTGGCATACTTTCTTTTTAACAAAGGCAGGAAAAGGAAGAGAGAACATAAAGGAAGAATAAATCGAATATAATGTGGCAGATGCCTTTCTCGCTGCCTATAATTGTGCAAAGAAACAATACGGAGCAGTAAAACTCGGTGGATTCTGTTTGGTTTATTAGCTCTCGCTGCATCTCAAGCTGTCTCGCTGCTCCAATTTTAGACAACACATGACATCATAATTGCTTCTGGCATTTTACAGTAATAGATAGTGGTGAGAGTTGTCTGAGTTCTTTTTCTTTCTTCTCCTCTCACTTTGGAAAACAGCAACCTTCCATTTGCCGTGCATGCACATTTCACTGTAGTACTTCTGCCCCGCGCTGCCTGAAAAGATCTTCTGCCCTATTTCAGTTTTAAGGCAGTTTCCTCCAATCTACAGGGTGATTTTTGAGCATCTCACCATCACATCTACTGACTTATGTGGGACGGAACGACTGTCCAGGGTGCTGAGCTGAAAAAAAAAAAAATCAGCAAAATTAGCCAAGAATAGGAAAGCAATTACACTATATTCAGAAAATCCAGATCCATAAAACATCACCTGGGCAGTCTGTTGTAGTCCTAAAATAGTATCTCAAGTTTCATACTATATACAGAGATGTATTCTCTGCCTTGCCTGAATGACCTCTGTTAAGGGCTGAAGACCCAGCATACTAACCAGTGCCAGAGGGGCGGCTCTATGGAGCTATAAGTGAAAATGTGAGTTTAAAATTGACCCCAGCACTTGGTGATAAGGACATCTTTATAAATATGTGAAGCTGATGTAAGCATTGACTGCCACGAGGCAGATTAGCATTGTTAAACTGTGTCACAGTCCAAACACTGCATGCCTTGAATTTTTATTATGTCCCTTAATCTTGCTGAGCAAACAAACTATATTTACCAGCAAAAAGAAAGAGCTTTCTTTTCATGGCTCAATGTGCCCGCAAAGGCAGCCATTGGGAGAAATGGCAGGCTTGGTACCAATCAGTGAAGCCCCTTCTTTACAGACAGGAAAAAGAGAGGACCAGAGATGAAAAGTGATTTGCCCAAGGTCACCTCGCTAGTACATGGTGATGCTTAGCCTAGCTTTCTGGACCTCTTGTTTTTAGACAATTGTCTTCCCATTGAGACAAGCATTCTTATAGTTGAGCCACATGACTGTTCTTCAGGGTCCTACAGTGATACTGAGCAATTCTGTGTCAGCCACGAGCACTAGCTTCTCAGAGGAAGGAGCAACATTTCCAGTTCTTCTGCTCCATGAACCCTGACTGGCACATTGTAGCATCGCTTTCCCTCTAACCCTCCGAAGTGCATTTTGGGATCATTCCCTTAAGACTGCCATCACCATATCTACCGACGGTGTGGGCACATGGGAATTAACATTCTCCTCAACCCCAGACTTGCATTCATTTATAACCTGGTTAATTCTTTCTACTTTGTGTCATCTTATATTCCCACACAATGCTGTCATTTACTATATTATAAGTGCTCAAGAATGATGTTATATTACAGATGTTTAACAAGACGTTGAAGAGACTTGTCTCAGATGAACAAAACTGGCTACTCAACTAATTAACCGACAAGTAATGAAACAATTTATCTAGCTCTGATTCTAGTCTCCGTCTAATACCACAAAGCGTTGTCTCTTACTATGCCTTAAATATTGATATTGGTTAATATAATTCTTTTGGATTAATGAACCAAAGTTTACATTTAAATGCCTCCAGTTTTGCACCTAGAAATACCTTAACCTCAGGCATCCTGGGATGAATTTACCATTACCTTCTACAGATTACTTTCCAAATTCTGATCCTTATTTTCCAAAGAGTTATTCTACTCACCTTATTACTCAAAACAAACAATTCATGATCCGGGAACTATTGTCCAAGTCTGGCCAATTCTTTTTTCCACGTGAACTAACATAAAGATAATTATGACAAATTATAGAAACTATACAAAGACAGTACATATGGTATGGTTACATCTACATATAAATCTAGAAGGGCAAGACTTATCTACTGACCAGAAAAATCAAATCAACAATGACACAGTGTAGTAGTTTATAAAGGGAACCTTCAAGAATTGAACATTTTGTTTATAATATTTTTTGTTCTTTGGTTGTTTCTTTGGTTATTGCTTTTTGTCGTTGTTTGTTTTCCTTGAAGACACAGTCTCACATAGCCCATTATGATCTTGAGCTCTTTATGTACTTGAAGAGGGCTTTGAACTTATGACTCTCCAGTCTATAGCCTCCTGAGTGTAGGACCCACAGACATGCACCACCATTCCCATTTTATGCAGTGCTAGGGAGCAAAGCCAGAGCCTTGAACATGCTAAGCCAGATCTCTTCTAGTTGAATTGTTTCTCCATCTCTTTTGTTCAGTATCTTGATTGTATTTATTTAATCTTTATTTAAGTTATTGCACCAAAGAAGTTTTTGTCTGGCACAGCCTTAGGTTGAGAAAATTAAACACCTCTTCAAAGAGGTCAGTCATAAGAAGCATATGAATCTAAAGTGTAGACAAATGGGTTGTTTAAAAAAAAAACCCTGCTTTTTGCCTGTATCCTGGTGAGAAGTGACACACTCCTCATTTCTATTGAGTTAAATATGGCCACAGAACAGTCCTGGCTACTGGATTATGATGGAAAACAATGAGTTCAAGTTTTACCCTTTTTGCTGAAGAGAAAATATTTTCCCACAAGATTTCTGCTATTTTCCCTTCTCTAGTACTTTTATAGACAGACATTTCCGTGTTACAGGTTCAACTACATGGAGGATAGTTCCCTGGAGAACAGCAGAGACAAATCTTGAAGGAATATGGTTTTCCAGGTAACTAGATAGAGAGTACTTGTTCACCAACCTGGTGAATCATTTAAGGGATCTTACATAAGGAATCATAAGCTTTCTTCTTCTTTTTAAAGCCATGGTATTTCTGGGTATTTTATTATGAGAGCTTCCTCTTTGCCCCTAGTCATTTGGAGAAATATACTAAACAAGAATAATGTTGAAAGAATAGAGATTCTGTATGGAAATATGCTTCAAGGAGAAAATATAATGAAGGTTCACATTTTGTAAGTCCTGGAGAAAAGGAGACTTCAATGAAATATTAAGATTAGGTGAGGGCAGGGGATTTCCGAGGGAAATTAACCATGGAGTTTTATCCTCCCACTCAACCACAGACAATTTCATCCTTTTCTCCCTCCCATCATGCAGATGTAGAATATACTAATTTTAGAAGGTTCTTTTTATGTAAGCTCTAGTTGAAAGATGTTTAAAAACTTGTAGGGTTGGCAAAATACCTAAAACTATTTTTAGACCTGTTGAAATTAGCTATTACCATTAATCTTATTTTATAACACCACTCATAATCCCTGAAGTATCACTGCAATGACATGAGGATAATTGAGGTAATGGGTTATGAGTCATCCCAGCCTCTGGATGGCTGGAATTATCTGAAGTGCATAGATTTAAGAGCATAAATAGTCTGAATGCCATTCTATCCTCTATTGAAACCTACATTTTGTGGGTCAGTGAGTACTATTATTGATCCCTTTATGCGTCACATAATTTCCCACTTTATGCATGGTAGCATGATCCTGATGGTTTGCTCTATAGTTTAGAAAGTGCTGGAGCTATCTATGGTCTCAATGTAATGTAGGGAACTGGGATAGTTAATTTAGAGTATCAACTTGATTGGAATAATAAACTACATCCTTGGATGAGTCTGTGAGATGATTAGATCATGGCAGTGTTGACACAATCAGTGGTTTCTACCCTTTGATGGGTTCAAAATCTGAATAGACTTTTAGAGGGTAGCAGGACTGTGGAAGTTGAGGCAAGGTTGGAAGTGAGTCACCAGAGTCATTTCTTTGACAGAAATATCCTAGCCATAAACTCTTCCTTTTCCTTTCTCTCTCTGCTTCCTGGATGTCAATGGAAACATTTCAAAATCACAATGTTCTACTATGTTGCAGGCCCACATCAAAGGGGGAATTGATAATTAATTGAAACCCTGAAAAACCTGTGAGCAAAAATGAAACTTTGTGTATCTTAAGTTGTTCTCTCACATAGTTGGAAGAGTGAAGAAATGGCAGATTGACCCAACAGGCTCCATTTTATATATGAGGAAAACAGGTTTGAGAAGAGGTTATTGGGTTGACATTGTTCCCATAGATGATTGTAAACCCAATGTGAAAACTTGAGCTTCTTGAGTCTAACTCTGGAGTGATAAGAAGTCAGGCCTTTCTATTAGTAGTTTGCTTCTGGGAGATTTTGTTAGTCAGTGTCTCTGCAGTGTAGAGAGGAATGTTTTGTTTCTGGGTCCACACAACTGAGACTTAAGTC
Organism: Acomys russatus; assembly: GCF_903995435.1. Classification (NCBI taxonomy): domain Eukaryota; kingdom Metazoa; phylum Chordata; class Mammalia; order Rodentia; family Muridae; genus Acomys; species Acomys russatus. Next base: position 44,523,666 of record NC_067158.1, read on the forward strand.
CTGGCATGTCATATCTGAGATGGGTGACATGGGAAAAGTTAGGTCATTCTTTGTAAATTGATTCTTTGTCTATTAAAGGGGATAAGAATAATGCCAAACTCATAATATTTTGGATAGCACTAAGAGACATGTATAACATGCTTATCAGGTGTTATTTTAGTCACTATAACTTCTGTTCAATTTTAAGAACCCAAGTCTTGAAAATACAGGGGTAGAAATCTATTCAATTTAAAAAATTGCATAGTCTAAGTGAGGACACTGAGGGAATTATATTTTCTTTTGTTTTCATGATTCCTCATGAAAGAAACATTTCTGTTATAGAAATTCCTAAACCCAAAGGGCTTCAATTAATTGGAACCTAGAAACTAAAGTACTGATTTAACTAAAGCTTCTCATTTTTTACTTTGTTCATATTAAAAACAAGTTATATGTGACAGTTGGTGCTTTAGTTATTATTTAATGAATATCTACTTTCTGTAGCATATTTTGCTCAATGCTATAGAGGATATAGTCCAGAGGTTGATATTTGGCCTATCACCAAGCTATTTACATTTTAGTAGCTGTGGTAAGATGCATAAATGCAGAATCAATATAAAGTTCAATAAAAGGCATAGATTGTAAGAGCAATGAGAAGAAAATCTGAAACTTAGAGGATAATTATTTTTATTCTTTCTCATTTGATTTCTTTAAAATGTTAATTGATACATAATATAAATAATTGAAAATGCTATTGTGATACTATGTGCTATTTTGATATGTTGTGTATTGTTTAAATCACAAAACCACATTTATCTTCTCAAACATCTACAATGCCATTTTTAGAAGCACTTAAGCTGCTTTTGTCTACTTTTGGAATCAACCCGAGTATTATTTCTTCTATTCCTACATACTTTGAGCTCTAGGACTTGCTATTTGTCCCTAGCTGTCATAGTTAGGGTTTCTATTGCTCTGACAAGATGCCACGGCCATGGGAACTCTTATAAAGGGAAATGTAATCGGGCCTGGCTTACAGGCTCAAAGGTTTAGTATACTGTCATCATGGTGGGAAGCATGGTGGTGCACAGGCAGACATGGTGCTGGAGGAGGAGCCGAGCATTCTACACCTGGATTGGCAGGCAGCAGGAAGAGAGAGAGAGAGAGAGATTGACACTGGGCCTGGCTTGAGCACCTGAAACCTCAACACCCCCTCACCTCCCCCCCCCAATGACACACTTACTCCAGTAAGTCCATACCTACTCCAACAAGGACAGACCTCCTAATAGTGTCATTCCTCATGAGCCTACGGGGGCATTTTCATTAACTCTACCACATTCCACTCTACTTATACGATCATAGCCATATTGTGATGCAGACATGCATTCAGTCCAACTTCAAAAGTCCCATAGCTGATCAGTCTCACCACTGTTTAAAAGTCAGAAGTCCAGGGTCTCTTTGGGGTCTCATGACAATCTCTTAACTATAGCTGCTGTGAAATCAAAACAAAAGAAAAGCAGACTGAATACTTTCAATATCCAGTGACATCGAATGTAGATTTCTGTTTCAAAAAGGAGAAAAGAGAGCATAGCGAGGAAATACTGGACCAAAATAGAAGTGAAAACCAGCAGGGACAACTCCAAATCCTGCATTTTCATGTTTCATGTCAAAGTGCTTTTTAGATCTCCAAGTCCTTTCAGGTTTGTTGACTGTAAGAGACTTCTTTCTCCTGGGCTGGCTCCACTCCCTGTTAGCAGCGTTCTTTGTTAGTTATGTTACAAATCTGGCATCTCCAACATCTTGGGGTCTCCAAGGAGATCCAGCCTTCACCTGTACAGTTTCATATAATGGCCCATCTAGGCCACCATGCAGAGACCCATGTCTGACTTCAGTGACTTTCCTTAGCCATGGAGGTAGATTCTGTAACTGCTTTCTTGTTTCCTTGACTCTAAATCCAGAATCATGTGGTTGCAGTTGGCAATTTCTCCTGCTTGCTGGGGCTGAACCATGGTCCCCTCATTCGATTGCATCTTCACTAGCTTTCTGTTGTCAGTGGTTTCCTTAACTCCCTACACTTGGTTGACATGGAATTCTCTGTATAGTCAAGGCTGACTTTGAAGGTAGAGATCCCCCAGCCTCTGCCTTGGGATTAAAAGTGATCACTGCTACTCCAGACCCCAACCTTTTCTTTAATTCCTCTTCAAAAATTAGAAGCAGAGCAGAGTGGGGTCATGTTCTGAGGTCACCCATCATTCCCTCTACGTCACTTAACACTAGGCCTTTAAAAAACCTGTTTATACTTTTGGTGCTCTCTTTCACCCCTAACTGTACATTTTATTTTCTCTTGTTCAACTCAACTCACTACTTTTCATTATAGATCTGCAGAGTATAGCCACTAATAACCAAGCAGTAAACATCAATACTTTGCTATGTGGAAATCTCCTCTGCCAAAGCTGTTAATCTGTAACTCTTCAATTTAGCCTCAGGCAGATTTTTTTTTTCTTTTTTCTTTTGCACAAGGGCAGAAAGTAGCCACATTCTTCACCAAAATATCAAAGGAACAATATCTAGGATACACATTAATATTCTTATTTTCTGAAACTTTTTGAGCCAGGCCCCCACAGTTCAAATCACCGCAGCAACACTGTCTTCTGTGCTTATACAAGTATGGCCCATTAGACCCCTCTTAAAGCATTCAGCTGCTTTTCTTATTCAAATTCCCAAAGTTCACATTCTTCCAAACAAAAGCATGGTCAGGTCTATCACAACAATGCCCCAGTCCCTGGTACCAACTTCTGCCTTAGAATTTCTATTACTGTGAAGAGACACCATGACCACAGCAATTCTGATAAAGAAAGCATTTAGTTGGGACTGGCATATAGGGTCAGAGTTTGAGCTCATTATTGTCATGGTGGGAAGCACGGTGCCATGCAGGCAGACATGGTACTGGAGAGGTTGCTGAGAGTGCTCCATCTGGATTGGCAGGCAGCAGGAAGAGAGAGACACTGGGCCTGGGTTGAGCTTCTGAAATCCCAAAACCCACTCTCATCAACCCCCTTTTCCCCCAATAAGTCCTCTACTTTTAAGTGTGTGATTGTGTGTGTGTGTGTGTGTGTGTGTGTGTGTGTGACACTATATTTAATTAAGGCTGCTTGGATGAACATGAGTAGGAAGTTAGTACTTAAGCAAGGGCAAATAACTAAAGGCTATCCCATTGGGAAATGCACTGGGTAGTATTTGTCAAATTGACACAAACTAGACTAACCTAGAAGGAGGAAACCTTAACTGAGAAATCTCCTCCTTTGGATTGGCTTGCAGGCACATCTGTGGGGACATTTTCTTGATTAATAACTGGGCATAGCTCACCATGGTCAGTTCCAACCCTGGGCAGATAGTCCTGGGTTGAAGAACAAAAGTATGAGCAAGATGTAGAGAGCAAGCCAGGAAGCATCACTCTTGCATGTTTCTGCATCCGTATTTGCCTCCATGTTTCTACCTTGAGCTCCTTCCCTGTCTTTTTACAGTGATGGACTTTCACCTAAAACATGCAACAAACCCCTTCTTCCCCAAGTTTATTTCAGTCCCGGTGCTTTATTACAGCAACAAAAAGCAAACTAGGACACTTAGCAACTATGAACTCTCAATAGTTCCTCATAGAGGGGTGGAGCCTCAGGAACACTTTGCTGACCTATAATTGGATGTTAGAGAGCCCAGTCTGAAGCATGCTTTGTGCAGGTGTAACCTGTGTTGCCATGAGTTCTTGGGTGCAATATCCTTGTCCTGTCCCGAAGACAATGCTTCCCAGCGCCTTCTCTTGACCGGTTCCCTCTTCCATAGTGTTTCCTGAGCATTAGAAGTGGTGACATAGATTCTTTGTTTCGAGATGAGCTCACCAGAATAACTTATTGCTAACACTTGGACCCTTTATGAGTTTCTGCCTTCACTTCTGCCCAATTGTAATACTGCTTCACGGGCTAACTCTGAGAGCAGTACTAGCTTAGAGATATAAACACAAATACTTAGCGGGCAGTTTGAAAATATTTCCATTTGTCAAAAACATCCATAGATGGTTCCTTGCTAAGGGCCTATGGACTACTTAGGTGTATTGTTAGTTACCTTTCTGCTGCTGTGATAGAATACATTCACCAGAAGCAACCCACAGAGAGAAGGGTTTATTTGGGTTCATGGTTTCAGAGGAATGAGTCCATCACGGAAGCGTGGCTGTAGTTGTGATAGATAGAGCAGAAACAAGAGAGAGCTCCTGCTCTCAACTGCAAGCATGAAGCAATATGAAGTATGAAGAATGTAGCATGACATATGAAGGGTGCCCTGGAGTGGCAGAGGTCTTTAACTATTAAAGCCTGCCTCCAGTCATATACTTCCTCCAGCAAGGGATGTGGTTGCCATTCATCTACACGTGGTTGGTTCTCCACGTGAGCATCATCGCTACCCCAAAGAGTGATCTCGCAGCGGCTGACTCAGATGCCCTGGTTTTCCTGTTCGCATTTTGGTTACTCATGCGTTCTTTCTGTGTCTGATAGCATTTTTTTTCCCCATATTTTTATGGTGAAAAATCTTTATTCTGATCCTTTTTTTTTTTGTTCCCCACTTGGTCCTTTTGCTTTCACTCTCTGGTGCTTCTCTTTACTGAGTTGTTCCCTCCCTCTATCCCATCTGGTATCTGTGCTCTTCTGCTTCTGCCCCACCTAGGTTTCTCTCCTTCAGTGATCACAGCCCTATAGAAGACTGACTCAGGTCACAATCCATTCTTCCCAGGAACACGGGGCAAATGCTGGGGCCCCGGAGGTTTACCAGTATACAACAAACAAAGTGCACAATTCTGAAATGCGGTGATTGTAAGTAGAGTACCTGTCATTTGGGATTATGACCGCCGGAGTGTGAATATCTACAGAGGATCTGCATTTAGTCCCCAGATCCCTTTGTGTATGCTTTCCCCACCCACATTTTCATCTTCCAGAAATGCTTATCTTGGTGTCTAAGGTCACGACAACATAAAAAAACAAAAACCAAAAAACCTCTTTCTACTTCGTTCTAAAGTCTTATTTGACTTTCATACAAAGGGCAATGCTGGTGAACTTCTAGCACTTTCTACTCCCGGCATCCTAGCTAAGGGTTCTTCACCTTCACCACATGCTGAGCTAGCAATATTACTGGAAATGTAATTTTGGGGTGGAGGTTGACAAAGGCAAATCCATTCTTTAAAAAAAAAAAAAATTGGTGGTTTTTGCTGCTGGCAAAAGACATTGCTATCAATTAGAAGTGACTGGAATCTTAGGCTTGGGAAACTGTCTCCAGATAACAGTGAGAAGATACCAATTTCTTCTGCTATCTACATTACCTCAGGGGGGTCTCCCCTGCATGTGAGATTAGCTGAAAAATTCATGCGTGTCTGACTTCATAAACATTTATAGCCCTTATCCATTTCATCAGGAAACAGAAGGTTAAATTTTGTACTTACATCCTGTAGCCTCACAGAGGAAGTTGGCTTTTCTAATGTTGGGGGGGGGGAAAGCTTTCCCAGGGTGGAAGTGATACCTGACCCCACAGGTGTGGAGCCCAGACACCATAGCTCAGACCTCCACCTTCGATTACAAACCTGACATTGAAAGTTAAAAGACAGCAACTGCAGAACAGCGCAGTACTCAACTGTCTCCATACCTTTATTTTTCCTCACATTTTTCACTTTAGCTGTTACTGTCAGAAACAGGGTGGTCCCATCTCATGTCCTCTGCTAGAAGAGTGCATGGTTGTAACTCCTGAGATATTTCTCTAGCCCCAAGATCTTTCTTTTGTGTTTTAGTGTGACCCGGTTCCGCCAAATAGGTGACGCTGTAGCCTAGATACCCGCCACATGCCCTTTTTCCTCTCTGAGTGAGAAGTAGGCCAGTTCCCAGCCTGACAGACTACCCTTTGAAGAACTTATAACAACAGCAGTCAGAACTAATTACTGCACAGAAATCCAACAACACAGCAGTGACTACTCAGTGAGTATATGAAGCTGCCAAAAATCCAACAGCATAGCAGCCATTCCAATCATCCCTTTTATTAAGTCAGTCTGGACTTCTCTGCATTTCTTGGGAGGACAGTTTGATTATTTCTTTTCAGGCATATTTTCACCAAAGCAGCCTCAGTTTTAGATTTGTTTATTGCCCGCACTTACTGCTCTACTGATGTACAGTAAAACTTCAGGCCCCGAAGTGCTGACTGTGCCTGGGAAAAATTGAACAGAGTACATTCTGAGGGGAAAGATAAGCACTATCTGCCCTTCGCTTTCCCTTCTTTAAGAGTTTTCTATTTTCACTTCCCGTTATTTCTTCCTTTCTTTTCTTTTAAAATCCAAGGGTAATGTAGAACAGAGTCCAGGCTCTGTGTCAGAGACCATGCTGAATTAAGCCTCACTTCTTCCAAATTGCTGTTCTGGTCTTTTGGAAACATGACCAATAAGCAACACCTGGGCCCACACTTGTCTGATTCCATCACATCGTGCTGCTAGGCTGCCTTGCAAAGCTCTTTTCCATCATGATAAAGTAGTGTGTGTTTGGAGGTCTCAGGGATGGCCTGACTTTCTGGCTGTTCTGCCTCGGTCAATATGTCAATAATCAGTGGGGGTGCTTGCTTGTCTCCCTTCACCCCTGGCCTCTGTACGTACTTTGCAGTTGAGGTCCTGATCACGCTGGGCTTAGCTTCTGCATGCACCTCTTGTTAAACTGGTGGCTGCACTTTAAAATAATGAGACCAGTCAGGGCAGAGTGCTTTGAGGAGAGCACAGGTTTCTTTAGTGATCAGCAGTTCTTGGGCTTGGCCTCTGGTGTTTTTTATAAAGTTCTACCTTCAGACTTTAACTGTAGCCTGCCTGTCCTGAGCATTGAGTGTGTTCACTGAGAGATGAGTTTTGATTTTAGGATGGTCTCCTTAGATGTAGTTTTGAGAGTGTTTCTGAAAGGGTGTGTAGGCCAAACCCTACCATGTGGTCATCCTCTAACTAAAGGGTATCCGTGACAGATGACTCGTGCTTGAGAAAGGGACGTGGGATATTATGTTTGTTCTCCATATAAAGAATTAAAAAAAAAAAACTTTCCTTGATAACAACTAGTGTACTCCAGATGGTCTTAAACCAAAATAATATTACTGTAACTAAACTGAAAAAACAAAAAAGCTTGTGACCTTTCTTTGTGTGAGGAATCACAAACATGCCCTTTGGTAGCTCAATAGAACTATTACGTGGAATTTAAAATCCATTCATAAGGGTTAGAGGAGATGGTAAATGTATCTATTACATAAGGCCTATTAAACAGAATTAAGGCAGTTAATGTAGTAATTGCAAGTAAATGGTGACCATTATTGTTACTGTTGCTCTCTTGAAAATTCAAGGCTTGGAATGTGCTCAGTTGGTCGAGTTGTTGCTTCCATGCACAAAGCACTGGGTTAGGTCTTCTGCAAAGCTAGTATAGTGATGAATGTGTGGAACCCCAGGCCTTGAGTGGTGGGAGCATAATGTTTCATTTTATTGCTGTGATAAAGCATGCTGACTAAAACAACTTGGAGAGGAAAGGGTTTTTGTTTTTGTTTTTGTTTTTGTTTTCATCTTACACTTCCACGTCACACATCCCATCACTGAGGGAAACCAAAGAAAGAAGCTAGTTAGCAACTCAGAGCTGAAACTCTGGAGGGGCCCTGCTTGATGGCCCACTCTCTGACCCACTCTGGGTCGTTCATGGGCTTTTGGTGCTACTTGCCCAGGAGACTGCCTCCCACAAAGTGGACTGAGGGTGCTTCCATCAACTAAGACAATCCCTCATTGACATGTCCACACACTGACTCAATTGCCACTAAAGACACTCTTTTTGAGTGAGTCTTGCCTGTGACAAGTTAATGCTAACTAGGTTCACATCTTTGGTTACACAGAAAGTTGGAAGCCAATTCTGAAGGATGTATGAAACTCAATCTAAATAACAACAGCTACCACCACAACAGAATCGGTATTTGGGGAAAGGTAGGCACATTCATTGCTTCTCTGCTGATGACTTTTAGACAAGAAAAAGGACAAACTTTGATAAGATACTGATTAGTGCTCCCATGTCTTAAATAATTTGAGCAAAGCAATTGTGCTACTTTCACAAAAATCACGTTGTAAATTTTTTGATGTTCTTCTTAACAAGAAATGTAGTGGCATTTCATTTTTCCAGCTGAATATGGGCACACTGCAGCTACCTGCTTGCACTGAATGAAACAGAGTTGTAGTGCCCATGACTAGGTCATAAAAGCCAGTATACTAGACAGCGTCCAGCTTTTCAATGCTTCATTGGGATTCAGTCACATAAAGAAAGTTGGCCGACAGCACCCCATGACGTTCCAGCTGAGACCGATGATCAAGGGCAAGACTTATGAACAAGAATGTTTTAGAGATGACTCTAGTCCCTGCCACCATGTGATTATAGCCACATTATAGCACTTGATTTTGACTCATTCATCCAGAGTCCCATGAAATGGAATAATACAAAATGATTTCTGCTATTATATCTTCAAATGCAACTATTTCATGCACAAATAAATTATCAGAACTCCTAGTCAAAATACAAGAATTAGAACCACGTTCACTTGCTTTTGATCAATACTTTATCCCATTAAATGAACTTATTGGCGAACACTTGTCGTAAGTAAGAATTCACAACTCGCTTAGCTTGAAAGAATACTGGGGATTGTTTAAAACCATTTATCAGGCATAGAAGTCAACTATCTATCAGAGAGTTTATTATTTAGAGCCATTGTAAGCATACAACAATGTATTCTGAGCTCACCATCTAAATGTTGCGCTGTAGATGGCAACAAGAAGAGTCCACACAGAGGTGCAGCCACTCCTGCATGTAATTGACCATTGCTGCATGGCTACCTTTTATCAAGTTCACATAATCAAATAATTTGAACTTCTGCTTGATATTGGAAAGCCTGAATTATGCCTGAGGAATGAATTTATTTTCTGGAATCTAGTTCCTTTTGTGCTTTGTCAACGGAATTGAAATGTTCAGTTAAATGTGCACAGGAGTGCACGAGCCTGTGGTTATTCATTTGTATACTTTTACTGTTAGAGTTTGAAAGCTTCCCCCCCTCCTCTTTCCCTTGGAAGCTATTGGAAGAAATGGATTAGAAAATTGAAAAATATAAGAGAGAAAACCAAGGTGTGTGCAAAACAGGGGGTTTGCTGAGGGAGTTGTTCCTCTGTGTTAGGGATGAAAACACATACTACTATTGTCTGCTGCACAGTAGACTTGGAGGATCTGAGGGAAAGATTGCAAGAATGTGGTGAGGAATTTCTAATTTTTTGCCTTTTGTCCACTCTGCATATTTCTGCTGGAGGGACAGAAAGTTAATCTCCACTTACTCAGGTCTTTTTTGTCGTACTGCTGCCAGTGCATTTTGGTTGCTGGTTCCCCAAGACTGAGAGGAGGTGGAGGCTGCTGCTCCTCAGAAGGACAGGGGACACTCCTGAAAATTTGATGTACTAAGCGTAGAGCTACCAATCCTCCATGCTGAGTGTGTAGCGATTTTCTTGGCACCCTAAAACCACTCTCACTGTGACCCATCTTTGCAGTTCTACACTCCTCGATTTAGCTTTGTTGACTACTATGGATCTTTAAAGTCTTTGCTCTGATTTTGGTTAGGATGTGACCTTACGTAGCATCTATTGCCAAGAAGAAAAGGTTGTCACTGAACTCCTGGTACTCTGTGGTGCTTGCAGACAGGAGCCTGGGATAGAGGTCCTCTGAGAGGCTCCACCCAGCAGCAGATAGAAACAGTTGCTGAAACTCACAGCTAAACATTGGGCGAAGCATAAGGAATCTTGTGGAATAGCGGGTGGGGGGGCGGGGGGAGGACAGAAGGACCTGAAGGGGACAGGAGCTCCACAGGGAGGCCAACAGAGCCAACTAACCAGGGCCCAGTGGGGCTTTCAGAGACTGAAGCTCCCACCAAGGACCACGCATGGACTGGACCTAGACCCTACACAGATTCAGCACATGGGCAACTTGGGCTTCACGTGGGTCCTCTAGTAAGAGGAGCGGGAGCTGTCTCTGACATGGACTTTGTAGTTGGTTTTTCTCCAGGCCACAGGGGAAGAGGTTGTACTCAGTCCTGATGTGACTTGATGTTCTGGAATGGGTTGTTAGTGGGGACTCCCCTTTTCTGAGGAATAGAGGAGAGGGTATGGGGGGAGAGGAAGGGAGGGTGGGACTGGGAGGAGAGGAGGGAGGGGGTTACTATCAGGATATAAAGTGAATAAAGAAATAAATCAATTTTAAAAAAAGAATGAAAGGTTAGTTAACCTAGAAAAGGTGATGTTGCACACACTGGAATGTTTGAACTGTTAGTAAAGACAGTCATCACCCAGTACAGGACATCTTAGTATTTCTTTTTTATTTTCTTTTATTGTTAGTGACCACGATACTAGTAAAATGATTGTGGGGTGAGATTAAAGTTAGCCGTTTTCTCTTGGTCTCCTGGTTTAGAGTCGATTAACATGGGAAACACTTTGGTGTTAGGATTTCTCTGTCCAGTCCCATCCGCATCGTAGTAAGACCACGGCATGTTAAGTTTCTAGAAGAGCAGAATGTGTGCATGTCAAACAGAGCAATACAGTCCAGCGGCTGTCAGCCTGGCATCCTTTGCCGTCTTCATTTTGTTTTGATTTTGATAACATATAGTAGGCAAAAGCCCTTGCTGTAGTCAATCACACGCCACAAATGTCCCAGCTACAAACTCCTAGGAAAACTCAGGGGGTCATATGCAAGAGAAGACACAAGAGCCAGAGAGGGACTTGCTGAGACGGAGGGTTTTTGAAGGAGCGTGAGGAAGTGAGAGAGGGGAATTTGTTATATAAACGGATGAGTCTATCGAACAATAAAAGTCTGAATGTAATATACTATAGCTGAATGAATAAAGGGAATGCAATATTGTTTTTTTTTATTTTATGTATAAAACGTTTCAAGCCTAAGAAGGTTTAGTTTAATTTCAAATTTTTATATGCCTACACTTTTCTTGTGTTAAACGGTTCTGTCTTGATAGGTCTCTTTATATGAACTCCTCCCCTCACACACAGCGCATGGCTTCCTGGAGAAAGCAACCCCTTAGCCCACTTCCATGTAAATGAGTTCCAGATAGACTTCAAACACTGACAGTATTGTACCAGAAGACACTTCCCTCTTCACACCAGAGGATAAAAGCACATTGCCCTAGTGCCACTAAATTATTCTTGGAGGTGTTCCTTCCGCTGAGTTTATTGATAACATACCCCCCCCCCTTCTTTGTATCACACCCGAAGCGCAGGGGTTGGGGAACCAATGCACTGAGTTAATAACATGTGTGGGGCAAAGTCATAATTATTGCTAGGAAATGTGGGGCAGTTCTTTCCTTTACACAATATTAAAACCCTGTAGCTCATCAAAATGCAGTCCAATTAAGTTCAGTGTGGAGATAGGAGGCCTGATCCCTTACATTATAGAAGGGCTGGAATGTCTTTTTCCCAACTTGCATTACGAATGTAGAAAGGACAGGACATTGTGGCACATGCCTGTAATCCCAGCACTTGGGCGGCAGAGGCAGGTGGATCTCTGTGAGTTCTAGAATAGCGTGGTCTACAAAGAGAGTCCTGGACAGCCAAGATAACAAACACTGAGAAACCTTGTCTTGAAAAAACTAAACAAACAAACAAAAAATATAGAAAAGAAATGCTTTTAAAGTAAACTCTGAAGGTCACTGTTGACAGAAATCACACCCACAGGACAATTCCTTGACATTGAGGTCACTACATTAGGTAGTTTTGGGGAAGACAACTCAGTGGAGATGGATGAGTGTATAGGAAAATCCACTAGGTCCTACTTTTCCTCCACTGCTAAAGTATGTATCCTTTTCTTTGCTTGAGGACCAGGGGAGGGCATTGGGAGGGACTGGGAGACAGACTTATAAAAAGTAGCTGTGTTTAGCTTTTGTTCACACTGTGTGCTGTGCCAGACATTTGTGGGGATATACTGAGTGGTTGCAGAGGACAGGAGAGACATCTCTGCTATCTTCACTCCCAGGCATACTGTTAGGAGGGGGTGTTCATGACCGAATTGTGTGTGCAATTATTTCTGTCTTTCTGACAGTCTCTGTCTCCATTGTACTGGGGAATATATATTTCAAGTGTAAAGGTTTAAACATGCGTATCATGGATCTCTCTGGAATATCCTTTGGACTTCTGTCTGTGTTTTTGAATTCCACTGTCCTTGGGCTCAGGATTTATTCACGTTTTCTGATTGATTTCCCTTCATCTTCAGTGCTCTGAGTCACAGATGCTGACACAAGTGTGCTGAGTGGCTGACGTACTGTCTGGGTTCCCCGAGACATGATCCCTCTGGAGTCCACTGAGTTCCACAGGGGACCATGGAGCTTTCTGAAGGAGTCTGAGGCTGCTCAGTTTTCCCCCTCTGTCACAGTAAATAATTTATTTAATACAGACCACTATGTCAAAAAATTTTCATCTGTGTCTCATCAAAGCCAAGACAAATTCCCCATTCATCTAGCTAGAAAAGATGTTTTCTTTTTCTTTTTTTCTTTTGACACTGTCAAATGAAAGGAATTCAGAACCTGGCCATCATAGGGAAGTTGTGAGTTTTAATGTTTCAGAGCATTGTGTGTAAGTGTTCTGGACTTGTAGCTATTTGAATTCCACTCAACAGAAGAGCTGATACCAAATATGAGCCTTACTACCTACAAGAGCCTTAGATAGCATTGGTAAGGCTATTGTTAATATCTCTAATGTGAAGTAATGGAAGACAAGGTACAAAGAAGAGAGTCAACTGTCCCCCGGCCATCCAGCTTCAAAGTACCTGGGATCAGAAGCTGACTGACCTAGTTCAGTGCCTGCAGACTTCATTGTGTTCAATTTGTTCTCCCTTCCATCCTGCCACCTGGTTCCCACAATTCCACATTGCAACGGCAGTCGTCTATAGCTCACGTTACCAGTCCCCAAACAATCACCGGCCAGTGTGAAGGATGACGTAAATGACTTATGGCCAAGCCATTGCAAGCAGAGAGCACTGAGAGTGGCTTGGAAGAATAGGGGGATGGAAGGACCCAGAGGCTTCAGGAGTGCCATAAGGAGACCATCAAGCCTGGTGGTTCTGGACCCAGGGCCGTCTCCAAAAATTGTTGAGTCAACCAAGGATAATGCATGAAGTAAACCTATACCCCCTGTTCAGATCCAGCCAATGGACAGCTCATTCTTCAAGGTTGTGCGGAGAGCCAGGGCTGCCTCTGAAATGGACTCTCGTGACCCCGATTTGATCAGTTTCCCTTGGTGGGGAGGGCCTGTGGGAACACAGAGGAAAGGGAAGTAGGCTATCTGGATGAGACTTGATATGCTGTGGCCATTTGGTGGCGAAGGAGGTCCCCTTCTGCCAGAAGACTAGGGGAATAGGGCTTAAGAGGGAGGGAAGGCAGGCATAGGAAGGTAAGAGTGAAGGGATAACAATCGGAGTGTAATGCAAATAAAATATAATAAATAAAAGTATTTTTAAAAAAGTAATAGTCACTAGAACATTTCACCGAAGATTGACTAGCGTTAACTCCAAATCACGCCCTGTACAAATTCTGTGGCAGCATGTCAGGCACTTATGTCCCAGGAGCCTCAGTTTCCTTCTGTGTGAAATGCTGTCCTGTTACAGGTTTGGGGACAGAAGCAGCCTTGTTACACAGGAAGAAGCATGATTCTCCCCTGTGTCTTTGGCAGCACGGAAGGGAGCCTTTTTGGCTCATTGCCTTCTTTCATTTTCAAGGAGTCAATACAGTGAGCTGCTACCTTGGAAGAGTTAGTGCCCCTCTCTATGCATGGAAGTGACTTCCCAGGAGGGACTCGGGCACTGCAGTACTTGGATCTGCCTCATCAATCTATGAAGCAGAGGGTTTCTAATTTTCTTGAGACTTTGCCTAAGAGTCCAGGCTCAGCAAGAACCTGGAGGGAAAACTAAATATGCTTCAAATAACACCAGATTTTTTTTCCCAAAAAGACAAACTATTTTGAGGAAGAGATGTGTCTCTTAAAATAAGACACAACACTACTTTGATGAAGTTTTATTCCCATGGCAAACACACAGCTTTGTGCATCAGGTTTGTGTGATGCAGAGGAAGTCAGGCGTCATCGTGGAAAGGCTGGCGATATTTTAAAAACTCATTCCACGTTGAGCGGGCATCATCATTCGTCATCCACAACCCATGCATACTGATCCTCGAGTCTTGTTGTGCAGGCAAGCAGGGATGGGGCTATGGCGAGTGGGATTTATGAGAGGCAAGCCGGTAAGGATAGAAATGAAACTATAGTGAGAGGCTGGTTTAGAGTATGTGGGAGGCAGGCTGGCAATTAAGCTAGCATTTTAATTTAATTGTTCACAGTAACTTCTGGAGATGTGCTTTTACTAAACTCTTATGTCAGTATTCTTACTGTGTGGTCATTTGGAGGCATGGTGGGGTAGCATTCTGCAGGTTGGCCACTGTATGCTTATATTCACTGGTGGGAGTGCTGGCCGGAGAACCAGTTCTTCTAGTACAGTAAGAACTAGACTCTTTTGTCTCTTGTTTCCTTAGCAAGTTACCAAGAAGAGACTCGATATTCTAAGAGCATATATAGGGGAGGAGGACTCCCTCAATCACAGACATAGAGGAAGGGAGAAGGGGGGAAGTGGGAGGGAGGGAAGAATGGGAGGAAACAGGGGAAGGGCTAACAATCGAGATGTAATATGAATAAATTAATAAAATTTTAAAAAAATGAAAAAAAAATCCAAGGGAAGCTAGACTGAGCTGTGTCAGGAAAGTACCCTAAGGAGGTAAGTCTCAAGTGTATTAGCTTACTTCAAGACAAGAAAAGTGAAAAGGGACCAATGCCAGGGTAAGGAGGTGAAGGAGCCATAGGGAATAGTAGGCACAAGTGATGCGATCGGGGATAAAGGAGAAAGGGGGAATAAACTGGAATTGGAAGGAGCAGGAGATAAATAGAGAAAGAAGCAGGAGAGTAAAATAATAGGAAAGATGTCTGAAAATTTTATAGGAAATCATAATGTTAACTCTCTACTTTAAAAAACCCTTGCAGATGGTTTAATATACGGAAATCCATCAATGTAATCCACCATATAAACAAACTGAAAATAAAAAACCACATGATCATCTCCTTGGATGCAGAGAAAGCATTTGATAAAATTCAACACCCATTCATGTTTAAAGTTTTAGAGAGATCGGGATACAAGGCACTTTTCCTCAACATAATAAAGGCTATATACAGCAAGCCAATAGCCAAAATCAAAGTAAATGGTGAGATACTCAAGGAAATTCCTCTCAAATCGGGAACAAGGCAAGGCTGCCCACTCTCTCCATATCTCTTCAATATAGTACTCGAAGTTCTAGCCAGAGCAATAAGACAACAAAAGGAGATCAAGGGTATCCAAATGGGAAAGGAGGAAGTCAAATTATCCCTCTTTGCAGATGATATGATAGTGTACATAAGTGACCCTCAAAACTCCACCAGAGAACTCCTAAAGCTGATAAACACCTTCAGCACATTGGCTGGATACAAAATTAACTCAAAAAAGTCTGTAGCCTTCCTATACACAAATGACAAGCTTGCAGAGGAAGAAATTAGGAAAACCACACCCTTGACATTAGCCACAAGCAATATAAAATATCTAGGAGTTACCCTAACTAAGCAAGTGAAGGACTTGTATGAAAAAAATTTCAAAACTCTGAAGAAAGAGATTGAAGATGACCTGAGAAGATGGCATGATCTTCCTTGCTCATGGATCAGGGAGAATTAACATAGTAAAAATGGCCATCCTACCAAAGCAATCTACAGATTCAATGCAATCCCTATCAAAATACCTACACAATTTTTTAAAGACATTGAAAGTTCAATTCTGAACTTCATATGGAAAAACAAAAACCCAGAATAGCTAAAACAATCTTGTACAATAAAAGGTGCTCTGGAGGAATCTCCATACCTGATCTCAAACTGTACTATAAAGCAATAGTAATTAAACAGCATGGTACTGGCACAGCAACAGGCTGGTTGATCAGTGGAATCGAATCGAAGACCCAGATATGAATCCACACACATATGGTCACTTGATTTTTGACAAAGAAGCCACTCCATTCAATGGAAAAAGGATAGCATCTTCAACAAATGGTGCTGGTCTAACTGGAGGTCTATGTGTAAAAAAATGAAACTGGACCCATATTTGTCACCTTGCACAAAACTCAAATCCAAGTGGATTAAAGACCTCAACATAAAACCAGAGACACTAAGCCACTTAGAAGAAAAAGTGGGAAAGAGCCTGGAACATATTGGCACAGGAGACAACTTCCTGAACAGAACACCAACGGCCCAGGCCTTAATGTCAACCATTAATAAATGGGACCTCATGAGGCTGAGAAGCTTCTGTAAGGCAGGAGACACTGTCAAGAGAACAAAGCGACAGCCTACAGACTGGGAAAAAATCTTCACCAACCCTACATCTGACAAAGGTCTAATATCCAAAATATATAAAGAACTCAAGAAATTAAACACACCAAACCGAATAACCCATTGAGAAATGGGGCTTGGAACTAAACAGAGAATTCTCAACAGAGGAGTATCAAATGGCTGAGAAACACTTAAAGAAATGCTCAACCTCCTTAGTCATCAGGGAAATGCAAATCAAAACAACTCTGAGATTCCATCTTACACCCATCAGAATGGCTAAGATCAAAAACTCAAGCGACACCACATGCTGGCGAGGATGTGGGGAGAGAGGAACACTCCTTCATTGCTGGTGGGAATGCAAACTAGTACAGCCACTTTGGAAATCTATCTGGTGCTATCTCAGAAAAATGGGAATAGGGCTTCCTCAAGACCCAGCTATCCCACTCCTTGGAATATACCCAGAAGATGCTCCAGCACACAACAAGAAAATTTGCTCAACCATGTTCATAGCAGCCTTATTCATAATAGCCAGAACATGGAAACAGCCTAAGTGTCCCTCAGTAGAAGAGTGGATAAAGAAACTGTGGTACATATACACTATGGAATACTACTCAGCTATTAAAAACAAGGAATTCCCGAAATTTGTGGATAAATGGATTGAGCTAGAAATGATCATAATGAGTGAGTTAACCCAGAAGCAGAAAGAATCAAATGGTATATACTCACTTATATCTGCATACTAGCCCAAGGGGCATGTCCCACGAAAGCCTTCACTTACCAGGAAACTGGGACGGAGGGGAAGGCATCCTATTGGGACTCTAAATGAGAGACGCATGGGAGAATAGCAAAACAAAAGGATACAGAGGGTCCTAGAAATCTACAAGTAGAACAATATGATAGGCAGATTTGGGCCCAGGGGTCCCGCTCAAACTAAGGCACCAGCCAAGGACAATACAGGAGGTAAACTTTAAACCCCTTCCCAGATCTAGCCAATGGTCAGAATAATCTCCACAGTTGAGTGGAGAGTGTGATACGACTTTCTCACGTACTCTGGTGCCTCACATTTGACCATGTCCCCTGGAGGGGGAGACCTGGTGGCACTCAGAGGAAGGACAGCAAGTAGCCAAGAAGAGACTTGATACCCTATGAGAATATACAGGGGGACGTAATCCCCCTCAGGAACAGTCATAGGGGAGGGGAATAATGGGAAAATGTGGGGGGGGGGAGGAATGGGAGGATACAAGGGATGGGATAAACATTGAGATGTAACAAGAATAAATTAATAAAAAAAATTAAAAAAAAACCCTTGCAATACATACAGGTCTGTGTTAACTATGACATATATAGTTCATATAGACATATATAGTCTCATCTGAGCTGATAATTTTTTTTTAAAGATTCAAACCATATAACAAAAAATCCTCACACAATGTAAGAGAAGGCGTCTTTTGAGTTATTTGTCAAGGTTGTCTAAGAGACACCCTAAAACATTACAGGGGATTGCTATTGCCCTTGGTGGCTCTGGAGAGGTGGAAGTTAAGTCCTCATTGCTTACACATACATAAAGGTTAGACAAAGGGTCCAGAAACTTCTGAGATAGAACTGATCTGAAAGGCTCTTCACTGAAGATTAGCTTTCGTGGTACCAGAAAACACCATGCAAGCTTCCAAAGGAGGGAACTAACTAGCAGTCATCTTCAACTACAGTGCCTGAGCAGCAATGATGGTCAGTATGGCATGGGAACCCCAAGGATGCAGTAGTGACATTTGTATCTTGGCAACCAAAAGCGCTTAATTGGAATTAAGACCGGCTCAGAAAGTTGGAAACCATGCCTGGTATTGGAACCATAGCCAACAACCTACGGCTGTGGAACTTAGAGGAAAATACACCCCAAATATTTGCCCTTATACTCACAAATAAATGTAGTCCTCACCCACCAACCTCTCTTTGCAACAGAGACAGACCATTACAGAAAACCACAACCAATCAAAGTACAAATTTATAGAGCCAGGTCCCAATGGATACATCTACAAACAAACAAAACTCATATCTAAGGCTTAGGGAACATTGTGGAAAAGGGCGTGGAAAGATTGTAAGAACTATAGGAACAAGGAGTTTTGTCGAGGGCCATGAAGGAGGAATAGCAGAGCATCTTTAGAACTCATAGACTGTGGCCACCAGTTAGCACAACCGTCATGGGTGTGCCTCGGAGAGGCAGAGCCCCGAGGACTGTGTGTCCTGAGGACTTCATGCTGTTATGAATCATCACTCTGCTTGATGAACTTGAGGTCACCACATCCCTCATGGCATATGGGTTGTGTGAAAACTCTAAGGGACTTCCTGCCACTCCCTGGGCAGTGTCATTGGCACTGACAATCACAGTGCTTGATCTTTTCCGAGCATTGCTGCTGGAGCTGATTAATGATTAAGCTGCCATCTTTGGAAAGAACTTAGAGATGTAGACTTGTTAGCAGGGACCACTAACCTTAGAAAGAATTTGGAAAAATAGATTGTTTAGTAAGGTTAGGTTTTTGTCAGTGGCTCTAATGTAGAAAATTATAGGGAACAACTTGAAATTCAGAAAAGTTTGCTCTTCGTAGTTGAACTAGGGACTTTTTGAGATTGGGGAGCAAGAACAAAAGCTTAAATTAGCTCTGGCTGACATGACTTTCTCTCTGAAGATGGGTGATGATTAATTTCTTGTACCCATTTTTGCCTTCAGCTTCCTGAGATGATTTAATAAAAATTGTTAATGAGTAGGTCTTCACCTTGAGGATTTAAAGCACAAATGACTGATTGTTTTTATATTAAAGTTTATATTTGTGATTCTTTTACGATTTTTATAAGATTAATTTTAAGATAATTGATTTTTTTTTTTTTGTAACCACAAATTTCAGCCTGGCAGTAAAGAGAAACTGGCTGAAAAAAGTTATCTCCCTTGCTTACATTTTGCTAATCTATAACAATTACAAATGTTACAAATGTATGTGGGTTCTTCAGAATAATTTGTTTTTCATATTTGTTTTTTACCCATAATAAGTAAAACATTTGATTATGTGAGGGTATTAAGAAACATGTATATATATATATATATATATATATTTTCACTTAAAGAAAAATAGAATTTAACCATGTAATGAATGTAAATGTGCTTTTGCTTTGATCATAAGTGTGGGATGGGAAACTGACCTGTGTGAGGGCGTGTGATGTTTGTCCACTGGAAACAGACTTGTGAAAGGGTGTATAATGTTTGTCTGCTAGAAAGGGAACTGCCTCTTGCAGGGCAATGGACCTTGCCAGTTGATAAACATCCTGGTACATACTGTGAGAGGCCGTAAATATGAGCCCCAAACCAGAGGTTTGAATTTTTCATTACTTCACATGGCTTGTCTATTCATCGTTCCTCTCGAGATGGTTCTAGAGAGAAAGGCTCCAGAGATGCTTTGAGGTTCCAGCTGCTACAGTTGTGGTCGCTTTTGCTCTTTGCTGTTTAATGGGTCTTCTGGAATCCTGAGAATGAAGAGGGGAATCACCCCAAGAAAATAAGTCTACTTCTCTGGTCCCTATTAACCTTCTTCCTCACTTAACTAGGGTAGGTGGGTTATAAGGGAGACAGAGGCATTAAAGAATGGGCAGGACATTCTCCACTGTTGAGTGGTGAATGAGGTCTGACTTTCATACAAACTCTGGGGCCCTGACCACATCCCCTTGATAGGGAGACCTGGTGGCACTCAGAGGAAGGATAACAGGTCACCAAGAAGAGACTTGATACCCTATGAGCATATACAGGGGGAGGAGGTCCCCCTCAGTCACAGACATAGGGGAGGGGAGTAGGGGGGAAGTGGGAGGGAGGGAGGAATGGGAGGATATAAGGGATGGGCTAACAATTGAGATGTAATAAGAATAAATTAATAAAAAATAAAGTCATGAAAAAAAGAACCCTAAGTAAAGTATATAGAGGAGTTTGGACAGAATAAAAGAAAGGGAGAAATTATGAAATTATATTATAATCTTAAAAAGAAAATAAACAATAAGAACCCTAAGTGTATCTCAAACCCACCTTTATGTTGTATATTCTGTAGCTATTTTATCCAAATTGAAATATTACCTCATGGAGGTAAGAGAGAAACTCATAAGACCATGGAAGCAAACATTTTAAAAAATGCAAATCTTTGAAATATGCATCTATAAGACTTAGGAAGTATCCCAAACTTAGGAAATTTGCATTACTTATTTCCTAGGTTATAAAAGCAGGAAACACTCCAAATAGTTTAGATGAAGGGAATGCCAGGGGTGAAGATTTTATGAGTCATCACTAGTGCTGGGGTGAGCTTTTCAGGAATGATGCCATCTTTTAGTCAACCATGCTTCTATAAAAAATTTCTTACCTATTCTGCAAACAAGCCCAACAAACTCACTGGCTCTCTGAGTAGCCTTTGATGAAAGAATTTGATTAGTCTGATACCACTTTCCAGTCTATGGTGAATAGACATTTATTTCTATCAAGAAAGGTCACACACATAGTTGACGCCTGGTTAGGAACCAATAGAATCACGTGTTAACTGTGGAGGAGCAGTTGAATACTCATGTAACATGTGATGAGACATGTAACTGAAGATAGTCCATTTGAGGAGGGAGCATCCATAGGACCAATCTTGATGTAGCTGCCCTTCCCCTTTGTACTATGGGGCGTTATGTCTTGTTATCGTGATGTTTGCATGATCTGGTCAGTGGGTGATCAAGAATGGGACTATGTCCAAGACATCTTTTAGTAGGAACCCAAGTGTGGCTATCTTCATCTACTTGATATGTGATAGAAAGTTTCTTTGATGAATGGATTCCATCACATGAATATGAGGATGGCTCTGAATGACTGATAGAGTAGAGAATTTTTATAGTCTTAAAAGTAGTACATATAGGATCAGATAATTAGAAGGTTGTGATATCAGGTTTGATGCCTTTTGTGGATGTGATAAGACCTGAAACAGAGGTTCGGAATTTTTTTTTTTTGTTTTTTGTTTTTTTTTAAGACAGGCTTTTTCTATGATAGCCTTGGCTGTCCTGGACTTGCTTTGTAGATCAAGGTGGCCTTGAACTTGCAGAGATCTGCCTGCCTCTGCCTCCCAAGTGCTGGGATTAAAGGCATGCGCCATCACTGCCCAGCTAGAGGTTCAGATTTTTATTAAGAACATGCTTACACAAGGGAAGGATCAATTAGCAAAATGACATGCACAGGTTAGCTACTGAATTATCATCTGATTCATCAGAAAAAAATGGGAAAATCATCTCTGCTTGAGCTAAAGCAGGCATAATCTGAAGCAACATGAGCAAGAATAGTCCTTGATGTACTGGATCGTACAAATTATTAGGGATACTTGGTTGTTACTGTCTGAGGTTCTCATGGATATTAGGACCTGGAAGACCATAAGAAGGACAGGTTTACTAAGGGACTTGGCCATGATAGATATGATATTTAATGATCAGTTTATTGGGACAGGTAGGACTCAAACCGCACAGTAACCCAAATGTTGTGTTGCTGTTGAATCAGTCTCTTTTTTTTTATTAATTTATTCTTGTTACATCTTAATGTTTATCCCATCCCTTGTATCCTCCCATTCCTCCCCCCCATTTTCCCATTATTCTCCTCCCCTATGACTGTTCCTGAGGGGGATTACCTCCCCCTGTATATGCTCATAGGGTATCAAGTCTCTTCTTGGCAACCTGCTGTCCTTCCTCTGAGTGCCACCAGGTCTGCCCCTCCAGGGGACATGGTCAAATGTGAGGCACCAGAGTACGTGAGAAAGTCATATCACACTCTCCACTCAACTGTGGAGATTATTCTGACCATTGGCTAGATCTGGGAAGGGGTTTAAAGTTTACCTCCTGTATTGTCCTTGGCTGGTGCCTTAGTTTGAGCGGGACCCCTGGGCCCAAATCTGCCTATCATATTGTTCTACTTGTAGGTTTCTAGGACCCTCTGGATCCTTTTATTTTGCTATTCTCCCATGTGTCTCTCATTTAGAGTCCCAATAGGATGCCCTCCCCTCTGTCCCAGTTTCCTGGTAAGTGAAGGCTTTCGTGGGACATGCTCCTTGGGCTAGTATGCAGATATAAGTGAGTATATACCATTTGATTCTTTCTGCTTCTGGGTTAACTCACTCATTATGATCATTTCTAGCTCAATCCATTTATCCACAAATTTCGGGAATTCCTTGTTTTTAATAGCTGAGTAGTATTCCATAGTGTATATGTACCACAGTTTCTTTATCCACTCTTCTACTGAGGGACACTTAGGCTGTTTCCATGTTCTGGCTATTATGAATAAGGCTGCTATGAACATGGTTGAGCAAATTTTCTTGTTGTGTACTGCCAGTGAACACAGTCCTACCCAGCCCAATAAAGTCATCATCAAACATCACCTCTCTCATGCTCAGTTGACTTAGATGGTCTTATTCTCCCCTCTTCATCCCCTCTGGAACTTCTCTTTTCCCACCTCTTCTTTTGTGGAATTCCATGAGCTCTAAGGGGGAGGATTTTGGTGTAGACATCCCATTTAGAGTTGTGTGTTCCAAGGTCTCACTCTCTGCTTAATGTCTAGTTGTGGGTCTCTGTGTTTGTTCCCATCTGTTTCAGGAGGAAGCTTCTTACGTAATGCTAAATCTTAAGTATATTTCAGATTTTCAAAAGCATCTGAAAGAAAAGCAGAGACAGGTAAAGACAGCAGTTAAGCAATTTAATGGGAAAAGGCACTCCCACGAGTCATAGGGTTGCTGGTAAAACCTCAGTCCCAGAATGAGCTACCTCTCTCTGAGTTGTTGACTAGGGAGATCCATGCAGCATCCCCCATAAATCTATTGCTGCAACTCTTGTTTGCATCTCAGATGCAAGGAAGCTTCTCTTGATGAAGACACCACACACTTTGGCAGAGGACATGGGGAAATAAAGGCTGTGAGGGACCTGAAGCTCTCTTGTTGTTCGCTAGTCTCATAGTTCTGAAAGCCACAGTGCTTGCTGTGGAGGGTGTACTGTCACCAACAGTCATATTTGACCATGAAACCTACACACTATAGTATTAACATACTACTTAAGTGTCTACACCAGTGCAATACTGGCATGGGTGTTACAGGTTCAATCAAATGCTCTTATTGACTTTGTGGCCTGATTCACAGGGAAAATTTAACATATAGTATTACAAAACAGGGAAAGTCTGTGACTAACAGAAGCACAGGAGGAAAGTAAGCAGACATCAGTGTCATTCCCTTCAAGGTTCAGAAAACATCTAAAACGAACAGAAAAAATGTGTAAGAGCCAGAGGAATGTTGGAAGATTGTGTAACTAGATGTTTCTTCTGAATTGAAACATTCTCTACTAACGGAAGAAAGCTCGTAAGACTCAGGAAGTATCTGAAATACATGTCACAGGAAACTCCTGAAACTTTCCAAGGTCTATTGCCAAGATTATAAAAGCAGTAAACAGATGTGGAGGCAACGAGGTTTCTTTAGGTGGAAGCTGGCTGTAAATTTGTTTGGGAGATCTAGGGACACACATTTTTTGAGTTGTTACACATGCTGTGGTGTGGGCTTTTTGGTGAAAACCCTGTTTTTGAATTGCCCATGCTCCCATAAGTAATCAATCATTCATGCCACAAAACTCCATTAAATTCACTGGTTAATTTAACTAAAATTGGGTAAGATGATGATGATGGTGGTGGTGATGATGATGATGGTGATGATGTTGATAATGACTTGTTTTTGTGAGATAGGGTTTGTCTGTGTAGTCTTGGCTGTCCTGGACTCGCTTTTATGCCAGGCTAGCCTTGAGCTCACAGAGATCTGCTTGCCTCTGCCTCTGAGAGTGCTAGGATCACAGGCATGTGTCACTGAGCTCAACTATGTATTATTATTATTATTATTATTATTATTATTATTATTATTATTATTATTATTATTATTATATTGCTGTTGTTGTTAGTGTCTTATCTTGGTAGATAGAAGTTTGTCCACATTGTCCAAGGAAAACTCACACATGTTGTGTTTGAATGATGTTTTGTTAGTAAAAATATTTCAATCTCAGAATCAGTGTGGCAGGAGACTGAGCAAGTGTGGTTATGGTTATTTAAGACTGTGCAATTGGCTACTGTTTTCATCCATAGGCCCAGGTGTTTATGTCTGTGATATGCAAAAGTTTTTATTTAACTTTATTTGATGCTTATAGATTCTATGATATGACCATGCCTCCTTGGTTAGAGGAATGGATCCTCTTCCTTTTTCACTAAGCTAGGTATGGATGAGGACGTTAGTTTGTCTTGATCTGGAGACCCCTGAACTAACATGATAAGAATCCAGTGTGTTCTATCTATCAGACACTGATAAGATAGAAGATAAGTAAGGCAATTGCCTAACTACCACTATTTTAAAGGGAGACACATGACAATTAAGGGCCCATAGAAATTCTGAAGTTCACAGGGTAATGTTGGGGCTTTTCATTCTGAAGGAAAGAATGTCTCTTGGCTAGGATTATTTTCATTATTTTCCATGGCCCTTAGCTCTCCCTCTGTTCATCCCCTGTGCAGAGTTAATGGCTTGCATTTCCAGTCTACTACTCTTCAACACCTGCTTCTTGATTGTAGAATGTTGGGGTCCAGCACCTCTTTTTAGAAACTTCCTTTGCTTCATGCAGTTCAGGAAGGTACAAAACTTTATATATCTTACTCAGTGGGAATTTTATAAATTTGTCTGGGTTCACTTTGTGCCCCTAATGTCATTCCATAATTCTTTTTAAGACAGACCTCTGTCTATTTTGGGCTAAGGGACACTGGCTTTAAGATTTTTAAGTAACTCTTTAGTCTAGTTGGGAGGCTCTAACTAGGTATGCTGTTGAGTCCTTCTGAAGTTGTAACAAAAGGTCTTATAGATAAACCATTGATTTGATCTCAATCCCAAGGCTACTTCTTATTTTTAACATCTTTTACTGACTAAAGATATTGAAGATTTGAAATAGTTTTATTTTATAACCCAGCACATAAAAGTAAAATGGTAAAAGTACTGAATTAAAAAAATTTCCTTGAAATTCGGCTTACAAATTTAACCTTTCTCTCTGAAGCTACTCCTTCACTTCCTTAGGAGGTAAGACAGCCAGTAGCACATGATACTCAGCCCAGAAGTCTCCTTAGTTACAAGAACGAATCTTTCTTTTTCACTAAGATAGGCAACAACTCCATTTTCACAAGTCTCTAGCTATGATGTTTCCAGATCCATAGTCTTATAACTTTGAAAACTCTGACCATCTTATGGTACAAGACATAAAAGATGTAGACATAGCAAACAGCTGAAAATTTTGAGTTGGAGAAATTATTCCAGATTATATAGTGCAACCAATGTAATTATGAAGGTATTTTAAAGAGAATATGAAGAGGAGGGAGGGAGAGAGGGAGAGAGGGAAGGAGGGAAGAAGAAGAAGGAGAGAGAGAGAGAAAGAGAGAGAGATATTGACTGATGAATTTGAAAATGGAAGAAGGGATACCAACCCAAGAGGTTCTAGAAGAGTATAGTTAGAATGTAGTTCCATTAATACCTTAATTTTTAAAAAATATTTTTATTTTTGTATATATGAATTTATATTATTACATATATAAAAAATAAACCACATAAGCAAGAAGAACCATGAAACAATCAGGAGTTATATAAATGTTACATTCTTAGTGTTTTGATTATTTGTATTTGGCAGCTTTGCAGAAAACATATTTCCTATCTTGGCACATCTAAAATTCTGAATGTAAATCAATATCTATCATATCTCATCATTATCAACATAAAACATCTATCTAGACCAAAAAACATCTTAACCCCTAAACTAAGCTTAATTGTAAAACTAAACTATCTGGTCTTCAACCCCATCAGAGACTTGAGAAGGAATAAATTAATCATGTGAGTAAACATGAAGTACAGGTTAGCAGCTTCCAAAGTGGGGGAAAAAAAACCGAGAACATTAGGTTTTCAATAAATAATCCCAGATTATAACCAACTAGGAGCAAAGAAAGGAAAATATGACAAGGTAGGACCAACAGATGAAGGTGTAAATGACCAAGGGTTCATTGGGCCAACACTAATGGACAAGATTAATAATCAATCCAAAACATGGTCAGGTTTCCTCCTCAACCTTTTCCTCCTGGCAGAACTATCTCAGGGAAATACAACAGTATTGTTGTAATGAGAATAAATTAAAATAAAAAGAACTATGTGTGGGGCGTGGTGGTGAACATTTTTAATCCCAGCACTCGGGAGGCAGAGGCCGGTGGATTGATGTGAGTTCAAGGCTAGCTTGGTCTACAAAGGGAGTCCAGGACAGCTAAGGCTACACAGAGAAACCCTGTCTCCAAAGACTAAAGGGGGGAAAAAGAACTATGTTTTTAAATGCATATCCACTACAAGTTCATAGCACTAATACCTTGATTTTAGGTTTGCTAGATAAAACTTGGATCTCCAGAACTGTAAGAGAAGGCTTGGATATAATAACTCTTATCCAAAATAATTGAGATCCCAAGTATTACCTGGTTTAGACCTTTTCAAAGTGTAGAAAAGTTACCTAGACTTTATCAGTTGAACATCTCTAGTCTGAAAATCCAAAATCTGAAATGCACCAAAATCCCAGCCCTCCTGAGTGATGAGTGATATCTATGCACCTAGTTGCTACTACGGTTGTGCTCATTTCTTTTTTTTATTCAATATTTTTATTTTTTACATATACATTTATATGATTACACTTATATACAATAAACTACCCACAGCAAGAAGAACCATGAAACAGTCAAGAATTATGTAAATGTTACTTTCTTAGTGTTTTGGCTATTTGTATTTGACAGCCTTAAAGAAGACATCTTTCCTATCTTAGTGCATCTACAATTCTGAATGTAAATCAATCTCCATCACATCTTGTAGTTATCAACTTAGAACATCTATCTAGACCTAAAAACATCTTAAGCCCTAAATAACTAAGCTTAATTGTAAAACTAAATTACCTGGTCTTCAACCCCATCAGAGACTTAAGAAGGAATAAACTTGATTACCTGAGTATACGGGGAGTGCATGTTAGTTGCTTTCCAAATGAGAAGATGACAGAGACAGTTTGCTACCTGAACAGTCACCCAAAACTCTTTATAACATTGGAGCATCTTCTTCAGCCTTCTGGCCCAATATATCTGACAGACATATTTGTGAGGCAGGAACTATTGAGGACTTGCTTACCCTGTGTTTCTTTTTTTTCTTTTTTTTATTATTAATTTATTCAAATTACATCTCAGTTGTTAGCTCATCCCTTGTATCCTCCCATCCCTCCCTCCCTCTCACTTCCCTCCCCTATGTCTGTGACTGAGGGGGACCTCCTCCCCCTGTATATGCTCATAGGGTATCGAGTCTCTTCTTGGTGACCTATTATCCTTCCTCTGAGTGCCACCAGGCATCCCCATCCAAGGGACGTGGTCAAATATGGGGCACCAGAGTTTGTGTGAAAGTCAGATGTCCCTCAGTAGAAGAATGGATAAAGAAACTGTGGTACATTTACACTATGGAATACTACTCAGCTATTAAAAACAAGGAATTTCCAAAATTTGTGGACAAATGGATTGAACTGGAAATTATCATAATGAGTGAGTTCACCCAGAAGCAAAAAGAGTTAAATGGTATATACTCACTTATATCGAGACACTAGTCCAAGGGGTACGTCTCCATGGAAAACTTTACCTACCAGGAAAGTGGGTCAGAGGGTGTGAGAAGCCTGGGAGAATGAGGAAATAGAAGGATCCAGAGGGTCCTGGAAAACTACAGGCGGGTCTGGGCCCTGGGGTCCTCCTCAAACTATGGTACCAGCCAAGGAAAATATAGGCAGTAAACTTCGAACCCCTACCCAGACTAGCCGATGGACAGGACATTCTCCACTGTTAAGTGGAGAAGGATACCCTGTGTTTCTTAAAGGAGGTGATTGGATCACATTCCACTTAGTGAGTTCAAGTAGAGAGGAGCCTATGGAAGCCAACATAGGCTCAAGAGCAAAAGAACTCAGAATAAGAAGAATGGTATTTGCTTCCTAAAGCTTTTGTGAGCAATTGGTCTCTACTGGGATATTTTAGGTCTTTCTTAGGGATCTTGATTTTTATTCTATCCTTGTTTACCATGAAAAGAAGAAAAGAGTCAAAAAAGATACTGCTTGGCAAAGCACGCTGGCAGAAAGAGTGCTAAGACCTGTGTAAGTTAGCATAGCCAAAGTTTGCATTATGTTACTTCTGAAAATTTAATAGGGCACTAAACAGATAATGCTGGTGTGAAAGTCTTCAACTGCAAATCTGTGCTTTGTCAATTCCAGATTTGTGTGTATATTAATAGTGGGCACTTATTGCACTCACAGGGAGAGAAACTAACCCCAGAACAGAACAGAAGCTCTCACTTAGAATGTGACCAGGGGTCTGTAAACTATGCACCAATCAATACAGCTGATAGTGAGTGCTCAGTGCAGACTAGGCTTCAGAGACATGATTGTCTACGTGTTTTTCTCACTAACATGAACAACCCAGGAGTCATGACTATTCTGAAAACATTAATAGCTTGACAAATGGATGTTTGAACAATTTATTATAAGTTGCTGAAGGGCTCCTGATTTAATTTCTCATTTGAACTTATGTGCGAGTTCAAGGAGTCAATTTGTCTTGGAAATATTACAATAAAAATGTGAATTATAAGTAGAGTTTCAGTCTTTTCTTAAGATAGAACAATGCCTATCACCCACCAGTCTAAGATTAGTCTTTTATTAATTAGTAATGAAGTAATTCTTGACTACTCCCAACTGTGTGTGTGTGTGTGTGTGTGTGTGTGTGTGTATGTGTGTGTGTGTAGGGGCTGACCTCTTCCCTTTGTCACGCTTAGTAGTAGAAGTGAATTATTGGGCTTGGCTAGAGTATAGAGCTGGCAGACGCTGATAAGTAACAGCAACTGGTCCTCAGCAAAATGGCAGAGGACAGAAGTTAAGAGACTTTGGAGTTTAGAGGAGAGTGCTGAGAAACTGTTTTCTGGTCACGACATGGCTACTGTCTTTATACATCCACTGCACCTGTGACTGACTGCACAAGAACCACCATACATGATTGAACTCATCACCATTTTATCATGCATAGTGAAGCAGATCATGAGACTGCCACCTCTCCCTGAGAGACAATGAGCTGCTAGGGGATGGGGTGTCACTTTCTTTGGTGGTATAGCCATTGGTAACTTGCTCAGGCTCCAGTATATAACCCTCTCTCTATATACTTTTTTTTGGTTTTTCTAGACAGGGTTTCTCTGTGTAGCTTTGGCTGTCCTGGACTCGCTTTCTAGACCAGGCTGGCCTTGAACTCACAAGGATCCACCTGCCTCTGCCTCCCGAGTGCTGGGATTAAAGGCATGCGCCACTACCATGGTAAAATCTGGTGGTTCAAAAGAAAAAAAGTATTGGGGTATTGCTGGGAAAAGGAGTTGTAGTGGGAGAGAAGTGTAGCATGAGAAATGGGAAAGAAGGAATGAGAGTCAGTATATTCATGCATGAAATTTCCAAAGAAGAAGAAGAAGAAGAAGAAGAAGAAGAAGAAGAAGAAGAAGAAGAAGAAGAAGAAAACAACAACAATAACAACAACAAATCAAAATTTCCAATTTCTATAGTATGAATCCTCTCACTACAACCAATTTCACCCACATATATCTAAGCACTACCGAACATAGATATGGCAACTGATATGCTTGCTCACTTCCCATCCTCTGGTACAGTACAGTGTTAGCACTTCATGCCCAACAAAGAGATACCAGAATATAGTATAAGTGGCAATCACTAGAGTATTAGGATCAGCCATAAAAATCCTATCCGGTGCATTACTTAGCAATGCGGTGGAACCTGGTCCAGGGATTTCTAATGTCAACATAGACATTGCTGGAACTCTATGACAATAGAAACAAAACTCTTTGATTGCCCTAGAGCAAAGCTCACCTCATCACACACACAACATTTTGAACCTTAAGGGTTAGTCTCACAGTGAATACCTTAAATGTCTTTTAGCAAAGAGACACTGGTAAGTGACCATGACCACGGCAGGCATAAGAAAAGGAGATTTTAAAGTGATAAACACTGAGAATGAGCTACAGAGAGAGTTCGCGTGATCACCTGACTGCTGACAGTTTCTGGCCCATGGCACTGGCCTGCCCCACTCTCCAGTTTGTAAGAGCACCATCAGATACACATTCAAGGCATCAGAGGGTGCCTTAGTCTCATCTCTGATGGGACTCAGACCAAGAGTAGACGTTCTTCCTCATGGAAGTTTGATTAATTTAGGCCACCTACAACTCCCGAAGGCAATAGACTTGGTGTTCGTCTGAAGACTTGTGTTTGTACATTTCAGATACATCGAAGGCAAATAATGTAAAGATTTTTGTTTATCATTATTTTGCATCCAGATGAAAATCTTGTCATTTTACATGAAAGATGGTGTCATTGACATCTTCCTCAATGTGCTTTATTAGCTCACATCCTTGACCATCTTCTTGATGGGGGCAGCCCTCACTAAAGCCACCATGTCATTCACAAGCACTTGCAGGTATGAGAACAATTGCTGGGCTTTTAAAAATGGAATTGTGATTCCAACATGAATCTTTCAGAGACCTGCCCTATAGGAGATTAAAGGACTCTTCTTCAACTATTCATTTAAGTCACTTATAAATCAGTTGGCATCTCTGAGAAGCCTCTGAATTTTTAATCTCATCTATGCACAGCACTTTTTAATTGGAGATTAAAACCACCTTTCTGTTTCCCCAGTGCAGTCACCCGACCCAGCCCATCTTACACTGGCTATGTTTAAAAAGGATTTTCAAACCATTCACCCTAGAGCAAGAGTGGGAGCACCGGATGGTTTGACCTCTGTGTTTGGCTGGAGGGTCCTTTCCAACTCTGACACGGGTATGTTCCAGGATGAGGTGGGAGAATCTCGACTGTTCTTTGAGCTCTACTTACCAGGGTTAAGTCAGCTGACTTTTCTGGAAGAAGAGGGTGTTCTTTTTTTGCTTCCCATGAAGCAATTATTCACAAATAGCTTGATGACAGAGCTAGAGGTTTAGGATGGCATAGAAAATGAAACAATAAAAGTAAAAGATAAAAAACAAAAGCTTTTCTCCCAATGTTATGTTTTAGAGAGGTATTCGTGAGTCCCAGGTCATATATGTATCTGTCTTCCTAGGCTCCTATATGTTTTCGATTCTATGTGTTCCCCTCTGCTTATTCTACTCCTGGCTTTTTTCCTCAGTGGAGCCCAGTGCATTTGCTCTCCATTTCTAAGGAGTCTCCTCAGGACTATATTGTGCAGATAGAGACCTCGAATCAGGGAGCTCTCCTATGATGGTAGTGTAAGCTGCAGCTATAGCAGAGCCCCCAGGAACAAGGGTTGTGATGGCATACAGTGTCTGGCATCCAAGTGACAGACTTTTTGGATTTGACATCATCAAGAATGCTCACGCTCAGACCAGCTCTCCCATTTCCTTTGGTGTCTCCTTCTCTCTTCTATTGCCACGCTCCTGGCACAGTGGATGACAGATCCTGAAGAATCCTCAAGCAGCTCATCAGAATGCAGCTGCCCTCTTGACTCCATCCTACTTAATGTCTATGTCAGCATCTCCCTCGCCTCCCCTGCATCTCAGTCCACGAGCTGTGTTTTTAAGCTTTCCTTAATGGAAGCATGTCTCAAGAGGAGGATTAGCCAATTGGCTAAAGAACAAAGAATCAATTTAGTTTAAAATAGCTCTTTTAATGGTGGTATTTTGCATCCACAGTAATTTTCCAAGGCACTGTGCGCTTTGTGGAAAATCCTCGGGGAGCCTGGAGTGGGCTTGCCTGTCATCATTAGATGGGGAGAGGCTGCAGTGGACCCTTGCTTTCCATCAGAGTGAGAAGCTGACCCAGGGGAGGATATAACTTTTAAACTATCTGAAGTGCAGTGACAACTGCTTAGGGTGTTTCCTGGGAGTCTTATGCTCAATGAGAAGAAGAAAGGGACCTATCTGAAAGCAGAGGCAGAGGATAAGCTTAAGAATTCATAGTCTTGCCTATACACCCGCTAATTGATTACAAGAAATGATCTAACAAGGTCCCCTGGCACTTAGATCTATCCCTACCAACACAAGGACTCATAAGTAATGTTTAAAAGTAAAACAGTCTCTCATTGCATGCTTAGCCAAATAACTGGGACATGTTCTCATTTGAAGCAGAACACTGAATTCAGACAATCGTGGAAATCAGGCATAATACTAAATATTGGATTACACAATGAAGATATTGTCTAATTATTCAAGAATCTTACTGCTTATCTCATTTCTCAGAACTAAATAACAATGGGATTCTAGCCCTCTTATTTTTATTCTTTATATTATGTGTATGCATGTTTCTGTGTGAGTCCATGCCACATGTGTGCAGGTGCCTGCAGAGGTCAGAAAGTGCCTTTGGAGGACAGAGAGGGTATCAGATGCCCTAGGGTTGCAGTTATAAATGGCAGCAAGTCATGTGATGTGAGTGCTAAGATTTGAACCACAGAGTCATCTCCCTAGAGCTGAAGTTATGGGCAGTTATGAGCTATGCTGAATTCAAACTCAGTTTGTCTGCAAGAGTCATGTATAATTTTAATCTTTGAACCATCACTCCAGCTTTAATTAAAATAAAGTACATTTTTCTCACTAATCATTTTCAATACAATCTGCATGCTGATAAGAATAGAAAATAAGTATATGATACGTTTTGCAACAACTAGGTATATGCTAACGTTAGCTAAACACTACATATAAACCATTTTTTAAATACAATTCTGCAATATTGAACTGCAATTCTTTTTTCATTAGGCCACAGAGTTTTCCATTTTCTAAGACTTTCTAGCTCAGATATGGTTAAGTTTCTGGCTTTCTAGTTTTGAAGGTACCAGCCTTCCTATGATCTCTATGACCTTCCAGAGGAACAAAGAAAGAGGTTACATATCAAGAGAAAGTTGTAGTTTTGATAACTTAAAGAGGGGAGTAGGCTTATTTTTTTTTTTTTGTAAGATGTATTTAGTGGGCCCTTGTAAGGTGTACTAAGCATATGGGCTTTGGGAAGGAAGTGTCAAAGCAACAGGTTATACCACAAGCCCTGCAAATGATTAGCAAGGACACAATCACAGGGAATGGCAAGGGAAAAGGGTCAGGGGAGAATCAAGCCTGAGCCTCCCCAGTGCTTGGCCTTAGACTGTTTACTGCATGACACAGCATTCTCCAAATGAAAGAAGAGTGCACTTCAAGAACGTGGTGATACTCTTAGACTGACGCAAAAATGAGCGGCATCTAGTGTCTCAGGAAGACCTCACACCCCTGAGTGTTTGGGCTTCTATAACCTAGAAACGTCCTCAGTGAAGGCTTGCGCAGGAGTTAGGAGGTTGAGGACCATGGACGTGCTTTTTCAGGAAAGAGGTCTTTGCATATAGGCAGTCCACCACACCCAAGACAACTTTGGATGCATGCATGTCTTAAAGGGGAAAGCAAATCCATTAGTGTTCATCGGATACTGAAAGTAATTCTGAATTATGTTAATAATGATGACAATAATAAGACAAATTGGTTGGAAGACAAAGAAGATTCAAAGACTGGCCTTTCTCTTCTGATTCATTTCCTTCTTTCCATCCTCCAAAATGTCAAGGTTACTATTCTTGACTGCATCCCTTTGCTTATTATGTCATTAATGCTGACATTTAAATGCTGTTACCTTGGCACTTTCCTTAAATGTTACCTCATCATTTTGTTTAACTAACTCCTCTGCATCCTTTGGAGCCCAGTACCTTCCCATTCCTTTAAATATTTCCTGGAGGTTCTGATGAATCTAATTTCTTCCTACTCTAAATTCCTACAGAATTTATGGTTTGCCCTATACAAATTGCCATTTGGTTCCACCTTGTTTCTCATTGTTACTTCATGAAGCTAATTTTTTAAAAAGTGTTTGTTGATACATTCGTAGGCGCAGTGGATGACATCATTGGTCAGCAGTTTAGAGAATAAGTGTGAGTCATCCCTTTTGGTGTGTGCCCTGAGGCGGATACTGTACTCTTCTCTCCAGCAAGTTTCTCCTCTGCTGAGTGATGACAGCAGTACAGTCCAGGCCATTAGGTCCCTAGAAGGGTGGATGAGATAGGACTTAAAATGCTCTCTGCAAATCCCTTGGAAAGAGCGTCTAGACTTGAGCAACGGCGTTAGACTCATCATTACCCACTAGCAGTCTCAATCAGTGCTTGATCACTTCTGTCCCTGTTTCTCAACTTGGGGACACTATGAAAGCTATTGAAGTCTGTACAGACTCATCTTCTCCGTCTTCAGAGATGGTGTTGAAAATCTTTGCAAGCAAGGCTGTTGCAGAGTTCAAATTGAGACTACGGAACCCTAACTTTAAAGCAACTTTGGGTAGGGTGTGAGAAGACTGCTCAAGATTTTCCTCCCAAAGCAGTTGGGGCATTGAGAGGTTGATCTTAAGCTCCCAAGGATAAACCCTGTAGAGTTAGAAGAAGACACGGCCCGTACCCATGTGGAATCAGAACCCTGAGGAAGGGAGTGTGGCCTGTACTGAGCTGTGTTTGCTTCCACTCTTTCTATTTTCTTGTTAGTCACTGAGTCAGAGACTCAATGCCATTCCTTCCCTTCCATTTTGTTTCCACCAAGGTTGGTTGGAGGTGGGAGTTCTTCTGAGCATCCACATTAGTCCCTAACTGGTACAGAAGGGCATGGGCTGAGCGGCCTAGTCCATAGAAGAAAAGATAGTTGAAGCTCAGTGAATCTTTTTCTGCATATATATTTTTTCAACTAAGAGAGAAATCGAAGAGAAATATTAGCAAGAACGTAGGAAGCACACATTGCACTGTTTTTTTTTTTTTTTCACCTTCTGAGCATCCGTACTAAAGACAGGAGGAGCCAACAGCCTTTTTTCTCCCAGAAGAATTTGAGGGACACTAATTGCTCTTTTTCACAGAACAGAAAAACTTGAATACAGGGCAGGGGTGAAGCAAGTGTTTGTTTTAATGGGCCACTGATAATTTAAGTCAGTGGCAAAAAGTGCAGTGGAGTTTGGCATGTGTGTGTGTGTGTGTATGTGTATGTGTGTATGTGAGTGTATATGTGTGTGTGTGTGTGTGTGTGTGTGTACATGTACTTGTGTGTTTAGGAGTATTACTTACAAGAGGTAGCAACTTCTGCAGCAAACACCCAGTGTAAGAAGCAGACGTTCAAAGGCAGAGCATTAGTGAAGATTTTCTTAGTGATGGCACAGGGCAATTCCTAGAGGCCACTGCAGCAGGGAGAGCTCAGACTCGATCTCTTTTACTTTGTTAGGAAGCAAAAAAAAAAATCCTCGGTTCTTGGGGAAAACCTGGGCTTTAGCAATTATGCCAACGGGGTCTTGTCAAGGTTACATATATTTTCAGAATCTAGATTTAGATTGCTTTTCTCTCTAGGTACAAAATGGAGCTTAAATGTGTGCATGGACACCCTGGAGCTATAGTTAAAGCTTTTCAGAACTCACATAAATACCTTCAATAGATAAGGTGCAATGTCTAGATACATCATCTACATGTCATTACCTTGGTGGCTGCAAAACCAAGTGATAGTTGGTTCCCTGTTTCTCTCCTCACTCATTCTAATAATTTTGTAAAAACTAAGTTCACAGTGAACATGAAGAAGGCTGCATTTTTTTTTTTCAGAATAGAAATTTACCCTCTGCAGACAGCATCCCAGGGTCTTCTGAAGAGACTTTGTTTTTAAGCAACTTATTTTCAAATAAATGATTATGAAGGTAATAAATCCTTGTGTCAGAATACTTAAAAAAAAGATAGAAAAGGCCAACGGAGAAAATGACAATCTCCCAGAAGAGGACCCCTTCGGGAGCAAAGCCATCCTCTTGTAATTTTAATATAAAGTCCTTTGTATTTGATTCCATTGGAAAACCATTCTCCATGCCCTGTAGACCCCTGTTTTGGCAGAGCGCATATTGGAATTGCATGCGTCCCTGCTGCTAGGACCTGGTAATCAAGTGAGGGCTGTAATGACTCTCCAATACGAAGTTCAGCGTCACAGCAGCGATGATTCTAATGAGGTTCTAGCCTGTTCACACATCATATTTTCCAAGACACTGAGGGCATTTTATAAAGAAAAGAGGCTTTTAAAACTCCAATAACAGCGCAAATGAAAAGTGAAAGCAGCGTTTTACCTTTTGTTTCTAACATTGGGCTTGAAATCAAGGAGTTCAGGTACTATGTCAGGACAGCACCGCAGTTAGGGTCTAATGGTGAAGGTGTGGGAACTTGGTTTTTCAATTGCATGACTTGGGGCCAGGGAGGCCATTGCAGAAAGATCTGATGCAAATTGGGGCAGACTATTAACCAGCTTGATTTCTCCCGTGGGTGGGTTGAAGCCACCGGTACCAAATTGCCTGAGACAGGCTGTACAAAAGCTATCCGCTGCTCCTGACTTGCCACTGGTTCCTTCTCGTCATTTCTTATTATTGTCTTAGAGTACAAACATGCCTGTACAGATGACGGCATTTATTCTTTGGGTAATGCATGCTCAGGAGCAACTTGTGTTTTCAAAGGACAATTTGGGGTAGAAGATTAAGAACGAGCCTGAGTGATTCCAGGAAAGCCAGACAGCTCCTGTGCCTCCTGGGGGAAGTTTTACTGTTTCTGTAACTGGAAATGGGCTTGGAGGTGCGCGCGTTATAGACGAGACAGGTGTGATGCATATGCCTCTATGTGCACTGATTAGCACCTACCTCATACCCTACATCGAGTTTGAGCAATCAGTGAGAGGAAAAAACACACACAAAAAGGAACACTGCAAAAAATCAATGAAGACAACGCAGCACCTCAGGAGGATTAGCAAGTGACTGTAATGATAGGTCCTGGGTCAGCTCTGTGTCTGAAATTAAAACCTGGAAGTAGATTCCCATTAGCTAAGAAGGGTTAAGTGTCTCCTGGTGAATTGTCCACAGCTGTTCGGGTGGTGATTTCCTTTTTCTGCTGCAGACATTTTAGGGAAATAAAGGAGGAACTGAAATGAACCCCCACTGTTTAAAGCACTCTATTTCATGCACGATCTTTTCTACTGGGCTTCATGGCCTCAGGCAGGCTGCAAGCAGGAGGGGAGATTGTGTTTGGAACTTTTACCTACGGTTTACTTTAGCCATGTTACTGTACGAGGCCTGTCATTCCCCTTGAAGCTCTTTTTGGGGCTCGAGCTCTTTTTGGATAGTGGTTGATGTATGACCTAGTCTTGATGATCTGGCTTTTGGCGTTAATGAGATGTTTGTGACACTCACATCAGAATGGACATTTGCTGGATGCTAATGTCTATCCCATGTGTATGTACACACACACACACACACACACACACACACACACACACACACACACACATGATGTCTGGTTACGGCATGAGGATGGAACACTTACACATGGCATGAGTGTCCTTACAAAAGAGACCCTAAATGCCAACTTTGCCCTTTCTACCATGTGATGACACAGCAAGAATACTGACTCAAAGTAGGAAGTGAGTCTCCAGCAGAGCTGGTTTTGGTGCTGTATTGACCTTGAACCTAATCCTTCAAACCAGGAGAAACAAATTTCTGTTATGTAAACTACATTGTCTACGGGTGCCTGTTGCAGCAGCTTGAACAGAATAGGGCATCAAACCTGGATACTACAGAAGTAAAATTCTCCTGTCTTTTTAAAGGTGTTAATGTTTCCAGCTTTAGTCTCTGTCATTGATTTTTGATCAAGTTGTAATTGTGAGGTATTTTTTCAAGCCCTTAGGCTTCTTTGTCTTTCTCTCCATCCTGTGGATTTTCTGCCCTGACTCCTTCAGAGTGCCCTTCAACTCTGGCACATTCTGAGTTTGGCATTACATACTGAAGAACTTGTACTTGGGAATGAACAAAGTTCTCGAAGTCTCACAGAAGAATTGAGGCTTATTGACTGATATAATACACCCTCATCATGTCAGGTTGCCTATACAGTTTTTAAACCTTTGCTTGCTTATCTGTGAAATAGGACTAATAGCTGCAGTCCAAGAGTGTTGTAAGGATCAAACACAGTAATGAATCATTGTAAAACCTGTAGAGAGAAGTTCTCTGTTCTGTTGAAATATCCTTGCTCATGTGTAACTCAGTATGCTATTATAAGGGATACAGAATTTTTGTGAAGCAGGTCTCACCCAAGATTTCAGCTTTTACAGTCAAGTTTGAGTGTAGTTAAAATGGGGGCTGTCATTAGCTCAAGATTCCATATAGCATTCTTTCATGTGCATTTCTGTGGGATCTACTATTTTCTCCAAGTTTGAGTCTGGTAAAAAGAAAGCTATGGTCTGAGGGTAATTTTTTATAGAGTGTACTTCAGACAATTCAAAATCAATAGTTTTCTTTGTTGAAGGCACCCAGGAAAGTAAAACATAAGGAATCATAAGGCTTTACTGTTGCTTTTTGAGGTTGATGCTAAAACTTTATGGGATTCTCATAAAATGCATGGTTGAGTACAAAGTGAAATTGTATTTCATTATAGTTTATCATTTTCTGATGATGGATAACACTGCATTTTGTAACACTTGACATTTACTATGTATGTGGTCAAGGAACCAGACCCTCTGTTTTTTTCTTTCTTTTCCTCCTAGTGGCTCAGCATTTATAAGGCCACCAGAAGACACAAGGGTAGGTTTGTTGAAGAGGATACTAGATTACGAGATGGCTGCTGTGGCTTTTCAGAGGCCAATTAGCTCAAGAAAAATATTGCTGATAGTCCCTGGCCTAGAATTCCCTTCACGTAAAGGTGATCATAGGTGAAATGACTGGTATTAATGCCACTCACAAGATAATAATAATACTAGTAACTGATAGAGGTTTGTGGACTATTTATAATACCTTAGATATTGATTTTAAGCTTATGGCCTTACACAAATTATCTCAAGTTTCTGTAGACTCAGTTGTGATTGAGCTAGGTTCAGTGGGTGGTGAGAAGTGAGGGGCAGCCTGCAGGGAAGTCTAAAGACAGGTATAAACATGACACTATTACGTAAGTCCATCCTTCAGCAGATTAGACAGGTGCAGTAGCTTTTAGAAGTACTGAGAAATTGCCTCCTCAAGGCTGGGGATAGAGATCATCTGGTAGATTTCTTACTTAGCATGTATGTAGTCATAGGTTTGATCTCCAGCACCTCCTAAACTGGGCACAGTGGTACATACCTGTAATCCCAGCACTAAGGGGATTAAAGCAGGAATATTGGAACTTTACTGTCATCCTCAGCTACGTAGCACATTTAGGGACAGCCTGTGCTGGGTTATATGAGACTATGCCTAAAAACTATGAAAGAAAACAAAGAGAAAGAATGTGAATCTTCAGTACTTAGTTGTCAACGAGGCAGAGGGACCTCAGGAAAGAGTCGACCTAGAAGGATTTACATAGACCCAGAAAGATTTGTTTTCTGTTCTACAGAACTCTGGGTCAGTAGAGACTCACATCTGTATCATCTGTCTAGGGAGACTGTCCTCTATCAGAGGCGAGCAGCTCTTTCTACACTCCTCTCAGCACCATCTCCTGACACCAGCGTGCACAGTGACTTGGAGACACTCAAGGAAGGGGTTGAAGAGCTAAGCCTGCCAGAGGCAGATGGTGGACAAGAAGGAAAGAAGATTTAAAGGGGAATTGATGAACTTGGAGTAGAAAATGGTTAAGGATCTGGTTTCTAAGAAGGGAGTTTATTTTGGTTCTTGCCTTAGTCTCCTTAGATCTCAAGAAGAAAAAAAAAGATAACATTTCTTACCATATTTTATTATGTTGTCAGTGACTTATCAAAGTCTTAGAAAAGTCACTTTTCTCAGTACTAGGTACCAGCGCTGGGAGGGGCTGATTCTGTCTCCACTTGTCATTGGAAGAATCTGAAATTTCTTGGGTTTTGCACTCATCCTTGAACATGCATTTTCACACTTGGGCTTCATCTCACAGTGACAGAAGGAAGTAGGTCCCATCCACAGGTAAATGGAGCCCCAGAAATGAAAGTTAGGGAAGCTAACGATTTTTCTTTATTTGGCTCTGAGCCACTTGAGCTTAGGGACTGAATCTATTACTCACTTTTACATCCTGTCTGACAAGAGATGCCTTGGGAATGTTTGTACAAGAAGGAAATGGATTATTTCAGAAGAAAAAAAAATAAAGGGCAGGGATAGTATAGTCTTGCTAATCAGTTGCCTACAGTTATAGGAAGGTATAACCCTAGGTACGAAAACTAATTGCTTTTCCTCAAGGTTTTCATATTTTAAAATATTTGAATGAGGGTTCTATGAACCATGACCCCACTTTAAGTAAAATAGCATAGTTGCACAGGGATGTCTTGTCTTAAAAATCGTTTTGATGAAGAAAAACACTATTCTCAAGCGCAAGGATCACTGGGGAGGAATTGATGCAAGTTCCATGTCTCATTAGATGACCAAATTAGACCACGAGCTTGAGTTATTGTGCTCTATGTTCAAGCCCTATGGTTGGGGTTCTTCATCTATGCAAAGTTACGTGTTCCATAGATGTAGGTGGGTCTGAGACATAAATGGCAACCTGCTGCAAACATGTAGACAAGAAATTCGGACTCAATGTGGCTATAGCCTAATGCTAAAGTGGGTCTATAATCAAGCAGTGTGTGCCATCATCACATCACGCTTAGTCTTTAATATGGAAAACCACAGCCAAAAGCCATTTCTACCGTACTTATCTCATTTCTGATTAAAAAAACAAACCCAGGTTTTAGTATTCATTGACATGTTAAGGTGATATAACACTTTGAAATTCAGAAACACAACTCAATTAGAAATCCTACACTGCCAGAACCGAACAACTAGCCTGAGTGAAACACTGTGACTTTCATCTATTTTGATTCTTCCCATACGTATATGTTTTTCTGGGATCACACTCACTAATTTATATTTAAAAGCAAATATAACATTGGCTATATTTTTTAAGGACAAAATCCAGTAAGACAAGTTTCACTAAACAACACACACACACATACACACACACACACACACACACACACACACACACACACACACACAGAGAGAGAGAGAGAGAGAGAGAGAGAGAGAGAGAGAGAGAGAGAGAGAGAGAGAGAGAGAGAGAGAAAGAGAGAGAAAATAAAGGAATGAGAGTTTCTCTAAATGCATTTGGCTGCTTTTATAGCACAATATTTGGTGCACTTCCCTAAAAGAACCATGTTGAAAGCTAATATTGATGAGATGGCATCTTGAGGCACGCCATTTGTAGATTAGGTGTTAAGGACATACCTCTCAGTGACATGATTATGAATGAGGTCCCAGGGATCTCCCTTGCCCCTTCCATCATAGGAGGACACTGGTGGAGATGGAACAAATGTCTTTCTTACCTACGAAGTGGACACCAACTTTGATGGTGTTTTGACCCAGGACTTCATAGCCTCCAGAACTGTAACAAATATATGTCTGTTGCTTAGAGACCACTCAGTTTATATTATGATATTTTATTACAGCCTGAGCAGGATGCTTTAATCCTTTAATCTGCATAATGTTCTCATTCTTTTTCTGACCTTATACATGATGAAAGTGGGGTTTAGAAATTCATATTACTTGTCCAAGGGTGAACACTTGGCAAGTGATGGAGCAGACACTGACCACTACTTGTTCATTTATCCTGTCAATTATGGCCCAAGTGTAGGAAGAAGTATATTAGAGGCTACAGTTTCTTACTCATAGCCTATAACATGCCCTCCATATTTAAATGCATGGTCATGACCCCTTCACTTGTATTCTAGGAACCTACCATTGTCCCTAATGAATACAAATATGTAGTTCAGTTTTTATGTGTTGTCAAAGCATTCTCTCTGAGGAAAGGACTCTTAAACTAAATAATATGGAGCCCAGAGTTTTATTTACCTCTTTGCTGTTGATTTGAATTTTGCTTTATTTTTGTTTAAAAATTTGTCAAAGAATCAGTATCCAAACAAACTCAACCTTCTCAGGCATTCCCGATATTCCCCAAAAGCTTTTTAATGATTGTGTGTATGTGTATGTTTTGTGCATATATACATACATGCAGTTACACTTTCAGCTTACATTTGGGATTTGGCTCACACTAAGCGAACTTGAAGTTGGAGTGAGTGGTTCTCAAGCAAGAAAATACCACACAATAATTCTAGCAACAGGATGTCTTGTTAATACTGAGGACTGGCTAGCATTGTAGAACCGGGTGCTAGAAGAATAAAATCTCATCGAGATTCTGCTGGATTTGCAGGCCTGCTGTACTCCTCGGTGAAGAGTGGCTTGGAGTGCTCTGTCCTATAATAGAAAATATCACTCAGCAAGCTGCACTCTTCAATAATTTTTATAGCAAAGCACAACACTTTCCCAGCAAGGTCAGAAATGTCAATAAAAAGGTCCAAATGGACCTGCCTACTTTTCTCAATTTCAAAACCAGACTGATCTCTTCAGTATATTGTTGCTGAGGCCTGAAAAGCAGATCGGTTTCCAAAGGGGATCTTGAGGTTGTTAGACTTTTAACCAGGATGTCTTCCCAGGAGTCCTCTGGGGATAATGTCATGCTTTGACTGTAGGCCAGAGTATGTGGACACATGAAGGAATTGAGCTGGGTGGTTGTTTCTGCATCTGGCATTAATTTGTGATTTACAGTGGGAAAAGGTGAGGCAAAAGAAACTACCCACAGCTGCTTGGTGAAGCCTCTCAGAGGAGCTATGCTAGGCTCTTATCTACCAACAAAGCAGAACCACACAGACAAACATTAGACAGAGCTCAGGGAGCCCTGTGGAAGAGTTGGCAAATGACTGAGCAAGCCGGAGGGGTCAAGACTCCACAAGATCTACAGAGCCAACTAACCTAAGCCCATGGGGA
Source organism: Acomys russatus (assembly GCF_903995435.1). Taxonomy (NCBI): domain Eukaryota; kingdom Metazoa; phylum Chordata; class Mammalia; order Rodentia; family Muridae; genus Acomys; species Acomys russatus. Next base: position 44,567,107 of record NC_067158.1, read on the forward strand.
TTCACAGAGACCCAACCACCAACCAAAGGGCATGCATGAAAGGTTCCTAGGCCCCCTGCACATATGTAGCAGATGCGCATCTTGGTCTTAAACTGGAACCCAGGGGTGGGGGTGGGGGTGGGGAGGGCGGATCTCTCTGACTCTGATGCCTGTCTTTAGATCTCATTGCCCTAACTGAGCTGCCTTGTCTGGCCTCTGGGAGAAGAAGATGCATCTAGTCCTGCAGCGATTTGGTGTGCTAGGGCATGTTGCTACCCACGGTGGACCTCTTCCTTCTCTGAGGAGAAGGAGAGGGAAGAGTGGGGGGGGAGGGGGATGTGTGGGTAGGGGGTTGGAAGCAAGGAGGTGAGAGCTGAGATGAGGATGGAAAGTAAATAAATAAATTAATTAAAAAGGAAACTACTTGCATACATTATAGAATGTCTCTCTTAGTTTCCTATTGATATATTACCACACGTGCAGTGGCTGGACACCTCACAGTTGTGTGAGTCAGAAGTTGGGGTAAGCCTGTTGGCATCTTTGTTTGGAATTTTATGTCTCAAAGCAAGGTCCTGGCTATATTATGTGGTGAAGAATCTGCTTCTAAACTTATTCAGGTGCTTCTTAGAATCTGGTTCCTTCCGAGGCAGTGCCCTCGAGGCATACTAGTGAGTTCTGTGCTGGCTGTTGAGTGGGGCTGACTCTCAGCTCCTGCTATGTAGCTTTCTCCATCTGCAAGCACATCAACTGTGTGTTGAACTCTGGAGTCTCCGTGACTGTGGCTTTTGGAGCCAACGCCTTTTTGCCATTATGAGGTATGCACGGGCCTAGGGAAATGGTCAGAAGGTGTAGTGTTGTGCTATTGCTTGGGTTCAGATTTCTACCATTCATGTAAAAGCCAGGCATAGAGGTGCATATATGTTATATCAGTGCTGGAAGGTGGAGATAAATGCTCTAGCTGAAGTGTCCAGCTTCGGATTCAGTGAGAGACCAGTTGTGGGTCTTTGGATTATTGCAGAGAGAAGAAGATGGGGTCTTTTATACTACATTCTCTCTTTCCAAAGTTTAGGGGTCACACAGAAGAGCAGGGAGAACAGCTGTAAGAATGAGCAGTATCAGGCATCAGCAGTGAATCATTATTTGCTGGTTGTGACAGTACAGTTGTCCATAGGAGCCCATAACAGCTGTGACTGTATGTTTAAGACGTGCACACACCACGGGAAATCCCAGTGTGGATGGGAAAGGTGGTTATACAGTCCCTCCATGAGCTGATGAGCTAGTGGAAACTGATGGTTGCAGATGGAGGAAGAGTCAGTTTTTTTCCCAGGAATTTAGGTCCTGAAAGGCTATACATGAGACAGGAGAGAGAGAGAGAGAGAGAGAGAGAGAGAGAGAGAGAGAGAGAGAGAGAGAGAGAGAGAGAGAGAGAAACAGGACATCTGTGATTCCATTAGCCCTTCTAAAAAATTAACTGCATTTTGTTGGCTGCTTTAGGATGTTAATTAATATTTGGAAAATTTGTTCACAGCATCCTTTAAATCCATTTTGACTGAATAACTATTGGTCAGAAACTTCTAAAGGTCATTATATAATTTGCCTACCAAAGGACCAAGGAGCCCCTTTAACGTGCATCGGGTACTTAAGCCTTTGGATAATGTATAAGGACATAAGTTCATTACCTAATTAAGTCAATCTGCAAGTGATAAATTTGTTACCAGCCTTCGCTGACTCTAAGACCAGGGATCCTCCACTTTACCAAAGATAAGCATGCTAAGAACAGAGGTCTTCCCGTGCCAGGAACCAACACTTTTCATTTCCTACCTCATTTAACCTTCACAATGAACCTATAGGTCATTAGTTCCATTTCCTAGCTGAGGAGGCATAGATGGGCCCGCCATTCACCAACATGCTTCTCAATAGTGTGATTAAACCACTTGACCGTTTATATCCACGTAACACATTAAAATTCAAAGAGAAGAAAAATTGACCGACATCAACTCTCGAAGCTCTGGGCTTCCTGGCTTGAGTACTTTCTCTTTTCATTGTCTTTTTTTTTTCCCACCTGAATAACAAGAATTGAAACCCATTAAGACTTTTAGTGTGTTAAAGACAAATCAGGTGAGATCAAGTTGAATAGTCAGGGAGGATTTACATCAAGACTCTGGAAATATGATGACAGGCCAAGCTACAGTTCGAACTTAATTCTGTAGCAATAAAGGTTGAAAAGTTTCTGAGAGTAGGGTGGAGTGATAGGAGGTCATCAGTGTTTTCTGATTGGCATGACACATAAGGAAAAACAAGCTTCATGGTCTCTTGCTAAATGTAGCTTTATAACTTGTGTCATATTAGTTACCGAAGGTAGACTCCCACCACCCACAGAAGCCAATAGGTAGGGAATCCCATCGTTCTTCATCTTTGCAGTTCTAAAATATATCTCTTAAATTCTTGAGAATGTCACTTTTGGGCTGCAAAATGGACACAGAGTTTAAAAAAAAACAATTTTATGTGTTAAGGTGGCAAAACAATAGAACTTATCATGATGATTTTGTGTGTGTGTGTGTGTGTGTGTGTGTGTGTGTGTGTGTGTGTGTGTGTCTGTGTGTGTGCTCTAAGAAAAGGGTGGCCAGGTTTGAGAGTCAGAAACTGGTCGGATGTTAGGAAAAAATGGAGAGAAAGATTGTTAAGAACATCCCGGCCAATTTTGAGGACTATAGAGTAGGCCTTCATGACTTATGAAAAGTTCTATTCAATGCTTTCTTCCTCAGGGAAACTCCCTGAGTTCTTCCTGTCTGGTCCTTGTACAGGCAGTGATTCCATATCCTATGTCAATGATGCAGAGCTGAGGACAGCCCATGTGTCTGTCCTAAGTTTCATTTCTGTGGGATGATATCTTGGCAAAACACAACTTCAAGAAGATGGGGTTTATTTGAGCTCACAATTCCGAGTTACAGTCAATAATTGCGGCAAAGCCACAGTGACAGAGCTTGCTCCGCAGGCAAGGGCAGAGAGAAACAAGTGAATGCATGGTTGCTTACTGCTTGTTTGACTTCGTGTGCTCAGCTTTATTCACTCTTATGGAGATCTGCACCCACTGCCTAGGGAATGGTTATCCTCAGAGTGGGCTGTGACTTCCCATAGCATTTAACTTAATTAAGACAATGACATACAAACCTGCTTGCAAGCTAACATAGAAAATCCTCCATTCGGTCTCTGTTCTCAGGTGCGTCTAAGTTGTATTGAGTTGAGTTAAAGCTGACTGTCACAGAGCTCATCCATTGTAGGATAGATTTTATTACATATATGCACATGCATATGGTATGGATCAAAGAACACAGTGAAGATATTTAATAATTTGTAAAAATATAGGATGATACTTGAAATAAAAGATAATTATAAAGCAATATGAAATATATACTCCAAATTATGGAACATAACAAACAAAAGAGCAGAAGTCCTTGGAAGAATGTACACCCAAATGACACATGCATCTGTGGGTTGTGACCTTGTGGGGGTGGTTTTTATTTTCTACCTTGTGTTTTATCATATTTGGGGGATTTTCTACAGTGGAGATATATTACCTCTGTCACTTGGATAAAAATGCAATTTACACAAGGAAACGTGAACAACAACAAAAAATCCACAAAGGCAATTTTCAGATTCCTAACCACAACCTAAGGGAGGGAGACACAGGCTTTCTGTTCTTTTATGAATAATTTCTTATCTCTCTTTTGCTACTATCTAGCAAGCCAAATCTGGGACAGACAGTAAGGTGATCAACTTTACTCCACTCCTCTGATCCTTCTTTGAACACATAGCTCCCAGCCCTGTATGCAAGGAGGGTTGGGGAAGGCTGTTTAACAGGCTAATGGGTGTTCTTTAACGTTCTGGCCTGTAAGGAATCCTCAGCTTGACTTAATGACATTAATTGATTTATTATACGAAGGCTCATTTTCATGATTTGCTACCTCTACATGTGTACATGACTAGAAAGAGTTGTTCAGAAATGTCATGATCTGTAGTGCTGGGCGATGAGTTTGCCATCCCCAGAATCTTTAGGCAAAGTGTTTTACTATGTGTCAAGAGGCCCATGGGGATATCAGGCCTCAAGTACCAGCTTGCCATCTGCTGGAATTTGGGATCTTTGCTTCCCTTAGTTCAAGAATAAGGGAATCTGTTGGCAGGATCTCTTTAATCCTTGAACAAGAGGAAGCACACTAGCTTCTTAGGAGTGGGGTTGGGACATCTGAGCATGCTGTTCAGAGCATGGAAGTCAAACTCTCAGGGCAGTGCAGTCTCTCCATTGCCTGCTTTTCTTTTCCCTGTATTTTACATGAGGCTCCCTAGCCCTCCTTCTATGCCACAGAAATCTTTTCTCTAGTAAATGACCAGAGACTGTTTCTAGGTGAGTTGGGGGAGGAGGGAAAAGAGAGTGGATTCAGTTCAATCATGTGCCTGTGGATAGGGGGAGAAAGGACTGGCAAGCACTGTCACAACACCTTAATGAAAACTATATCGATTGATGAACATGCTCAAAACGTCCTGAAGGCTGTATCTACAGGGGCAACATTTCACACTAGGGTCCATCTCCCAGCATCCCTTTCACCCCTTCTCCTTTCCGAATCAGCTTGTTTTACCGCAGTGATTTCAGAGAACACCATCCTGCAAAGCTGCTTAGAAAAGCCTTCTGAGGTCAGCTTTCTGAATTGCTATTTGAAATTTACTGTCTAGAATCCAAATAGCATATCTGAATATTTCAGCTCAATTATTCTGATTAGAAGCACGTGGACATCTTTATGGTAATCTCAAGTCATTTCTTATAGTATTTATTCAGAGAGCAGAACCACATTACTAAGGAACTAAAGACATCTTTGAAAATATAGAAACCCTTAAAGAATAAGGAAAGCAGAATAAAATTCCTTAGCTTTGTGTCATAGCGGGACCTGAGGTAATGGGTGCTGGCTCATTGTCTAACCTTTGCCGATTCCCTCCTCCTCTATTGGCTGCCTTTGCCAGGAGCAGCTAGCATTTCCTTAATAATTTATGCCACGTTTTTCATTTTCATTCACTTCATCACTTAATCAGCAGACCTGTAATTCCTCTTTCCCCAATACATCTTCATTTTCGACCCCATTACCTGCACAGACTGTGAAGGCTCCCTATTCCTGGCATGGCACTCCTAGCCTCAAGGTGCTCTCCTGGGTCTGTAGCAATCTGCTCCCTGCTAATTGGTGCAGATGGGAGTGGGCGGGATCAGAGCACAGGAGGGAGGCAGCAGATTCTGCTGGTAAGTAAGGGGCCCATGGGGACCAGGGCACTTCGAGAAAGCAACTTTAACTCTGTCAGGTACAGAGAAAGAGGCATTTGTGAAGACCAGCCCAGGACATTTTTCTCATCCTTCAAAGGGGTGTTTCTGAAGGGTACACAGGTCCTACCAATCCTCCCGAGAGCTATTCCTAACCAAGCAACAGTAATAAACACAGCAACAAAACATCTTTCTTATTGAGTCAAGCTTAATGCTTAGTGAGCATTTTGCATCCATCAACTCTTTCTTCACTCAGGCACTCATTCATTCATAGGAGGAAATCCAAGAGCTATGCAAAATTATCCTTTCAGCATAGATGAAGAAAATTAGCCTCAGGGACATTAAGAAGCTTGCTTCTTATAACACATAGGCATTGAGCCAAGACGATGCTCAATTCCAAATACATCCCTCTGGGTGGATTTTCTTTTTCTGAAATAAGGACACAACCTTTTAGTCATATTAGAAGGATAATAATAGCATTGGGCAAGCAGCTTTTCCAAGTGTTCCATTTGATATATGTCATGGTGTCTGTGCTGTGGTGAGGTTTGCATGTTGACTTGACTGGGCTAGGGTATTCCCAGACAGCTATGCTATTTCCGGGTGTGGCTCTTTCCTGAAATGATCTGTATCTGAAGGAGCAAACCAATCAAAGGCAGATAGCTATTGGCAATGTGACTAAGTGTTACCTAACCAACCGAGGGCTGGAATAGGCTCACAAGATAGGAGAGTAGAAGTTGAGCTCTTTCTTTGCTTGAGATCAGACATTTACTTTCTGTTGTGGAATTTTTGTTGGACTCTTGAGGTCTTCTCTACCCCAGCTAGTACCCAAATAATTGACACAGATACCTTTGGATTTACAAAAGGCTGGGTAGATATCAGCTCTCTAAACTAGTTTTCTATTTCCTAGCTAAATGCCAAAGTTCTTTGCCATAGCTGTTCCTGCCTGGGCTGCTTCTAGTACATCTGGCCAGCTCTCGTAGCCATGTGCTCATGGTCTATACTGCCCCATGGTTACTTCCTTCTCTCCTGCTTCCTATCCTCCTACCTCTATCCATTCGTGGGCCTCATCTGACCCCATCCTATGGAGCAAAGTTTACACAACATCACTTGGTGTATGTGAGAATGTGCTCCTCTGGGTTGTAACCAGATCCTGGGGGCCAGTATTTAACAACTGAATTCATAGCTCCAGACTAACCCCAACAACTTTCTTAGCCATTCAACATTGATAATTCTAGTTCTTGGGATTTTGCACTCAAAGGTTTTCACTGTGTCCCTCTTCTATCCACTGTTCCTCTAGAGTCATGATTTAAGCAGAATCCTACCATCACAATTTATTGGTTCTCTAGACGGCACACAGCAAATCCTGAGTATCCGTTATCTTCTATAGTTGCCAAATCCAATTCCTATGATACATCTTTCCTTATATCTGTGTCTAGCCTGCTGAATCTGTTTAAAGAATCCTGTCTGCTTTTCTTATATGATGACTAACATGCTACACACATTCAATAAGAGTTTATTGAACTTTTTCCTAGTGCAATCCTGTCTTAGAAGCACCTCTGTAGTTTAGAATGCACATGTTTAGGAGCGGATTATCTCTGCCAAAACTGAAGTTGAGAACTGATCTTTCAACATTATGGTGCTATGAGCTAGTTGTACCCTAAAAAGGGCACGGGGCTTCTTTTCTCCTGAAAGAACTGGTGGTAATTTCTAATTTCTTTATTGTTCCTTAGTTAATTTTTAAAAGTGGGTTATTACAAAAGTGAATTCCCTCTCTCAGATTTCTCTTGTTTTTCTATTGACAGGGCGTGTTGCATTGCCCATGATGTCTTTATTAGAAACTAAGAGCATACCGTCATGCTCTTACATGTGGAGGGGTTTCATCCACATTCGTCTCCTTTCTTTATACAGTTATACATTAAAGTATTTTGCTATAGCTACTGAAAATAGACAAAGAGATCAAGGAGTCAAACTCATAAGAGCTGATTATCAAAACTTAGACAACTTATAAAACACATAGGTTTTGGTTTGTACCAGGTACTTTAAGTTCAAGAATTGAATTCCAAGGATCTACTAGGTTTCAGTGATCCACACTACTCCCTAGACTCTGGGGTACCCTTCAATTACAGAGTTTTTCTAGGTGTTTTAGCTACTTTTCTATTGTTTTGATAAAATACCATGATCACACAGCTTTAAAAGAAAGCATTGAATTTGGGTTTATGGTTTCAGAGGAGTAGAGTCCATGATAGCAGAGCAAAGATATGGTTATCTGAACAGCTGAGAACTCACATCTTGATCTCTAAGCAGGAGCCAGAAAGCAACACTGACAATGGTGTGAATCTTTTAAAAGCTCAAAGCCCCCCCCCCCCACCGCCAGTAACATACCTCCTAATCTTTCCCAACCAGTTTGACCAACCAGAGTATTCAAAGACATGGACCTTTAGGGACCATGCTCCTTGAAAGCAACACACTATGGTATAGGAGTAATGGGGTGAGCATCCTTGGAAGATTGGAAAGTAGAACATAGGGATTTGAGCTCAAACTTTCTCATCTGTGTACTGATTCTACAAGTTCTACTGAGAGTGGAATCATGAGAAGCCACTAATTGTGGAATTTGTATTTGAGTGGCAAACCAAGTTCTCATGGCTTAACATTCCTTGGGAGATAGCTCATAAACTAGCAAGCAAATGAGGCATTTCAGATACCGTTAAGTAATAATCAATCAAGTAGGTGACATAATGAAGACAAATTGGAAAGGAGGGTCTGTCACTTTGGATATGTGCTCAGGAAGGCTTTCTGAGGAGGTAAAAGCAGTTGTCCATCTATGGACACATGTCATGTGTAGTGGCCAATGAGAGATGTCTTTCCTGGAAGCAAGGACTAGGGTTTCTTCTCCCTGCTCTAGGAGGCATACATGCCTAGAATACACTTGACATTTTCCTAGTTAACATACTAAGCCTCGTCTCCCTAACAAGCATGTGGGTAACAGGGCCACAGTACATCACTACATCTACCAACATTACCAAGGGGGTAAGAGTGCTATCCTCATAGATTGTTAAAGAAGTTTAATGATAAGATAGATTTAAATCCTCAGTCAGGCATGTGCAGAAGGTTTCTTGACAAGTGGTCTCCATTGTATCATTGGAGAATAGAGTGGTAGTCCCTCTATGTGTGGTTTTTTTAGACTTGCGTTTAGCATTTTATACTGAGTCAAATACAATCATCTATGATAGATGAATCAGAAAATATATGTGTATAAGTAAATGAAAGAAATCAGTAATGTAGTCACAGCTTGGGCTATGGCAACCAGAATTTTAATCCAGAGTCTGTTGTTTTTATGTGAGACCACTCAGAAACAGTCTTCTATACATGGTTCTGAATTTCATCCATTGTCTCACAGGGCAGGAGAAGGTGTCTCACCTAATGTATAAAGGTCTTTTTCACTGAAGAATTCTTATATTACTCAATTCATAAATATAAAACCTGAATTTGTTCCTTGACTTGTCATTGCTTAGAGACCATGTCTGATACCCTTTGAATACTATCTATTTACACATGTGTGTTTGCCTATGGTTAGATTGTACTTAACATTTTGGATTTTGAGAAGCAAGAGAATATTTTTCTTTTCATTTTTTAATCATATGCAACTGGTTCTCAACTAGGGATGGTTTTGCTACATCCTGTGTCCCTCTCTGGGACATTTGACAATGTTTATAGACATTTATTTTATTTTTTTACATATACATTTATATTATTACACATATATACAATAAACTCCCTACAGCAAGAATACCATGAAACAATCAGGAATTATATAAATGTTACAGTCATAGTGTTTTGGCTATTTGTATTTGGCAGCCTTGAAGAAAATATCTTTCTTATCTTGGACGCATCTAAAATTCTGAATGTAGACATCTTTGCTTATAAGAACTAGAAGGACAAACTCATTTTCCCCATGGGTAGGAGCCAGTAATGCTGCTAAACAACGTGCAACATACAAGATAGTCTTCCTATCCCATGCACAACAGTTGTCTGGTTCAAAATGGTACCGGTTTAGTAGGAGAAGCCCTGTTGTATGATGTTATCTGCAAGGGATTATACATCCTCTTATTGAGCCTGAGAGTACCAATTCCTCACATCTACCCCAGTAGCAGGATGCTCCAAAGTGGAATTCTGGGCCTAGTGATTAAACATACACATAAAAGTGCCCCAGTGTTTTAGAGGATTCATAGGCACAAGAAGGGAAACTATTACAGTGCATCAGGCTCCTGTACAGAGCAAACACATTACCTACCTGTAATGAAGGATTTCTGAGTAGATACGGGCTGCAGCCTCTACGGGGGAATGTTTTAGCTGGGGGCATGTGGATTTTAGCTGCATGAATAATATCAACATTAATGGGAATCATTATCTTGCCCTGCTTGGAAATTTATCCCTGAATAGATAGCAATATCCCACAGACAGAGGCCATTGAAAATCTGTTCTGCTGGCAGGCTGCATGCAGAAGCCTTCAGCGAGAAGCCGTGCTGGCTGCCAGCTCATGAATGGCTGTGGGCTGATTGGTCTGTTTGGGGACAGGGGAAGTCACATAGGGCGATGCTATCCAATGACCACCGTGAACTCAGGGTGACATTGAAATAGGTCAATGGTCTCCAGTGCTCTTCTCTTTGCATTTTGAGAACTTTTCTGTTCATTTCATCATTCCTGCTCTGTATCTTGTCACTTACCAAGAGCCACAACTCCTCTGACATCCTGAGGAAAGTGAGCTAATGAACTGATTTTCTCTAATGTGTCCTGGACTCGGGCATTACCTTCTTCTGGGAAATTTATGATTTAAGTTATATATAATCAGTGAATAGCCTAATGGAATGAACTTGAGACATACAGGAAGACACCGAGTCATATATGTGCATGTACGGTCTACAATGGTGCCCCCAAGGACACAGGCTACCTCTGCATAAATCAGCCAGAGCTCCCTCCATTGGCAGTGGAGTCTTTTCCTTATCTCACAGTATGTAGTAACTCGACATGTAAAACAATCAAGAATTAACTGTACTTCTCTTGGAAGTGAAATTTGGAAGATGTGGGAATCAGGGTCTGGATTCCTCAGAGCTTTGGTTCCTGAAGCTCTTCTCTGGGATCATTCTGCCTCACCGAGCAATGCCTCTCTCAAGATTTCTCTCACTGTAACATACATAGAAAGGGAAGGTATTTGTTTAGAATCTAAGGTAACCCAAGAATACTCTTGTATGTTGGAAAATATGACCAGTCTCCCTGAGAGTTCGATGAATCAGTAGTTGGACACTGCCTTCAAAACTGAGTCCATAGAGCACAACATTAAAACCACTGTCCCTGGCTGACTGTGACAGAGAGCATTTCAAAATCGTTGACACTAATTTAAGGATATGTCTTCCTTAAAATCCAGATTAAAAGCATATGTCTTCTTCACTCACGATCTGGATCAAAGGTATGTTTCTTCCTACCGCAAAGGTCTTGATTTGAAGTGGATTTGAATGTGACTCCCTGGCACCATGCCGGACCCAACAGGATTTAGCTTATTCTTTTACTTACAAAGCAAATAACTCTGGTGTACCCACTAAGTGGTAGGCACTTTTCTAGCTGTTAGGGAAATGAGTTAAATCCCTCTTGTTTTTTGAAGAGTTTATGTTCTGGTGAGAGACAATGGGAAAGAGTAAACACAAAAAAGTGACTGAGTGAGATTTAGAGTCACTGGGATTCATAAAACAATACAAGACTAAGGATTAGCTGGTGTGTATGTGTGTGTGTGTGTGTGTGTGTGTGTGTGTGTGTGTGTGTGTGTGAAGATACAATGGTCTGGGACTCTTTTCCAAGGAAGTGGCCCTTTAACGAAGTGAGACTTCAGCAACACAGGGGTTATTACTATGTAGACAGCTGGGAAAACATTGCAGACATAGAGGACAACCTATAAATACCTTAAGGGGAGACTGATCACCAAACTCAAGAAAAGAGTCTTATGATAATTCCACCAATTCTGAGAGGCAATTCATTTCTCACTTTTTTCTTACCTAGTCCATGAAAACAGAAACTCTTCCTAGTCTCACTCTTAGCTCTCTGCATATTAGAACTGATGTTCAGAAGAAATTCCTGTGTTGAACTCTATGGAAAGTCCTAGGCAAGAGACTTTGGAAAAAGATACCCAACATGGCAGCATCAATGTCAGAACCCAAAGAATGCTCAGAAAGACTCATTGTGGGGAACATTATACACCACAGGATGTGGACTCAGATAATAGAAGCTCAAGGTCATTATCAATATTTACTCTTACAATCTTCCATGAAATTATATTTCCAAATGAAGCCCAGCATACCATTTATTGTGAAAACTGCGCATCCCATCCTATCTTTCTTTGCATCTGTGTTTTTATTGCTACTGCCAGTTGAGATACTGTAACGGAACACCAGAGCCTGAGTGCTTTACAAACAACAGGACTTTGCTTGTTTTCAATTTTGTAACATGGTGGGATGGGTATTCTTGTTTGTCAACCTGATTATATCTGGAATGAGCTATAATGAAGAAATGGAGGGCACACCTGTGAGACATTTTCTGCTTGCTTTAAAGTGGGTAAATCCACTTCAAATCAAGACCTTTGCGGTAGGAAGAAACATACATTTGATCCAGATCTTGAGTGGAGAAGACATATGCTTTTGATCTGGATCTTAAAGAAGACATATCTTTAAATAGGCCATACTTTGTGCTGGAAGTCTATATAAGGACATAGAAGAAGGAAGTTTTTGGCATTTTCCTGCTTGCCCTTGCTTTGCTAGCACATCCATTCATTTACTGACATTAGAGCTGACCTCTTTCAGGATTCTAACATGTACTGAAGACCAGCTGAGACATCCAGCCTCAAGGGACTGAACAACTACTATGTTCTTGGGCTTTTTGCTCACAGGTAGACATTGCTGGATTAGTTAGACTGCAGCCTTTAAAATATATTTTATTATATATGTGACTAATACAGATGGGGAGTCAAAATTCAAAGCACCAGCTAATTTGGTGTCTGGTGAGGGCAGTGCTCTTGTGTTCTTGTTTGTAGGTAGGAGAGGAAGGACAATTGTCTGAGGTCCCCCTTTTGAGGACACTAATCCTATAGTGGAGACTCAGGCCTCCTAATGTGACTGCTTTCTATAAGGGCCCCATCTCCTAATGCCTACAAGGTGGGGATTATGTTTACACATGTTGAGTTGGGGCAACATATAAGCCTTTAGATCACAACAACGTTATTAATAGAATTGTAAATCACCTTCAAATGGCAATAAGCAATTACTTGCTTTTTTCATTTTTGGACTGTTCAAGGAGAGTTGAGTCATACATCCCTGAAAACAGTAAATATTTGGAAGACTATGGAAAGTAGTTTGTGCAAAATTGAATTAAACCAGCAGTCGCCCTTTGTATACTTTGTCGACTTTGACACAGCCTCAGCGACTCTGCCTTTATGCCTCTCTAGGCAAGGGCTCATCTTACACCCTTAGCATTCAGAATATCATGGGCCTTTAAGTGTGAATGTGATGCGTGATGGCCAGAGACAAGCATACTTTCAAAAGAGATTTGTGTATCTGCCGCTGGTCAGGTTGTTTTCTCCCTTAATGACTAAGTCACTCCTTGAAAAATAAATGAATCATTTATGGAAGCACAGGCAGACTTTCAGGCCCCTGGGCACTGTTTTAGTGACTGCAGAAAAATTGACTGAATGATCTGGTGTTCTGTCCAGTCCGATTCATCCGCTTTGCATTTCCCTTTGGCTACTCAACTTGCTTACAAATCAGGATAACTTATTATTCCAAGATCAGAGTCAAGTTCAAGACCCTTCTTCATCACTCACTAGCTGTGTGACCTCAGGCAAGTGATTTAACCTCTCTGAACTGCAGTTCTCTTATCAGAAGTTAGTCTGAGATTTTGTGAAGCATTGTTTATAAAGTGGCCAGTGGAGTGCCTGGTTCATAATTTATACTCAATCAATGGGTGACACAAAGACTCTTGAGAATAAATTTATGTTCTGTTCTACTAAATACATCGGGCTCATTCTCCTTTCTGCTACAGATATGGGATAACAGCATAAGGATGAGAGAAGCCAGAGCCTTCCGGGGCAGAAACAGTGTTTAATTAATTTGCCTGCCTGAGGTTAGTAGAGCTCTGTGGCAGAGGACGTTTAATGATAGACTATAGGAGTCAAACTCAAGGACAGAGTCTGAGATTGATAGAGGAACAAACCTAGAGAGTTAAACAGTTGTGTAATAGACTCGAGACCAAATTCCCCAGAGTCACAGGGTGTAGGTAAAGGAGCAGGTGCCATCTGGGAAAATCACAGAACAAAAGTCAGGAAGAAAAGAAGCTACAGAGCTAGGAGGCCTCTCATTATCCCTGAAAAGAGATGGCGCAGAACCAGGGCACATTCCTGGACAGGTCACCTCAGGACCGGAAACGTGTCTCTGTTACAGTGCTCTCTGAATGAGCTCACTGTGACAATGAACACATATAGGCTGTTTGGGAGAGTGCAGTTCTACCACCGAGAAGCAAGCCTTTGGGTCTGCTGTCTGTAAGTGTCTCCAGGCCCTGGGGACTTTGCAGTCTGTAGGGAATTACAGCCCATCTGTTGGAGAAAGAAGAGCCTGGTCCTGTGGGCGTCTGGAAGGTAGAAACTTCTCTTTCTGAGTGAGCAGAAATCAAGTGCAGCTACCTCACCTCTCAGGCAATATAAAGAATCCCGAAGTTAATTTTAGACAGCCCTTCTGGTATCATGTAAAATTCCTCCTGCTGTCATGTTTAACACACTCGACTGACTGACTCTTCTCCTTCATCCTCCTCCTCCTCCTCCTTGTCTTCCTCCTTCCCACTCCTCCTTTTTCTGTTCAGTTTTTCAGTGTGTTTGTGTGTGTGTGTGTGTGTGTGAGAGAGAGAGAGAGAGAGAGAGAGAGAGAGAGAGAGAGAGAGAGAGAGAGAGAGAGAGAGAGAGAGAGAGAGAGAGAGAGAGAGAGAGAGAGAGATAGAGAGAGAGAGAGAAGGACCTCATGCACATGTGTACACTGAAAGGTCAGTGTTCGGTATCTCCAGCTTATTTTCTGAGACAGGGTTTCATGCTGAATCCAGAGCTAATCTATTCAGCTAGACTCTCTGGCCAGCTGCAAGGGTGCTCTATGCCCATTCCTACTATAGCACCAGTGCTAGCATTACAGATGTATTCTAGAGTTTATGTGGGTTCTGGCTATCTGAACTTTGCCAAGTGAGTCCTTTCCCTGAGCCCCTTTTCCTTCTTTCTCTGAGAATTAAAAAAAAAAACCCAGTAGCTTCTATATTCTAGATTTCTAGGTATGTCAGGCACTTGATATAACATTCTTCCAGGACCCATGAGAGATAGTCTTTATTAAGTCCAACATTCAGATGAAGAAATGAGTTTTACAGAATTGAAGGGGTTTGTTAAAGCCTACAGTGAGTGCATAATGGAGCTGGGACCTGCTGAGGTCTCTGCTTCTAGTGGCTGTTGATTTATAAGATTTTTCCCTAGAGATATTGAGAAAGGAGGGAGAGCTATGTTTTTATTGACTTTTTCAGCTGCCAAGGAAATCAACAACAGACCATGGTTTTCCCTCCTACTCCTGTGTAACTGAGAGGAGGCAGCTCTCTGACACACTGTGTAGCCTGCACTAGAAGTGCTAGTCAGCTGTCATGTCCAAAGAAGAGGCAATTATGTCCCTTATTCCTGAATACCACCTGCACTAGCAAAAGTATGGATCAAAAAGTTATGAATACCAGCCAAAATTATTCACTCATACTTGCAGTCTTGCCAATAATTCACTAACAGCCTATTTGATTCAGTTGGTCTACCACATTAGCCTAAGCGTGTGACCTGCCACTGTACTTCCTCAACCATTAATGAGAAAAAATTGAAAAAAATTGGATACCTCATGAACATGCCATAAAAAGTAAGCATCATCATTTTAAACTTAGCCAAACTGCTGTCACAAAGAATGTCCATTGTTTCAACTGTATCCATTTACCTTATGGAACTTCGAACTCTATCCTTAACTGGACATTTATCAAGTCTCACAGTATTGGACACCCTACCTAAAATCTCCAAATTGGTGCAAAGCTTCAACCTACTACTAAAACAGCCTGTCACTTAAATGAGAACCTTTTGCTGATGGTGACATGAGAAGGAAAGGCCAGGAACCAGAAGCCACATTTTTGGCTTAACAGAATTTTACATCCTTGTAAAAATTCAACTTAATTCTAATTATTGTGACATTTGGGTGAGGGGAGAGAGGATAGGGGTAAGCAGTGAGGGAGAGGGAAAGTGAAGAAGAGAGGGGAAGAGAAAGGGAGGGAGAGAGGGAAGGAGAGAGAGAGAGAGAGAGAGAGAGAGAGAGAGAGAGAGAGAGAGAGAGAGATCAATATTTCCAAGATATTTTGAGCATACAAAGACAGAGAAAAGAAACTTCTCCTCTCTTGGTCAGTCACTTATTGATTGCACAAGCTGTTCACTAATGAGGCAACTGCAAGAAGTCCAGGGACAAACCTTTCTATTTCCATATATGCTGACATACTGAAAATGGGATGCTGTCTTCATGAAGAAGCACATGTGAAACTGGGGATAAAACCCCTTGGAATGTCTGACTTCCTTCCAAGGACCATAGATCATTCATGGTAGTGATTAATTACAAGATCTATGCATATCAGAAACAAAGGAGAGACAACAATCTTGGGAACTCGTTGCCTCAACTGAGTGATTTTCCCAAAGAAGAAATATTTTTCTTTCGATAGTAGAAGTAACTTTTTTCAGTAGGATTTCCAGCTTGTGTTCTCCCTGGGCCAGTGACTTTGTAGGCATAAGGTTATTATGTAATTCAAATGCTGATTTCTGCACCCACTGTATCTGGTTGCAATCCTTGTTCTGGTGATCTCCTGTCTCAATGTTGTGTAAACATTGCCCCCAAATTGTCCCCTGGTATGTCAATAAAGTAGGTTACAGCCAATCTCTGAGCAGGGGAGAGAACTGTACTGGACTTTCTGCCAGTCGGGTGAGGATGAGTTAGAAGAGGAAGTAGGGGATTCAGCCACAGGCAGAGGTACAGGAGATATGAAGAAGATTCATCTAGAACAATGAAAGGACCAAGAAAAGCAAGTAACTTGGAGATTTTGTAAAAAATGGAGTCAGGATAACATAGATGGTTAAAAACACACTTAAATTGCTCAAGATTGTGTTGTAAAACTTTATAAACAAATACAAAAGAGTCTCGATGATTTGTGTGATAGCTGGGTTAAGAAGGAAACTAAGAGAAACAAACTCAGTTTTATAAAAATAACTTTAACTGGCAAGAGCATTGTTCTAGAAATTAGGAAGGAGACATGTCACCATCATTAACCACTATTATAACTGTAGCTCTCATAGCCTGACATATCCTGAATCTTCCAGAATCTAAAAACTCTACCTCAAATGCATATATAAAGGACATATGTTAAGAAGACCTTCCCTCTCTCCTGGAAGACAGGAATCTCTGTATGCCTCTCAGAGCCTTGCTTGTGCACATGACTTCTATCCACTCCCAGTAGATGGCAGCCCTCATTTCTTTGGTGTAATTTGCTGTCAGGGGTGAGGTCTCTGAGCAAAGGACAATGTAGTTTAATTAAAACTTGCACTTTAGTTTCACAAATTACAATTTAATAGTCATTTCTAACTAACGTCTAATATCAGAAGACACAATATTGTATATGTATTTTACTGGCAGATACTGATCATTTCACATTCTTAAACTAATATAGCCCTTGGAGGAAGACACTTTATTTTAGAAATTGAACGTTGAGCCACTGAGAAGACAGGTCCTTCCTTCCCAGATGCTGGCTCTGGCTTTGCACATCTGCAGCTGAGACTTTGCTATGCAGCTCTTGCTCCTGAAGCGCACAGTGACCATCACTTTTCCATGAGCAGTGTATAGACTTCATCACTGCATCAGACCCTTTGTGCTTCCAGGTGGAAGTCAGACTTCAAAAGAGTCTAAGTAAAAATGCTTTTCTACTCATGTACCTGAAATTCTTACTTGCAGATCTGTGTCCTGTTTCAGACTCACCTGTAGCCAGGTACCCTTCAGACACCATCAGGATGTTATTTCCAAGTCCTAGAGCCACCTCCTCCTGTGTTAGATTTATTTTCAGCATAGAGTGGTAGAAAGTATCTTATAGTCTACCAGCTAAGCAATGCAAATGGAATGTTCTGGAAATTAAATTAAATTTGTCTATCTGTTCCCTTTATGTAATACTTCAACTATAATAGTGGAAGAAAATGATTTACTCAGAGGCCTGTGGTGGTGGTGGTGTATACTGTGAGTTCATCAGTCCCTTTAATATCAACTGTCTTTATTAGTTGCTGATGAAAGTAGAAGCTAAAGAAGAGGCCGGGGGGAAGGAAAATGTCCTGTACTTGGTGTTCATAGTAGTGTTGATGTAATTTCATATGTATGTTATTTTATATATGAAAAGTCTAGCTTTATGAATGTGACCCTAACAGAACAGAGAAGTCAAACAGATATTGGTCTTTTCTGCATCTATAAGTCCACAAGGTTCTACTAAATGACTGCTGTAGTGGATTGTAGCTCTCTTTAGTTTTGAGACATGGAGTTTAGGCGAGCCTGGAATCCATGACCCTCCTTTTCAGACTCCTCAGTTCTGGGATTCCAGGATTATGCCTATACATTCAGCTAATGAATGTATTGAAAAGAAGTCCTAAGAGACAGACACGTAATTTTCTCTTAAGATTATAAGAATGTTGGTGGGTGTGGGCAGGAGCTAAAGTTGGCGACTTTCTGTGGTTCACAGAAAATATTTGGGCTAATTCTGGGAAAGGGGTGTTGGTAAAAAAGAGTACAGTGGGTGAGGCTTTGATTCTTGATCTTTTTTTAAAATTTTTTTATTTTTATTTTTTAAAATTTTTTATTAATTTATTCTTGTTACATCTCAATGGTTATCCCATCCCTTGTATCCTCCCATTCTTCCCTCCCTACCATTTTCCCCTTATTCCCCTCCCCTATGACTGTTTCTGAGGGGGATTTCCTCCCCCGTATATGCTCATAGGGTATCAAGTCTCTTCTTGGTAACCTGCTATCCTTCCTCTGACTGCTACCAGGTCTCCCCCTCCAGGAGACATCGTCAAATATGAGGCACCAGAGTTCTTGTGAAAGTGTTCCTCAGTAGAAGAATAGATAAAGAAACTGTGGTACATATACACTATGGAATACTACTCAGCTACTAAAAACAAGGAATTCCTGAAATTTGTGGACAAATGGATTGAGCTAGAAATGATCATAATGAGCGAGTTAATCCAGAAGCAGAAAGACCCAAATGGTATATACTCACTTATATGTGCATACGAGCCCAAGGGGCATGTCCCATGAAAGCCTTCACTTACCAGGAAACTGGGACAAAGGGGAGGACATCCTATTGGGACTCTAGATGAGAGAAGCATGGGAGAATAGCAAAGTAGAAGGATCCAGAGGGTCTTAGAAACCTACAAGTAGAACACTATGATAGGCAGATTTGGGCCCAGGGGTCCCACTCAAACTAAGGCGCCAGCCAAGGACAATACAGCCAGTAAACTTTAACCCCCTACCCAGATCTAGCCAATGGATTCTTGATCTTATATACTCTTTTGTATTCCCCTTTCAGAAGCTAATGCTGACCTTGCCTGCCTGATTAAAGCAGACTGGAGAATTGCCTTAAATGGTGTGTATATGTTAAGGACATATAAGCAATCACCATAGTGGGGAATAATGAAAGCTAAGGAGTCGGTAACCAGGTGTCAGAGATGTAGGTATCCCATGAGAAGGCAAGGATGCTAGGCAGAGGCAGGAGAAAAATAGAATTTGGTCCTATGCACCTTGGGGCTAAAACTGTCCAGATAGAGTTCATTTTTTTTTCAGTAGTTCCTATAAACTGGCTCAGATGCAATAAATTACACAAGGCAAATTCACAAGCAAAGGAGTATCAACCAGAATACCAATGTGAATAATTGGCCAAGATAATGTTAACTACCAATATAATTGGATTAGAATGCTGGCAAATCTATTCTGAAAGTAAATTTAAATTTAACAGACTTCCCAGTGAACAAAAATGAGAGCAAAGGGAGTTAGTTTTAGGGTAGACTTTCTTCATAAGTAATTTTGGTGTTGACTGAGTCCTTGCCCAAGTTCCTGCCTCAATTTTTCCATTCAGTGAAACTCTTCTTCTAACCTTCCACACCTCCCTTTCATATTTCATGTACTGAATACAACACATGAATACAACCTTCTTCACTCCTTCTCTTAAAGACTCTCTTAGCCTTCTTTATACTTTCCTGGCCTTTACTCATATTTTTCCAACACAGAGAATTTAACAATTAGCAGCTAGGATCTGCACAATACAGAGCACACAATATTTGTCTTCTTGAGCCTGGATTAATTTGCTTAATATAATGTTCTCCAGTTCTTTTTCTCGTCCTGCATACTTCCAAATGTTATTTTTTTCTTTGTGGATGAATAAAATTCAATTGTTTGTATCTACCATAATTTCATTACCCATTCATCTGTTGATGGAAATTTAGGCTGACTCTATTCTATTATGAATAGAGTAGCTATAAATACGCATGCGTCAGTGGCCCTTTGTGGTAGAATGTAGAGTCCGTTAGTTATATGCCCCAGGAGTGGTAGAGCTGAGTCACACTTACCAACCTTGGCCTAAGATAGTTTGGGATATTTTACCCACCGTAAGGACACACAAGGCTTGGAGGGCTCAAAGCCAGGAGCCTGTGCCCTCCCCCAGTAACATGAGGCTTTGGACTCCGTGTTCCTTAGTGGCAGGCACAGCTTCTGCTTGTATTCCTTGGTTTTCCCATTCCTATGATAAGCTGGGACATTTGTTGTGTCACATCCTTTTGATGTTCTTACTCATTTACCCTAAGTAGTTTTGCCTCTAAGGCACCCTTTGCACAGCTTATATCTGTTGTGTTGTTTTTGTTCCAGAACCCTCAGAATTTGTGGTGTGAATTGTTACCTTGCCTCCTTCTCAGCTGTTGGGACATTTTAATTAACTAGTTTCCTCTCAGAGATAATGACTGGCCTATAGAAAAAGAAAGAAATAACAAACAAGCCAGTTTCTGTGTGTTTTGAGATTGGTTCCCCCCTGCTTTTTCATTCATTACTAAGGAGAATCTCACCCCCTGTCCCCACATTTTCTCATTTGCTCTTTGAGTCTGATCCTGCTGTTCCCAGATTTGCCCCTTCAGTTATTAAGGCTCTGTAATGATCTTGGGGACCCCTGAGGTACTCATCAGATTTTGTCCTTTGGTCGACAGAGTAAGAGTGTGGCGCTAAGAACATGAGACATGTCCTTTGGCGTTAATTTTTAGGGTCCTTTGTATTAGCAGCAGTTGACAGTACAAAGTAAGGGTGTAGTTATGACATTTCCATATAAATGTATGTTCTATTCTGATCATATTTACTCCTTCCTTCATACCTCCTCCTTCTTCCATGTCGCTAGTATTCTTTCTACTTTCATTTTCCTTTCCTCACCCTCCCTTGGTTTCTTTTCTTTTCTTTTTTATGGGAATAAATAATTTTATTGAAAAAATAATGTGCTACGCACACACACACACACACACACACACACACACACACAATTAATAATACAGAAACACACACACAAAAAGTCTATTTTCATTTTCCTTGCTCTCATCACTTTTAAGCTGCCTCCAAAAGCAGCATGTTGTTTCCCAGAAGACTATTAATAATTTCAATCTTTTAAGAAATGTTACTTTAATAAAAATAATAAAATAGACTCTTCTGAATAAAATTTAAACACAGCCAGAGATAGGTGACCCTCAGTAACCAGCATCATAGTTGGCAAGATTTGAGTCAGTCTCACAAAGAGTCACACTATGCAGAAAGGCTATGTCTCAAATGCTTTTGTTAATATTTCCTACTATAGGAGAAAGGACTGTAAGAGCCAGAGGACCAGGACATCTGTTGTGTAATTGTTTCTCCGAGAGAGAATCTACACGTCATACTTCAACGATGATAACATGAAGAGACATGCTAACATTGACTGGGGAAATCTCACAGGGCCCCACCACTTGACAAAGAACTACATGCAAGTAAGAGATGCTGAGACAGGGAGAATCCCATGGATTAGCCTAATTGGCCATTCACTATCAAGTGTTCAGCCCTGAACTCAATGCATACAAGCAACACTACATCAAGTTGTGCGTGTGTGCATGTGTTTATGTATAGCAACAATAATCAATGAAAAATAGGCTATAAATTTGAGAGGGAACTATGGAGGTAAGAGAGGAGCTGGATAAAGGACAGGAAGGGTAAACGTATGTAATTATGTTATAATTAAAAATAATCCCCTCTACCAAATTCCCCATGCCAAAATCCTTTTGATATCTCATATTTTGCTGCCAGAGTGATTACATGAAAAAAAGTGTGTTATCCTACTCTGGAGTAGTCAATGTGAAATATCTTTGGAATGGTATTATCCTAAAATAAATGTTGTTTCTTAGGATGAGAAGATACTAGTGAGGAACAGTATTATTTCTGCTGAGTATCAAACACAGCATACTAGTATGTACACTATTATTGGGATACATCCAAAGCCCTTCTGGGGTTTTGGTTGTTTGTTTTTTCTAACATTTAGGTTATCATACTATGTAATGGGCTTTACGATAGCATTTTTTCTATTTCAATACTTGCATGTAACTTTTACTTTATTATCATTTTCACCTTCTGCCTCTTGTCCTCCATTTTCCAGGAGCCCAACTGACTGTTTCCTTTCTCTTCCCTCATCTGCTTCCCTGAATTTCTTGTATGAGTGAAAACATGTGATAACTGTCTTTGTGGAAGGAAATTTATGAAGTTTCAGAACCCCCGACCATTCCCTTTTCATAAAAATGGCACAATTTTAGTCTTCTTTATGGACAAATTAAACTGTGTTGTGCATTGGTACCACAGTTTTGGTATTTGTTCATGTATGGTAGCCCCCTGGCTTGATTCCATAATCTGGCTATATTGAATAATACAATGATAAAGAGCTTTTCAGATATTGAAGAAGATATCTCTATAACTTCTTTTTGGGCTTTTTTTTAGGTATATACCCAGGAGTCCTATGGCTGTTCCTGCACTGGCTCTGTATTCCTTGCTGAGCTGAGTTGCATGACATTTTATGAGTTGAATTTATTGTAAAGAATTTTTCAAAAAGTTATCAGGGCATATAAAAAACAAGAAGGGTCCCTTCTTATGTTTAGTTACCAAGGGCTCCCTGAAAAATGTCCAGAGCCATGCTACAAGAAGCATGGATGGGGTAGAGAAGTAGGAGGCATCAGACATGGTGCCAACTGCTTTTACAAAGATGACTCTTCTGCTTTCTGGCGAGCTGCTTTTACTTATCATGCCTCATGGACCTTTTTTAAAAATTTTTTGTTCTCTTTTCTAGTAAACAGGACAGAAATGATTTTGGTGAACTGAAGTGATTCATCCTGAAGGATAGCATCCAAGTAATGTGAAAGAAATTGTCTTAATAGTTTGTAAAAAATAATCTAACTAACAACAAACAACTCTTAAATGTTTCACCTACATGTATGCATATGCTTGCATGCATGTGTGTGTGTGCCTGTGTATATTTCTATTCTGTTTTTCTTCTGTGGGGTTAAGAACCACATCTTGCATTTAGAAAATTAATGCTCCTTATAGGAATACATTGAAAGCCTACTGGTAAAAGACATACCTCAAATTTATTACAATCGCACTATTTGTAAATGGTGCTGATAGAATATGAGGTTAATTCCAGAATGGTTATATCATCCTTTGCTTAGAAGAAGACATGCCAAAACCAAGAATTCCTTCCTCAGACTACAAAATGGGAGCAGATTATTAAAACTGTCAAGTGACAAGAAAGCTATACATCAGTGGATGCCCTATAAGTGAACACTGTCAAGAAGTCAGAGCAGCATGTTCATCAGAAAGAACATATACAGCCTCCTTCCTATGTTCATATGAAACAATAGAAAAACTCAGTGGCAAATTTAGCAGTCTCTAGGGTAGCCTGTGTGTCAAGGAAATCAGGTATGCTCAACCTGATTTTTCATGGTCACTGTGAAAACAAACAAACAAACAAACAAAACAAAACAAAAATAAAACAACCCACATGCTGTTTGTTTTCTATGCTCTTCAATGATTCCATCTAAAGGGGTAGACAGCATTCCCCTCCATGTGCAGGGACCTTGTGCCAACACTGTGGCATACTTGGAGGGAAGGTGATCATCGTAATGACTAGCAGGTGTGTACCTTGAGTGGCTCCCACTGTGCTATTCAGAGCTGTATATTTACAGGTAGCTCCATTCCCGTGGCCGTCTAGCTGTTTCCTCTGAATTGAAACAAACCTTTCTGGATGGGTGAAGGAGGCTCATCTGACTAAGGAAGTAAATAAATTTTTAGAAGACTTAGGAAGCTCCTGATATGCACAAGAGTCACAGACTCTTCCTCAAGTTGTACGACAGTAACAATTTCAGCAGAGAGGAGACTTCCCAAGTGCCTGAGCTGCCTGAAAGTTGTACTGATAATGCCAGGGATGCAGCTTTAGAAAGTCATCACTCATGCTGGGGTGGACCTTTTGGTGACACAACTGCCTTTGTGTCAACCATGGCCCTGTGACCAACCCTTTACCCATACCATAAACTCACTGGGCCACTAGGCTGGACTCAAGTGGGAAGACTTTCTTTGGCCTGTCCTTGGTATCCTATTTGTGCTCAACAGATATTTGTTCCTCTTTCCCCAGGAGAAGTCTACACAGCAGGAATAATGGACAGAATCAAGGTCAAAGGCATTCTGGAATTAAGTGTTCTTTTTCCCAACAGGTTCCAGAATGGGAGAGCTGTGAGTTAAGCCAGAGTGCCCTGACTAGATACATAGTGCTTTACAGGGAAGCTACAGCTTCCTTCTAGGTAAACATGTTGGAAGTTTGCTGTTTCTTCTTAAAATCTTTCAGTTGGAAGTGAGC
This sequence comes from Acomys russatus, assembly GCF_903995435.1. Lineage (NCBI taxonomy): Eukaryota > Metazoa > Chordata > Mammalia > Rodentia > Muridae > Acomys > Acomys russatus. The sequence continues at coordinate 44,591,444 of NC_067158.1, forward strand.
ACAGTGCTTAATGGTATTCAACTGTAGCTCATTAGTTCATTAGAGAGTGGGGATTTACATTCCACAGAGACCTATTAAGGGAAGTAATTTTTATTAAAACCCTAATTATTATTTTAAGGCAAATAAATTAATATTCTTATTGGTGAAGTGCTCCTTCTCCCTGCTTATGATGCTGCATTGACAATTAAAATATAATAAAGATGATTAATAATGAATAAACATAAAATTAAAATATCATAAAATACATAATTAAAAAAACAGTAAAATCTGAGCTGAGCAGAATCCATGAAAAAGGCTAATTGTGGCTGTAAGAGAAGAGTGTCTGGAGGATAATGTTGCTAGGCACCATTTAACCATGGTGCCCGGTGCATTCCATCAGAAGGAAAGGTGCAGACCTGATGGATCCTCAGTGTCTAACCATGAAACCGAAGGTGACCCAGGTTCCCTTGACCCTTCAGCTACTACGGTTTTATTAACAGCCAGACCTCAACCATAGAAGAAAGTCAGGTGGGCTGTCACACACATAATCTTGCCAGTAATAAATTTTAGTGTAATTATATTAAATCTAATACTGTTTGCATGAATATTGGTGTGCACACATTACCAAAACCAGCTCATTACCGATTGCTCTAGGCAATCTCAAAAATCCTCATTTGCTTGATTCTATAACATGGTGGTTTGTAGGAGATGCTGAACAAGAACTTAAAGGTCCTGGATCTCGGCTGAGGATGCTTAAAGCCATGAAGAGAGTTTTGAGGCCTTTTGGGTCCTTAGGCTGAGAGAAAGTAGGGACAGTTCAGTCACAGTCCCAGTTTGAGTAGATTTGATTACTTCCTCCTCCCAGCAATAGGCAGTAAATTTCCACTCCCTAGTGGCATCTCTCCTCTTCAACAGTAAGTTTCCATTTCTTTGAACCATAGCCCATATCACCATGCATGTAGTCTGTAGAACAAAAGAGAATAAAGCTCCCAATCTTTTTTTTTCTTTTTGATTGTTTTTTATTTTTAACTTATTCACTTTACATCCTGATTATAGTCCCCTCCCTTGTCTCCTTCCCGTCCCACCCTCCCTCCTCACCCCTCCTCCCCTAGTCCTCAGAAGGGGGGAGTCCTCTTCTCCCACCATCTGGACTGCCTACATCCTCTTCCTCTGTCTCCTGGCAAGGCTGTCCTGCCAGTGGGAAGTAATCAATGAGTGGGCACCAGAGTCGAGGTCAGAGGTAGCCCCTACTCCCCACATTATCAGACCTACAAGGAGACTGCTCATCGACTACATCTGAGCAAGGAGTCTAGGTCCTCATCATGCATGGTCCTTGGTTGGTGCATTAGTCTCTGAAGCTCTCCCTGCCCCAGGCCCAGATTTGTTGGCTCCATTGGCCTTGTGGTGCTCCTGTCCGCCCCATCCCCCCCCCCAGGTCCTTCTATTTCTTAATTCTTCCATAAAACTCCTTACCCTCTACGCTAAAGTTTGCCTGTGAGTCTCTGCTGGGTGGAGTCTTTCAGAGGACCTCTGTGGTAGGCTCACATTTTGTGAGGCTCCGGTTCTTATCATAGCCAATCAACAATTTCAACAATTCAGTTGCTCTTAGGCAAAGATAGAGGGCCAATCCTGAAGAGACACACAGAGGCTGTAAGTGCATTTTCAAGATATTGGAAGATACAGTGTGTGGGGAATGCCTACCCAGTTTCTGTGTGTTTATTGTGATGTTGTGTAGCAGGAAGAGGGTAAGGGAACTCAGTGTGGCCTCCTTTTTAGGCCACCAATCACTCTGACAAAGGCATCCTCTTAGGATCTGATTACCTCTTCCTACTCTTGGCCATCAAGATTGCAAAGAAGAGATTTGAGGGAATATAGTCCATTGTACCTGAACCCCCACTGTCTTCTACATTTGTTGTCATGACTATGTTGGTATTCAGAGCTAACAGTAACCAAGGCTGGTTGTAGCAAGGTCTGGCCTCATTGTATCAGCGGTGGCCTGGGTCATTCCCCCTACCTGCATCTGGCTAGGTTCTCACTTGGGGCTCTAAGTTGGAACTATGGCTTCGTGTGTACAGGCTTTCTGTCCCACCTTTGCTCAGCAGCATTGCACTTAACTTCTGCTTCTTAATGCAGAAGGTCTTCTCACCTCCTAGGTACAGTCAGCTCTTAGTGCCCAGGATGTTCAGAGTCCGATGCCAGCACCATACTCCCTGGTTACCTCTGTTCCTTTTATTCAGGCACTTAGGATACTCCCAAGTTCCTGAGGAGTATCTGAATACTGGGGAATGTGCTGGGGCCTGGCTTAACCTGGCCTCCTTATAGGCATGAGTGGATACTCAGCTTTTGAATCTAACCCGCACCTGAGTGTTTCTTCTTACATTCTCTGCTTCTGAGAGCCATTAACTTCTTCTCCTGTTCATCACTCAGTGTACAGTGCTATCCCAGTCTTCTCACAGCTCACACTACCTTCTCTCCAGGTGTGACTTCATGGAACACCTTAGAGTGTCCCTCTGTCCCACATTGCTCACCGTAAGGGGCAAGCCTGGCCCTGAGAAACATGCTCTTCTGAGTGTGAAGATTGAGGAGAAGGCAGAGAAGCTTTTGTTTTTATTAGCCTGGTACCACTTGTTGAATACACTGGTCTCTGCTCATCATAGAGAGCAGTGTGTGAGAGCCTTGAAAGCCCCTCCTCCAAGGAGGATATGGGTGGACACTGGCCTATCCAGAGGATGAGATGGGGATTAGGGAAAGCTACAATTGAGCTGATGAGTGTTGGACCAGGGAGCCTTTTCCTGAATGTGTTATCCCTTTTCACTGTATACATGACTGGCAAGCTGAATATCCCATGAAAATAAACACTAGATCGCTTACTTGACTACATCTTCTCTCTTCCTTCACCCTAGACCCCACGTGAAAGGTTTGGTTAAGAGCTACTATATGTTACTATTGTGACCCCACAGCCAGGTCTTACCTGGCTGTGTAGCTCTTTCTTCATGGAGTCTCCTCTCCCCTGAAAGCAGCAGCATATGTTTCAATGCTTGTTCTGATGACCTACAGCACAGTAACCCCTATGTTTCTTTGGGATGCTCGGGTGTGTGTCCTGTTATGGCACACAGGTCAGGTGGTGGCTTCTACTCTCTTCCTTTTCTCATCATCTTTTCTTTCCATGGCAGGTGAATTCTGAAATGTATGTGCATTTTATAAACGACAAATGCAAGTAATGTCACATGTCTATTTTCAATATTATTTACACGTTTATGTAAGAGATTTCTTAATTTTTAATCTCACTTGCTATGTTATGAATTCAGGAGTGTAGACATAGGTAGGGTTTTTCTTTCAATCTCCTTAGTCTCAAATATCTAACAAATTTTGACATACATAAGAACCCATTAAATACATATGTAATCAAAAAATGGATGAAAAGTATGTGAAAAGAATGTAGTTATGAGGAAAGAAGTTTACTTCACATATAGCTTTTTAAGTTATTAAGTGTTTACTTGGACCTTTTCTTTGAAAACTTTGTGACTTGGGATTTTATTGTTGATACTGTATTTTAAGTTGGGGTCTTACTGTGTGGTCTGAGCTTGCTTGAAACTCAAGATCTTCTTGTACTACCCTCCAGAGTTCTGGCATTGAGCCTCCTTGGATGGTGTGTAATTTGCAATATTGATTGCAATATTCAGATAGCCAGTCAAATCTTCACTAAGTGCTTGGCTTACATTTGGCCCTTAGTCACTCAGGAACACATCAGTCAGTAGAAGTTCAGTTTCCTTACCTGTAAAAATGTATATATGCTTATATACATATGTTTATATACATATAATGAGGAATATATATATATGTATATATAAGATTTATCTTATATATAAGATACTATTGATTATCTTATCAGAAATATACAATTCACAATATATATAATTGATGTTCCCCCTCTAGAGATAGATTCTGCTTCTTCTACTTCCTTGCCTAACATTTTAGCTGTCCACTCCTCCCTGTGTAGGATCATGCCTCAACAGACACTTTCTATTACTCTTATATGGGTAGCATGGGAATTCCCAATTTACTTGTGAGGCATGTGCTAGGAACAGGCGAAGGATTTGACTTTGGTCAATGAGATGTGGGAGGGAAGATTCTGGGATTCCTCAGACGGTTCTTCCTGCTGAAGTAGAGCTGCAGACTCTGGCTATAAACAATGTTTGCTCAGGTTCAGGGAGAATACTACAGTCAGAGGATTACAAGCCTCATTAATAGTAATAAAGAGCATGCATTCCTCAAAAGTAGATGAACAATACATACATAAATAAAACAGAGAGAGAGAGAGAGAGAGAGAGAGAGAGAGAGAGAGAGAGAGAGAGAGAGAGAGAGAGAGAGAGAGAGAGAGCGCCACAGGGAAGTATCATCTGTTCTCCTTCTCTGGGCATTATTGTTAGGATGTGACTATTGATTTGCTCATTGGGCTACCTCTTAGAGGTCACACATTCTGTCGGAAGGGTCTATAGGGCCAAAGAGGAACAGTGAACCAGGGCAGTAAAGTTCTAAGTCTCTGAATTACCCAATTTATCAGCCTGCCTACCCTGGGCAGCCAGTTATGACAGAAAATATATTGGCTTCTTATTGAAGCCAGCTTGAGTTAATACTCCTATTGGCTGTAGCTGTCAGCACCCCACCTAATGCTTATATACCCTCAGTGTTATTATCCTTCCCCCCAACAAACAATTTACTATCTGCATCTTTTTCTTCTTCACCCCAGAAAAAAGTCTATTTTCTTTTTAGTGCCATCAACATTTCTGTAAACCTCTTTCCTACTCTGTTTAGCTTGCTTCTCTAGGGGAGCTGTTAGTCCTTCAAGGAACCTATTCTTCATTGATTGCACAAGCTGTAGAAATCCTGGAAAGAAGCAAGTAGTCCCTACCCTGGTCCACGGATGTGTATAGCACAACTGTTTCTTTTGTTTTGATCAGGATATTACATTTGTGATCATCTTCATTTATCTCTAATGTATAAGCATATTCAAAGAATACCTATAGGTAAATAATAGGTTAGAATCTACAGTGGCTGAATGAACAAGTGGAAGGGTCACTTCTTACTGTTTAGAGTTTTTTTTCTGTCCAATACAAGAAGAGGAGAGAAGAGGTTTTGAGAATGGATTGAAAGGAAAAAGCTTTCATAGTCCTTATAGTTAGAAAGAAAAGCTTAACATAGGAGATACTGGACCATTTCCTTTTCCCAGATCTCCTACGGAATGGAGTATCCTAGGAAAACGTCCACCTTCCTAACATACACCGCACTAGAGAACTGCAGGGGCTGGTGACCTCCAGGAGTGTGTGTTGTTCTGTATGATGATCTGGACGTTGGATACAAAGACATGAGTGAAGAGTATGGGGCTGTGATGTGGTCCTCTTGTGCTTCTGAGTGGCTCACTTTGTGGATCAGGATGTGAGTTCTCTTTGAGCATCATATCCTGAGGATGTGGGGATTCTCTGCTGTGGGATCACTCTGGCTTCTTGTCATCTGAAATATGATCATCAAGTTTACCAACTCATAATCAATCAAGAGATCACAAATGGCCAGGAACATTCATCTTAACAAGCAAAAGGAAATGATTAGGTTGAAAATATACTTGGACACATTATATTGTTCATAAGAGATGAGGAATTCTGGAGTTTTGTAAGCTCAGAACATATTTTTAGGAGCTAAAGTTAAGCCCCCTCCCCTCAGGTGATGAAAGCTCATAGAGATTCCAACAGTGCTCCACACTCAGTACGTTAAAGCAGATCTGTTCTTCCCAGTCATTTTACCAATATTTAAGTTTTTCACTGGGTTCATAGGAGAAGACAGTCATAAGCATCCCTTTAGTTGTGGGACCATGGGCCCTAGTCCTATTGCTTGATTCTTTGTTTCTGAACATTTTTTTTTTAATTTTTTTATTAATTTATTCTTGTTACATCTCAATGTTTATCCCATCCCTTGTATCCTCCCATTCCTCCCCCCCCCCATTTTCCCATTATTCCCCTCCCCTATGACTGTTCCTGAGGGGGATTACTTCCCCCTGTATATTCTCATAGGGTATCAAGTCTCTTCTTGGCTACCAGCTGTCCTTCCTCTGAGTGCCACCAGGTCTCCCCCTCCAGGGGACATGGTCAAATGTGAGGCACCAGAGTACGTGAGAAAGTCATATCACACTCTCCACTCAACCGTGGAGAATATTCTGACCATTGGCTAGATCTGGGAAGGGGTTTAAAGTTTACCTCCTGTATTGTCCTTGGCTGGTGCCTTAGTTCGAGCGGGACCCCTGGGCACAAATCTGCCTATCATATTTCTGAACATTTTTTTAGTTTCCAGACTTGGAGATGTGGTTACTAAGAGCCAGCCTGAATGATGTCTCCCTAAGTTCTGCACAACAAGCTATGACTACATCATGGATAATACACCCTTACAATATATTCTCCAAACTAGAGAGACTTTAAAAAAAACAATGAGGACACAATTAACAATTAGGATGGGATAACAGAGTAAAATGGATCTTATAAAGACCCTATATATTGATTGCTAGGTATTTGGAAGTAGGGAAATTGTGTACAGTGAGGAGACACAGACATCTTCCTAGGCCATTGTTTCAAATAAGGATTGTTCCTACTTACCAATACAGCTGTTTGCAAGTGTCCCTATGTCCCATCTCTCACACTCCCTGAAGTCTTTACAAACTCATTAAAATGTTTTATTCACTTGCTTCGTTGTAAATAACAAATGGTAGACAGATTATTGCCTCACAGGAAGTCCCTTCAATTTGTTACTTTACCGAAAATTAGATAAATAAGTGAATTATCCCTGCTTTACCTTTTTTTTGTCAATATAATTAATTCTAATCTTTCATATTTTCATTTTCTTCATGTTTAAATATCATTTTAAAGAAATAAGCAGAGGCTTTTTTGAAAATTAGTGGGATAATTGAAATGTGCATGCTAGTCTTAAAAAGATTTTTTTTTAGAAAAATTCCATGACCCTATCTTAGACATTAAATAGTTTAGAAGTGAGGCCTTCAAAATCTGATTGAAGGGAACATGTTGAGAATTGTTTTTATCTTGCTTTATATTCTGTCTGATGTGTCCTATCTCCCCAGCGCAGAGCTTTACTCTTGAAGAATATCAAGCAATGGTTTTTAGTTAATTAGTTAATACTATGGATAGCTTCAATTTTATATTTCCAACTTATTGTTTCTGGCATTGAAGGGTATCATAAGAAAAATGAATAATCAGAGTATGGAAATGACCTGGAAAGGGCTTCAATCGTTGTTTCTTTGCATATGAAATTTTTCTCTACCCACAGAGAGAGAGAGAAGTTATTCTAGGGCACTTCAAGGCACCTAAGCTGGAGGAGAGGATCATGGTTCCCTGGCTTGAAAGTCATAATCGGCTTGGTCCAAAAATTTTAAGTGCCTTTTCTACCCATAAACCCTCCTATTTATAAAAGGTCTACCATTCCCTGGTGGTGAGGGATTCATAGAGACATTGCATATAGTAATTATAATAAAAATAGAACTCCAAATTTGCATAGCAGATTATAATTTACAAAGTATTTTTGCATACTCATTATCTCATGTAACTCTCTTTACAGCCATTGAAGAAAGTGTTTCTGGCAGAGACTGTTGTAAGTTCACCAAGCTCTATTTTCTTTCCTTGCTGAGTAAACACAAGCTATTTTCCAGGCTTCGCTGCAGTGCACTGTGCCTATGGAGTGGGCAGAAGCGATCCATGTTATTTTTCAGTTTACATCTTAAAAGCTCTTACCTATTTCTATGCTCTAATTACCCCCATTAACCAATCAGTTTAAAACAACCTGGAAGAGAACTTTAATAAGGAAAGGTAGATGTCAAAAAACTATGGCCATTGGGGTGAATGCTACCAACTACCTCTTTTTGAGAGCTCTACAGATGCCATCGGGCTTACGCAGATAAATCTGTAATGAACTAAAAATATTTTAAGTTGAAAATGCATTTGATACAGCTGACGACTAAGCACCAAAATGTCATAACTGGGTGAAAGAGTTCACGGCACAGTAAACAAAACACACTGTGGTTTGCATTTACCAGCACACAGATGAGCAGAAGCCATTGCTGCCTGCTATTACCAGCGTCATTATCTTGAGAAGAATGATATACTGGCTATGATTAGCTTATGCAAGTCCCAAACACAGAATTTCAAAGGTGCTTTGGGGTAGGGGTATATTGAGAGAGTTCTTGCCACACAGGCACAATGGCCTGAGTTCCACCCAAGAACGTATGTGGAAAACCCCAGTGTGATGGCTTGCGTGTGCAATCCCAGGGCTGGGCAGACTGAGAAGTGGATTTCTTAGGTTGTTGACTAGCTAGTCTACTGAAATTGGTGAGCTTCAGGGTAATGAGAGAAAACATCTCTGGAGACACAGTAACTTTATTTGAGGAACAGCACCCAAGATTGACCGTCAGCCTCTGTGCTTATACACACCTGTACGCCCAGCCAGACACCTGTGTATGCATGTGCACTCAAACATACATGAATATACAAAGGCATACATATTCACCCAAATGAGTGTGGTTGCTGATGAATGCATGTTGATTTTTTTAATCTTGTCAATTATAGAAAAAATTGTTGAGCTGTCCGTAAAGGTTTCACTTGGAACTGAACCGTGCTTATCTATTTGCATAATTTCAATGATTGCTTTTATAACAAAAACTAAACATGTAAAGGGTTTTAACTTATATTCCGTGAAGTCTAAAACATATGTTCTCTAGACCTTTACTCATAAGTAGATCCACAAGCTACCAGGGGCCTTAGGCTCTGGGTGTCTGTGTGGAATGTTGTGTGTAGCCTCATCACTCACTCTGAGTAAACAAGGACTTCCCTTTTTTAAAAGCAAACTTTGGAGGTTGTCTTGCATATTTCCATCATTGTTCTACTTTCAGTGATGTAACTTTTGTATCTTCAGTTTACTAATAGGGCGATCACGTGCATTCCAGTTGTTACTTACATAAGTTCCTAGAACATGAAACATAAAAAGTAGTACTGGTAGACTGGTAGCCCATGTGTGCACTTTTTCTTTTCTCTTTAAATACTTCTGTTTTCTGGGTGATTATCTCCATACTCATTTCTGTGGGTTCCACTTTTTTCCCTACACTAATTTTCAAAATGCTTCCTAAGTTGGGTAGATGGGTGGAGTATGAGTTAAGATAAAGAGTGATGACGTTTGTCCTTACTATATTAGAAAAACAAGAATGGAAAGAAAATATTTTGAGGCAAAGTGGAAAAAATCATATATTTTGAAGTGAACTTCCAATTGAGTGAATATTAAGCAAAGGCCAGTAAGTAAATCTATCCTTTACTTTCTCACCCGTGGTCTTTGCAGAGTTCATTGACAGTTGCATCTGGGCTTCTTGATAATAGTTATAAAACACGTAGCACATATTATTTTTATAAAATAAGGAGGTTCCATGACTTCTTATTAAATGATCCTACCCACCCCATCCTATATTTCTGACACCCATAGCCCTCTTCTTTTTATCCTGGCATGGGGACTTATTCTGGCCAAAGGAGCCAGCTGCCAAAGAATATTTATTCAGGGCACATATTTTAAAAAGTGGCTGAGAAAGAGAAGCACTAAAACAGCTTCTCCCATGCCTACTGTCAGAAACAGAAGTGGTGATGTGCTAGGAGCCTTGGGCTTGACGATCACATATGTATACACGAGGAAGTTCTGTTCTCCTTGGAAGTAATCCAGTTCAATTAACTGGTGTTTGCAGTAGCTGAGAGACCGTGAAAAACTCAAAGCAAGTGAAATGGTGAACAACAAAAGCTTCTTTCTATAGCCCTTAAAGAAGGTAGAAACTGTATTTGCAAATAAGTGTGTGTGTGTGCACATGCATGCATGCTTATGCACATGTGGTGTGTACCTACGTGTGTGGGTGTATTCACCCATGCATGTGTTGGTGGAGGAGGCTGATATCATGACTTTGCTTTGTCATGCTACACCTTATTTTCTGAGGCAGAGCCTCTCAGTGAACTTGGGGCTCACCATTTTGGCTGTCTTGTATGTATGGCCTCTGAGCTTCTGGAATCTACCATGTCTCTATTCCATTCTCCACTCCTGGAGTTACATACTCATCATGCACTGCTTTTTACTTGAGTGTGCATATCTGAATTTAGATCTTCATATCTGCACAGTAAGTACTTTACCCAGTAAGTCCCCTCAGCCTATAGGCTTTAAATAAAAAAGAATCGACAGTTAGGAATTGCACACAGCTCAGCCTGGTGTGTGCGTGCCCTTCTTTGTTGAAATACTCTGTAAGACATTTAGTAGTCACTTTGAAGTATAACATAGGAAAGTGCACTTCAGTGGCAGAAACACAGTGTTTGGGACGCTTGTGTGACGTGGGCTGTAACTCTGTCGTTCTTGCTGTTCTACCTTGAGAGGCCTTACATTTTTAATATGTAGTGGGGATTGTGTTATTATAGGGATAAAAGTGTTGGGGAGAAGAATTGTTGTAACAACTCGTGGGAGAAATGCCTTGCATAGAGCTCTCACAAGCAGGCTACGAACTGTCCTAATATATGTTCATTCGGGTTAACAGAGTGCATCCTGATGAACCCTACGTTAAGTGACATGGGAATCTAGAAAAAGCATACCCCGAATTTCCTCAGTCAGTACCAGTGGTTTGGTGAAGGGAACACTCTGAGTGACCTGTTTGTAAGGACTGATACTGGTGGCTGGGACTGCAGACACAGAGGATTTGGAAAATGGGATTTTATTTCCCTCTTTGGCTTCAAAGAGTGTTGGATGGGATTCAAACCTACCAGCACTGAACATGAGGATGCTGGGTCTCCAGAGAACATATTTTAAAAAATATATTTTATTAATTTATTCATATCCAGAGGGTCCTAGAAAACTACAAGAAGAACATTATGATGGGCAGATCTGGGCCCAGGGGTCCTGCTCAAACTATGGTACCAGCCAAGGACAATACGAGCAGTAAACTTCAAACCCCTACCCAGATCTAGCCAATGGACAGGACATTCTCCACAGCTGAGTGGAGAGTGGGGTCTGACTTTCACATGAACTCTGGTGGCCCATATCAGAGAACAGATTTTTTTTTTTTAAATCATGGATAAATACTGTGTGGTTTCATTTGAGAAAGAGACATGGTTTCAGTGAAGAAATATTTTTGTCCTTTGAAGTGACACTTCCAGTACTAGGCCACAAGCCACCAAGCAGAGGCAAAATAACATTTCACTCACCTATACATCCTCCAGATGCAGTACATATATGACCTTGCCCAGCTATTCAAGCTAAGATAAAACCTGAATACGGTCAGATATGGATAAGAAATTATTTTTATGCTGCAGCTTGCTTTTCTCTTCCAGTCATATATATGTCCTTGGTGTAATATCCTCTAGATGGCACTAGAGAATATGACATTTAATTGCTTCAGATAATAGCCTTCAGTAGATGAAAAATAGTAAGTTTTACTTTTCTGCAAGTAAACATTAATACGATGTTGAATAGGACAAGGATGTAATGTTCAAGGTTAGCATTTTACCCTCTAAAAACTCTCAAACCCGGGGATGCTCCCCTGAACCAAGAATGACTGACCAGCCTGAGAGGGAAGTCTGATTCCCAAGTCAACTCTAGAGCCCCTCTCCCTGTTCCTAAAGAGCTATGTGTCCCACCTTCCCGGAATTCTGCACTGTTAGGATTAAGGGCAAACACTCAAAGAAATCCACCCCACCCCAGGTCTTTTGTGAATGGGTTGCAGTAAGCTAAAGGGAATTGTGGGGATTATGAAGAGGTTGCTTGAATAATACGAATGCTAGAAGACCATTCATCTTTCACCTTCAATGGCGATGCAATGCCTTCATTTGCTACTGGCGTGGAGTAGGAAGAAAGAGATAATTTGATGAGGAGAGATGATGGGTTGGTTCTCTTGTGTGTTTGCTTTGCTGTATGGTCAGGGTAGTTGGGAGATCAGTGGGGCACAGGATTTCTTATATATTCCCTAAACACTGTAGAAAAAAAATGAGCAAAGACGGAACATCACTATGTTCTTGATAGAACTGAGTCTTTATCTCCAGTGGAAACCTTGGCTATAAAATCAATAGCATGCAAATGACAGCTTGAAATCACTTACAAAGTGAATGACAAAAGTTATGGTAAATTCACCAAAGGTCATGGAGCGTTTATTATGTACCTTGAAATGTGAATGACAACAAAATCTGTTTGATAATTTGTTACCATAATAAAATGAGGGAGTATAAGCCACTTCTCAACTACTGTGTTTTCTAACCCCCATTCTTTATCTGCCGTACATGACATCTGACATCTGTCCTTTGTCCACATGTGAGCCTATAATTAAAAGTCCAGGATTCCCAGTTAAATTTAACCCTCAGATAATTAATGAAAACGTTGTTGGTAGAAGTATTCCCATGCAATTTGCTAGTGTAGGTCTATCCAAATTTACATAAGGCATACTTATTTTGGTAAGAATTTGCTGTTTATCTTAATTTCAAATTTGACTAGGCAGCCTACATTTCATTTGGCAATGCTATCCCCACACTCCTCCTCTCTAGGTGCCCTCTAGTTAAAGAATAAATAAATCAAGCCAATTTAAATATTAGGCTCTCTCACACATGTTTTAACGCTCGGAAGCAGCTGGAAGACCTAGGCATGGCACCTTCTGCTTCTTTTATTGAAGAGGCAGCTTGCTGGCCCAGGAGGAGAGGAGGAAGCAACCTCAGTTGGCTGAGACATGAGCAGGTCTCCAAACTCATTTTCACCTTACAAACTTCATACTTCATCTTCTTCCTCCAGAGCAGTTTTTCTTTCACAGTTGGCTGTTCCCCGTCTGCATAGATCTGCAGTAAATACTGTACTGCAGTGCTGAAAAGGGAGGAAAAACATTACCATCTGCATCTACAGCTTGCAAATTACAGCTTGCAATCACCTGCTATTAAATAAAGACACTTTAACAATATTTTGGGTTTTAAATTAGCAATTTACATCACAAGACTCTGAAAATACTAGTCTTTTAATACTGCAATTTTCTTTCCTTTTAACCAGGCATCAACATGTATTGAATTTTTTTTTTAAAGAAGCCATACAAAGTGATGTTTATTTAAACAATGGCCACCAATGGTATGAGGCACACAGATGGAAATCCGATAGTTCCTTGCTCAGTGGGAGGCACCATTGGAAGACCTCCCTGGATCTTCAGCTCTCTAATTTACATTGTGGGGGAAATCCAGACATTGCCCTTGCATTTGTTTATTATTTTTAACTGCTTGGCCACACAGGGCTATGTGTCATTGAAGAAAGTGGTCTCAAGCAGGGAATCAGAGGCGAGGCCTTTGTCTGAGGGAGACTGGAAGCAAAAAATTGAAAGGCAGGGTTCAAGTGGGAGTGGTTCCTTTTGTCACTTGACATTGGGGCTGAATTGGAGGGGATTGGCACTTGTACAAAACACAGTGGATGCAAAATGAGTGGGGATTTGCAAGCCAGCAAAGAGAGAGATATTAAGTGACCCCATCCCTTATGGGCTCCACAGCTACAGATAGAGGGGGATATATATATATTGCTTGGTCTTCAAGTTCTTATTATTGGACCTTTATTACCCCTTTATCTCAACATTAGAGTTACTGAGTGGGAAAACACCAGGAGCTGGCACATACTGCACAGAGCTAAGTATTAGCTTTGCAGTGTGGGATGCTGGCTTGCAAATTCCTTCACACAAACACAAAGCACCGCGGGGCGCCATAACTGAGCAGGCAGCCTGTGTGCTTCTTACTGGTCCTCCAGCTCCTGTGAATGGACAGCTGCATCTCCAGCTCTCCTGGCTCCAGAGACTGTGGTCCCTGCAGTTTTTGCTTTAATTCCACGGAAATGGACGGCCCTGTTGATCGTCATGTCTTTTTATGTTTTTGTTTGTTTGTTTGTTTGGAGACAACGTTTCTCTGTGTCACCTTGGCAGTCCTAGACTCACTTTGTAGACCAAGCTGGCCTTGAACTCACAGTGATCCACCTGCCTCTGCCTCCGGAGTGCTGGGATTAAAGGTGTGTGCCACCTCACCCGGCATTATGTTTGTTTTCTTAATTTTTAATATTTAAGGATTTTTTTGGATAAGATATCATGTAGCTAGTCTGGGCTTCCTCTAGCCAACTAGCTGGTGAAGATGACCTGGGATTGCTGCCTCCAACTTTTCAGTATTTAGAATATAGCTGTGAGCTCTATTCTGTTTACTTGGTGATGCTAGAGACTGCTCCCATGGTTTCCAGTTCCCAGGCAAGTGTTTTTTAACTAGAGCTACTGCCTCAGCCCTCAGTTTCGCTTTGTGATGGCCCAGGACAGCTGCCTAAATCTTAAACATGTCCTTTTCCATGCTGTACTAAATTTTAGTTTCTAACTATGGCCCATAATTCAGTCAATGTTAAATAATATTGTTGCCAGTGGTGGTAGGAAAGGGTTAATGCTAATTGGAAAGGGAAACTATCTTTGAGAGAAAACAGTTTACATTTCAGTTCAATCCACAAACCTTTAGTGGGTGCTTGGTCCATAGTTTTGGGCAGATTTGGGTTCTTTTTGGTCCGTTCACGATGTCTCTCAGCCCTATAGGTTTGCCCAGTAGGAAGACACAGATCTCTTGTGATCCTTAGTCATTTGCATTTGTGACAATATAGCATGTTGACTGGTTTCTAGGTCGTCTCTGTCATTTTTCTTAGCTTCTGTTACCGCTTATGACACTGTTTCATTATGTCTAGTCAGGGCGAATGTCAGACCCTGTGTTGAAAGATTTAATTATTTTCAGTCTAATCTCCCAAGTGAGTCTGGCTCTATTGCTGTCTGGTCGTGAGGTGAGACCTTGCTCAGGTCCTCATATTAGGTGCTATGTAAAGTAACACTTCCTGTTCCTATCAGAGGACAATGATTAGAGTTCTTCTATTGTGGTTTGTTTTTCAGGCAAAAGTGTTAGCACAGGTTAGCCTCAGACTTGAGATCGTCCTGTCTCTACCTCCATGATCCTCAGATTATAGACATGAATTACCATACCTGGTTCTCATGGGCAATTTTTAGTTCGTATGGATTGTGCACATTCTGTTTTTAAATGCCTAACCAACTGAAAATAATAGCTGTCTTCAATGAAAAACACTTGACATTTGAATTTTCTAAAATAGCACCTAGGAAATGAAACATTTCATTCCCAAGTTGGCACATCTGAGGGTTTGAAATGTCCTTGAAATAATCACCACCCCAAATAACCAGCATCTTTGAAGGATGAGCCTTTTAATGTTTTCATCGATATATGTAGCTGTTCTGTGTGTGTCTCTTGGGTTCTGCCTCTGCCTCTCTGTATTCCTCTCTCTCTCTCTCTCTCCCCCCCCCCGTGTGTGTGTGTGTGTGTGTGTGTGTGTGTGTGTGTGTATGCGACAAATTTCTAGACATGGAAGAAAGAGTATATGTGATAGACAAATTTCCCCCTGTAACCTAACAGGAGACTGAGGAATGCTGAAGTAAAAAAAGGTATATGCAAACTTTGGGGTGCAGTTATTACAAAAAAAAGCCAAGAGAATAACATAGTGAAGTCGATCTGAGGTTGGTGTCAGGACCAGGAAGCAATGTCTAATTTTGGTAGTCTCAGTGCATAACGTTTGTTTCTGACTTGCATGTGAAATCACTCCTATGTGCAAAACGCAGATTTGTTTTAACATTTCTGTTGGATATTCTCATTAAAAATATTTTCCAAGGTGCTTACTACAATTTCTTTTCGATTACAAGACAGTTAATTTCCTGTTTCCACAAGAGGTTCTTGAACCATTTTGAGGGAGTGAGGTGAGCAATCTTCTGAGAGAGTAATTTGCTAACCTTTATTAAGTCTTCAGAAACATCTGCAGGTTCTTTGCCTTAGTGCTCACTAGCTCAGCACTGCTGACATTTTACAAATCCTCGAGTTACTTCTTATCATCCATCACATCCATCTTTATGTTCTCAACTGGAGAGAAGATGGTTTACCTGTTTTCACTGCCTTTAAGCCGTCAGCTAATTAAGCAGACATAATTCCAGGTAATGGGCTTAGCTTTCAGTTAACATTTTAAAGAGTCTTTCACAAGTATCCATCCACTCAGGGTTTACATAATGAACTTGGCACTACAAGTCTGTGGCCGAGAAAAAAAAAACACATCTAAGAGCTATGGTAAGTGGGAAGCTACCCAACGTTGGAATCCCAATCCTTGGTTTTACTAATGTTGTAAAAAGCTTTAGTTCATTTATCTCTCTCAAGAATTGCTAGCAGGAAGCCAAATTGATCAGATTCCTTTTACCTTAAAAAAAAAAAGTCTCCTTTGTTATCTGCTTTGGGGGCTGGTAATGATCACAGAACCAATCACACACTTGAAACTTAGAGGGTATTTAAACAGTCATAAAAATTCAGTAGTTCATGCGATGCTTAGATCTCTTACACACCATTTTCATCCAAAGGCTAGGCAGGCTTCCCTTGAATTCTTTCAACCATGGGCTACTCATTACCTCTCAAAGGGGTTCATTGTGCTTCCATGCAGCATAAGTGGAAGAAAATTATTTATCATGCTGAGAAGAAATATCCCCATTGACTTTTGGCCTGTTTCCACTGGATAGAGAAAAACACATCTGAAATCTTTTATTTTGGAGAAGAAAAGGTAGAATTGAAGACAGCTATCCTGTTGTCTGTTGCCTTCTTCCTCCAGGCTGAATATCCCCAGTGGCACCTGTGTTATGTGATGTGATTTTGAACCTAGCCATCTTATGCATCATAGTTTTGGAAGCATTACAGTTAGCTGATAATTATCGTTGTAATAAAAGCTGCCACACCGAACGTTTACTACGTGCCAGGTGTCTTACAAGTATCATATTTAATATACAAAATTATCTGAGTTACGTGGTGTCTTTGTTATTTTATAGATAGAATACAAAGTTCTTTGTATTCAGTGAATAAAGTTGAATGAATAGCTGCATCAAACCCACAGATCTAGTGGTTGGCTGAGCCAGGATTTGAACTGATGTCTCCTGATTCCAAGTACATATTCTTTACCCTCTGTTGTAATTTCCTTTATGAGATGAGATAACAACTTGTTGACCCATGAAGAGTAAGCTGAATGTTGTAGTTCTGGCTTCAGCAATTCAGGGAAGAGAAAGGTTGCCACTTAGCTTGTCCTAGACATGATGCCAAACTAAAGACCTGATAAGGCTGAGGCAGCCAGAGAAAGAAGGCAGGGAAACAAAGGGACCAGATGATCAATAGGGTGGTTCATGAGCCTGGAATAATTGAAAGGGCTGTGTCTGGCAGGTGGGGAAGCAAGTTCTACATGTGTAAGGGCTGAACTGGGAAGCTGGCAGGTAGAAAAACACAGAGGCAAGGGCACTATTGCAGAAATCCCTAGTGATGGCTCCAATCAGAAACCCCTCTCAGAGAAAGCACATTCTCTGGCAGCAGTTTCAGGAACTGTGCTCTGCAGCCTTATGTGCCTGTCCATAGCCTCTGGGATGAGGACAATGGCAGGCTGGGGATGGGAGGGGGCAAGTACCAGCACTCAACATCTTCCTGCTTGTCAGTGTGCTGGGATCCTTGCCATCATGCCTTTATTTAAATTGGATGTGCAGGGACGTTATGGCTGTGAAGAAACAGGCATTAAAACCAGGCATATTCTGGGTGGACCTGCTCCTCCCTTTGCAAGGATGTAATTCTCTCAGTAAAATAGGGACTTGGAATTGGAAAAGAAAAAAAAAAGCCCTACATTTATAAATGTCTCTAGCAAACGACCAAAGTTGATTAGCAACACAGAACAAGGACAAATCTATTGCCTTTTGTTTGTATTGTGACTAACTCAAGTGGGTCACTACTGTGTTAGAGGATCTCGTCGAGCAAGGATCTTAGCAGGATCTGTAGTTAAACCATAATTTTTTGTCTAATTATTTTTTTACATTTATTTTTAATTTCTATATTCACTTTACATCCTGATCATAGCCCTGCCTCTTTTCCTGCTGGTACCTCTCTCTCATCCTCTTCCTCCATCCCTCCAACCCTTGTCCTCAGAAAAGGGAAGCTCCCACCACCATCATCCCACCCCAATATATCAAGTCACACAGGCGCTGAGCTCATCCTCACCCACTGAGGCCAGGCAAGGCAGCCTGGTTAGGGCAAAGTGATCAAAAGCAGACAACAATGTCCCTGTTATAGACAGGACCTGGTCATGAGTAGGTGATCTGCTCATGAATCTCACTTAGGTGGGGAAAGATAGAACAGACAGTGGAAGGAGATAGGGGACCCACATAAATTCCAAACTGCCCAATGGTTACATGTGTGTAGAGGGCTTACATCCAGTCCATGCATGCTCTTTGGTTGGTCTTTCCATCTCTATAAACCTCCATGGGTCTAGGTTAGTTGACTCTGTTGGTCTTGCAGAATTCTTGTCCTCTCTGGCTCTTTCTTCCAAAGGGCTCCCTGAGTCCTGCATAAGGCATGGGTGTGAGTCTCAGCATCTGATTCCATCAGCTGCTGGGTGGGGCCTTAGAGAATGGTTAAATTAGGCCCCTGTCTGTAGACACCGCAGATCATGGTGCCAGAGGTTGGCTTTCTCCCATAGCATGAGTCTCAGGTTGGGCCAGGCATTGGTTGGTCATTCTCCCAGTCTCTACTCTATCTTTACCTCTGCACATTTTGTAGGTGGAGTAAATTTTGGTTTCAAGGCTTTGTAGGTGGATTGGTGTTCTCCTCCCACTACTAGCAGTCCTACTTGGCAAGAATGTGGCCTCCTCAGTCTCTGTTTCTCTCTGCGAGAAGGCTCAGCTAGAGACATCCCCATATCCTCCCTGTAACCTACCCTGTCACAGGTCTCCAGTTTGTTTCAGTGATAGCCCTGCCTTTGGCTTCCCTTCTCTCTCCAGGCCCTCACACATCCACTCCCCAGTCTTCCAACATCTGGTCTCCCTACCCCCTTGATTCCCTTCTTACATCCTCTCCTAACCAGTTCCCTCTTTACTTCTTCTTCCACTGTCTGTTCTATTTTCCCCATCTAAGTGAGATTCAAGGAGGGTCTCCTTTGGGCCATGTTTGTTACTTAGCTTCTTTGGGTCTGTGATTTATAATATGGTTATTCAGTAATATATGGCTAACATCCACTTATAAGTGAGTACATACTATGTATATCTTTGTGGATTTGGGTTACCTTACTCAGGATGATCCTTTCTAGTGACAGCCATTTACCTGCAAATTTCATGATTTCCTTGTAATTAATAGCCGAGTAGTATTCCATTATGTAATTGTATTATGTTTTCTTTATTCATTCTTTGGTTGAGGGACATCTACGTTGTTTCTAGTTTCTGTCTATTATGAATAAAGCTGATATGAACATATTTGAGCAAATGTCTCCTTGCAGTATGGTGACAATCTTTTGGATATATACTCAGGAGTGGTATAGCTGGGTCTGAGAAAGTGCCAGATTGATTTCCAAAGCGGTTGTCCAAGTTTGCACTCCCTCCAGCAATGGAGGAGTGTTTCCTGTTCTCCACATTCTCTCCAGCACATGCTGTCACTTGAATTTCTGATCTTAGCCATTCTGACAGTTATAAGGTGGAATCTCAGAGTCCTTTTGATTTGCATTTCCATGTTGATTAATGATGTTGAGCATTTCTTTAAGGGTATCTTAGCCATTTGAAATTCATCTGTTGAGAATTCTCTGTTTAGTTCTGTAACCCATTTTTAATTGTATTATTTGGCTTCTTATTTAGTTTCTTGGGTTCTTTATATATTTTGAATACTATCCCTTTGTCAGGGTCAGTGAAGATCTTTTCCTAATCTGAAGGCTGCCATTTTTTTCTGTTGATAGTGTCCTTTGCCTTACAGAAACTTTTTAGTTTCATGATGTTCCATTTATTAATTGTTGATCTTAGAGCCTGAGCTGTTGGTGTTCTATTTAGAAAATTGTCTCCTGTGCCAATGAGATCAAGGCTGGTTGCCATTTTCTCTTCTAATAGATTTAGTGTTTCTGGTTTTATGTTGAGATCTTTGATCCACTTGGACTTGAGTTTTGTGCAGGGTGATAAATATGGATCTATTTGCATTTTTTCTACATGTAGACATCCAGTTCTATCATTACCATTTGTTGAAGATACTTTCTTTTTTCATTGCATAGCTTTGGCTTTATTTGTCAAAAATTAAGTGTCCATAGGTGTGTGAGTTTATTTCTGTGTCTTCAATACTATTCCATTGATCAACTAGCCAGTTTCTATGCTAATACTCTACAATTTTTATAACTATTGCTCTGTAGTACAGCTTGAAATCAGAGATGGAGATACCTCCAGAAGTTCTTTTATTGTCTAAGGTTTGTTGAGGCCTGTTCCTTTTGGATAGCATAATTATAGATATTTTTATTCCAGGCTCACCAGCCATATCATCTCAGCTCATTGATGATGTAGATGAAGAGCTATACAAGATAAGGTTCACCAGACACTATGTTTATGTTCAATGAGAAACTCTATGGTCTTGTTTTCCCCAGAAATTCCCCAACCACAAGCCTAGCTGCCCTCAACACTTTCAAGGTCAGCTAGAACTTCTTGTTAGCAAAATAACTTGAATCAGAGATGACCACCATGTTGCACTATCTCTCTCTCCCTGCACCATATGAGTTAATTGAGGTTTTTAATCTTTAAATATGAAAAACAACTTTCACTCAGGGATGTGGTACAGATTTTGAACTGGCCTCCTCACTGAGCTCAGAAAATAAAGCTTTCATTTTAAGCTTCTGTGTCTGAAGTGAGTTTTCTTGGCTTCCACCCTGAACCCAACAGGACTCTTTTTAGCTATTCTGGGTTTTGTTTGTTTGTTTGTTTTTCCATATGAAGTTGAGAGTTGGCTTTTTTCAAGATCTGTGAAGAATTTTGTTGGTATTTTCATTGGAATTGCACTGAATCTGTAGATTACTTTTGGTAAGATGGCCATTTTTTACTATATTAATCCTATCAATCCATGAGCATGGGGGAATCTTTCCATCTTCTGATATTTTCTTCAATTTCTTTTTTCAGAGACTCAAAGTTTTTATCATACAGCTCTTTCACTTTCTTGGTTAGAGTTATACCTAGATATTTTATATTATTTGTAGCTATTGTGAATGGTGTTGTTTCTTTAATTTATTTCTCAGTCACTTTGCTGAAGGTGTTTATCAGCTGTAGGAGTTCTCTGATAGAATTTTTGGGGTCACTCATATATATTATCGTATCATTTGCAAATATGGATACTTTGACTTTTTCCTTTCTAATATCTATCCCATTGATCTTCTTCAGTGTTTTTACTGCTCTACCTAGAACTTCAAGTACTATATTGAAGAGCTATGAGAGAGTGGGCATCTTTGTCTTCTCTCTAATTTTAGTGGGATTGTGTTGAGTTTCTCTCCATTTAATTTGATGTTGGTTATCAGTTTGCTTACGTATGGGCCTTGTATCCCTTATCTTTTCAAGATTTTATCATGCAGGGATGTTGGATTTTGTCAAATGCTTTTTATGCATCTAGTGAGATGATCATGTGATTTCTTTCAGTTTGTTTATATGGTGATTGCATTGATGGATTTTTATATGTTGAGCCATCCTGCATCCCTGTGATGATGCCTACTTGGTCATGGTAGATGATATATTTGATGTGTTCTTGGATTTGGTTTGTGAGTATTTTATTGAGTATTTTTATTCTTAAGGGAGATTTGTCTGAACTTTTCTTTCTTTTATGACTCTTTGTGTTGTTTATGTATCAGGGTTACTGTGGCTTCATAGAATGAGTTTGGCATGTTTCTTCTGTTTCTAGTTTGTGCAACAGTTTGATGAGTATTAGTATTAGCTCTTTTTTGAAGGTCTGAAAGAATTCTGCACTAAAACCATCTAGCCCTGGGCTTTTTTTGGCTGGGAGATGTTTGATGACTCCTTTAATTTCTCTAGAGGTTATAGGACTGTTGAAACTGTTTATTTGATCTTGATTTAACTTTGTTAAGTGAAATCTATCAAGAAAATCATCCATTTCCTTTAGATTTTTAAATTTTGTGTAACACAAGCTTTTGAAGTAAAACCTAATGGTTCTTTCTCAGTGTCACCCTTTTCATTTCTGACTTTGTTAACTTAGATACCATATTTCTACCTTTTAGTTGGTTTGGCTAGGAGTTTGTTTATTTTTTTGATATTTAAAAAAACAGCTTTTAGTTTCATTGATTCTCTTTGTTTCTAAGTTAATAGATTTCAGCCTGGCATTTGATTATTTCTTATTGTCAACTTCTCTTGGGTATATTTGCTTTTTTTTTTTTTTTTTTTTTTTTTTTTTTTTTTTTTTTGTTCTAGGGCTTTTAGGTGTTCTTTTAAATTCCTAGCATGAGAACTCACCAATTTCTTTATGAAGGCACTTAGTGATATGAACTTTCCCCTCAACACTGCATTCATTGTGTATCATAATTTTAGGAATGTTGTGCCTTTATTTTCACTAATTTTAGAAAATCTTCAATGTCTTTATTTCTTCCCTGACCCAGTGGTCACTAAGTAGAGAGTTGTTTAGTTTTCATAAGTTTGTAAGTTTTCTCTTGTTTCTGATGTTGTTGAAATATAGCTTTAATCCATGGTGGTCTGATAAAAAAAAAACACGGAGTTATTTCAATTTTCTTGTATCTGTTGAGACTTGCTTTGAGACCAAGTATATGATCAATTTTGGAGGAGGTTCCACGAAGTGATGAGAAGAATGTGGATTCCTTTGTGCTTGTGTAAAATGTTCGGTAGTTATCTGTTAGGTCCATATGATTCATGGCATCTGTTAGTTTAATTATTCTGTGTTTAGTTTCTGTCTCAATGACCTTTCCTTTCTTGAGAGTGGAGTGTTGAAGTTTCCAACTATTAATGTGTAGGGTTCACTGAGTGAATTTCTTTTACAAATGTAGGTGCCCTTGTATATGGGCCATCGATGTTCAGAACTGAGGTGTTATCATGGTCGAGGTTTCCTTTGGTGAGTATGAAGTATGTTTTCTTATCTTTTTTTTAAAGTCTATTTAATTAGATATTAGAATGGCTAATCCAGGTTGTCTTTTGGGTCTGTTTGCTTGGAAAACATTTTTCCAACCCTTTATTCTGAGGTAATGTCTATCTTTGTTGCTAAAGTATGTTTCTTGTATGCAGCAGAATGATGCACCCTGCTTTTGCATCCATTGCTAGGCTGTATCTTTTATTGGGGAATTAAGTCCATTGATGTTGTGAGATATTAATGACTAATGATTGCTAGCTCCTGTTATTTTGATGTTGGTGGTTGAGGTATGTTTGTTTCTCTTCTGAGCTGGAGAGATGGCTCAGACATTAAAGACTAGGCTTACTACAACAACAACAACAACAAAACCCTATATTCTTTTAATATGGGTATGTGAGGCATGATTGCAGTCAGGAGGCTGAAACTGGAGAATAAAGTTTAAGGCGAACTTGCTCTATGTAGCAAATTCTAAGCTAGCTTAGGGTAGAATATGCATTCCTGCCTTATAGGGAATCTGAGAGCCAGATATGATAAATTCTTACCAAGACTGAGTTAGGCTTCTGGGTTACAAGGCCAGGACTCATTCTTTCTTTCTTTCTTTCTTTTTTTTTTTCTTCTTTCTTTCATGTGTGTAATGGTTAACAATGGCTGTCAATTTCACATTTGGACTCACATAGGTGATAAGCCTCCAGACATATCTGTGAGTGGGATATTTAAGGAAGGTTAGCCTCTAGGAATGCTTGTCAGGGATTATTTTGGTTGAGGTGGGAAGACCCATCCAAACGATGGAAACACCATTCACTGGGCTTCAATTCTGAGCTGCATAGAAAGCAAGCAGCTAGATGAGGACAGCATTCATCATTCTCTTCTGGATTGTGAAATAGATGTCAGCTAGTACTGACTTGAGTTCCCTGCCATGGACTGTGAATGGTGAGTGGCTATAAATTCTTTCTCCTTTGAGTCATTTTTGTCGATATGGTGAGCATGTATATATGTGATATGAATATGTGCCTGTGTGAATATAGATACATGTGTATGTGTGCCCACATATGGAGGGCAGATGTCAACAGTGGTTATCCTCCTCAATTGACTTTAAACTTATTATTTTAGACATGATGTCTCATGTACCTAGAGTTCACAGATTAGGTTAGATTGGCTGACAAACAAACCTCAAGCATTCTCCTGTCTCTGACTCTGCAGTGCTAAGATTACAGGTGTATTGCATCACATCTAGCTTGTTTATATGAGTGCTAGGGCACTGTCATAATGGTTCTTTGTCAAGTATTTTGTTGACTGAGATATCTCCCAGGTCCTTTGTTCTCTTTTCTTACACTTGATATCGCTTTGAAATGTTACACGTGCTGCTGAAATTCACTGACCCAAAGAATAGTGTTACATGGGGATTTATTGTGACCCAATTCTGCCTACTCTTTCTGATTCCCTTTTACAGAACTGTCCATGAATCTGGCCTTATTTAGTGTTTCTGAAAGTGTGATTTGTGGAACACTGGGACAGAGTCATAGAGGAGAGGGATGTGTTCATTAAAAATTCAAGTTCTTACTCTTCCAGGCAGACATCGTCCATTAGCATTTTGAAAGAGTAAAGCCTTGTCAAATTGATACTTGATAAATAACCCTGTGAAGCTTATGTGGATTAAGAAGTAATTATTCAGAGGTTGAAGGAATGCCCAACCAATGCCTGGCCCAACAAAGACTCACTCCACGGGAAAGAGCCAATCCCCCACATGACATTATTAACAATACTCTGTTATGCTTACAGACAGGAGCCTAAGAAACTTGCCCTCTGAGAGGCTCCACCCAGCAGCACCTAGAAACACATGCTGAGACTCACAGCAAAACATTGGGTAATGTGTAGTGAGTCTTATGGAAAAGAGAGGGAAGGAGAAAAGGACCAGAGGTAACGGGATCGCCATAAGAAAACCAACAGAACCAACTAGCCAAGGCCCAAAGTGGCTTGCTGAAACTGAAACACCAACCGAGGCTCATGCATAGTCTGGACCTAGGCCCACTACACAGATGTAGACAACGGGCAGCTCAGGCTTTATGTGGATTCTCTAGAAAGGGGAGCAGGGGCTGTCTCTGATACAGACTCTGATGTGACCTTTTTGATTACTTCTCCCTGGTGAGACTGCCTGCCAGGCCACAGGGGAAGAGAAAATGCACAGTCCTGATGTGTCTTGATGAGCTGGGGTGTATGGGAAGTGGAACTCCCCTTTTCTGAGGAATAGAGGAAGGGAGAGGGGGGAGGAGGAGAGAGGGTGGGAGTGGGAGGTAAAAAGGGATGGGGCTGAGACCAGGATGTAAAGTGAATCAATCAATCATCAATCAGTAATCATTTAAGCCCTGTGGTGTAATCTTTTTCTTTTGTTAATGTAAGAAATTGTGACAAATATGTTGACTGCAATGGGTTTCCATGGCCTTTAATGAAG
The DNA here is from genome assembly GCF_903995435.1 of Acomys russatus. NCBI lineage: Eukaryota > Metazoa > Chordata > Mammalia > Rodentia > Muridae > Acomys > Acomys russatus. The sequence continues at coordinate 44,616,905 of NC_067158.1, forward strand.
ATATGGATAGGCTAAGTCTCTCTGTGGGGACTAAGGAAGTGATGCCCTGTGGTTTACAGTTCCTCAAATCTCCTTAACTTCCTGGCCTATGTTTGTGCTCTCCTCATTCATGTCTCCCTCTCTCTTGTCTGATGATCTCATTAATCAAGGTGTATCTCAAAAATTTTTTTAATTATATCCCCCATGCCAACTTTGGCTACAAGACAACCTGTGCCCAGAATCTGAGTGCTAAGTTGTTTGACATCTCTTGAAAGTCTGGGGGCCACCCTCCCTACTTATGATCACATTTCATGATAACAGAAAGGGCATATTAGGTACCTGTACTGTCCCCATCCTCTTCTAAGTATCCTTCTAGGAAACTCAGGGAATCTGAAGAGCCATGTTTGACAAAATGAATCCTAGAACAAATGTAAATGTCCTTAAATGTCTTTGGAAGGCAGTCTGACCCCCAGGGTTGACATAGTGTGCCAGTCATGGTTTAAGGTTTTATTTGACATCTTTGGTTGAGTCTTCCATTTTTTTTCCTATTTCCTAAGATACCCACAAATCCCTGTCTCTGATTTATTACTGGTAAAAAACAAACAAACAAACAAACAAATGAAACACTGCTTTCACTATTATTGAGAAGCTGTGTCCATGGAAGGATAAGGCACTTCTAGACATTTTACCATTTTTGGAAATAAAGTCAAACTTATTTTTAATTGAAAGGAAAATAAATAATCAATTAGTGGCATTTCAAAGCCTTTTCCCATTGTAAGCATCTGCATGGCAGTGTTTCACATCTTTTATGTGTTATCCTCCTTTTTCTGCCCTACCCATTACCGGTTTTTCTTAAATTAAACTTGGCGTTGATAGAAAAAGATTAATTCCTTTTGGTACTTTTTTTCCTTTGAGATTTTATTTGGGCACTGATAAAACTTGTAGGAATTCTTGAATTAATCTAAGAAAATCCAGAGATATATATTTTAATCAATATGTAAGAGGAATAAAAGTTATCTAATGGGAAATTAACTGAAGGCAAATAATTAATGTTTTTTTTCCTTAAGAGACATCTTTGTGTATTTCTGTTTCTGCAGAGGTTTGGCCTCTGGCCTTCGCTGATGTTTATTTGACTTGGAAAAAGATTTGATAACATTTTTAGTTTTGTTAATTAGTCAGCGAGGGCTGCCTTAACAAAACATCACAGACTGACTGGGTAGATTACACAATGGAAATGCACTTCTCTTATTCTGGACCTTGGAATTCCAAGAACAAGGCCATTGTGAGACCTTCTTTCTTTCTTTTTTTGTTTGGACATATCTGGCTTGTTATTGTGTCCTCATATGATAGAGATGAAAGAAGAGAGGATGGGAGTGAGAACAAGAAGAACTATGGGGCATTTCTGTTGTCTCCTCTTCTTGTTCTAAGACCGCAAGCTATGCTAGATTAAGGGCCCTGGGTATCTATCTCTTCCTCTTGCTGTGCCTCAAGAGCCACAACTCATCCTCATATAACCTTATTTCTCTCCTTAGTTTATATGGCTTCAACATATAACCTTGAGGACCTGAGAATGACATTGACTAGCTCACAACAGTGTCTCTATGTCACCACAAATGTTTCTTACATGACTTATACATGACTTACATGACTTTCACAAAGGATAGTTCATAAAATTGTGGCATGAGAAAGCAGAAGCATGAATAGGTTATTAAAGCAGCAGCTCTTTTCCTTGTCTGCAGAAACTAACCATGCTTGCTTCTCTTCTTCATAAGGTTGTTTTTCAATAACACGGAAGTACATGGAAGATCCATAAATAGAGTAAACATCATTGGGTACAGCCACCCTCTATCATTTGAGACCCGCACCATCAGCTTGTAAAGCATTAACATGACACAAACATGGCTGTGAACAATATTCTTTCTCCTTTCTCATCCTAAGATAGCTGAGGCATGGAAGGATCGTGTCCACTATGAAATTTGAAGTAATTAGGAGAACATAGCAAAAGTGGCTGTAGAAACCATTCAGGATATTAGTCACTATCAGTGTTGCCTTTGCGTGGAAGCTTCTTTGATTGGCATTTGTCCCTTAGAGCTCTGAATACAACAGAGGAGGCAAACAAGAATTGACACAGAGACCCTCCCAGACTAGATATGCACATACTTTCAGGGGAAGGAGAGAGAGAAGGAGCCTTAGGTCCTGGCTCTAAGGATTTTGGTCAGGGTGACTAGGTTCCAAGAACAGAAATTACAAGCAAGGAGTCAATGTTAGGCAGCAGTGGCCAGGCTTCAGCATATCTCTTGTTCAGTGTTAGGAAGCATCCCCAGGAGAGTCAAATCAGGTGTGGGTACTGTGGCAAATTCCTAGGTGGCCTGGGAGCACTCTTCATAGCAGGACACTAGAAGGAGAAGACAAGGAAGCACTTTGGTAGACTTCATAGGGAACTTTTTAAAAAATATATTTTATTAATTTATTCATATTACATCTCAATTGTTATTCCATCCCTTGTATCCTCTCATTTCTCACTCCCTCCCATTTTTCCCTTACTCCCCTCCCTTATGACTGTAAGTGAGGGGGACCTCCTCCTCCTGTATATGCTCAAGTCTCTTCTTGGTAGACTGCTATTCTTCCTCTGAGTGCCACCAGGCCTCCCCATCCAGGGGATGTGGTCAAATATGGGGCATCAGAGTTTGTGTGAAAGTCAGTCCCCACTCTCCACTCAACTACGGAGAATGTCCTGTCCCTTGGCTAGATCTGTGTAGGGGTTTGAAGTTTACTGCCTGTATTGTCCTTGGCCGGTGCCATAGTTTGAGCAGGACCCCTGGGCCCAGATCTGTCCATCATAATCTTCTTGTAGATTTCTAGGACCCTCTGTATCCTTTTATTTTGCTATTCTCCCATGCGTCTCTCATTTAGAGTCCCAATAGGATGCCCTCCCCTCTGTCCCAGTTTCCTGGTAAGCGAAGGCTTTCGTGGGACATGCCCCTTGGGCTAGTATGCAGATATAAGTGAGTATATACCATTTGATTCTTTCTGCTTCTGGGTTAACTCACTCATTATGATCATTTCTAGCTCAATCCATTTATCCACAAATTTCGGGAATTCCTTGTTTTTAATAGCTGAGTAGTATTCCATAGTGTATATGTACCACAGTTTCTTTATCCACTCTTCTACTGAGGGACACTTAGGCTGTTTCCATGTTCTGGCTATTATGAATAAGGCTGCTATGAACATGGTTGAGCAAATGTTCTTGTTGTGTGCTGGAGCATCTTCTGGGTATATTCCAAGGAGTGGAATAGCTGGGTCTTGCCGAAGCCCTATTCCCAGTTTTCTGAGATAACACCAGATAGATTTTCAAAGTGGCTGTACTAGTTTGCATTTCCACCAGCAATGAAAGAGTGTTCCTCTCTCTCCACATCCTTGCCAGCATGTGGTGTCACTTGAATTTTTGATCTTAGCCATTCTGATGGGTGTAAGATGGAATCTCAGAGTTGTTTTGATTTGCATTTCCCCGATGACTAAGGAGGTTGAGCATTTCTTTAAGTGCTTCTCAGCCATTTGATATTCCTCTGTTGAGAATTCTCTGTTTAGTTTGAGCCCCATTTCTCAATTGGGTTATTTGGTTTGGTGGTGTTTAATTTCTTGAGATCTTTATATATTTTGGGTATTATACCTTTGTCAGATGTAGGGTTGGTGAAGATCTTTTCCCAGGGAAATTTTTGAAATGGAAGTTTCTGGATTTTTGAAGACTCAGTTGTGTCATGGGGATGTGTCTTTTGTTTTGGTTCCAAGTATGGGATGTGGGAGTGTTTTTCTACTCATGACTTTTTTTTTTAAGCAGAAAATAGACCCATGAGTGAGTGAGTGATGTGTTGCTGAAAGCTGTCTCATGTGAAGGGCATGGTTTCTGCCAGCTGCAAATCATTCTTATGTGGACTCTGAGTAGGGACAAATAGAAGCCTACAGAAAGTGAGACGATGCTAAGCCTTGCAATGGTTTATATCACTTTGCAGGTCTTCATTTTTCTACACATCACTTCCCAGAGAGAGAAATGCTCCAGAGAACTCCTCCTGGTACTCTGGCAGATTCTGGTTACTTTTGCTGACTTGTGCCGATTTGGCAGAGTCTTGCTGTTTCTGCTGGATAGTGCCCCCACTGCTGATTTGTGTTGCTGTTTGGTATTTGCTATTTGACTGGACTATTGGTATCTCGACAATGAACAGTGAAGTCACTCCAAGGACCTACTGAAAAAGTCCACAACCTCCTTTTCCTATTAACCTTCTTTCTTTACTAACTCTGGTTTGTGGGTTGGAAGAGAGGTAAAAGAATTTAAGAACTCTAAATAAAGTAGGTTTTTGAAAAATCTAAGCTTACAACTTTTTATTACTTATGTTTTGGAAAGATCCAGTGATTAATTAAGTATAACAAAAAGAAAAATCATGCAGCAGGTCTCTGGCAAAGAAAGCCTGAAACAATTATATTTCAATTTCTATTTTCTATTATCTCCCTTCTACTTTTCTGTGTAGCCCATGAAGTCATGTAACTGGGGAAGACAGCCTGGAACAAGATCGAGGTATAGGCATGTGCAAACCCTGGAAATCTTATCTTGACATGGGCTGTGGTAGGACTGATCCTTCCCTGACTTTAGCCTGCATGACCCGGCACACATAGCATTATGTACCCTACATCTACCACCCTTCAGTTGGTCACATAGCCTGGTGACCAGCTTCCAGGCTAAACTTCCTCTCTCCTTATCATGTCATGTGCAGCAGGTACCTGGAATTCTTCTTCATGCAAATAAAAAATTTCCAGCATGTTAGACCTTCCTGGTGATGTACACTCACCTGAAATCCTCTATCCACTCCCCAAAAGTTTAAACAGCCTTTGTTTCCTCCAATTAAATGAGTTGCCTCACTGAATCCTGTCTTCAGAGACGTCTGTTTCTTATGCACTCACCACTGGCCTGAGGTCTCCATCATCAAGCTGTTCTTACCTTGTTCCCCTTCCCAGGATCCCGCTGGTTGTGAGCACAGGTGGCCATGCCATTTTGGGTGTGGAAGTGGGGCCATTTGAAAGTTCCTTTCCTGAAAGACATAAAAATAATGTTTTGTTAATTAAAATGTCTTATCATTCCTAATAAAATTCATGTTGACACTTTTATAGTTATTTTCTAGTTTCTAGTTTTTATACAAACCAAAGACTCTACACTTTCCTGGGAAAAGTATTAATCATTAAAAAGACCTAGTGTGTAAATCAATGGGAAAGTACGTGCCATGTGTTTATGAGGCCCTGAGATGAATTCAAGTATTACACACAAACCAAAACAAACACAAGCCTAAAAATAATAAAACTTAAAATGTAAAAGCAGTGAAAATATAATCTCTATTATTATAAATTTTAGTGCTTAGAAGCAGATTGACAAATACAAACATCACATGGTTGCTTCATCAAGTGAATAAGTGCAAATAAATAAAATAGTGACTGGATGAATAAAGGAAAAATGCCTGATGGGATGTCTTGGCATGCCTCTGAGAATGTGTGGCATGGATAATGACTGATTTAAAATCTCCTACATTCTGGGCTCTTACTACAACCTAGGCTTTATCTCTGTGCATCTACATACAGGCATCTTAGGTCCTCCTTGCTGGGATTCTAATCTTACCACAGATTGGCTGGCTCAGTGGCTTTCTGGAACCCTGCCTCACAAACATCATGTGGTTAAGGGTATCACTACAATGTCCCTTTCCTTGGTTACTTTTCACATGGCTGTGACAAAGTACCTCTGACAAAAATAAACGAAGGAAGGAAAGGCCTATTTTGGTTCACAATCAATCAAGTTTAGGCACCACATAGCCTAATTTTGTGAGATTACTCAGGAGCATTCAGTAAAGGTGGCCAGGAAAATAAGACTTGAGTAATATGCTTGGGTCCTACAGGAAGTTTGGGCATCTCATATGCCACTAGGAAAAGAAGATAAGTGCTTCAGTTGGTCACACAGCCTGATGGCCAGGTTACCAGAAGATCTTGGAATCAGAAGATAAGTGCTGGTCTCTGATTCTGCCTATTTATCAGAATTTTTCTCAGTCCCTAGTCTTTGTTTTCCCATCTTTTCACTCAGATGTTTTAGTGATCTGGCTTCTAAGTTCCCTTACAGTCTAGAAACTCCACAAGGGCAGATGGATAAACAGACTCTTGTCATAGTGTTTATTGAGAGCCTTGAGGACTTCAGCTGGGCCACAAAAAGAAAGAGAGTTGCTATAATTTGGACAAAGAGGACAGTTAGAGACCTACTTAGAGAACTATTATGAAGAACTGTGTGCAAAGCTCTCCAAATGATTTTCAAATAGGATCCAAGTATTCTCAGGGATGCTTGGGGCAAGACAATGCTCTGCTGTTTCAGAAGAGAAAATATGAGCTGTTCTGTGAACTTGAATACAGTCAAGGACGTATATCATGATTGGAGCCAAACCACTGCTGGATAAGGAACTTTTGGAGACAATTATTATCTGGAAGAAAGCTGTGTGAGGTATGCAAGAGCAGGTAGCACTTTGAATATTATATCTATGCTAATATAAAGGGTTTTTGTTGTTGTTGCTGCAAGTTTTAGAAGGATTAAGTTCTTATATTATGAATATTATGCATAGTGATGGGCACCTTTGAAAGTTATATAGGAAATTGTGCTTTGGCTATTATGGCGAATTTGTCATTTTATTACAAATTTATTTTATTCTCTGATGCACTCATGAAAAAATATTCCCAACATATTATGTGCTTATGTGTTGGGGTGACAAAGATGAATAACGCAGGTTTCAACAAGCATGTAGAGCATGAAAGTTAAAAACAAAAACAAAAACAAAAATAAATGTGTGATTGCTAAGGTAAATATCACTCAAAAGTCTGCATGTATTTAGAAGTAGAGTGAATATCTGGCACCTTTGAACTCATTGGAAGTCACATTTGTACTGCTGGCATCTCTGGAATAAAGACACCAGCACATGCAAATAGTACTGTAGGTATTTTGAACTTAGGAAAGTTGTACATATAAAGGATGGTTATATTCACTAAGCATGGAGTTACTGTCTGAAGGAAGAGCAAGATGTTTTCCACAATTTTTTTTTCTATAGCTAGCTCCACAGGGACTTACTGGGAACAAATCTCTGGATACGGGTTAGTTATTCCTTGGACCCCTGTCCACTTACTGTAGATAGGCTCCAAGCTCTCTTCCTGTGAATCTTTTAAGGGTTGCACTAGGCGATCTGAACAGTGTTTTTGACAAAGACCCCCAGTCTAAGATTACTTGCTTTTCTGTATTTGTTAGTTGGGATATCTCTAGTTTTGGGGTTCATTATCCCTTTGACTTTACTTGTTCACTCTTCCTACAGGATTGTTTTGTTTTGGCCTCTAGGAATCATATCGCATTTTATTTTACATTTAGATCTGCATTAGTTTTCTACTATTGTCTTAATAAACTACCAAGTAGTTACTTAAATTGTGGGCTTTTATCAGTATTTAGAATTTGATCTGGACTCACTAGGACAACATCCAAGGTTCAACATAGTTGCACTCCTCTCTGAAGACTTTTGAGTATCAGTTCCTTTAATCTTCTTGTTTTCACTGAATTCAGTTCCTTGAGGCTGTAGCACTGTGATTGCTGTTTTTTGTTTTTGTTTTTTTTCTGCCTATAAGCTGAAGGCCATTCACCACTATTAGTGGTCACTTGTACTTGATGGCTCATATATTCTGTCAGTTTTGAAATCTAGCAATAGAGAGTTGAATCCCTCATAGGCTCCAGGTTGTAACCTTTCCACCTCTTTTCTCTATGGCCATACTTAGGAATGAGGAGAGTCCCCATCCTTTAAAGACTCAAGTGGTTATATTAGAACTATATGTATATATAGTATACATCCCTGAGTTTAAGGTTCATAGTCTTATTCATATTAACACTGTGTTTTCCCACTATGGTTATATTCTAGACTTCATTATTCTGCCTTCTGTGAGCCTCAATTTTCCTTGCTATCAGATTCCGTGGGCTATAGCTCCTTCCCGCCTTCTCATCTCCTATGTGTATTAGAGGCTGCCACTTCTAATAATCCACTTCATGGATGCATTGGCTTTGCCATATCTTTCCAATTCTCTCAATATATCAAATCAAGTTCTTCATAAGAGGGAAAACTTTTTCCACTGCCTACAGATAAAGTTCAAAATCCTCATGAATGCTTAAAGATTTTGCCTTCTCTTCTTTATTTCTTCTCTCACACTTGGAATTAAAGATGTATTGTGTTTATTGCCTTGATATTTTATTTCCTTTTCCCTCTTGACTCTATTTCTCTCTGAGCTGTTCAGTGTGTGCCTTTCAGTTTAATATGTTCAATGGACCAACTTTCATGGTTTATAGTACTTTCTTCATACTAATGGCCTCCCACAGAACAAACTCCTATAGTAAAATCAGTAAAACCTTTTCTACTCAAATGTCCTGGTTTTGGTCTTTATCTATTTGTCTGTATCTCTGTATCTCTCTTTCTTTTTTATTTCCTCCCTCCTTTTCCTTCTGTACCCCTTCTCTTTACAAAGTCATAGGTAATAGGGATTTAAAGTTATCCACTTTTGTCTTCTTAATGGCTAATGGCTACAAGAGTTCTTGAAAGCACAGTATAATATTTACTTTTGGATAAAACAACAAATGAATGAGTGAATAAAATGAATTTATCCTATGAGGAGCTATATACTTTTCATAAGATCAACAAAAGAGTATTTGTTCATAATTTACTACTTATTAGCTAATTATATCCATTTGGTATCTGATTTAGATAGGAGAGCTGGGCCATCAATATTGTTAATTATAGATACGGCTATATATATTCAGCTATGTTTTCTTCCAAGTAACCCTGAGGTTTGTAAATAGAAGATGTTCAATAAACAGCAATTGGATTGAATGTCTACCATGCCTCCATGCCAGGCAAGCTTGATTGAGACTAGAATTATGGAATTCAGTGCTTTCAACATCATTATTGCCACCCAAAGTCTCTGGTTAGCTGAGGAGGGCCATGGTATTGGAACATGTAACGCCAAGGCAACTAAAATCTGAGAAGAAAGCAATGCCAAGACTAAGAAAGTGAGTGAGAGATGAGAAAGGAATTGGTTTTATATCATAAAGTAATTTGGTTATAACATAGAATATTTCTTCTCTACAAGATAAGCAGTGGAGTAGAGACATGGACATGAGCTCCTTCCAAACACAGACATTTTATAGATGTTAAATAATGTTATGTCCTTTAGGAGAAGACCCCAGGGTGGGTCAATTCTTGAGATTTTTAGAATAGAATGACAGCACAGCTTTAGTTACACTTATTTATTTCAAGCATAAAGACCACACTGAGAAATCAAGAGGGGGTTGATGACTGAATCCTTGATTACTGAGTTCTTAGCTTATGTTCTAAGTCTATGTTTGCGACCCCAGAGATTATGTTTTATTAAGAAAGTGTTTGAAAATAGTAGTTAACATGATATGATTTGTTCTTGAATCCTCATCACATTTTTCTGCCCATAAGTAAGAATTTGCTTATCCTTACAGTGTGAGTGGCACTGAGAAGCTGCTAATGGTGGATTAAAGAGGAACCAATTGTTATCTATTGTCTGTAATTGCAATGAGTAATCCATCTTAGGGCCAGTGTGATTATTTTATTCAAAGCAAGGTGGTTTAGTAACAGTGATGGACTTGAAGCACAACCTGAAATAGAAAAAGAATACCCATGTTCCTCTTTGGTTTTATTCTCTTTACTGCCTTTACTTTTAGCTCTCTGTGCATACCCAGAGGTAAAAACTCACATTGTGGAGTGAAAATGTATGCTGCCAGGAGCAAGTGGGAGCTACTAGCTGTGACTACATGGGCCTGGTGTGTAGGCTAAAGACCTTGGTCTTCCAATCAAGAGAGGAACAGCAAAGAAGGAGGAAAAACCAAGCCTGAGTCATGGCCCTAGCAGGACAAAGATCAGCTAGCTTTCTTGTTTCTTTACTAAATCTCAAAAAAGATGTCAAAAGGTAGCCAGAAGCTTCAAGTCAAATGAAAATAACATCCAAAACAAGCTTTCTTAGTCCCAGCAAGATATGGAAACAGAAAAAGAAAGTAGAGACCTTGGTTGGCTTTATTTTCTTACTACTGAGTTTGTGGTTTATTATGTTTGGTGGAGTGGGACTGGTTGGATCCAACTTCATTTTTAAGGAGTACTGCTGATATGGATGGTGGGGCAAGTGGGCCAGCACTCTAGAGATGTCTACAATAAGTCTCCCCTGAAATCAAGTTCTTATATGAAGCCATTACAGAATTGGCAAAGATCTCAGATAGACATTTATATTTTTATCTGAAGAGCAGTACAAATGCCAAGAAGGTGTAGGCATAGACATTCAACAACCTGCACCACCAGGGAAATGCAAATCAAAATGCAACAAGTGTTGGACCGGACCCCGTGGCTGAATCTGTCAGTCCTCTAAAGCCTTGAGGATAAAACGGAGCCTGACCCATCTCTGCTGGGTACTCTGCTGTGTACTTCCACAGAGGAATGACTCAACATGGTCCATCCGGGCACATCCTGGTGCAAGCTCTGACTACCAAAGCCATGTAACATGTACTGATTGGCCCTACACCTTGTGCCCCACCCACTCTCTATACTCTATATAAGAGAAGCCAGCCACAATAAAGTGTGTTTTTCCTCTATTGTCAGAGAAAGAGACCTGGAAACATGGTCTCACCTTAAATTTGACCGAATAGCTATAGTACATGTGCATAGAAATCTTGAGGATAAGAAGTTGGAACCTTTTGCACTTTTGATGGCAGGGCAAAATGGTACAGCTGCCATGAAGAACAGAATGGACAAGCCTCAAAAACTTAAAAAAGGCAACACCATGTGTTACAGAATTCCCATTCTTAGTACATATCCAAAGGAAATTAAATGAAGATCTTACTTACGTTCATTTCAACATGATCCACAAGAGACAAGATATAAAAAACAATAGTTTTTTTTAAATGGATGGCTATTACAAGAAACTATTATATAAAAACAATGGAATATTACTCAACTTTAAAAGGATCAATCCTGCTATATATGATGTTGTGGATGAAATGACATTATGATAAATGTTGAGAGGCAGATACCTACATCTAAGCATCTAAATGCTTCGATCTACAGGGAGATGATGGTTACTGGCAATAGAGAGAAACTAAGAATGGCTTCTATAAAATGACTATGCAGTTTCCAAAATGGACAATGAGTAATTTCTAGAAACCTGCTGTAGGACGGTATGCATGCAGTTCATACTTCTTTCCAGTAACTCCCTTGGGATACCGTAAAGGACACAGGAAAAGCAGAAGAACTCAAGTTGATGACAGGGCTGCCTTTTAGGATTAAGGCCCTTTCTGCTCTTTCAGAGATCTATGTTGGAGCTCTCTTCCTGAAGCAGACGACTGTGGCTCCAGGACTCCTGAGATCTAGCTGTAAAGCCGTGTCAACTGTACAGCAGTGTTCCAGTCGAGATAAGAGCAAAGCCTCTGGCAAACAAGATGACTTGGCTTACTAACATGCTTTGGAGTAAGCCTTACATTCTCTATGGCCACTTCTGACATAGGAACTTGGAATTCTATGGGTACCTAGGTCTTCAGTTACTCAAGAGTTTGGCTGTAGTGGGAAGCATTACCAGAGAGCAACCACTCTTCTAAGAGACAAACGAGCCAGCCCAGCTTTATAGATGAGAATAGTTTCAGTCATTCAGTGTTCTTTTCCCCCATGCCTGGTGGTTGGTCCAGCAGGAACTGAACCTCGTCTGCCAATTGAACAAGGTGATGCTTACTGTAACCCAAAACATGAAGGTTACTTACGTTTCCAACACCAGTTAAAAGCTTGGGGAAAAGCAGAGAACGATTATTATTGCATTTCTCTCTGCTTGGGCTGGCGATAATGAGCCCACTCCTGCTGCCCCTTCACATGCATAATGCCCATTGATGTCAATGAGAGCCCCATGGTGTGCAAGAGCCGTTAAGGCACATGTATCATCTCGAAAATAACAAGGACAAAGGGACGCCTTTTTATTTAAACTCGGCAAAGAGAGCCTGTGTGGATCCAAGCCTCTCTAGATGGTCCCAATTAAGAAGAAATAATCATCTTCCCGGAGTTGAGTGGCTGCCACCGTTTCAAGGTGAGCTTTTCATGAGGAAAGGATAGAGCAGTTCCTGGGATGGTTTGAGGTTTCCAAAGTCACTTCTCCTAGGAGACATGATTAGGAAGTGTCACCAGTCCTCTCTGAGATTGATCAAAAGCACCTAACTCCTATACATTGGAGGGGAAATGAGAAGAGTTAAAAGAAGAAAGAAAAAGGAAGAAAAAAAAAATCCCTTCTCATTTGGGGAAAAGAGAGATTTCATTTAGAAAATGATGTAATTCCTTTGGGATTTGTTGGTTCCTCATTTGGAATGAAGGTTTTAGTCCAAATCAGTACTTCCAAACTTAGTTTGTTATTGGGGTAATTCAGAAAACTTGTCCAAAAAAGAGTAAGTGTGTCCTTCTTTCTGGGAGACTTCAAATAAGTGGATTGGAGTATAGCTGGAAATTGGACCTTTGGCCAGGTTGTTTTGATAACTGTGTATCTAGGAACTTATGTTCATAGACAGCTTCTAGTATAGTGAGGTGCTTGATCTCTTCCTTTTTTTAAAATTGCTCTTTGTACTTTATATTATGGGCTGGCCTGGTCTAGTTAGTAGGTTATATTAGAAGAGGTTGGAGCCTAAAAATAAGTCGAATTACTAGCCAGTCTGGGTACCAGGAAGTTTTGGCATCTGAAGATGTGAAATCTGGTTGATGAGACATACTATTAGATTTTAGAGCCACATGTAGAAAGGAAATCCTGGTACTAGCAAGGCCATGGAGCACTGGCGAGGTAGAGAAGGTCTGCACAAAATAATTCCCAGCTATCCTATGACTTTAGTTAATTTTCTGTTTCCTGTACCAATCCAACTTCCTTTCTTTTCTTCCGTGATCCTTTCTCAGGGCCTTTGTGATGGCCATTCCTTTGCTTGCAAGTCTGTTTCTACAGATATCTATTCCACCAACTCTGTAATCTCCTCTAGCTTTGTCTGAATATCACTTTTCTAAAAGCTTTGTGTATTGGAACCTGCTGTAGCCTCTCCCACACGTTGCCAGAGTCACCTCCTCTTGCTTTTATTTCCCAAAACTTAGTGCATCAGAGCACACCATATAATTGGCTGACCTCTCATTCTTAATAAGTCATCTGTATAGTTTGGTCTGTAATAGAAGTTCCATGAGAGCAATACTCTTTCCATTTCATTTACTGATGTAGCTCCAGTGCCTTAGAGACAAATAGGCCTGAGAAGTCTGCAGGGATAGAAATGGAAAGGCTGATTTCTTCTCTCTCTCTCTCTCTCTCTCTCTCTCTCTCTCTCTCTCTCTCTCTCTCTCTCTCTTTCTCTCTTTCTTTCTCTGTGTGTGTGTGTGTGTAGTTGTTTAAGATTCAGAGACAAGCATTTAGACAGATCGTATCTGCAGTTTCTCTTTCCATTTTAGACTATTGGGGGCTTTGTCCCTCGTATCATCCAGTGTTTACAAAAGAGTTGTGTTCCAGGTTCAGGACCTTGGAGTTCTTTTTGGGCTCCATCTATTTACTGCTACCCACCCAAAAGGAGCAGATATACCCCAAGCACATGCTTCCCCCCTTGAAATGGCTCAGAAATGTCAAGAACTGTCCTGTACCGAGGGCTCAGTATGTCATAGCATAGATCTCCCAAGCATCCCATGAGATCAGTGCCACTGTTATTCTCATTTATACATCAGGGACAGAGGCATAGAACTGTTAAAATGGAAGCACTTACTTAATACTACCAGGAATAAGTGACATCAGTTTTTTTTCGCAGAAATTATAGTAGTAACCATGAAACTTTATTCCCAACTCTTGAAACAGTTGTTATCAGACATATTCATGGTATAAGAATTTGGGGGATTATGAGGAAGTGCTGTAACTATTGATACATTTACTTATTTAATTATTTTGTAAGTCAGGGTGCCTGTTTCAAAGCGGCAAATAAGTCTGATCAGTATTTTCTGTCTGTGTATGTGTGTGTGTCTGTAGAGGTGCACATGCACACATAGGAGGAGGTAAGAGGCTGAGGTCATGTGGCTTCCTTGATTGTTCTCTGTCTTTATTTTTTTTTGAGTCAGGGTCTCCTACTGAGCATGAAGCTCACTGCACCATATTGGCAAGGCTGACAGGTCACTGGCTCCTGGAATGTCCCTGTCTCTGCTTCATAGTTGGGGTTAGAGGGCTCATGTACATTCTAAACTTAAAAGCTTAGATGCTGGGGATTTGAACTCAGGTCCTTTCACTTTCCTAGCAAGAGCTCTACCTCACTGACCCATATACTCAGCTCCTCAAGTATAGCAGAGGCGAAGAAGGTATTCAAAAGCAGCAGAGGTTTCACTTTTTTCCTGCATGGCTGGAAAATTGAACTTGGAGGTTTTTCAGCAGTAAAAAAATGCTTGTCTTGGGTTATGGAACTGAGTGAGCTGCTGGACTCTGCCTCTGAGTGCTGAGTGTGGCCATGGCATCCTGGCTGGTGCTGCCGATTCCCAGGTACTGTACACAAGCATGGCAACGGGATCCACTGTGGCTCTGATGCCTCTGTAATGGGTCTGTGCAAGAGGACCCTTTCTGCCTTCCCCATCAGGAAGGTTTCTGCACAAGACTCCTGTTGTGTCATCCTAAGAAAGCCTGAGTTGATGCAACTGACAGGTGGAGGTTGGAGCATTGTGCTGTATCCTGACTTCAAAGGAGACCGAGAAAGTGGAGCTCCAGCATTTTCAGCCCTATTGGTACGCATCCTTCACTCCTTTAGCTTCCAGAAACAGAAACAGAATCCTTACCAGATAACTAAAGGGACTGCTTTGTGCATCCCCACATCTGTATATAATTCAGAAGTGGCCACATCATATGTGAAGGGAAAGTCATAACCTCCCAAAATATGAGTTCAGCTAGTAAAAGCACTAAGCTTTTGCAATCACCTTTCTTATTTGTTAGCCTGATGTTTCTAATCCCCAGAATAAGTATCTAATTGTTTATTTTCCTATGCAAGGGCAAAGGCAGAATTTTACTTTTTTATAATAATACTTTTTTTTTCTTCCAATAAACTCTTCCATCTGTAAGTATTGTGGGCTGAACTGTGTCTGTGTTAAAGCTATTTTTAACTTCCAACACTCCTAAGGTCAATGAGACTTTATTTGAAAAGAGGTCTTTGTGTTTGTAAACAAGTTAAGATGACATAAAACCCCATTTGGGTAGACTTTAATCCAATGTAACATGGGAGTCCATAAGAAGGAATAAGGATGCAGATACACAAGACAGGGAGAATACAAAGAGGAGGGACAGGATGGACGTCCACTGCGAACAGAGACAGGAGGTAGAAGGATGAGTGTGAAGTGAAGTTCCCAGGGGTGGGAGGGAAGGCATGCCTGTATGAAACCTTCTACAAGGTGGATTGACTGGATAAATCTTCAGAGACTGTGAAAAGTTGGCTCTGTGAAAAGTTGGAAAGCTACAGGTCCAGAGCCAAATTATCTTGAGCTAGTCAAGGTCCTAAAAAGCTATTTATTGCTCACCTTGGTGTATTATGTGATATCCATGTGACCTTTTAGAGTCTACAAACTTGTCCGTAGCTTTCATCAATTCAAAGGAAAAAATGGTATCAGGTAATACCTAAGATCTATAGCAGAGAACTCGCTTCTTTGCTGTGGCCAAGTTGTCTGATATCCTGACTTATATATTTGAAAACTGCTTTGATTTATGACCTTATCCTGTTACTATAAAACTTCATTAAACTATTACAGTGTTAGAATAAGATTAACTCAAGTCTGTACTTCCAGGCCAATGTCACTCATATCTGGGTGCAGAATAAACTATGTTTTAGTGTATTTGAGTTGAAAGCTAGGTATTCCAGGTGGCTTGAAGTAGTAGAAAGTTACTCTTCTGGACATTGGAAGTTCATGCAGTCACCTAGGTTTTCATATTATATCATGGCAAACCTCACAAATTAATAAAAGCCTTTAGCAAAATATTCAGACAGTTTATTCATTATTGTCAGTACACCCATTTCATAGCCACTAGCACCAGGAGGGAGGGAGGAAGAGCTTTAATGTTGGTTGTATCTCCTGCCCAGCATGCATGTCTGGGCATTGGAAAGGACCCCCTTTTGCCTTCCTTACAATGTCCTTACCTAAATGTTATGTGTTATTTGCTAATTTGAAAGGCAGCTTAAACTTATCTTGTACAGCAAACTGTGATAAAAGGAGCCTTGAAATTGCTTACTGACCCTGCTAGCAGGCTTACTTCTCCACTGAAATAGTCGCCCTGGTGTACAGCTGCTGCTGCAGGGGCTCCTGCCAGGCTGCCATTTGCCTCCCTATGAGAAGATAACATGGTAGGTAGACTCATCTGTAGCAAATTGAGTGGGATTATTTACTCAGTGACAGGCTCATTCTCACTCTGTAACACATTCATAGATGCTGATGAGCTTGATAAAATAGGAACATTTTCCCTAAGTGAAAAGAATTGCATCTTGGAAAAAAATGCAGTTTTATTCTTTGTTTCATATTTGGCTCTGCTCTGGCCCTGTGCCGAGGAAGACACTTTGATTGAGGTCTTCGCTTAAACTCTCCCTGATTTAACGTGCTAAAATGCTATGTCAGTGATGGAGAATCAAGAAAAGATATAGGCATCACTATTCTTTGGCTGGATTTCATTCAACCCATGGTGTCCCATAATTATTCCTTAAATTATTTTATTATGCTTATGTGACCTTAAGGATGATTTAAGATGCCTTAAAGTTTTCAAGCCTTGCTTTGCTTTTGAGATATAAGTTATTTAAATTGTCAGAAACAGGGCTGTCTTGAAGCACATGTGACACCCGAAAAGGTTGGGGTCTAAGATGGAAGAACTGCAAGGCAAAAACTTCCTTGGAAACTGAAATCACTTCTGACTGCTCAGGAGTGGTGGGGTGGAAGCAACCACAGATCTTGAGTGCTGACACTGTTGACTGTTGAAAGGTTTTCTGCTGTGTTTCCAGGACACTCACACACATTTTCTCCTTCTTCATTCTCTTTTCTTTGGCTAATGGCCACTGTATACTTACTTACACACTTAGTTAATTTTAATAATGTAGTGAACACTGGAAATATGTCAAGCAAATCAAGCCAAGACCTTGAAAATCTATATCTTATTACATTGTTCATCTTCTTAAACTAACCATTTCCCAAATGGGAAGTGAGAGAAAGATGGAGAAATGAAGGGGGCATGCTATGAGAAAAGAAACTCCTCATTCTGACATCCGGTTGAAGAATATGTTCACATATCTTTTTGGCGAACTCCAAGTGTGCTTCATATCAGCTCATCCTGAAAGTCTTCTGTGGTGAAGTTAACAATCCTGGTTCTACCTTTGTAGAGCTCTCTGAAACAAAACAAAACAAAACACCAACAAAAAACTTGGTTGTTACAGATAGTAGCATGTACGGGTATCTTAGCCCACTCTGACGTCTGCATTGGTTTCTTTGGTTTCGTTCCTATTCATAAGCACTTCTGTAAAATTATGATGGCTGTATTTAGTTTTTTAAAACAATTTTATTGAGGTGAGTTAGCTTATCATGGGATTTATGCTTGTAAAGTGTACAACTCACTCATTTGGTTTTTGTTTTTTTATAGACTTGAACCATCCTCTCCACCAGTTTTAGAACATTTCCTCACCCCAACAAGGAACTTCATAACCACTAGCAATCAGTTGTTCCGCATTCCTTCTTCCTAAATCCTGAGCCCCACCCATTAGGCAGCCACTATCTCCTGTCTGTTCCTTTCTGTGTCTATTTACATTTTGCTGTGGTCTGGATGTGCAATGTCTCCAATGGGCTTATGTATTTCAACACTTGGTCCCCAGATATTTGGGAAGGTTGTAAAAGCTTTATGAAGTAGAGCTTTGTTGTCAGTAAGGATGGGGGCTGATGTCCCAGACCTACCTCCTATTCCTGCTCTGCTTTCTGATTGTGGATGTATGTGCCCACCTGAAATCCTGTTCCAACCATCATGCCTTCATATGCTACAGCGGAATGTATCCTCTTGAACTGTAAGCTAGAATAAACTATTCCTCCCTTAAATTGCTTTTTTGTCAGCTATTTTGTCACAGAAACTATGACAAAGGTAAATAGTACGCACCTCAAAAGCAAACAGATTGAGGTGATGAGGAATGGAGGCATGACCAGGATATAAAGTGAATAAATAAATAGATTAATTAATTAATTAATTTAATAAAAAATAAATAGATGGGATTATAGAAAACAGAAAAACTTCCTACAGCAAGGAGAATAATTGACAGAGTGAAGGGAACAGGGGTAGACATATTATAAACTGTGTGTTCAGTAAGGGTTGAGTATCCAGCCTCAATACTTAAGAAAGTAAAACAATCCAGTTGTGTGGAGAAAAATAACAGTATTGAAAATGAGCAAGAACTAAGCTCTGAAGCATGTTTACCACAGATGCATTTTGTATCTGAATAGCTTTTCTTTTATCCTAAGATTGCCTTTGTCCTCTCAGACAGATGAACAGGTTGATCATATACATCATATAAATATGAATGTATATATAATATTATATATATGAAAAAAGTATTTTGTTTTTTTTTCTGAAAAAGCCAACATTTAAAATAGTTATGAATTTTTGTTATATTTTTATCTACTACATTTGTTTTTATTCTTGATTTTTAAGTAGATAAACTAATTTATTAGAGTTATTACTTAGCTCACTAATTTTGAAGCTTTAAAATTTTCTCCTGCAAGCATTTGGAGTATAAAAATCTTGAAGCTGCTGCATTTGGTATATTACACATGTTATGGTACATATAATTACCATTTATATCTGAAAAAGTAAATGCCCATGAAAGTTTCTTTGTTAACTCATGAATGATTTAGCCAAAAGCTTTTAAAAATATTTTTGCTGAAAACTCTTAGATTTATTTCTTTTGGTAAACTCTGGCAGATAAATACCTTAGCCGCTCTTGATCTAGGAAAGAGAAATCATAATTAACATGAGTTTTGGACAAGTCAGCTATTGAAAGCTTATGAGCCACTGAACACAAGCATCCAGAAAATTCCACTCTCCATTGTTGTTACACTGTACCTTTATGGATCAGATATTTGCCCAAAGTTGAGAATTTATAGAACTTATACTCTCAGCATGTACAAAGGAAGCATGTTGGGTAGCTCCTATATTAACATCTATTTCCCATTTTATCCAATGCTAATTGATAATTAGAAATTAGTAAAGGCTACAATGTGCACTTGGTATTATATTTCACAATTCCTTAATATGCCTCCTTTCTACATATTTAAGAAAAAAAAATCTTGTGCTTTCAGTAACATAAGAATAAGCCACATTATATAGCCATACCAAAATAAAACTCCCACCTACCTCAACATATGTTAAATGATCATAACATTTTCTGAACAATGTGCACTTGTACATTTGTCTTAATTGATCAACATAAGCATCAGACACAGAATAAGACTATAGTGTTGCTAAGAGCTGGACACAGATTTACTTGTGTGGATTTAAATTCCAGAGTTCCTGTGACGGGAAGGCTCCCTTTACACTTTTACAGAGAGCTAATTAGTGTCTTCCCTTTGGTGTGAAGATGTTCTTTCTAAAACAAAACCCCATTCTGAAGAAGATGCACACACTATGGCACAAAAATAGTCCATTCTCTGTGTGAGCTTTATTTCCTTCCCTTTTTGGATACAAACTAATTTAAAGAAATGAACCATGCCTTTTGTATGTTTGTATTGCCTTACAGTTTTATGTCCATCTATCCATCCACAGTCTTGTTTGATCTTCCAGTTTATGTGTGTTGAATGTGGTGTTTTTTTTTTTTTTTTTTTTTTTTTATCATGACTCCTATTTTATACACATGGAAACTAGAAAGCCCAGAGCTGGACAGTAGCCTTCTGAGGATAAATGTCAGAGAGTACCAGAAACAGTAAGAAACCCAGAGTTTCTAACTTTAATCAGTGTCGGTCCTGACTAGCTTTTTTTTCCTTCCAATTTTAGACAAGTTAGAGTTACCATCAATTGAGATAGTACCTCCATCAGATGGCCTGTAGGCAAGTCTCTAGGACATTTCCCTGATCGATTGATATAGGAAGGCCCCGCTCACTCACTCTGAGAGGTTGGCCTTCGATGCCATGGGAAAGCGAGATAAGCAAAGGATGAAGAGCAAGCTGGTAAGCAGTGTTTCCCTAGAGCCTTTGCTCCTATTCCTGCTCTCACTTGCCTCAGTGACAGATGGGACCTGTGAATTGTAAGATAAAAAAGAAAAAAAAAAAAACCAACCAAACAAACATACTCTTCAAAAATTAGTTGCTTTTGGTCACGCTGTTTTATCTCAGCAATAGGAAGTCTAACTGAGATGCTGTCTTTTTCAGTATGAATTTGATCTGAAAGTTCTAGCCACCCTTTCCTTATATGATAAATTAGTCATTTAGTCTAAGAGATGCCCATCTACTGTGTTCTTAGAGGTCAAAGGTCTTTTTACAGGAAAACCACATATATTTAGTTTTTTTTTTTTTTGCAGTATAATTAAATGTGTCTATTGAGTGTTGTGTGCCACCTTACAATGCTCTACATCAATTATCATATTTCATTTAAGCAACAATCCATGAGATATGCATCATTTATATCCCTAGTTTTTAGAAAACAATTCCTTCAAGGTCATTGCACAGTAATCCCTCCCACTCCACTAAAGGTTTATTCTAAGAACCCCACTGATGCTCTAAACCATGAATAGCAACAGGTCTTGTGTCATGTTTTTCTTATGCATGTATAATTGTGATAATGTTCAATTTATAAATTGTCACAATAGACGATAAGCAGCAATAATGACGGAATAGAACTATTGTAAAAATAGAACACTATAAAGGCCATGTGAGCGTGGTTCCTGAAAGAGTAAAACAAATGGTACTTTCAGATATCTGAACCTCTGAAGGCATAAAAAGCTGAGAAATAGATAGTTGGGGGTGACTGCACTTCAGCCACCAGCCATGAGAATGCACACAGCCAAAATTCTGACCAGGCTGAGGCCACTGACCTTGTGGCACAATATACATGAGTCAGAGCACACTTTGCTATTTGTTTGTTTGTTTATGTGATGATATGTTTGCCTGTGCCTGCGTATGTGGAGATGAGAGAGGTTGAGGGTTTTTTTCTTTTCTTTTCCTTACGACACATTATTTTGAGACAGGGTTTCTTATTGAATCTGGAGTTCACTGTTTCATCTTGCTGGTCAGGCAATGAGACCGTGGATCCAACTGCGTCTGTATTCCCAGGCGTGGCTCCAGGTATGCACTGCCACAACTGAAACTTTAGTGAATGCTCAGGATCTCAATTCAGGCCCTTAAGCCTGTAGAGCAAGCACCTTTGCTAACTGAGCCAAATCCAAGACCTCAAAGCACGATGCATTTGTCCCACTTCCCAGACCATCCAGCTACCATGGAGTGTTCTGTAGGTTGTAGTCCAGACTCATTGTGGGGCTGTGTCTTTCTTCATAACCGACAGGGACAGTAACTAACTTTTCAGAAAGATACATATCAGGCTGCTTCAAAACAGGCAGCTCTTGGAGTTCATGTAAGTGATGATTTATGAAATGGCCATTTACATGCTATCTGTAAAGCTTGCCTCTGGTGCATCTTAGGGGACTTCTTTAAACCAGTGTGCTAGTGGAAAGTGACTTGGCTTGTATTAAATAGCTTCCTGTGGACCTTTAAATCTATATATCATCCAGTAAAACCTAATGGCTACGGATGCTCATTAAAGGGAATGACAGGACCTATGCACTTTAGCATACAGCTGCCCCTGCCCCTCTTCCCTCACTGCCCCCTTCTCTTCCTCTCACACTCTCATTTGTCTGTATCTTTCCTTCAGTTTCTTTGGTATTAGTCTGTCTTTAAACCAGGAAATCAAAAGTACTTCATTAAGTTCCTCCTAATCTGCATGGCAAGCAACACACAGCATGGTGTTGAGACCTAGTTTATCAGGCTCCGACTGTGAGACTGTCCTTTTCTGGTTGTTCATCTCCCCATGAATCTAGTGCGAGCTGTTACCTTTTTTTTTTTTTTTTAGTGGAAAGAGTTTCTATTTTGAAGATTTCATATATGACTACTGAATTTATATCATTTCACCACTCTTCCCCCATCCACTTCCTTCCACATGTCCCCTTTAATTATTCTTTATTATTTTTTAAATTTTTATCATTTATTATTATTTCTTTAATTATTATTGTTGCATATACAATATATTATATACATATATGTGTATAGGTTCAACAAGAACTCTGTGCTCTGATTGGTTGTCAATGCACGCACATTTTCTTTGTCAAGGAATGAAAGTCATTATTTCCCAACAATTTACATTTGCCTGGTGCTTTTTACATGTATTATTGCTATTTCTGTATTGTTTCAGGAGAAGTAATATTATTATTTCCTTTTCAGAGATGAAGGACATGTGAAATTCCTCTTATATGCTCAAGGGCAGCTCATAAGCAGGTGAGGTGGATTTTAAACCCAGTTCCATTCATTCACTATGAAAGCCCACGTTCTACTGTTTGTCCATAATCCTAATACTATTGAGAAAAGAAAAAAAAAGTAGTTGCAACATATTTTAAAACAAAGCTATTGTGTAAGAAAGACATAAAATACGTACCATAATTCCTGGTGTCTTGGCATAAAAAACAAATATTGTAAATGTTTGTTTGTGCATAAAACCATTGCTCAGAGAAACTGGAGGAGGGAGAGATTGGAACTATGCTTTGTGTTTCATTGGACACTGTTGTTTTTAGGCTGCAGAGAACTTGGGGTGTAGAGAAGGCACATGTTTTACTGCATGATGTATCCTTGATGGAGGAACATGCACTGTGGGAGCAGGAGATGCCACTGAGTAGGAATGACAAAGACAGCACTGCCAGGCTCAAGGTAAGAAGGCTGCACAATAGATGTGGCACAGGATTAGGGAATGACAGCACACAGAGAGTGTAGAACACACCCTGAGGTGGGGATTGGAGTCAAAGCTGTCTAGGGAAACAATGAAGTCCCTGCTTGCCCTCCCCAAATCCAGGCATCTGGGCCGACAACAGAAGCCTAAAAATAGATTCTTTCAGCAAAATTTCTGTATGTAGTGATGAGAGACATAGTGGAAGGCTGAGGCTTCTTACAAAAATAAGACATGCATTGATTTTATGTGTATCGAGTGCCGAGCGCTGAGGCCTTTGTTCTACAGAATCTGACCATCTGAGAAGAAACGTGGAACAACACAGACACCATGTCCGTGAGTGACAGCCGTCACGTCTATCTCCATTCCTTTGTTCAGAATTGTCATCTGGCTTTAGTAGCTGCAAGTCACTGTCCCACAATTCTGTATGGTAGAAGAAAAGGGAAAGTCATTGGTGGTCCGCGTCTGAAGTCCCTGGGTACAGGATATAATATTTGTGAAGGAATAGGGGCTAATCACAATGACATCACTTAGCAGCATGGCAGGTGCTATAGTCACTAGCGACTTGTGTGGAGACTAAGCAGAGGCACAGCTGCTGCATGTTTGCAGCTTTACTGAGGTTCTGACTGCTTGTCCTTGGTTTAAGGAGGTAGGAGTCAATTATTTTCTATTCTCACTACTTTTGAATTTTACTACATAGACAAGCCACTTCAATGTGTTTCTTTTTATTGTTCGCTTCTCTCTCATCTACAAAGCAGTTACTAACTCACTACTTAGGGAGAAATGATTACAAACTATTTGGGTACTTTTTCAATATATTCCACAGAGAAGATAAAAAAAGACTATTATAGTCTCCATGTCAAAAAATGTCAAATTAAAACTATTAGAGACACAAAGACTGGGAAGCAAGGACACAGGCAAGCTGTGTGTGCCCCTTCTCCATTGAGTGTTGCCTTCTAATGTCTTCTTTCAAGTTTGGGTTGACTTGTGCATTAACACATGATGTGGTTCTGTGTGATGTCTGAGGCTATGAGAGTGAGACACACTGCGGATATCATCAGCTCCCATGTGGTGTAAAGACAGCACTCTAGGTCTTTCCTATCTGTGGTCCTCTTCTGCATGAAGGGGATTCCAGAATGCCCAGGAGTAGTTACAACAGGTGCACAAGAAGAGAGCCATGCCCCAGGATAATCTTTGTGGTATTGACAGCAAAATCCACTCCTATTACAGATTTAAGAAACAAAGGAAACAGAATTTAATGAGTGAAAATGCTGAGCTACTGTATATGTCTGTTCTCATCCCTTCTCTACATGTGATGACATCAGAATGATAAAGAAACATAAGCCTTCCTTAATAAGCCTAGATATAATAATAATAATAATAATAATAATAATAATAATAATAATAAGCCTAGATAACCTAATCTTGAGGACTACTGTACTTTTATGGTAGCCTGCTACCCTTCTCTGTATTCATAGACCCTAAACTGGTCTAAGTGTGATGTTTCTTTAGAACTAGTCAGTGTCAGATTTTTATATTCCAGGAAATAAAAGTCTCATCTGGCTTATTACAAAAGGCTGTGGAGTTTGGCTTGGCACATTTGGAATGCTCTCTTTTGGGACGCTCTCACTTGGTGTCTTTTGTACTTTGATCATCGTTCCATGGAAATCCCAGGCTTTGTGGAAAGCTGCACAGGAGCCCTAGTTGATAGAGGAGATGGACACAATCTCCAGATCATTTTATTCCAGAGTCTGGTGTATCCCAAAAGGCACTTTGGAAATGGGCCCTTCAGCCTTACTGAGCCATACCTGGAAGAAGCCTTTACGCAGAAGTGAAAAGAAGTGTGCATTGTCACCAGTAGAGTGATGACTAATTTTGAATTCTCATCAACTGTGTAGAGAAATTTCTAGGCTAGTGATGCGATGACAATACAGGGAGGCAGTAAAAAGTATGGCCCCTTTGGGGGAGGCACTATTTGATCTGTATTCTTGGGAGCTAAGTCTTGCCTTGGCCTCTTCCTGTCTTCCGTGTTCTCTGTGTTCTGTGCACCTCATGGCAAGCCCTGTCTGTCGCATGCCCTGCATTCTGCTTACCCATGGGAAGCCAACTGACTATGAATTGAAACATCTGAAACCATAAAATAAAATGTAGGCTTCCTTCCTTATTGTTTATATTTTACTTTTAAGTGTCTCACAGGTATATATTGTATTCTGAGTAAATTCCTTCCACCCCATTTTCTCTTTTCTTCCCTTTTATTTCTGTTTCCGTTTCTGTTACTGTTAGCTCTCTCTCTCTCTCTCTCTCTCTCTCTCTCTCTCTCTCTCTCTCTCTCTCTGTGTATGTGTGTGTGTGTGTGTGTGTGTGTGTGTGTGTGTGTGTGTAAAAATGTGGCGACTAGAAATGAAACAAAATGTGATATTTATTTCTGAGATTGGCTTAATTTAGTGAATATGTTATCTCTAGTAGCATCCCATTTTCTCACAAATACTATAACTGCATTCTTCTTTACGGATGAAATAAATTCAACCATATGTGTGTTTGTCTCACATTTTTTGTATTATTATCAATTAATTTCTCTGTTACTGGACATGTAGGTTGATTCTACAATTTAATTTTTATGAAAAGTGCTACAATAGACATTGGGTTACTAACCACAAGTGTTTTAACTGGATAAGTAAGTAGGTCTATTTCTAGTTTTTATGAGAACCCATAATACTGGTTTCTATAGCAATTGGATTTGTTTACATTTTCAACTGCAGGGTATAAAATAAGTTCCCTTTTGCCTGTGTGCATGCTTATATTTGTTGTCGCATGTTTGCTTAAGGAGAAATATTTTAATTGAAATGTCAATGAACTTGGACTTTTTCATGGATGGAATTTCAATAACACTTGAATTTGTAGTGGCCTAGTAAGGTTAAACATTTTTTTAATTATTTTTTTTTCAATCTTTTACAAACTCTCTAGCCATTTCTTTAGCCCTTTGGTTTATTTAATTGGCTTTTTACATGTTCATTTTGTTGAGTTCTTGGTATATCTTAGATATCAATCCTTTGTCTAGCGTATAGCTAGGAAAGATTTTCTCCCAGTATTCATGCTGTTTCCTCACTATATTAACTGTTTTCTTTGCTGCACAGAAGGTGTTTAATTTCACAAGGTCCCGTTTGTCATCTGTTGACACTAGGTTCTCAAAGACAAGACCAGTGCTCAGCAACTCCTCACCTAGGTCCACAGCTTGAAGTGTCCCCCTCCATTTATTTCTAAAAGTTCCAGAATTTTAGGTTTAATGTTTGAAGTTTTCTGAGGGGTATGTGTGTACCAAGCAGCAAGCAGAAAGCTAAGTAGCACACAAAAGTGGGAACTAAGAGATTATAAAGTATACTTAATTAAAAAGGGCCTGGCTACATTAAAAGCATTCATTTGTTGCTTAACCTTCATATTATGACTGCAGAGAGACAAATAAACTATAAATAAAAAAGGGATAAGTGACTGTAAAAGACCCCAAACTCTATGTTTGAAAATACAACTGTTTATCACCATCAGTCTCTCCCAGAGCAGATAAAGTAAGTCCAGGGCACTGTCAGGAAAATGTGGATGTAAGGAACAGAATTCAGAGTGGAAATATAAAACATTCTGCTGGGATCTTAGAAACACTGAAAAGTAGTGCTTCATAACTCTTAGGCAGAAAGCCATTCAGATGGTACAACTTATCACAGGCCCTGTCTGTTCTGTTTCTAGGAATCTTAAAAGTAATGTCACATGATAGCCTTACACAGATTTCTGAGAGGAAAATAGCTTATGAACAGATTTGTGGATTTGCCCTTTGTATAATGGAGTGGATTATAAGTTTATACATAAGAAATGGTTGATGTTTTAAAGGCCATTGTATTGGCAGCATCAGCATCATCTTGGAGTTTTTGAAGAGACAGAGGGTCATAGACTCAGGTATTGTAGTGGACAGAGAGAAAAGATGCTAAGAAAATATAGGGTCATTCTTATGGAAAAGAAAAGTTGCTGTGCTACCCACTGTGCATATGGGTGGTGGGGTTACAGGAAGCTGGGTCCTTTTTTACTATGAAGAAACATGCCTGATGGCTGCAGCCTAAATCTCAACTTATGATACAATATTCTGATTTGGAGTGATATTAAGGCTATTATGGTATGCTCCTTTTTATGACTAGAGAAGGAAGAAGGAAGGGGGAAGATGGAGAAGGGGTAGAAATGAGTTTTTTTTTAAATGTGGAAGCAGTATAAGTGGTTAGAGGACAATATATGGATGGTTTGAAATATCCTGTACAATTCTTAGACACCAGTCACTCAATATGCAGAGATTGTGGTCCCTTGTCTGGATTCTGGAAGTCTGTGGCTTTGAGAAAAGAACTAAATTTGTGGGTTGTATCTCATTGGCTTGGAATGTTCTTTGGTGAAAATCAAGCATCATGCTGATGGACTATGTTAGAGAGACAGAGAGAGAGAGAGAGAGAGAGAGAGAGAGAGAGAGAGAGATCACATGGTAGTGCCAGCCAACTCCTCTGCTGTCACCAGCTTTTCTGGCATCTTAGATGATGCCAGGTATGGGTGTGGAGAAGCCAGCTTAGGAATAGATCTTTCAGTTTTTACTACCATAGCTCTTGTTTCTTGCAGCCATTTATAGCTATTTCATTCCTCCTACTAGAGGTCTTTCATATGTTAATACAGAGATAAACCACTTCTATTTGCTCCTTAGCCAAACTCATGGAATTCATTTAAAGAAAAGGTTGGATATAAAATAAAACTTCAGCATAACTTATTATAATGTAATTTAATGAGAACTCTGTGTATAGTGTTCTTAAAATATATAGTCAGTGTTTTTTTTTTTTTTTTTAATTGCTGAGTAATACTCCATTGTGTAAATGTATCACATTTTCTTTATTCATTCTTTGGTCAAGGGACATTTAGGTTGTTTCCAGTTTCTGGCTATTGTGAATAAAACTGCTATAAATATAGTTGAGCAACTGTCCTTGTGGTATGACGGAACATCTTTTGGGGTATATGTCCAGGGGTGGTTTACTTGGGTCTTGAGGTAGATCTTTTACCAATTTTCTGAGAAACTACCAAATTGACTCCCAAAGTGGTTGTACAAGATTGTACTCCCACAAGCAATGGAGGAGTCAACATTCTTCTTGTTCTATATCCTGGCCAGTATGAGCTTTTGATCTTAGCCATTCTGAAATGGGTAAGATGGAACCTCAGAGTCATTTTTATTTGCATATTCCTAATGGCTAAGGACGACATCATGAAATTTGCAGGCAAATGGATGGAACTGAAAAAAAATATCATCCTGAGTGAAGTAACCCAGGACAAGCATGGTATGTACTTACTCATAAGTGGATACTAGCCATAAAGAATAACC
This sequence comes from Acomys russatus, assembly GCF_903995435.1. Classification (NCBI taxonomy): domain Eukaryota; kingdom Metazoa; phylum Chordata; class Mammalia; order Rodentia; family Muridae; genus Acomys; species Acomys russatus. The sequence goes on from NC_067158.1 coordinate 44,645,340, forward strand.
ATGTTAAAACCCACAGATCCCCAAAATGCTAAGCAACAAGGAGGACTCAAGGAGGGGCATGTGACTTTCACTGAGAAGGAGAAATAGAATAGACATTGTAGGTGGATGGAATAAGGAGATGGGATGGGGTGGGAGTGGGAATGGGACTAGGAGGGATCATGTTCCTGGAGGACAGAGGAAAAGAGTACTGAGATTGACAAGTAGAAAGTAAAGGCATCGCTGTGATGAGATAGAAGCCTAGGGCAATGGAAACTCTGAGGAATCTAAGTGACACTTTAGCTAAGACTCCTAGAATTGGGAAAATGAAGCCTGAATAGGGCATCTCTTGTAACTAGGTAAAAGTTTCAATGGAGGGATTTGGACACCACGCCAAGCCCAAAACCTTAGTCCTACAATTTGTCCTGCCTACAAGATGTGCAAGATTAAAGACAGGGCAGACATTGAGGAAATGTCAAACAATGACTGGTCCAGCTTGAGACCCATGCCATGAGAGGGAGCCCACCCCTGACACTGTTAATGATACTCTGTTATACTTGCAGACAGGAGCCTAGTGTAATCATTATGAGAAAGGCTTTACCCAGCAACTGAGAGAAGCAGATGTGGAGACCAAAAGCTTGAGGAATTCTGTAGAAGAGGGGAAGGAAAGATTGTATGAGCTAGAGCAGCGTCAAGGACAGCACAAAAAACCCTACAGACTCAACTAACCTGGACCCATATGGGCTCACAGAGACTGAACTACCAATGAAGAAGAAGAAGGATGCATAAGATGGACCCAGGCCCTCTGCACATGTGTAACAATTGTCCAGCTTAGTCTTCATGTGAGACTCTTTTTAAATTTTTTTTTAAAAATTTTTTAAATTAATTTAATCATATTACATCTCAATTGTTATCCCATCCTTTGTATCTTCCCATTCCTCCCTCCTTCCCACTTTCACCCTACTCCCCTCCTCTATGACTGTGACTGAGGGGGATCTCCACCCCCTCTATATGATCATAGGGTAGTAAGTCTCTTCTTGGTAGCCTGTCATCCTTCCTCTGAGTGCCACCAGGTTCTGCTCATGTGAGACTCTTAACAGCGGGAGCAGGATCTATCTCTGACTGTTTCCTGCCTTGGAGACCCCTTCCCCCTACTAGGCTGCCTCTTCTAGCCTCAACAGGAGATGATGCACCTAGTCTTACTGCAGCCTGGTGTGCCAAGGCCTGTTAGCATCCATGAGAGGTGAAGTGATTGGGAGTGTGGGGAAGGCCTGGTAGGAGAGGAGGAAGGGGAAACTGTGGTCAGGATGTAAATAAAATCAATCAATTAATTAAAAATATATAGTCAGAATCTCATGGTAGCTGTGAGGTATGCTATAAGAAATAAATCAGTTGATATGTTCTGCAATTTTACACATCTAATCCACACTCAAAAAAGAAGTATTTGTAGCCTGCATTTATATTGAAAGTATGTAAACATTTATACATGCATGCAGACTCACACATATAAGCATGCACATATACATGCATGCACATGCATGCTCTCTCTCTCTCACACACACACACACACACACACGCACACAGAGGCTATAATAAATATCATAGGCTGGCAGTTCAAATAACAGTAACATGTTCTTTCAGAATACTAGAAACTAAAGTCCAAGGTCAATGTGCCAGCCAGGCTGCTTCCTTGGCTGCTTTCTTCCTGTGTCTTCATGTGGTGCATCCTGTTGTGCTAACCTGAGTCTTAATCCTTTATTTTAAGGACACCAATCATACTGAATTAGCACTCCACTAATAAATCTTATTTAGACTTAATTATTCCCTCAAAGACCCTATTTTCTATATAGAGTACTATTCTGAGGTATTAGGGTCAGTACTTCAATACATAGTTTTTTTGAGAGGTTGTATTTTATCATATGGTTCTATGTATATGTATTTAATATAGGCAGTAGTGTCATCTCTGTAGCATCTATCATCTATTGTGAGGTCTCTATACAATCTTTAACTAGTAGAGAACTAGGTAATCTTACATGCTGACTTAAGCTTTAAAACTATTTTATGGAACAGTCATAGGGGAGGGGAATAATGGGAAAACGGGTGGAGGGGGAGGAATGGGAGGATACAAGGGATGGGATAAATATTGAGCTGTAACAAGAATAAATTAATTAAAAAAAATTCCGAAAAAAAAACTATTTTATATGTCTTTTATGTCCTCTAAGACACCCAATTTTAATTCGGTAGGAGAAACTTTATGTGTTTGCTGATGGTATCATTCCCCTTCTTAAACAGCGTTTCTATTGCTGTGATAAAATGGCTTAACTAGAAGCAACTTAGGGGGCAAAGGGCTTATTTTGCTTACATTTCCACAACATCATCCATCAGCAAAGAGAGTCAAGACAGGAATTTGAGGCCAAGATGTGAAGGCAAGATCCGATAAAGAAGCCATGGAGGGATTCTTATACCACCCAGGATCACCTGCCCACAGGTGACACCAGCCACGATGGCCTCCAACCGTCCACGGCTCTAATTCATCAAGACAGTACCAAGAGACTAATATTATAGTGGCATATTCTCAAATAAGATTCCCTCCTCACAGATACGTCTAAGTTTGTGTCAAGTTGACAAAAAACCAACTAGCACATTCCCCAAAGAAAAGTTTGTATTTAATGATACTCCTCCTTTTAGCCTTTAAGAGAGGGAAGAGGAAAAAAGTGACACCATCTAGCAAGTGTTTCTTCTAGCCATTACAACTAGATGCTGGACCTCAGGATGTCATCTCACTAAACAGGCTCTGCAAGAAGTTTAGTTGGGTTTTGATCACACCATCTAGTTTCCAGAAGTTCTAATTTATGTGTCTCCACATCCACCAAGTGTTAAACTCAGAGTTTACCCAGTGAAAAGAGTCCAGAGCTTTCTTAGAAAAATGCGTTTTTGGTATTTTCTATTTAATTGTAAGAGAATCAGCACAGAATATTCACAGAAAAAGAATTGAAGGAGATAAAAAAATATTCCTTAGAAGTGTTTCTTTTTCTACTTTGGACCCAATAGAAAGAAAAGAAAAATCCCTGGAGTTATTTTTTCTTTCGCTACAGAAAAGTGCACATACACACACTGTAGGATGCACTGTTTCTAAGATAATGTGGAGTGTCAAGCATTAAACTCTTTTTAAAGTAGATGACAGGACTTCACAAATGCCTGAAGTAGCAGAATTATCTTGTGGAGTAAGCCACACACTGTTTGTTTGAAAAATACATTGTATTCTTACATGGAATGCCATTAAAAATAACAATCTGCATCAGTGGCAAAGGCTAAAATAAACTCCAGCCAACGAGACAGGATGAACGTTGGAATACTTTATATCCCATGGCTCCGGGGCAAGCCACATCAAAGCCTCCAAGGCCAAACAGTCTACCTGCATCCCTACATGTTTTCCCACAGCAGCGAGCTGAGTCTCTCTTGTCCACTGGCAATGGCTTATATTTTATTCATCAATGTTAGTAGACACTAGAAAGTTAGGGGAGTCTTGTGATAGAACCACAGGTCTCTTGTGGAGGACTACTAACTGGGGTCACCTTGATTCTTCAACCTCAATGTTTTAGGGCTCTGCTCATTCCTTGTCTTCTCTCTGTATTTGAAGACTAATAAATCAGCTAAGAATTTGCACCTTGCTCCTATCAGTTTGCCTTCTCCCCTCTGCCTTGGTGAGTCATTCACATGTGAGGTGAAATCAGGAATTTGTAGAGCTCCTTTAGGTTTTCTCTGGGAAGTCTATGGTCTTTGCAGAGGTCCTCCTGGAGTACTTGTTACTGTCTGAAGTTTTTTGGTCATTCCTTGTGCTGTCAGCTCCCTGTGGCCATGACAAATACCTGAAACAATCAGTTTAGATGGAAGAATGATTTAATGTGGCTCCTGGGATCAGTCTATGGTTGGTTTGCTTCGTTATTTGGGGACCTTGCTCAGGCAATGGATTATGGAGTAGAATACATCCATATGCAGAGCCAGTGACTTAACTTTCCTATTATTTTGCCCACCTCCTAAAGGTTTTATCATATGTCCACAACTCCAGGGACCACACCTTTAGAGTGTAGGTATTGGGAGAACATTTAAAAATCAAACAACAACATAGCATTCTTTGCTGTTGTATTTTTGGCCTTATATTTTAACCCATTTTCTGGTTGTCATAGAAGCTCTAAGAAGGCCATGACAGTGAATTTTTTATTTAAATCCATGGTCCCAGAGAAGAGGACAGTACTTTTTGAGGAATGAAGGATTATGAGAAAACAGCTACAAAGTCTCATTCAGAGTTACCATATTTTTCCTTGTCAAGGACTCGGGCACATAACAGTGGTTCAAAGTTATATGTTCTAGTTTTTTTGGCTGAATTTACTATAGATTGGGTAAGTGGATAAATATCAAGTTCTGTAATAAAAAGCATGTGTTCTCCTCTATTTATACATCCTTAAATTTGCAATTTTCTCAGATGCCAAAAACCTCAGGCATTTAGACTATTCTAGAATTCATCTCAGTTAGTTAAATGGGAAATGTTGAGAGACTTGTTTTTGTTTGTTTGTTTGTTTTTTTACAGAAAGACACAGGAAGTGAAGGAAACCCATCATTGTTCAGTTTGTGAAGGAATTCACATAGATTGAGGGGTTAGCACTTGTTTATAAGCGATTTAGCACTTGTTTATAAGCGAATCTTGTGAAATGAACCAGAACAAAACCATGAGCAAATATAGAAAATGACTTAAAAGAAAACTTTTAAAGAAAGACTAGGCTTCAGATAGCACCATAGATCTATCTGTGCACCCGAATGTTCAGTTTAGAATCTTCTTGGTTTCATTTTCATTAGTATATTTGCTTTGTCACAAGACATTTGGAGACCACTGCTTTCATGCAGCATGGAAGCAAATTGATCTATGGTGGCAAAGAGACTCACAGTCTCACTGTCACAGCCTTCACAAGCTCATGAAGGGCTCATTCTCTGCAAAATTAGCAAGAACATTTTCATGCTAAAAGTCTCTATCTCACATCAATTTGCAAAAATCAATCCATACAAACTACAGACTTAAATCCAAATGATAAAAATCAATTCATCCTTTCCCCTCCAACAGGAAAATATTTTTATAATGTAGAGGTCAGTGAATAATTGCTAAATAGGATTCAATACAAAACAAACTACCATAAAAGGTTAAAAGTGTCAGACCTTATCAAGTAATGCAATAGATAAATTAGATTCTCAGAGAGAATTTCTTCAACATATGTACCTTATGAAAGACTCATTCTGAATAGACCACAAAAATTCTATATATCAAAATTTAAATGTCTAGAGAACTCTGTTACTTATAAACAGCAAACCTCTTCAGGTATATGTAACAATAAGAATATTTATAGCAAATATTTGTAAATGTATTTTTCTACTCCTCTCAACATGGGAATTAGCATAATAATTAAAACCACTAACCACTAAACAACAAGTACACCAATTAGCAACTATGTAGGTAACACAAATTCTCCTACAATGTTGGAGATATAGTTATTGCTTCAAGTACTTTGAAAATTATTTTGATAATATTAACTAATGTGACAGATGCATCCGTTCTGTGTCTTAACATTTATAGTGTTAGGAATATGCAGAAGAGATGTGAACTCACAGGTTCCTCAAAAAAATGTACAAAAAACATTCTGCACGATGTGATTATTAGAGACTGGATATATGTGTTACAACATTCATTCAGAAATAGTCTTTAGAAAAAGAATGAACACATTCTATTTAGTGCAACAATAGGCATCAGACCCAAATGGGTAATGTTCACTCAAAAGAGTTGTAAAAGCACTCATAATATAGAATTGCATTCATATGAAACTTAAGATTTAAAAAATCTAGGGCACAGTGATAGAAGCTTCAGTAATGACTATCTTACTGGTAGAGGTAGACATAATGTAAAATTGACACAGAAGAAACATCTAGAATAGTGACAATATTTTAATCATGACCTGAGTGGTGATACATGGGTATATACAAACATAAGCAACTTTTATGCTGCACATTTAGGGTTTGTGTTTGTTTCTATTACCTTTTGTAAGCTATAACTCAAAATAACATATCATATATATTAATTACATTTTCTTAAATATGTATCCTTCATCTTCTGCTAACAGGGACTTTAGTGACTGCAAGGGACTTTTGTCTTCAATGAATTGAATGTTTTAAATACAGTCAACGTTCGTATGTGTACTACACACTTTAGTGACCACACTCTGGTCCACTTTCCCCTGAGATTTTGAAGTTGCTCTATTTTCTGACTCTATCATCCCAGGACCAGGTACCAGGACTCAGAAATAGCCTTCATAGCCCACAGTGTGCTGAAATTGTTCAAAATAGCCAATACTAAGCCTTCCTCATAGAAGGAAGGCTTATACCACCAATTAAAGCTCTCGCTATGCATCCTTTCGATTTACTGGTCCTGGGGGTCCTGTATGTAGATGTCAGTGACACAACCTGTCTCTCCTATAGGCATGTGAAGCTAACTGTGTTTTTGCTGGCCACTATCCTCTTATCTTTGGGCTTACCAAACCTGAACAAAAATGAAACTTTAAAAATATAATAAATTACGTAAAATGTACAATGGTAATATATTTATAAGTTATTTCTGGAATAAATAAAAATTCCAACACAATACTTTACAGACATTGAAAGAATAATACACAACTTCACATGGACAACAAAACATAAGAAAAAAAACCCAAGATAGATAAAACAATCTTGTACAAGAAAAGAACTTCTGGAGGTATCACTTCATCTGATCTCAAGCTGTGCTACAGAGAAATAGTAATAAAAACCTCCCAGTACTGGCATAGAAACAGGCTGGTGGATCAATGAATTGAATCAAATTCCAAGAAGTAAACCCACACATCCATGGACACTTGTTTTTTGACAAAGAAGCAAAAACTATATAATGGAAATAAAGAAAGCATCTTCAACAAATAGCGCCAGTCTAACTAGAATCTGCTTGTAGGTCTATATCACCCCACAAAAATCTGAATCTCAAGTGGATCGAAGACCCTAAAATAAAACTAGACACATTAAATATGATAGAAAAAAGTGGGAATAGTCTTGAATACATTGGCACAGGAGACAACTTTCTGAACAGAACCCCAACAGCTCAGACACTAAAATTAGCCACCAATAAATGGGACCTCATGAAATAAAACTTCTGTAAGGTAAAGGACACCATCATCTAACCAAGGGATGATATCCAAAATTTATAAAGAACTCAAGAAATTAAACACCAACAAACCAAACAATCCAATTAAAAAGTGGGGTACAGAGCTAAACAGAGAATTCTTAACAGAGGAGTCCTTAGTGGCTGAGAAGCACTTAAATGTTCAACATCCTTATTTGTCAGGGAAAGGCAAATGAAAATGACTCTGAAGATTCCATCTTAGACCAGTCAGAATGGCTAAGGTCAAAAACCCAAGTGACAGCATATGCTGGTAGGGATGTGGACCAAAGGGAACATGCCTCCATTGCTACCTACAGTGCAAACTTGTACAACTATTTGGGAAATCAATGTGGCAGTTTCTCAGAAACTAGGAATAGTTCTACCTCAAGACACAGCTATCTCATTCCTCAGCATATACTCAAAAGATGCTCCACCATACAAGGACACTATTTCAACTATGCTAATAGCACCTTTATTTGTAATAGCCAGAAACTTGGAAACAACCTAGATGTCCCTCAACTGAAGAATGTGTTTGAGAGGCGGTGGGAAGGGGATCAGGAGCAGTCAAGTGTGGTGAGGATGGTGGGAAAGAGACCTGGAATTAGTGAGGGAGGGTATGGGACAAGCTAGAAATAGAGGACAGTGGAGTCTCCCAGGAATTTATGAGGGTGATCCTAGCTAAGACTCCTATCCATAAGGAATATAGATCATGAAATGGTCACCTCCTGTAATCAGGGAAGACTTCCAATAGAGGAATAGTGGTACCAGCCCAGCCACAAACCCTTTGACCTCCCATTTTTCATGCCTTTAAGAGGTACAAGGATAAAGAGGCAGCAGAAGTAAGGGAAAGGCCAACTAATGACTGGCCCAACTTCAGTCCCATGCCATGAGAGAGAGAGAGAGAGAGAGAGAGAGAGAGAGAGAGAGAGAGAGAGAGAGAGAGAGAGAGAGCCCACCCTAGATACTATTAGTAATATTCTGCTATACTTGCTGACAGGAGCCTAGCACAACTGTCATCTAAGTGGTCTCACTCAGAAATTGATGAAAATAGATGCAGAGACTCCAGCCAAACATTAGGCAGAGCTCAGAGAATCTTGTGGAAGAGGGGGAAGAAGGATTGAAAGAGCCAGAGAGGTCAAAGACACCACAAGAAAAACCTAAAAAATCAATTCACCTTGGCCCATAGGGGCTCACAGAGACTGAATGACCAGCGAGAGCATATGCATGGGATGAATCTAGGCCCCCTACATATAAAAGGTGTACAGCTTGGTCTTCATGTAGGACTTCCAATTGTAGGATCAGGGAGCATCTCTTACTCTGTTGCCTGATTATGGTTCCCTTTTCACTAACTGGCTACCCTTGTCTAGCCTCAATAGAAGATAAACCCATTCCTACTAAAATTTGATATGCCAATGCAGGTTGATATCCATGAGACGTCTCTGTCTTCCTGTCTCTGTGGAGAAAAGGAAGGAGGCATACGGGGAGGGGCGGTAAAAGAGAGGGCCTGGGAGGATAGGAGGGAGGGGAAACTCTGAAAGGGATGTAACATAAATAAATTAATTAATGAAAAATATAAGAAATCTAGTAAAATGTACGATGGTAGCACATTTATGAGTTATTCCTGTAATAAATCACAACTAAATTTTATTAATTCCACAGTTTGAACAAGGTAAGGAAGACTTAAGTAAATAATCAATCAATCAATCATTCAATGCAAGTTTTGAGGCAGATGTGGGATGTGTAGTTGCCAGGATATCAGGTGGTAATAGATGGTGAAGATGAGTGGACACAAATATGCAAAACCTGCAATGTATCTTTCTATGAATGTGCCACTTACTATGTTTCATATTTACACAACATATTAAAGTGTTTGCTAGTATGGCATGACAGCCCATCCTTAGAATTATTTATACATTGCTAGCAAGAGAAGAGGCAATCAGACAAAGAAAAAGGAAAAGAAAGAATGAGAAAGAACATTTTCTGATTAATATAACTGTAGTCACATGTAACTGAACACCACTAAGTCACAGAGGTAGCACTGTCAGAGCCTGGATGTCAGTGAAGTTGTTTAGCAGGAGAAAAAAATATTGAAGGTGATGGAAACAAGTCAAGGAACTGGCTAGAACATAAAATGTTTGCTACAAACGTGTGCTTGTGCGCTTCCTCTGCACCTTTACTGCTTCTTACTAGAAATGCATTACTTGAACAAAAAAAATCTGACCATATTATTTCATAAGTATTTGATAATTCATGAAAGTACATGTATTTGAGAAAATTCCTCTTTTGGTTATAGGCAAAATTTTAGTCTCTTGACAAGCTTATTTGAAATACCTGGAGATGTGCAGTTTTCAATGTATTTCACCAGTATTTTGCCCTCCTGTGTTCTCATTATGATTATTTAAACTTATCTATGGCACCAAGAAAGATGAAAGATTACAGATAACTTTTCAATGTAAACATGATGCATTTACCATCATTTTCTCGCATGGCCTTTATGATAGCTTGCTGTTCATGGAACCAAGATCATTAAATATTGTATAGTAAGACTTTACCAAGTCTTAGTAGTGTTTTAAAAATGGGGTCAGAAGTAGGTATCTCTTTGAGTATGGGCTCTTGGATTCAATTCAAGACATGATTGTGTCTTATGCACAAACTGGATTAACACTGTGTGAAGTCATGATTTGGTGAATTTGGTTTGGTGGACACTATGTGGCAAATTTGTTGATGGAAGTTTGGTAAGTTAACAACTGTTTCATAAATGAACTGTTTGGTCAAGTGGGTAATCTATGACTCCCAGAGCAGTATTAGTTATACAGATAACAATTCATTTATTCAAATATAGTGGCTCCCAAGAAATTTCTACAGCCAATAGCAAAGTTATTTTCAGTTTTAATATCTATGACAAGAACTCTTCTGGAATGAATGGGAAAGCCAATTTCACACAGGGAGCTTCCAATCTTACACCTACAAAATCTATTTGGGTACAGATGATCTAAGTTCTCAAAATTATATAAAACCTGGTAGAGAATGCCACTCTTCCATATTTACTTTAACACTCTTGGGGTAACACATAGGTCTAGAAAGAATCAACCAGAAAGGAAATCAATACCATTGATAATTCAGATGCATTCCAATATTTATATCTTACCAAGAACTTTTGTTTTGTTTTGTTTTTCTAGGCAGTGTTTCTCTGTGTAGCCTTGGCTGTCCTGGACTCACTTTGTAAACCAGGCTGGCCTCAACCAGGAATTTTTTGAAGATGAGGTCTTTTTAATACTACACATCTCACAAATGATTGCAGTCTGTGTAACGAATTCCAAAAATCCATTGTTTCAGAAGACTTCGATTTCAAATGTGTGACCATGTTAGAAGTTACTGTTATTTGGTAGTTTGGTCTCTGAAAAGAACCATATATGTGTCTTTGTAAATGTTTTAGCTGTTTGTTTTCACCCACATGTTGCCCCACATACAGAGTGTTTAAAAAACCCATTCAGCCTCTAACATCATAGACTTTAATGATCCAATCAGCAACACTGAGTCCCCATGATGGTTGTTTCTTCTATGACTTTAGGAGCATAGTCATCATCGGTTTTTATTACCATATGGACTAGTCCAGGTAAAACTGATTCTGGACAAGAACTCCACCCAAGTCTTTCTGTAACACTGTTATTATAGCAGAGGCTGTAAGTATTAAGGACTTGATTGAGTTATGTTTAGTGTGTCAGCTCAAGGCTAAATAAGGGATGGTCTTGATTTGTAGATGAAGACAACAGATCTTTCCAAAATCATAGTTTCAATGCTACAAATCTAAAAACATATATCTGAGGGAGTATACAAGCAACTCTAGTAGTCACTGGATTCTCATGAAAAAGCATGGATTCTCTATGTGTTCTTCCAAACCTTTGTTGGTTTTATATCCCATTTAGTTTAACCATGGCCATCTGTGTGATGATTAGATTGTGACTAACTATAAAGTATTAATAGAGAGGAGAGAGATAAGAAAGGGTGTGGGTGAGGGTAATTAGATTTATTTTATTCATGTCAAGCAGCTAAATTGATGAAAATTACTCTTGATGACTAGGATATGGAAGTCACCTTCCTAAGATGAGCTAGAGACATAACATAGCAAGTTGTAAATTATTCAAACCAAGATTTTCAAATAAAGTGAGATCAGAGTGATAGTCACAATGTTATCTAGTTAGAAATGAATTATTTTCCAACTAGAATATCTACAGGAAGGACTATATAGAGAACTGGAACTCATATTCCCATATCTTTCTAGATTTATGAGTTTATATTACAAGCCTTGAATAATAAACGAGAGTTTTAAGCTGCATTGAAGAAGCCAGCTTCTGTAACTTGGGCCAAACTTCCTTCTAAACAACCTGTCCTCTCACTGCAAGGAATTATGAACAGCTTCAACTTTGATTGCTTCCTCCCCAAATAGCATGTTTTACTTTTACTGTGTCATTTTTAGTAGTACTTCATAATATATCTAACTTCTATCATGATTATATATTGTCTTTCCCCATCTCATACAATATTAAGATGCTTTAAGCCCACAGACTTGATGCATTCATGCAATTTTTAATAGGTGCCAGCTATGTTACAGCTTTGGTAGTAATTCAAGAAGCCAAAAGAAAGAAACCGCAGCATCCTGAACATACTTAACACATCTGCATTCTACTTGTGGCCTTGGTTCTCCAGCCTTTTACAACTTAACTCTTGCGAACATTCCATAAGTGTGTTAAGGCTTTAGAGTTAGATGGAGCCTGATTGTCTAAGAATTAAGATGATTTTTAATTAATTTTAAGTTAATATACAAATTAATAATACTCACTGTAGCATTTTCCTACAGGTGTGGTAATATATTTTGTCCTCATCCGTTTCTTCCTCTGAGTGTACCCCATACCCCCTTGCTCCTCTACCCAAGTCTGAATGGTTCTTTTCTTTCCCCAGGTAGACGGTACTCCTTGGTTTCATGTCACATACAGTATATTACCCTCATTTTCTTGTCTCCCTCACTACTTTTACTTTACATATCTACACATGCACACACGCACACACATTTTTATATCCATACATAATTTTAACTCAAAATTCTGAGTATGTGAAATAATGTGGTATTTGTCTTTCTGAATTGGGATTATATCACTTAGCATAATGAGTTGCGGTTTTGTTCATTTTATTGTGAAGAATAAAACATTTAAATATCTAAACTCAAGTTAAGATTATGCCACAAGGAAATTAGAAGCACACTCCCCTAACAATCAGTGATAGTTTTATACGTTTTCATAACTATACATTCAGTAAATGATTGACTCCTAGTGAAGAACGGGCCATAGTAGGTGGCATACAGTAGGCGCTCTACTAAATGAGGTCTCATTAGGCAGTATTAGTCAATTTAATGGTCTCCTCTTTCAATGTAAATTTCTCTGGTAATTTTTTGTTATGTCTTTTTGCAGTAGTCCTATAAATTATAAATGTACTCTATGTACAGTATAGTAAGTATACAAAGATTTTTATGCGACAGTAGGTATAGGTATAAATCTGGGGAGAAGTTCACTTAACGTATTTTCTGGTGTCATATGCATGATACTAGCATCATTTGATCCACATTGGTTCTGACATTTTTGCTATTGAAAACTCCTCTTCAAAGGTATATAAATAACACGGAGTCAAAAGTGTGTGTGTGTGTGTGTGTGTGTGTGTGTGTGTGTGTGTGTGTGTGTGTGATTTGAAGGACTGTCATCTCAGCTACACTGAGCATAAAATCAAGGTACTTAACAGTATGAATGTGTGCACATATGCACATATAAATTGAAAAATTGTAAATGGCTTCCCTCCTTAAAGGGAAGCAAAACTTTCAGGACAGGGTGTCATATATCTATTCGAAGCAGTCCTCAAACTTGCAATATAGCTAATGATAACCTTGGATTTTCTACCTTTTCTTCTGTTTCCAGAGTGTTAAAATTCCAGGTGTGTGTCAATTCTCCTTGTTTGTGCAGTGCTGAGGAACAGAGCTTGAGCTTCACAAATGCTGGGCAAATACATTACCAGCTTAGCAATATATTTAAAATGTTTATTAAAGCTTCACAACGGTATCCAGGTCCAAGAGTCAGCTTAACTCTACTGATACTAGTCTTTGAAGGTCAGACCTAGGCCACTAAAATTTTAAACTACAGAGATGACTCTAATGGTTGGCCAGGCTTACAAACTACCATCTACACCACTCACTTGGTACTTAGTTTCTTATTAAAAAACTATATCATTTATTTGTAATTGACAGATCATATAGATAAACATCCTATATCATTTTGTTTCCTCACATTTCAGAATGTGATGAGAGCAATGAGGAAAAGCTTCCATTCCTGGAAGGCATTTTGCTACACTGAGAAAGAAATAGGAAATTTCAAAAAGACATTAAATGGTATTATAGTAATTATGCCCACTTTCAGTACATGAAGAGTCAAATATTGGAAAGTATTAGTAATGAGATAATTACACTGATGGCTGTTGATAGGTTTACACTGTAAAAGGAAAATGGAAGAGCCCAAAGCTGAGACGATACATCTTAGGGGTGAGTTGAGTTTCATGTTCTACAGGAATGAATAGCCACAAAATATAAAGGAGCAAGTAGTGTGGATATCAAGTCTCTTGAAAGACCCCTTTATTCTAGAGGGATACGTAAATGCTTTCTCACCAGGACTAATGGTATATCCTTTCTTTATGTGGTATATGCAGAGTCCCTATCATCTTGAACTTTGTTTTCTGTGAATCCCATGTGAGTTACAGCGTTTGAAATGTTAGGTGACTGGAGGGCTATGGGCACAGCATCATCAACTAACTGCAGACTTCTTCATATTTTAAAACTTTAGATGACATTAAGGATTGAGTCACTGTTCTGCCTTGGACCATTAAGTATAGTCACGTGTTTTAAGCATGTTTTTGAAGTTCCTCAGATTAGCAATGCCAGTACCTATCCGAAGCACAACTTCCTTTTCAGGTAATTGGTCACCGTTTTGGTGTATGTGTATGTTGTTTGATCTTCAGGCAGATAAAAATCCAGGTTTTCTTTCTTGTTTCTTTGGGACTTCCTGAGCTATGAGAGAGGTGAGCATAGAGAACCTAGAACCCAGAGCTTTGGAGTGTTTTAAGACCAAATTACCTTTGTGTGCCTTATTATAACCTTATGGTATACTTATATTTTATAACCCACATTTTTCTTTTCTTCTTTTTTTTTTTTTTTAGTCAGTAATCTTTTTTTTTTAATTTTTTTTCTTTTTATTAATTTATTCTTGTTACATCTCAATGTTTATCCCATCCCTTGTATCCTCCCATTCCTCCTCCCCCATTTTCCCATTATTCCTCTCCCCTATGACTGTTCCTGAGGGGGATTACCTCCCCCTGTATATTCTCATAGGGTATCAAGTCTCTTCTTGGCAACCTGCTGTCCTTCCTCTGAGTGCCACCAGGTCTCCCCCTCCAGGGGACATGGTCAAATGTGAGGCACCAGAATACATGAGAAAGTCATATCACACTCTCCACTCAATTGTGGAGAATATTCTGACCATTGGCTAGATCTGGGAAGGGGTTTAAAGTTTACCGCCTGTATTGTCCTTGGCTGGTGCCTTAGTTTGAGCGGGCCCTGGGCCCAAATCTGCCTATCATAATGTTCTACTTGTAGATTTCTAGGATCCTTCTACTTTGCTATTCTCCCATGCTTCTCTCATTTAGAGTCCCAATAGGATGCCCTCCTCTCTGTCCCAGTTTCCTGGTAAGTGAAGGCTTTCGTGGGACATGCCCCTTGGGCTAGTATGCAGATATAAGTGAGTATATACCATTTGATTCTTTCTGCTTCTGGGTTAACTCACTCATTATGATCATTTCTAGCTCAATCCATTTATCCACAAATTTCTGGAATTCCTTGTTTTTAATAGCTGAGTAGTATTCCATAGTGTATATGTACCACAGTTTCTTTATCCACTCTTCTACTGAGGGACACTTAGGCGGTTTCCATGTTCTGGCTATTATGAATAAGGCTGCTACGAACACGGTTGAGCAAATTTTCTTGTTGTGTGCTGGAGCATCTTCTGGGTATATTCCAAGGAGTGGAATAGCTGGGTCTTGAGGAAGCCCTATTCCCATTTTTCTGAGATAGCACCAGATAGATTTCCAAAGTGGCTGTACTAGTTTGCATTCCCACCAGCAATGAAGGAGTGTTCCTCTCTCCCCACATCCTCGCCAGCATGTGGTGTCACTTGAGTTTTTGATCTTAGCCATTCTGATGGGTGTAAGATGGAATCTCAGAGTTGTTTTGATTTGCATTTTCCTGATGACTAAGGAGGTTTAGCATTTCTTTAAGTGTTTCTCGGCCATTTGATATTCCTCTGTTGAGAATTCTCTGTTTAGTTCCAAGCCCCATTACTCAATTGGGTTATTTGGTTTGGTGGTGTTTAATTTCTTGAGGTCTTTATATATTTTGGATATTAGACCTTTATCAGATGTAGGGTTGGTGAAGATTTTTTCCCAGTTTGTAGGCTGTCGCTTTGTTCTCTTGAGAATGTCTCCTGCCTTACAGAAGCTTCTCAGCCTCATGAGGTCCCATTTATTAATGGTTGACATTAAGGCCTGGGCCGTTGGTGTTCTGTTCAGGAAGTTGTCTCCTGTGCCAATATGTTCCAGGCTCTTCCCCACTTTTTCCTCTAAGTGACTTAGTGTTTCTGGTTTTATGTTGAGGTCTTTAATCCACTTGGATTTGATTTTTGTGCAAGGTGACAAATATGGGTCCAGTTTCATTTTTTTACACATAGACCTCCAGTTAGACCAGCACCATTTGTTGAAGATGTTATCCTTTTTCCATTGAATGGATTTGGCTTCTTTGTCAAAAATCAAGTGACTATATGTGTGTGGATTCATATCTAACCCACATTTTTCAGAGCCAAAAGTTTAAAGACGATATTGTGAAGTGATTTTCCTGATGCCATATATGACAGGAGCAGGGAGATATGGAATGCAAATTCTAATTCTCCTGTACTGTGAGTGACTTAGTGATCAGTGCCCTGGTGTAGATTCCAGATAAGGACAGAACATGGCAGGCTTTACTAAAAGAACCTGCTCATATTTTGGGGGGTGAAATTGAGAGATTGGTTTACAGTCATCAAGAGGAGAGGGCCACTGGATATGAGAAATGATGATTTATACAAACAAGATATGTTTCCATGAAGTAATGGTGATTTTTTTTACAAAAAGTTGTGTTTCAGTCAACTTCACTTAAGCCAACTATTACAAACATTGAAATATTTGGCCCCTCTGATTTTGAATTACCAGCTACCATTAGTGAGCAGACAAACCTGCTTGTTTTGAAGACGGTATTGGTGAAACTCTTTCTTTATATATTCATAATTAATTAATCAGTATTTTAAACATTTATCTACTATTATTATGTGTGTATGCATTTGAACAAGCAGTAAGTCTTGTTCATTTACACCCATGTGTCACAGCATGCATGTGGAGGGCAGAGGATAGCTTGCAAGAGTTGCTTCCCTCCTTTTACCCTTAAGGCTTCAGAGAAAATACTTGGTTCATCAGGCTTGGCAGCAAGTACCTTTACCTGCTTAGCCATCTCACTTCTCTAGGAAGACAATGTTAAGTGTGAGATTCCCCCCTGTGAGAGGAAATGTTATCAACAAACATCTGGCTAAGCAACTTGAGCCTTTTGGACATTCATCTGTTGTGCCACTGTACATGTAGTTCTTTTAAAGAGAAGATAAAAACAAAGTAAATTTGACAAAAGTAAAACACACACACCCCAACACACAGCCCAGAAGTCCTAAGAATAAATGAAAATTAAGATCTGGGTTCTACAATTGGAAATGTTTTATAGTACCTGATAAAATAAAGCAACTCACATTATAAATATCATTAGAATTTCAAACCCACCAGTACTGAAAGTAGAACACTTCCCAGGAAGCACAGCACACTCAAAGTACTGCAGTCAGGAGTGACGCTGGGCTTCCCAGGATAAGCCCTTGGAAGGCAGAATAAAAATGACAAAACATTTGGGGGGAACACCAGAATCTGGTCTGACATGCCAGGGAAATGTTTTGCTTTCAGATTCCTTAGATAATGCCAGGAAATAGTATTCTCCAGTAGAAATAATTAACAAAAAGACTGACAGAAAACTCAGGCACAAAAATAGCAGGCTAGTGAGAGGCTAATAAAGCAGGCTAGTGAGAGGAATTCACACAAGCTTCAGGGGAGCCAGCAACATTCTCCATGACAGATGTAGGCTTAAATTCCCTGGAACAAAATCTCATTAGTGACTATAGAGTTGATGATCCTAGTGGAGGGGAATGGGTTTCATTCTATCATCGGAAAAAATAATGCTGTATCTCTAGTTTTAGCCTGTACATCTATGCATCCTGTGCCCATATCTGCATTTTTATCAGGGATTTACTCATTTGTGCAGATTAATTTTCCCATTCTCTGAGTTATCCAATTCATGATACAATTACCACTTCCAGCACAGTAAACTCAGCCATGAATGAATTTTATCATCCATCACTTCAGGTTATTTGGTCTACTGCAAGACAGTGAAAATATATCCCAAAGTCGGTGATAGGAAACAAGGCATGAGTCACTTTCTTAACTACACCCAAGAGTTGTGCTAACAAGATGCTAGAGCAGTGATGATGGTAAAATTTCAAGCCACCCATCAGGCTACACAGTTTTCTGGAAATCCGCATTGTGGCATTAGAATGATAGAAAGCTTCATAAATATATAGGAGACAGATCAACACATTCTCAGATATGTCATGGTATTCTGACAATGAGCCAATCCATGACCTCTTCCTCATGATGATCCATGTAGCCTCTTTTTTTATCCTTAAATTTTCTCTGAGAAAATTTAAATCTGAAAGATTTAGGGTTCATTATAGTGTGATATATGTATGTATTATATATTTAAAAGATATTTATGTATTTGATTTAATTTAAAGAGACTGATAATAAGTTTAACAAATAGTTGTGCCATCATTAATCTCTTACATTTTCCCAACAAATATTAAACTTTAAAAAAATAAATTGGTTCATTTATTCACTTTACATATGGATTGTATCCCCTCTCTTCTTTCCTCTTGGTCCCACCCTCTCTCTATCCCTTTGCCCTCCCCCTCCCTTATTTGTCAAAAAAAAAAAACAAAAAACAAAAAACAAAAAAACAAACCATGAGCCCCATCCACCCCAGCTCATCAAATTACATCAGGACTGAGCACAACTCTTCTCCTGTAGCCAATCCAGGCAGTTCCACCGGGACGGAGTGATCAAACAGCAGGCATCTGAGTCCATGTCAGAAACAGCCTTGTTCCCCTTACTAGAGGCCCCACATAAAGCCTGAGCTGCCCATTGGCTACATCTGTGTAGGGGCACTAGGCCAGTCTATGCATGGTCCTTAGTTGGTGCTTCAGTGTCCCCCAGACCCTCTGGGCCCTGATTGGTTGGCTCTGTTGGTCTTCTTGTGAAACTCCTGTCATCTCCAGGTTCTTCTAAGCATCCACCCACTTTTCCACAAGACTCTTTATGCTTTGCCCAATGTTTGGCTGTGAGTCATTGCATCTGTTTGGACTTGCTGCTGTGTGTAACCTCTCAGAGGACAGCTATGCTTAGGTTCCTGTCTATGGGCACAGCAGAGTATTGTTAATAGTGTCAGGGGTTGGCTCTCTCCCATGGGGTGGGTCTCAGGTTGGGCAAGGCATTGGTTCAACATTCCTTCAATCTCTGCTCTATCTTTATCCCTTCACATCTTATATGCAAGGTGAGTTTTGGGTCTAAGTTCATATGGTAATTGGTGTTCCCCTCCCTCCACTTGTAGCCCTGTCTGGTTAGAGGGTGTCTTCTTCAGTCTCCATGACCACGGGTACTAGAAGTCTCAGAGTCATCCCCATATCCTCCCAGAAGTCTACCCTGTCCTAGGTCTCCAGCTTGTCACAGAGATACTTCCACCATGTTTTTTTCTCTCTACAAGCCTTTTCTATCCCTATGTGCATACACACACACACACATATAGAGTAATAGGAGGATATATCTATATCTATACAATATATTTGAGAGCACCAGAGTACAATATTATAACATTATAGTATATTTAAAACATACTACACATGACATATATGATTATATATCTTTATTATATTGTTCTCTATTTTCCCATACACAAACATTCAT
Organism: Acomys russatus; assembly: GCF_903995435.1. NCBI lineage: Eukaryota > Metazoa > Chordata > Mammalia > Rodentia > Muridae > Acomys > Acomys russatus. Next base: position 44,664,769 of record NC_067158.1, read on the forward strand.
ATCTGACCATCTTTTAAACCAAATTAATTTCTGTTTGTTGTTCTTAAACAATAATTTGGATCTATAAAATTTTAGGTTTTGTAATATACAAATATATTCTGAACACATAGTATAATGGACAGAAGTGATAATTCATCTTTTTATTCACCCTTCATCACAAAATTGTCTAGTGATAGCTATATCATGTCCAAAACTTTTTAATTTGAAAATTAAAATATTGAACTATAAGGTACATCAATATACAATGTCATATAGAATTTTCCAAACTTTGGATTTGTTTTCTATGTGTCATCTGAATTTCCAATCACAGTAGCCACAAGAATTGTAAATAGTATGCCTCCATTTGTCTCAGACCGGAAATTACAAAATAAGTTGCCATTCATAGAGGATCACATGTATAATCTGAGCATTTGGGAGGCTGAAAGGATATGACTGTATATTTTAGGCCAGCCTGGACTACAGACTGGCAGTCTATCTCATAAAACAAACAAAAAGCAGACCATCAACATTTGGATATATATTTATACATCTATACAACAAAGATGGGTTAATTCAGAGATTACAAATATCTCTGTAATTTAAGACTCTAATCTAAAGCTTTTCTTCTTTCTCTTTGCTTCCTATCTTATCAGTCACCCCATCCTCCATCCCAAGGAAACCTTTGAAAGACTTTTTGTAGCTATAGTTTTGTGTCACTTCTTTGAGAACTTCAAATAGGCACATGGTATATTCTTCAATTTGTTAGGATTTTATATCTGGATTGCAGCTCCCTCCATTTCCTCACTCCCCTTCTCCTCAGAAAAGGGGATCCCCCATACCCCACTACATACCCACCTCAGCACATCAAGTTCCATCAGGACTAAGCACATTTTCTTCTACTGAAGCTATACAAGGCAGCCCAGCGAGGGGAAAATGATCCAAAAGCAGGTGGCATAATCCATGTCGGAGGCAGCCCTGACTCCACTTCCTAGGGGACTCCTGTGAAGACCAAGCTGCTCATCAAATGTGGTGGAGGCCTAGGTCCAGAACATGCCTGCTTTTGGTTAGTGTGTCAGTCTTTGTAAGCCCTTATGGACCTAGGTTAGTTGACTATTGGTCTTCTTGTGGAGTTCTTGTCTCTTCCAGGCACTTCTATCCTTCCCCTAACTCTTCTACAAGACTTGCTGAGCCCTTGCTAATGTTTGGCTGTGGGTCTCAGCATTTGTTTTAATTTGCTGATGGGTGGAGCCTCTCAGAGGACTATGCTAAGCTCCTGTCTGCAAGCATAGCAGAATAAAATTAATACTGTCTTTTTCCCTTCTCTCTCCTACCCCTCTCTGCCCACATCTGATCCCCAACCTCGTTCTCTTTCCCACACTCTCTCACATTCAGTTCCCTCTCTTCATCCACCTCCAATGTTTATTCTATTCCCCTTCTGGATGGGATTCAAGCATCCTCCCTTGAGCCCTCCTTGTTATTTTAGCGTCTTTGAGTTTGTGGATTGTAGTATGGTAATCCTGTATTATATGATTAATATCCAACCCAGAATAGTAAAATCAATTCTGAACAATACAAGAACTTCTAGGGGTATCACCAACCCTGATTTCAAGATGTACTATAGAACACTAATAATAATAAACTGCATAGTACTGGCATGGAACAGATTGGGTGATCAATGGACTCTAATTGGAGACCCAGAAATAAACCTGAAGACACTTAATTTTTCACAAAGAAGCCAAAACTACTACAACGGAAAAAAGAAAGCATCTTCAACACATGGTGATGGTCTAACTGGATGTATACATGTAGGAAAATGCAAATAGATTCATATTTATCACCCTGAATAAAAACTCAAGTCCAAGTGGATCAATGATCTGAACACAAGAAGAGCTACACTAATCTAATAGAAAAGAAAGCAAGGAATAGCCTTGAACTCATCTCGCTTTTCCATTGTCACTGAGGCAGCACACACATCACTGCCTGAGCATCGTCTGTGTACTTATCTCTTAACTAATATGGTACACAATTAATATGTGCAATATGTTGAGTATCAGCTGTAATTCAAGACAGTGATGTAAAAAAAATGAGACAACAACTGACACATGTATTCAATGTTCTGGTTTTTAAGGATACTTTAACATCCCAAGAGAGTTTTAAGAGTTTTAGATGTACTGTCAACTGAAAAACATGAGCCCATATTATTGTCTCTAGAAAATAAGATCCCCAAATCTGTCTTGTAAATCATTTCTTATTGAATCATTTAGAGCTCAGATTTAAGCTTGAATGTAAAATGGAAAGATCAATTCAGAAAATTGTAATGTGGGTTACATTCTTCAGCAGTGAAGGGCTACATATGTATTACCCATTTTTTATGCTTACCATAATGCCATTCATTCTCTAGGAAAAAATGCTTGTTTTTAGGAGATATGAAAATTTGGGTATTTGAACAATTTTACTATTATTTAAAAACTTTAGAATAATATGCATGTTAGTTGACTTTGTACTCAGCACACAGTGTGTGTGAGCTGACATTTTTTTTTTTTAAATAAGAGAAAGCCCTCCTCCTCCACAGTCTGACTACAGGCTATCAGGTCTCATCAGGATAACTGGCATCTCCTTGCTCCCAAGAGGTCTAGGGGAGAGGAATAGGGCAGAAGAGGGAAGGAGGGTCGAAATGGGAAGATACGAGCAAGGGAATATCTATTGGATGTAATATCTATTGGATGTAATGGCATGCAAATTATAATAAATTAAAAAATTAAAAAATTATCTAGGGCAATGTCATTTCTGAAGCTACTACTTACTTCTACTCAAAATTCTGAAATATAGATAGAATATTGTAAAACTTGCAAAATTCTGTCCAATAAAAATGCCTTTTGTTTTGCTCTGTAAAATAAATTCTTCCAAAGTTCAAAAAACTAAATAAATAAGAGAAAGCCATATATAAACTTTGCCCACATTAATTACTTCTGAAATTTTTTTTGAAATGAAGACTCTGGAATGAGGACTTTTGACAACACACACATAGAGGTTACTGTAGTCACTTTCCGTCCATTAACGATTTTGGCTGACTTCATCAGCCTGTTGAACGTGGGTTGGAATAAGCATTTTAGTCAACCCATCCTCTTCACACGGCACAGTGGTGTCTCTTCAGCAGAAAGGTGATGTAGATGTACTCTTAGAACGGCTCTGTGAAACCTTTCATGTGCTTTGATTATAGCTCACATGATTCTTTAAGGGTAAATATTACTATTTGCAACTTTTCTGTTAAAGAAATGAACCGGAGAAAATGCAAGTAAATTGAAAATAGGTTTGCAATGCATACTGTTGGTGTCCAGTCTTGAGGAACTATTCCTTCTCTGTGAATATGAGACCCAAGACTGTCTGTGTAGGGACATTTACAACCCAAGTTCTAGACTTCCATCAACCAAAGAATGGATAAAGACACTGTGGTACATTTACACAATGGAATACTACTCAGCAATTAAAAGCAAAGAGATCTTGAAATTTGCAGGCAAATGGAGGAAACTAGAAATGATCATTCTGAGTGAAGTAACTTAGACCCAGAAATACATGCATGGTGTGTAATTACTTATAAGTGGATATTAACCCAACATAAGTGTCCTATGAGAGGCTCCACCCAGCAGGGTAAGAGGATAGATGCTGAGACTCACAGCCAGCCTCTGGGGGGAATGCTGAGAGTGGTACGGAAGAATGTGTCTGTGAGGGGAGGGATGGAAGGACCCAGAGTGTTCAGAAGCCCCACAAGAAGATCACCAAGGCTAGAAGATCTGGACTCAGGATGTCCTGCACAAACTCTTGCACCAACCAAGGGTAATGCATCCAGATATAGTCAATGGACAGCTCATTCTCCAAGGCTATGTGCGGGGAGTGGGGGAGGGGACTGCCTCTGACATGAATTCTGGTGCTCCTGATTTGATCACTTTTCCTTGGTGGAAGAGGATGCAGGCTATCTGGATGAGACCTGATAGGTCATATGGTGGGGGAGAAGGTCCCCTCTGTCAGAGGTCTAGGGGAGGGGAATAAGGTGGAAGAGGGAGGGAGGGTAGGAATAGGAAGATACAAAGGAGGGGATAATATTCAGGGTATAATCTGAATAAGTTTATAATACATTAAAAAAAAAAAAACCTAAGTTGTAAGGACAAGGATCCTAGCAGTCTATAAATGGGCTGTGTCCTTGAAATCCTCATTTGGAATTCATTGATTACAAATTCTCTTACAAAAATCAGGAAACATTTACACATGAATAAGTTATGTCATCAACCATCAAATGTGGATTGGAAATACCCCATATGCTTGCAAGATCATTCTAAGGATCAAGGAAGATAATGCCAAGTAAACATATTGTGAGGTATATAAGATCACTTGAATATGGATGCCCTTATTGTTTTTGTTATTTCTTTTTCTTAAGAGACTAAGATGGAATTACCACCTTATCTTATTAGGAAACAGTTAAGTGTAAAGTTATTGTATATGCTCTTACAGACATGGCATTTTTTATGAATACTAGAGACTTTGCTGAGTTCCCTTGTTAGCTCTCAGCTGTACATCCTAGATATTACGGTCAGTTGGACCCACACACAACCAAAATCAATCGCCATTCTCAAAGGCATTCCAGCATAAGGAATGAGGCAAAGATATGCAGGCTAATTGTTTTTAGATATGTAATTGGATATTTCTCAAGAGAAGGCTACACAGTTTTATTTTAAATTTCAAATCATAAAAAGAACACAGCTATACTGCTTTTTAATAAGACACAAAAGCCATCAAACCTAAGCCGTAAAATCAAGCTTAACTCTTAGAAAATCATGTTTTCAGTGTCAGCACACCTGGGTCAATGCATTCAGGTACCTTTGTCCAATAGTGGGTTAGTGGGTTAAGTCATATTAAACAGAATTTCTGGATCTTGTTGATCCCTTGCTTCAAGCAGAATTATGGTGCTTTCTCTAGCCTCCTAGTCCAATGAGCTATCTGGTCTCAATTATTATATTACCACACTAAATTCGGTCTGAGATGCCACTACCAACAGGGACAAGCAGAAGTCACAGGGTCTTTGCATAATCCAGACACACTTCAACATGCTCTCTATCATACCCTGACCTTCAAAGTAAGCCCACTGTACCAACTAAATAAATAGGTGAGCAAACCTCCCAGAAAAAAAAAAAATTGAAGAATAATTCTAAAGCTGTAAGTTCAACTTTTTGCCTCTTCAGTCTGTCTTTACTTCCCAGAAGACATTCTTGTCCTCAAAGATGAGTGCCATGGAACAGTATATCAATGATATAATCTTTACACCTTTGCTTCCTGCTTTAACAAAAGAAATTCAGCTGCCAGCCTATAAGAGAAAAATATGGTCATTTTGTGCAATTTGGATGGCTGCATTTTAACCTTTGCCCTCCACTAGATCAAATGGCATCTTGAACTCACCAGTAACAACTTTTACTGGTGAATCAGAGGGAACGAGGTAATATTCCTCAAGAAGATAAAATTTGGAGCTTGCAGAAGTTTATCGAGGATATTTTTCAAAGGCTCCAGGATCCTTTTTCGTTATGTGTTTTTCACAGTGGCTGGCAAAAGAGGGACAGTCATCTCTGATGCTCTCATTGTGAGAAGTGTCTTCTGATTTGTGAGACAGACGATACAACTTCTTATTCTCTTTCTGCACTTGTGTTATACTGACAGCCATGCGTGTCAAAAGAACAGGTGAAATATAGATATATTATGGGAAAAATCAAAGTTTTCTGAGGATGGAAATGGAGCTATTTCCGTATCCTCCAGTAACGCCTAGCCATAAGGACGCAGAGACTCAGAGTTGGAAAAGCAGATGGTGAAACTTTCTTCAAGGCATCTTCAAGTTTGATTTGAGTCCGTGTTCCCCTAAGTCAGTCATTATTAGCGAGCAGGATGTACTCAGCTCTCATGAGGCTCTTTCAGTTCAGTTTTTACAAGTCCAGGATGGATTGCTTGGTGAAAATCTTTCTAATTTTTAAGAGTGTGTAAATACTTTGATTAATCTTTTTCTGGATCTTATCTCACTGACAGGTAAACTTGTGTGTTTCAGCATGGTAAAATGTTATTAATAATTGGAAAAAATTAAAAACAATCTAAGTCTTTGTTGGTAAATCTCTCATACTTTAACTTCAAAACATACCTGGTAAAAATTCCAATAAGATACTGGAAAAGCAGCACATACATTTTCAAAAACTTAGCATACATTGGTCAATAAATATTGATTAAGCAATAAAATTATCAAATCTATATATTGCTTGAATGATACAATAAAAGCCCACTCTAACAATCACAGATAGGACTTCACACTCAATGCTGTGAACACAAAGAACTTGATTACCAATGGGACTTTAGAGAATATTGACAATAGAAACAGAATTGAGCAAAATAAATGGTGAGGTACCAGAAATAATCAAATATTTCTCCTAGCCACAATATAATAAAATTAGAAATAAGTAAAAAAAAAATAATTGGAAAATCTGAAACGCACAACCAGAAGTAATACTCAAAGATACATAAAACAAAAAAAAGATACATACTACAAAAAATAAAACAATATAATGAAAATAAACAGAAAAGAATATAAATGTGCAAGTTCCGCAGTAGGAACTGGAAATATGGTCTTATGGAAATGTCTTTTGTTACTACAAATTTCAACGTAAAACATAATATTGCATGTAAAATAAAGCTATAGCATAATACTCAGTGTTGGATTTAATTTATATTGTTTGAGATAGTTTGACTTAAAGTCTGTTTAAGGTTTATTTTTGGTGTATGCGTATCAGCATTTTAACTGCATGTAAGTATATGGTGCCTACAGTGCAGTGTAGTGTGCAGTGCCTACAGAGGCCAGAGAAAGAGCGTGGGAACTGCAGTCACATCTGGTTGTGCAGCATAATTTGGATGCTGAGAACAGAACCCTGGTCCTCTACAAGAGCATTAAGTGCTCTTATCTTCTGAGCCACGTCTCCAGAACCTAAAGGGCTTTATTATACAATAAGTGATTTTTGCCCATAAGACATATCAAGATGAAGGAATTAATGAGATGTGTAAAATAAATGGAAAATACTGAATGAGGATGGATATTTTCATCTATAAAATTTTTCATTTTACTCCCTTTCTCCATCCTTTCCCCTCTTGCCTTTAAGCCTTCTAAATGACTTGTTAAGCAAGCATGACATCATTTTAATATTGGTATTAAATATTTTGGTAGAATCACATGATATTGCTTTATTCTTCTTTATGATTTTATTGGTTTTAGTTATTTCATAATTAAAAATTACATCTTAAAAATGATCTCTTGACTCTGAGGCTCTTTTCTTTTCTGATTCTGACCTAGGTCCTTATTACTATGTACCCTATGGCTTGGTAGCATCTTAATGAGATAACTCCGCTCCCACACATCTGGTTTACATTTGCCTCAGTTTTTTTCCCTGGAAAAATCATCTGAAGAAGGTAGAACAACCAGTACCTTCTCAGTCTCACAGAGTAGGAAGGTAGCCCAGTTTACCAACCTAAGAACCAGGTAGGAGTAACAGCCAAACAATTGAGCCTGTGCTTGCTATGTTACTGTGGATTGCCTTAAATAATTTCACATTTCTCTCTCTCTCTCTCTCTCTCTCTGTCTCTCTCTCTCTCTGTCTCTCTCTCTCTCTCTCTCTCTCTCTCTCACACACACACACACACACACACACACATACACGGGAGGCATTTTACATTTAAACCACAATAGATTTATTTGTGTTCCATATACTCTCTTATCAGGTTTGGTACTAGTCTCTCTCCACCTTGGTACCACTATTTTGAAACCTCTCCTAAGGGCCCATATGTTGATCAGGCTGTGGTGCTGTGGAATTTTTGGGAGGTAGAACTTAGTGAAGAAGATCATTGGAAGAATTCCCTTTAAGGGAATTTGGGAACTTTGGACACTCTTCTTCCTTCCTTTGCTTCCTGGCTGCACAAATAGGAGCAGAACACAGACTGTCTCTTAGGACCACCTTTGCCCAGCTACACCACTCATGTCTGTCTTCTGCCTTAGAGCACCAAAAAGCAGTGGGAGGAGAGGACGGAGCAAAGCAGTTCAGCTCATGGCTGGGGACAGAAAGCAAAAGAGGACAGGAACAGCAGAATCTCCATCCTCTCCAAGGACAGACTCCCTGTGGCCCAAAGACTTTTCTTCTCTTAACATTTCTAGTACATCTTTAAACATCACTGGCTCATTACCAAACTTTTGGCACACAGGACTTCAGAAAACATTCCAGGTGCAAATTGGTCTCATAAGCAAATCTCACGCATTTACAATCAAAAGCTGTAGGTTTGATGCCAGAATTTGCCACATATTATTTGTTCAAGGGTGAATTAATTTATTCCCCCTGGTCTTCATTCTCTTAAATGTAAAATGAAGTGATTCTAATTATACGTTACGGCATGTCTCCTTACACTGGATTATAAGAGTGCTGTTTGTCTCCTGTTCACATCTTTCCCTCATCAAGTCGTTTTTCTGTCATTCATAATGATATTTTTCCTTGCTCATCAACTTTACATTTAAAATAATATGTTTTATTTACTCTTTGAAGTTTTCATGCGTAAATACACACATATAATATCTTGATCATATCTATGTCTACTCTTTCCTGTCCAATTCCCCTTATCCCCTCAACACATTTCCTTCCTTACTTGGTGTCCTCCTCTTTAAAAAATTAAAAAAGGAATTAAATCCAATGAGTTCAATTAATGGTAACCATTTGCACATGTGTGTGTGGCCTGTCACTTGGGCAACCAACTTCCCAGTGCCCATATCTTCAAAGAAAATGGCTCACTTCTTCTAGAATCCACTGAGAATCGCTCCTCAGGTAGGGGTGTGCCATTGCTCCATAATCCAACCTGGAAATTTTAAGTTTCTTGATTTAGCGTTTGACTCTTTGAAATAATCACATCTACTGTGTGAGAAACGTGTCATGTCAGGTTCATAGCACTTCAGAACACTTTTTCACATCCCCTTTTATTTCTGTTTTCAACTTAGACTCAATTGTCTTAAAGATTTCCCATGAGATATTTACTTGACCTATTGTGAAAGGAAAAATTATTTTCAAGGAACCAAAAATAAATGAATTATTTATTTCATTTAATAGTTTTAGACAACATCTTGTTTCAGAATGGTCTTAGACACATGATTTTCTCAGTCAAGTCTCTACAGTGCAGGGATTGTAGCCATATGCCAGAATATGTGCAAAAGATTTAATTTGAATATTTTATAATTATTCCATTGACTAGCATTTAAGAACTTTAGCTCCCTATGGGAGACAGAAGATGACCATAAAATGCCATATGTTACTCACACTATTTCCACAAGAGCTTTTGTGGTAAAGGTGTGAAGGGACTCAGTGTTTTGTACCTTTATTCTGAGATATTTTTAGAATTGAGGTACCACTGAAGAAGTTCTTTCTATCTTTAAGAAGCAATTAATTAAAACAGCTAAATAAATAAAGTAAATGTAAATTTTAAAATAAAGTAAAAGATAGAATTTGACGGGGATATAGAAACATAGAGGGAGGATAGAACAAAAGTTAGATGATTGAACCTAATCCTTACCTCAAGGCCTTAATGTTACTCACAAAGAAGGCATCTCTAAGTCATTGGTATTGAATTTTGTATATTGATGCCAATCATGGTCACGTCAAAGACTAGTCTGATTTTGGCACAAGAACATGTATCCTAAGTCTAACAGATAGACATGATTCTATAGCTATATAAGGTAAAATAGTTAAATAAGGTCTTCAAAAGCCTCAAAGACCCACAGAATATGGCATTTGAAGATGTTTTTATTATTCTAAAGATTCTTTAACAAGGCAAGTTGACTCCTAACAACACCCAGCCAACCTCAAAGAAGATGATGAGCATCAAAGAACCTCCTTATGGCTTTAAATGTGGCAAACAAGCCACTGGGTAAAATGTCCTTGTTTCTTCCACAGACAGAATTCTACTTAAAAATGGGCAGCTCAGATGCAGGCAGAGTCAACGGCCAAACTCTGCCAAGACAGGGTAAGCAAGTCCTCAATAACTCCTGCCTCAAGAATAAATCTGTCAGAGATATTGGGCTAGAAGGCTGAAGATGAGGCTCCAACTTTATAGAGAGTGTTGGGTGACTGTTCAGTCAGCAAACTGTCTCAGCCATTTTTTCATTTTTGGAAGCTGCCAACCTGTACTACCAGTTCACTCAGGAATTTAAGTTTTATTCCTTCTCAAATATCTGAGGGAGGTTGAAGAACAGATAGTTTAGTTTTACAATCAAGTCTAGTTGGTTAGGGGATAAGATGTTTTTAGATCAAGATAAAGGATTTGAGTTAATAGAGATGAAATATGATAGATATTGAATTTCATTCAGAAATTTAGACACAACAAGACAGGAAATATGTTTACTTCAAGTTTGACAAATACAAATTGCCAAATCCCTATGAATGTAACATTTATATAACTCATCGTTGTCTCATGGTTCTCCCTGCTGTATGTAGTTTTTTTTTATTCATGTTTAATAAAATAAATGTATATGTTAAAAAATGGAATAAAAACTTATTTCTCCCTCATTAAGCATACCATCCAAGGGTACAAAAATAGATTTTGTTTTTCTGATGGTTAAAGAATTAAAAGGCAGGAAAAGTTTGAAATCCAAGAAAAGTTAAAAGCTAAGCAAAGCCCAAGTTTATTCAAAGAGGAGAATTTTATGAGCGCTACAAAGCTAAAAACCCAAGCAAAGCCAAAGTTTATTCACAAGGACGATTTCTTTAACATTTAAAAAAAAAACCCCAAGGGCAGGCAAGCTTTAAATCTGAGACAGTGGCAGGAGAAGGATAATTTGAGGAGAGAAAGAAAAAAGTCCTGACATTTGAATGATGCTATCATGGAGGTTAGCCACGTGGTGGGCATCCGTCTATGTGTCTGAGAAGGGAGCTTTGAGAAAGAGTGTGGAAGCTCAAGTACCATGAAAAACATCCTTGGGCTTTAATAATTTAATAATAATAATAATAATAATAATAATAATAATAATAATAATAATAATAATAATAATACAAAAATAGTTGTATGTTCTGGGTCAGGACTTAGAAAGGTAGATAGACCACGTCAAACTTTATGGTGCCTTATAAGAACTGCAGTTGAAGGGAGGGGATTCTGGGATTAAATTACACTAGCTCATTAAAGAGATAATTATTCTGTCCACTTCCCAGCATGACTCCCTGGGAGACAATCCTTTGCTCAGGTAGGTGACTGAGTGTCCCCGCTGGATTAAGTTTTTATATTTTAGATATTTTGGAATGTGAGGTCTCCACCCAGACTAAAGATTCCACCTCTTGACCAAACGTTTTAATGGACCTTGTTGCTTTGGCCTTAATGATTCCAAACAAGGTGCAGTGATACCCGCCTCTAATCCCAGCACTCAGTGAGGCAGAGGCATGCAGATTTCTATGAGTTCAAGGCCAGCCTGCTCTACAAAGTGAATTCCTGCCAGCCAGTGCTACACAGAGAAACCCTGTCCTGAAAAACAAACAAACAAACAAACAAACAAACCAACAACTAAGTAGTGATTCCAAAGTCAAGGCCACATTTATTCACTATGTGGACTGTCTACAGAAAGTCCTTTGTTTTAGGTTTCAGAAGTTGAATCTAAGAAATTGAGTCTCCCTATAAATTTCATTCAGTTTCAGGAGTATATGTGCTTATTTTGTGTTCTTCTTTGCAGGAAGTCACTCAACTCTCATGACAACTCTATGAGATGGATATTACTTTGTTTTACTTTTAAAATTAAAAAAAAAACACATTTAAACATCAATATTAAGAGAGAAGGAAACAATCTGACTCTCTGGTAGGAATAAATATAAAGAGACTTTTGTGCTTCCGCTTCCCTCTTTGGCTATCAGACTTTTGAAAGAATGGAACTCAAGAAATTAGAACTTCCTCAGCAATCTTCAGCTGGAGAAGACATGGCTAAGTGTTGGGTCACGCAGAGCAGGAATTTACCTCCTGGAGAGGGATTTACAGCATGTCCCAGAATTTCTGCAGGAGAGAGTAAGAGCTGAGACAGTGGTGCACAGGGGACCACTCCTTGGCTAAAGTGCCTAGTTACACACATCTGTCACTTTCTACTTAAAACCTAACCTCATGGCAGGTCCCAGAAGATGGGCTTGAGATATGTGGCTACTGGATATGTCTGTCCTTTTTTATAACTTGACCACATTGAATGAATCTCCTTTTTCTGCTTTTCATAATTCAGAACTAATAAGGAAAGAAGACATCCACTGACAGCATCGTCAACCTACTAAGGACTTATAAAAAATGGACACTTCTTCCTGCCAAACCATTGGTGATTGATAACTTCCAAGATATCAGTAATTCCTGAGCTCCTCTGCATTCCAAACGGAAAGTTGACTAGATAGGTTTTGTGCAGGCAACCACAGAGGCTGTGATGCCATTCATAAGAATGGCAGTCCCATCATGTCTAGAAAATACTGTTCCACTCTGTTCTACCCTGACTTCAGCTTTTTCCCTTTTACCATGACTTAGAGTCTTGGGGGTAGACAGTGTGAGACATATTCCATTTGTGCTTGAGCGCTCCATGGACACATTGTTTTTTGTCCTGTTATGTATTTATGTGTTAACTGCCTCTTGCTCTACAAAGAAATGTCTCTGATGAGGCTTGAGAATTGTGCTAGTCTCAGGAGTTAAGAATTTAGAGAACTGTATCAATCTAACAATAGAATAGTAGTATGTTCGTATTCAGTCCTATGAGGTCTCCAACTATGCATTTTTGGCAAATTTTAAAGTGTCAGGAATATGTTTCTTCTAAGTCCAATTAGAAAGGAACCAGGTACACATATAATATTCATGCCTCTATATGCACCTATGGGCTTATATTACCACTCTGGTTATTATTGTAGTCACATAGTTCATGGCTGGGTAAGGCTGTTGATGAGTTTTATATATCTCAGCAGTCTGCACAGCACTTTCCAGCTGGCAGGGGTGGGGCTAGGGGAAGTCCTTGGTCAATACCAACTTGATTATTTTCGTGTCGTGTGACCAAAGTGTGTGATGCTTTCAGTAATAAGGTCTTACCATTAGTTTATGGTGTTCAATAAAGAACAATGGCGATATCCTGATGGACTAGAACAGGCAGTATGTCACATTTGGCACTGTGGTTTTCATTTGTAACCTATGGTTTCTGGGAGGAGCGTTATTTTCCTTGTAGTGTGTGTGTGTGTGTATTGTAGTAAAATAGTATATTTCCATTTGGTTTTCTAAACCATTTCTTTTTTAATATATATTTTATTAATTTATTCATATTACATCTCAATGGTTATCCCGTCCCTTGTATCCTCCCATTCCTCCCTCCCCCCCATTTTCCCCTTACTCCCCTCCCCTATGACTGTGACTGAGGGGGACCTCCTCCCCCTGTATATGCTCATAGGGTATCAAGTCTCTTCTTGGTAGCCTGCTGTCCTTCCTCTGAGTGCCAGCAGGCCTCCCCACCCAGGGGATGTGTAAACCATTTCTTTTACGGTCTTTCCATATGGATTCCCACTTACGGTCAGCACAAATTCCATTATAAGAGGAGAAAAGAATGTGGAAGGGGTTGGGGAGTAGGGAGTGAATCTTGGGAGATTTAAGGGGAAGAATGAGGGTTGAATATTACCAAAGTACATGGTATACATGTATGAATCCTCAAAGAACTAATAAAAGTATCATATTAAAAATATTATGTGGAGGAGGAGAGAGTTATGTATGAAGGCAGTAGTGCCTCTAAAATATATACTGGCTTGCTTCTTAAGAAAAGGTTGCCAATATTACTACTATCTTATTGTGACCACATTTTATTGATGAAAGAATCTGAGAATATGATGCTCAGTATTTCTTCTTGTTACTCTCCTAGGTGGAAAGACTGATATAAATGCAAGGTATCTAAGTCTACATATCTTCACTTTAAAACTTAGTATGTTTTATCTCTCACATCAATCATCGAAAACATCAGTAAGTGTTCATGATGGTCTTTATGAACTTTTCCCATTGCTAGAGGAACAATCTGGTGCAGGGGTCCAGAGGCAAGAAAGACTATGAGCACTTCCATCAGACACCTGTGGTGGGGGCACAGGAAAGCATTTCAGAAAAGGCAAGGCAAGCTGGGAGAAAAATATGTGATGGCCTCTGGGTCTCCTATGTTTTTGGAGCCATTATCTGACACCTGTTTATATGTTTTAAGGATGAGGAAAGTATTACTTGCATGGCCAAGCGTTTCTCCGTGTTTTATACCAGGTATAAAATACTGTTTACCTTTGCTTTCTTAAGATCTTCGAAATGGCAAATCAATCTCTAAAGGCAGCAGGACTAAGGGCCTGGAGAGCCCTTCAGCTGCATTTGTCACCAGAGAAGCTGAAAATTAAAAGACCAACAGTGTTACATTTCCAAGCACTTGAACTCCAAAAGAATTTTTTTTTTGTAAAAACTTGTTTTTTTTTTTTTTAATCATTTTTCTTTTCCCTTACATAATGGCTCCAGGTTAAGTGATTGAGTTACTTTGCTTTAAGAAAAGAGGGTGAAAATAGAGGTGACAGGATCCTTTATGAGAGTTTGTCTCTACGCAGATAGCGAATGAGCTACAGGGTGCTTAAAACCTTTCCAACTGTTGTTTTCCACTGTTGCATGGTGCAGAAGGCATGTGAAGAACCTGCTCGGTGAACAGGCAGCAGAAAGCACTGAAGGCAGGGGCCAGTGTGGTGGGGTCAAAGGTCAGTTTGCTCTTGCAATAGGTGAGATACTTGTGCACAAGTGAATACTTGTCTCTCTGTCTTTGTAGAGTCAGGCACAGAACTACAAAAGGAAAGCAAAACACAACAACAACAACAACAAAGTTTTTTTATTCCCTTGAAGAAATCACTTCTCTACAGCTTGAAAACCTGTACTTAAATTCTGTTTTTTTATTTTATTTATTTTTTTATTTTGTAAGTTGTTTTTTTTCTATGTAGTTATTAAGTGTTGTAACATGCCAGGAATGTTCTAAGTGTGAGTAGGTAATCACTAAATATAATAGTAACAAATTTAATTCTCAGCCATTGTTACAGGTCTTCTCTAGTCTGGAGGAAACGGAGCTACTGAGAAATTAATGTTGGCTCTGTCGTGGATCTATTAAGCAGCTGAGCCAGTATCCAACCCAGAGTGACTCCAGGGCCACACAGCTCTGAGGGCTTCAGTGCCGTTGTTTCAACTCAGCATCACCACATAAAAGGCATGATTTTACACATTTTTTACTTAAAATTACTTTTATTATTGTTTCCCGGAAAATATTTATAAAGTTACATTTTTATCTTTTGCTCTACCAAACAAAATATTTTACAGATACTATCATTATCAGTGTTTTCTTTCTTTCTTTTTCTCTGTACTGATGAGAAATAGAATAACTTGGTCTTTTCCTTTCTTTCCCATTAATTTTTAGAGTTTAAGTGAGTAGTGCATTTGTGCACTTAAAATTTATTTTCCCACTTACTCTTTGATTTAGTCCCCTAACATAGAAAGATTTAAGATTCTTAGAGTTACTTTTTTTCTTAACATAATACTTTTTATTCTTTAAATATTTTTTAAATTTATTTTTTATTATTTTTCTTTTTTACCTATATGTTTATATTATTACACATATATACAATAAACTACCAACAGCAAGAAGAACCATGAAACAATCAGGAATTATATATATATGTTACATTCATAGTGTTTTGGCTATTTGTATTTGGCAGCTTTGAAGAAAACTTCTTTCCTATCTTGGTGAGTTTTATATTCTGAATGTAATATATCTATCGTATCTCATCTCTATCAACTTAAAACATCTATCTAGACCTAAAATCATCTTAACTTCTAAACAGTTAAACTTACTTGTAAAACTAAACTATCTGGTCTTCAACCTCATCAGAGACTTGAGAAGGAATAAAATTAATTCTTGGAGTAGACTGGAAGTATAGGTTAGCAGCTTCCACAATGAGAACATGGATTTTGTGCATTTTTAATATTACTTGATTTTTTGTCTGGCACTATCTCAGAAAACTTGGAATAGGGCTTCCTCAAGACCCAGCTATTCCACTCCTTGGAATATACCCAGAAGATGCCCCAGCATACAATAGGAACATATGCTCAACCATGTTCATAGTGGCCTTATTCATAATAGCCAGAATATGGAAAGAGCCTAAGTGTCCCTCAGTAGAAGAATGGATAAAGAAACTGTGGTACATTTACACTATGGAATAGTACTCAGCTATTAAAAACAAGAATTTCTGAAATTAGTGGACAAATGGATTGAACTAGAAATGATCATAATAAATAAGCTAACCCAGAAGCAGAGAGACTCAGATGGTATATACTCACTTATAACTGGACACTAGCCCAAGCGGCATGTATCATGAAAGTATTCACTTACCAGGAAAGTGGGATAAAGATGAGGACATCCTATTGGGACTCTAGGTGAGAGAAATATAGGAGATGGGGAAATAGAAGGATCCAGAGGGTTCTAGAAACCTACAAGAA
Organism: Acomys russatus; assembly: GCF_903995435.1. Lineage (NCBI taxonomy): Eukaryota > Metazoa > Chordata > Mammalia > Rodentia > Muridae > Acomys > Acomys russatus. Next base: position 44,681,332 of record NC_067158.1, read on the forward strand.
GAACACTATGATGGGCAGATCTGGACCAAGGGGTTCTGCTTGATCTATGGCACCAACCAAAGGCAATACATGCAGTCATCATCATCCCCCTACCCAGATCTAGCCAAGGGACAGGACATTCTTCGTAGTTGAGTGGAGAGTGGGGACTGACTTTCACACGAGCTCTTGTGCCCATATTTGGCCATGTCCTCTTGATGGGGAGGCCCAATGGCACTCGAAGGAAGGATAGCAGACTACCAAGAAAAGACTTGATACTCTAGCATCATATTCAGGGGGAGGAGGTCCCTCTCAGTCACAGCCATAAGGAAGGGGAATGGGGTGAAAGCGAGAAGGAGGGAGGAATGGAACGATGCATGAGATGGGATAGCAATTAAGATGTAATATGAATGATTTTATTTTTCAATAAAAAACAGTTTAAAAAATGAAAAAATAATACTTGATTTTCATTGCAGTTAAATCACAGGTGAAACTGTGGGCATAAATGACATAACATGGAGAAAGAGTCAAGTTCAATGCATTATTATGACAAGCCATCCTTTCTCATGTATACAGAACATTTATAAAGTAATGTTGACTAGATAACTTATAAAATAATATATTCATGTATTTTGTGTTATTTATGAACTATAAAATATTACTGTATAAGTTTTACTTATTATATGATGTTACTGCGTACCATAAATGTTATTTGAAATGTAAAATGGCTGTGTCAGGTATGATTCTAAATACAAATTACTCACATAGTCCATAGCCTATTATATAGTATTGGTGATTCCTAATTTATGAGTGATAGCGACATAGAGAGGAGAAGGTAGAGTCATGATAAGATTAATACTTATGATCTCAAACCTAAATCTTTAATTTATCTAAAATACTATGTTTACTTCTAATTTAGTTTGAAGTACTTTGCAGAATGTAGAGATTTTAATTAATTAATTGACTAATTTATTTTACTCACCATCATCCAATTAGTAAGGACCCATTGCATCCAGATAAGAAACCTTTCTCTTTCTGACATCAGCTTCATTTGCTCTCACACTGCTCCTTTTCCTTGTTTAACAGAGGAGTATTTTCCATAATCCTAAACACACTGTTCCCTAGTGCTCTGTAGTTTCTACTCTTGTCTGTGCAAAGATTCACTGGCAACAGATCTGCCACATCTCTCACGGTGGATGATTTTCATTAGGACATGAGTTAATTCGGAGTTTCTGCATAATTTACAAGAACTCCTTTGACCTTGGCCAGCTCTATCTCCATTTCTCATCTTCAGAAGACTAGTGACTTATAAAACTGTCTGATAAAGGCTTTAGCTGCTTATTGGTTCTCATTCTAGTCTATTAAACTACTCACTAGGTTAAGATTTAGCAAGTATTAAAGCCATCATTCACTTGTGAGTTGGTCTTATGTGAGATATAGCCGATTTGTAATGTAAACTCTATTATATACTAATCAGCCTGTGTGCAGAAGTCAGATTTTAGGATTGTCAACCAATCTACACCTGTATGAATATCACTGGCTAATTGTTAGGATTTTGTGGAAATTCTGGTATCTGAGGGCTGGAGAGATGGCTCAGCAATTAAGAGCAGTTGTCATTCTTGCAGAAGGCCAGAACTAAGTTCCTTGAACCACTCACATTGTTGGGTCACAGTAAAGAGAAAGTCTATTCCAGGGGACCCCATACACTCTTCTGGTCTTTGTAGGCATCAGGCATGCACACAGTGCATAACACACAGGCACTCACACTTATATAATAAATAAATGTTAAACAGTTCTACCCTTGGGTACTATCTCTTGCTATTTCTTGTTTTCATTTCTCTTTCTGTTTTTTGTATTTTTAATTTCTACCTCTTCCTTATTCTTGTTCAGATATCATCAAGTCAAGTTTTAATTTTGTGTTAGTAAAATAACTTTAGATGAGGATTTAAAGTTTAGTAAATCACCTCTGCAATTTTTGTTAGATTTGCATGAAATATAGATGAATCTGAGTAGTATCCCATCTTTGTGAATAAGGTTTCAGAGCAAGTACCTAGAGTCTGAATAATAACATTCCTGATACAGAATCCGTGTTCTGTTTTATTCAGGGATAACTGTCAGAGAACAAATATCTTATTTGTATATCTTAATAAGATATTGTATACCTTATTATCCCATTCAAAGAATATATGGTAGTGATATTTTCATTTTACTAATCTGTGCTTCTTAAATTATATCCATTCTTTAGTATTCTTAATATTTTAAGTTTTCTAGTACTTGTCTAACTTCGTCAATTGAATAATAACCTCATTAACTTCAGGTCTTTTTATATAAGGTATTTATAGTATGTGTTTGTGTCATATGCATTTCTCATTCTTTGTTTATTGTGAAATTTGGTATGCCATTTTCATATTAGCTCTGTTCTAAATATTTTCCAATATAATAATACTATTTACTAAACAACTCATTAAGGATTATTAAATGCATATGTCCAAGTGTATTATGTTCATGGTGATCAATAATTTATCATTCATTAAGTTTGGATGTTCTTGTACTGGCACAAACCACAACCACTGAGACAGAGGTGCTCACATCCAAATATTGGGTAAGTGAGTCATTTTTCCTGTAAGAAATAAAGGGATGTTGAGGTGATATGAGGGTTAGTGATGCCTGAGAATTTGTGTAATCAAGAAAGGGTCCATGTGAAATGCAAAGATGGATTTCTGATGGCCAGGCTGATGGCCAGGCTGTATAAATACAGAGTCCTCTAACTACACATGAAGTGTCTATGGTCCTCACTGTCTTCCATTGCTTTAGAGGAAGGAATGGATGATGACAAAGAAAGATAAAGCAATCAAGACGTCTTTGTTGCTGCCTTGGAAGTCCACAGTGTGTGGATATGAAAGCACACACGGGGAGCATGTGAATAGAACTTTCTCTTAATGAGTATTTCTTCTCCTCCCAATAGCCTTTTACTGGAATGCAGCCCCGTCACCCACAGAAAAACCTCAGATGACAAGAAATGCTTCAGCACCTGAAGTAAGAATAAGAATTTCCAGCCAGATCAAGAGAAAGTTATTCCAGTGAGTAAAATTATGAATATTATGTAAATTCAGTACATATTTTATTGTTTGTAGATCAGCTTATGAAGGGATTATAACATACTGGCTGGTCTCCAAATGTGCTTTTTTATAATAATTCATTGGTTTCTAAGTAGGAGCAGCAGGATTGCTGGAGTAAAGTCAGGGATTTTTTTGTGTTTATATACAGTTGGGTAAATCCTATCTGTTCAGGGACACCTTTAAATTCCTTTGTGCTTCACCCTACTTGACTTGAGTGGGACAGGGATGTCCATGGAAATTATGTGGTATTAAATGCCCTAAAGTATGTGTTCTATAGTTAGGGTGTTAGAGTGAAATATCACTTCACAATGCCCTGTGAACTGTGAGAACAGAAATAGCTCTGTCTGAGTTCCTATCTTCATATTGAGAGTGATAGGAGTACAACATTTGCTCATGTGACTAAGGTCATGAGGTACCCCACCACGAAGAACAGAAGGCCTAGTAGGAATAGTTAAGTAGTATTTCTCTTGTAACTATTGCATTTGTACTCTCACTGATACAAATACTCGGGGATATACCTCTTCTTCCCCGTCAGAATAAATACACATATGCTATATTAAAAGATAAATTATAATATAGGACAGGATAACATGTATGAAGTGAGTTTCTGACATCACTCTTCTGTTACCATTTTTTCTCAAGGGAAATATAAGAGACTGTCATACTCTCCTCTCTCCAAGAGCCATAGCTCTCCACATGCATTCTTCTGGATCTCAAATAATGAATTTTTTCACCCAAGCCCATGGTCCTTCGGTGTCATAATACTTAATATGTGATTTCTTCAAATTCCTGAACAAATCTGCCAAGATACATAATTTATGTCTCACAGGGTTCAAATGCTACATAAGGCCACATTACTTCAATTGCATATGAAGAAATGAATGCAAAGAAATTATCCTTTGGAAACTTAAGAGTATGCTTTCTGGGGGCTGGAGAGGTGGCTCAGAGGTTAAGGGCACTGACTGATCCTCCAGAGGTCCTGAGTTCAATTCCCAGCAACCACATGGTGGCTCACAACCATCTATAATATGAACCTGTGCCCTCTTCTGGCCTGCAGGTGTTCATGCAGGCAGAGAACTATATACATAGTAATAAATAAATATTTTTTAAGAGTGTGCTTTCTTTCTGAATAAAATTACTCAATGTGCTTACTTAACAAAAAACACTAGTTAGCAAAACTTAATGGATTCAGTGTCTCTCCATTCATTCTAAAATCTCCTATTTCTGGCTCCTTTCTCTTTTAGATTTTGTAGCCCTTGCTTTTGATTTTGCTAAAATACTCTTCCTTCTGTCAAAAATTTATCATTGTTTCCTACCTTGCATCATCCATTTCTATCTCTTGCCAAATTTCACCCATTTTTTTCAGACCTTGTTTTGTACATCATACTATGAGAAATGCATTCCCGGAGTGCATATGCTCGATTGGACCCACATTGAAGTGTGCCCCATTAGCTAACTTAAAATTAACAATTCTCTGGTATTATTGCCTTTGTGATTAAATGTCATATATTAGAAATAGTAAATTCTGTGTTTTTGCATTAACATTGTTATGCTGCAGCTCAGCATAGTGTTTAGTGCAGAAAAGGCATTTAATAAAGAATAGCTGGTGAACAAGTAAATAATGTCACAATTATGATTTTGCTAATGGTGCAAATCACATTACTGATACCAGTGAAGCTGCAGTAATAGCAAACAGCAATTTTTAGATAATTTTCACCAAGGAATAGGAACAGTAGTTAAGAAAAAAATAAGTATAATAAATACAATGTCTTTGAAAAATGCATTTCAAAGAGAGTCATAGAGTTATGATTGTGATTTCTTGTCTTTGTGCTGTTAGTTTCTTGAATTTTTGACAATTTTAATTCCAGTTTGTATCTTAGTTGCTTTTCTCATTTTTTTAAATGTAACTTTAAAAGAAGTATTCACTTTACATTCCAATCATAGGCCCCTCCCTCGTCTCTTCTCGATCCTACCCTCTCTCCCTCTTCTTCTCACTCACCCCCAGTCTTCAGAAAGTCTCATCAGGACTGCCTTCATCCTCTTCCTCTGTGGCCTGGGAAGGCCACTCTACTAGGGGAAATGATGGAAGAGCAGGCAACAGAGTAACAGAGTCCACGGCAGAGACGACCCCTGCTTCCCATACCAGGATACCCATATGGAAACTGATCTGCCTATCTACTACATCTGGACAGGCGTTCTAGGTCCTCTCTATGGTTGGTGCATCAGTCTCTGCAGGCCACCCTGAGCTCGGATTTGTTGGTTCTGTTGTTCTACTTGTGGCGTTCCTGTTGCCTCTGGGTCCTTCTGTCCCCCTACTCTTCCATAAGGCTCCTTGCTCTCTGCACAAATTTTGGCTGTGTGTCTCAGCATTTGCTTGGATCCACCACTGGGTGTAGTCTTTCAGAAGACATCTCTGGTAGGCTCCTGTCCTGTTCTCTTTCTTCAACTGTTTCCAGTGTCTATTCTGGTTGCCCTGGTGAATGTGAATCAAGTATCCTCCCTAGGGTCCTCCTTCTAACTTAGCTTCTTTATGAATTGTACTATGCTCATCCTGTATTGTATATGTAATATCTGCTTATGAGCGAGTCTAGCCCATGTGTGTCTTTCTGGGTCTCAGTTACCTCACTCAGAATGATCTTTTCCAACTCCGATGTCCAGGCTTTTCTTTTGCCATGAGAAAACACTATGATGAAGGCAACTTATAAAAGGAACCACTTAATTGAGTGGTTCTGGTTCCGGAGGATTAGAGTCCATGATTATCAAGGTGGGGAACAAGACACAGGCAGGCGGGCACAGTGGGCATGCTAGGCATGATGCAGAGTAGGACCAGACAACTTTGATCCACAAGTGTGAAGAAAAGAAAGAGAACAGCCCCTTCAATAAGACACATGTCTTAATCCTCAAACAGTTCCACAAGCTGGACCAATCAGTCAAAGGATGAGCCTATAGGGGCCATCCTGTTTCAAACCTCTATAACCTGGATCCCATATTATACAAGCAAAATCACAGCACAGCTTTAGTCTTGTCAAAATCACATTCAATTATTCATGTCAAGGAATAGCTAGATGTCAGAGATCACCGAAGAGAGTATTTTTTTGACATTTTAAATATAAATTTTATAATTCCCTGCATAGATTTGAAAATTTTTGAACTAATGGAATATTCACATTGATACCGCATACTTCCTGATGCTTTTCCTTTCATTTAGAGACTTTTTCACTCAATGATTATTTATAGATCAGACAACATGTATATGAAAAATGTCATGAGTGAAATTAGTAAGTACATCAAAAGAAATGAATTGAGAATTGGATAAATGGATGAAAAATATTACTAATTTTTTTTTTTAAATTTAACTTGTAACATTGTATGTCTTGAGGAAAGACAGAGTGAGGGGAGCCATTAAGGTTAAGTCATTGGGGGCAACATTAATTTCTTCTTGGTAAAACTATATTGAGATGAATGAATGTTCTATAATACTACCAACTAGAAAACAAGAGAAGTAATTTGTGGAGTATATAAACAGTCTTACTGACTTAGGATGGGGCTGGAGTTAGTGATGGCATTACAGACATAAGATTTGATCTGGGTTATCTGTTCAAGCTAGAGCAGATAGTACTTGTTGATATAGAGTGTGTAAAGGAAAGAGAATTCAGGAAGATCCAGTTCTTTATCTGACCAATTGTATACTTCTCTTGTTGGCTACTGTTATTGTGCACTGTGCATAGTTTGCCCTTGTACTATCCAAATACTAATTTCTCCATGCCATTACTTTGTTTCAATCCAGGCATGGCTTTGTTATGTTTATTCTAAGTATCTCCTGTCTCAAGTTCGTGTAAACATTCTCACCATTTGTCCTCTACCTTGCCAATAAAATGCTGACCAGCAATTACTGATAGAGAGAACAGGGTGGGACATCTGGGTCTGGTGATGGGAGGACAAAGAAAGAGGAAGTGGAGATTGAACCATGAGGAGAGGTCTAGAAAGCATCCGGAGAAGAGAACTGGAGCCAGGGGAGGATTAAAAAATGCAAATATTGTGGGGATTTTGGCTGGAAGGAAGCTAGAACAGCTTGGAGGCTTAGGATGGAGTAATAATTACTCAGCATTGTGCTCAAGGCTACTTAAATAAATGATTGTCTCCTTGTGTCGTTATTTGGGTAACTAGTTGGCTAAATATATACTGCCACAGTACTAATTTCATTTATATTCATACTAATAATAATTTTACATGCGATTTGAAAATAATATACATACCAGAGGAATTTTGAAAATTATCGTGCGCAAGTCCACACAAGGAGAGTTAACTTTGATGAATGTTAAAGTAATTTAAAAATTAGAAGACACCTCATTAAAACGTAACTATCTGTGGTGGGCTCTAGAAATCTGTAGTTGCACCAGTTACTACCAGGCTGTTCTGAGGCACACACTTTGGAATCATTGTCTAGCTGTATGTATTGTGTCATCCTCTGTGCCTTTAGTTAGCTCTCTTTCTGGCATATAACATGGCTTCCGGAACATTTTCTTTATCATTATACTTGACTAGTATGTATTTTCTTTGTGATTATTCCCTCTATAGCCTCATTTTCTTGTGAATTTTCCAGTGTGGCCTCATTGAAGAATTTGAATCTGAAATCTTTATTTTCTGTCAAACATTAGAAGTTTTTACCATTGCGATTGTAGCTTGAATTGCTTTTATTTATTTATTTGTCTGTTTTTTATTTTTAAATATATTTTATTAATTTATTCATATTACATCTCAATTGTTATCCCATCCCTTGTATCCTCCCATTCCTCCCTCCCTCCTAGAATTTCTACTTTTTAAAAAGATGTCTTTGGGTATATTTCTTTACTAGTATTGCTTATCTTCTCATTCACCATGAACATAATTCACTTTCCTGAGTGTACTTATATTTACTTCCACAAAGTTTTATAACGTTTTAATTTTCACTTCTGAGTAATCTTGGGTTTGAGTTTTATAAAATGATAAAATTCCTACTGCCACAAAAAATGAAAAAATATTTGTTAATAAACTATTTTTAATTGAGTCCTTGACATTCCACACCCACCATCTTCTACACCAATTATGACAGCCAATATTATAGAATGATTCCACATTAGCCCTTGAAATAAGCCATTTTACTGAGCTATTGAAATTTCAATAAGAGAACTCTTCAAGTAAATAAAATTCTGGCAGTATAGATGAGCAAACTAAAATTTAAAGGTCAAGTTGTGTACCGAGGCTCAAAAATATGGCAAAAGGCAGAACTCAGAGTTAGAAACAAGGATTGTTAGGCACTAGGTCAGGCAGGCTCTTTCAGGGGAAAACTCCTATCTTAATGTCAAAATGTTCTTTCATTTGTTTTCAGTTAATATCTCACTGTGTAGTCTGAGAGTGCCCCACACTCTCATGGCTTACCCCTTGAGTCTCTTAAACGTCTGCACCATGACTTAAAACTGAGCTTGTTCAGGGGCATACTTCTTTATTTTATTTTTGAGGAATGTAGTCTTTAAATAAGCACACTTAGAAATTATTCAACTCATATATGTATATGTGTAGGCTCCCTGCATAAAATCCTCATCCTTTATTTGAAAAGAACATTACTTGGGAAATAACTCCAATGTTACACTTGCCTGCTGCAAGTAATAAATCCTTTATACTCTAGTTACTTCCTGACTGTGCTTATTGTCACAAGATGCATGTCCATTGTACTTGTTGCAAGTTTTAAATGCCATATCTAGCATATCTAGAGACAACAAAAATCTTTCTTCAAATCTGAGTTGATGCTATATCCATCCGTCCACCCATACATACATGCAAACATATGTGTGTGATACTACATAGGTTTGTATGTATAATTTAAGACACAATATTTGTTCTAATAGTATCTTTCCCATTTCCTATTGCAAAATTAAATATTTTCATATACAACCAAGCACAGGTCATGAGTACATTTACTCAGTTCTCAACCCATAGTAATTTTCTCTCTATTCCAATCAATACATCTCTCCTTGGATGGTCCAAGAGCACAGTATATTAATACTTAATCAAGGTAAGTATTTCGTTCTGCATTTCAAACCCCTTGTCAAATAGAAAAGGTCATTAAGTAGTCCTTTTTAGGATATTTTACCTGTAGGGGTACGTGTGTTACAGCATTGAGTGCTAGCATGAGTGAAAATCCAGGTATCTGAGACTGGTGGTCTGTTAAAGTACGAGGCATATAAAATGCCGACATGCCTTATTCTATTCTTCTTTCCTTCAGAACTTCACCATTTTCTATTCTGAAATCAATAACGTGAATTTTCCCCCCTCTGGCTGTGTATACCTCATTCATCATGACAGGTACTACATTACATTGTTCGAAATCAATGCTATGATTCTGTTTTTCATTAAGATGTGATGTGTCTAAATATTTTCAAAGCAGTAATGATAGAAAAAGGGGATGACAAAGATAGCGGCTAGAGATTTGATAATTGGTGTAACTGAAGAACATGATTTTTCTCAGTTTTGACACATGTTATTTCTCTATCCTTCATATATCTCATTAGAATTTCTTTGAAATACACAGGAAAGTTGAAAACAAATCAGGAAAGCTGATTTTATTGTCATTAAATTGTCAAACATAGTAAGATTTATGGTGAGGGGGCATCAGTGAACACAAACTCACCATGTAATATGAAAGTTATAATTGCATTACTTTCTTTGAAAGTTTAGTTTTTAATCAATATATGTTTTATATGAGTAATTTAGAAACTTCTGGTTTTAAAATACTCACAAATAGACTAAATATATAAAGCTGGTAAATGCTTAACTTATAAATCTATAAAATTGACCTCTCTTTTGAGAAAAGAAAGTTTTTACTCCCTTTCTTTAGTACTTTCTTGAAACATCTGCCTGTTTTCAGTGTCAGTTCATGGACAGACTGCAAAAAGAAATTCCCATGACTTTTACAAATCAGCGGTGGTTCCACTATCTGCATGCAATTCCAAAAGACAAAACATTTCATTTCTATGATCATCCATTTCGAGTCTTAGAAAAAAAAAACAGTCTGAGCCTGCCCCTAAGGTTGCCTATATTCTTGGAGTACGGTTCCAGGTAATTTCTCTCTCTGGAGCAGCTGCAAGGCAGGAGACCAGGAGCTGGGTGTCGGTCACATGCCAGTGTCGGAGAGAAGAGGCTTAACTCACTTCAAGGGAATAAACCTTTAACCATCAGTGCAGTCCCCTGGCTGTGAGGACAGGAATGTCCTACTAGTGGTTGTTGTGTGTTTCTTTCCCCCTTGAGGACATGGTGTGTGTGTGTTGCCGTTTTCACTGAGGATGCCAAAAGAGGACTCACACTTTTTGACTTAAAAAAGGATAAGGGTAAGGGCAAAAAAAAAAAAAAAAAAAAAAAAAAACTACGTACAGCAGGACTAGCCAAAACACTATGAGTGTAACATTTATATAATTTCTGATTGTTTTATGGTTCTTCTTGCTGTAGTTAGTTTATTGTATATATGTATAATAATATAAATGTATATATAAAAATAAAAAAAGAAAAGAAAAGAAAAAGGATAAGGAGCTCTTGCAGGCCAAACAACTTTCCAGGAGCAGTCTTTGGATTTCTGCTTTTTTATGTATTTTGATGGGGTTTCAGAAGAAAACAAAGATGGCTAACAGCATTGAGAAATATCTAATATTTTTGTTGAGAAGAAAAATAGAGCTAATACTAAAATTATAAGGAGTTTGTGTATAGGGCTGGCATGCATCACCCGATAAACAAACCACAGAGATTTTAGAGAAAAGGACTGGATTTCTTTTCTGAAAGGAAGCAGCAGAGAGAATCTAGAAGAGCCGGTAGAATGGGAGCTAATAGTAGGTATTTTCCTGTTGGGGAGATAAAATTCCTGGTGAAGAGCAGCTAAGGTGGAAGGGTTTATTTAGCTCATAGTTTAAGGATGTGGTCATTTGTGGTGACAAAAGTCATGGCGGCTGGATTTTGAGGTAGCTGGTATCTAGTCAGCCTCCTCCTCCTCCTCTTGCTTCTTGTTCTAGTTGTTGTCGTTGTGTTGTTGTTGTTGTTGTTGTTGTTGTTCTTCTTCTTCTTCTTCCTCACTCTCTTCTCCATTCCTCCTCCTTCTCCTCTTCCTCTTCCTCCCCCTCATCCTCTTCCTCCCCCTCATCCTCTTCCTCCCCCTCATCCTCTTCCTCCTCCTTCTCTTCTTCCTCCTCCTTCTCCTCATCTTCTTCCTCCCCATGCTGCCCCCATTTAGGATGGGTCTTATCCCTTCTATTGCCCTACCCGAAAAATTTCCCTCCCAGACATGCTCCAAAGTGATTCTAGATGCTGACAAGTTGGCAACATTAACTACAAAAGGAAGCCATGTCTGGAAAATACAGCCTAGTATGGAACAGTGCAGTCCTAAGAATAAAGAGAGTATAAACATGACACTGAGGCAGTGAGAGCAGAAGTGGAGACTGATGTGGGTTTACAGTATGGTCTTCCCACGTGACTGACAGATATGGTTCCACCTCCCAAGTTCTGCTCTATTGACAACCTAGAATTCGAGTTCAGGGAAAAGAATATTGCCTCCAAGATCATATCCCATGTTTCATTATTTTCACTACTTTACTTAATTTTTTCATACATTTTTCTTCATTCCAGGTGTCAAACCTTGTACAAACATTTAAAAATAGGAGTCATAGTTATTTTGCCACTCTGCAGTACTAGAGGACTAAAGTATTAAAGCAAAAATATATTCCAATAGGCTCTTCTAAAAGGTGGAATATAATTACAACCTTTCAGAAAGGTAAATAACTCAATCGTAGGGAGAAAGAAAATGTGAGTGTTTGAAGAGAAAACTGACATACTAGGTTGGAAAATACAAACTTTTTGAGTGGAGCATAAAACTATTTGCTTTAAAAATAAATAAGCAAGCGAGCAAGCAAGCAAACAAACAAAGCCAAAAACTAACCATGTTTTTTGCAGTTATATTTTGAGTTCTGGAAAAGGATTTTAGCATCTTCATTCACTTGTTTGAATAAGCATGACATTATTGTTTAGAAAACAGATTAAATATGTTTAAAATTTTTGTTTTGTTTCTATGGATCTCTTTGCAAAAAGTTACATGTAGATATATCCTGAACTCAGGCACAGGAATCCTTAACTTCTTGTGGAAGTCTTGACCACTTTGGTATTTGTCCCTTCTGTGCCTCAGTTTTTAATCATCTGAAATAAAAGAACAAATATGGTAACATGAAATCTCTTAACAGAAGATAAGTGCATCCAATCATGTGGTGCCTTTATCCACTCATTTAAACACTGGTAACTCAAGGCAGCATGGTGATTTGTCCTCAGGATAGGAATTCAGGACCTGAGCAGAGAGCTGACAAATAAGTAAGTGTTACAGGAGGAGCAAGAGCTTCCTCATCCTTGTTTAGAGAGTTCTCAGATCTCCTCATGTCACTAAATATCAAGCGCTGTGCTGTCAGTTCTTACACTCGAGTTGGTCATATGTCTACACAAATATGACTTTTGGCTTTGAAAATGCAACAGAGTAGTAGGTTCTGTTTATCCTTCAGGTATTTCTGAGAAAAGCTATTTTGTTTGCTTAGGTTTGAAAGCTAACATTTCAACTTTTCAAGTTTGGTTTTGCTTTACATTTTTTGTTATTTTCCCCAAAAAGTAACATCTTAATAAAATTATTTTGTGGCTTGAAACATCTCAATGCAAGCTAGCTATTTTAGGCTAAATGCCAATGTTCAGGTGAAAGTTCTCTATGGGAAACTTTTTCTTCTTATTCATCTTGCGACCAAGTGTTTTGAAAGCGACTATTCTCCTTTAAAAGAGAATTTTAAAATGTTGATTTATTAACAGCAGAAGGACCACTTTAAACTAAAAAGCAGGGGTACTAAAAAGAGATTTATTTACTAATTCTGTGCCCCTGTGAAACTTAATTAAGTTTCATCTCTTTGTTAGATCCTAATGCTTTTACATGTGTGTCTCGCTAGTATTAAAGGGTACATTCAACTATTATTTATTGGATATGGCATAATCTAAAGAGATAGGACAGATGGCTAGGACCTCATTCTTGAATTTCAAGGGTACTTTGGTTTGGAAGAAAGTATTTTGTGTTTCCTCTTTCCTCAGCCTTGGTTAAATAATTGATGGTTGTAATGTCAAACTTAGAACCTCTTGTCACTTATTCCACTAATATAACCATAGTAAAGTCTAAAGCACTCCATATCCTCTTATCTTGTTACCAGGGTTTTTCATCATTACCATAAAAAAAATTGAGAACAGCCATTCTTTTTCATTATTGTAGAATTTTAGCCAAAAGATAAGTTATATCTTATTTGAGTTTGTGTGTGTGTGTGTGTGTGTGTGTGTGTGTGTATTTCTGGAGTATTTACTTTGTGTTGGTTTTTATGTTAATATATTAAAACACTACTTAGTTCCGGCCAAGTAAAAAACAACAAACAAACAAAACTTAAAGCAAAAATAACAAAATCAAGGTTACAGCTAACTCTCGCCTTGTTTCTCTTGGAAATCATCATTTCTAGTTCTGAAACTGAAATATGGAACTCAATACTATTTTGCTTATTTGGTTTTTAAGAACCTACTTTGTTGGAGGGTCCCAGTTCTAATAGGAAGGAGAGTTTTAACAGATAGTGAGTTGCAGAGGTAGAAGGCAGAGATCTGTGGCACAAAGGAAAAAGCCTTTTGGATAGTAATGTCAGAAACTGGTGGTGCCTACTAGGGAGCATTGAGTGAGAGAGTGAAGTGTGAGGCTGCCAAGGCTGAAAAATCCCCAGGGCCAATGAGAGGGCTGAAGGTGGAACAACCAGAAAAGATATTTGCAAATAGTTTTTGAGTAATTATGCATTGAAAATAATTCCAAAATAGTTACAAAGAGCTAAGAATTTGTCTAAGAATTTGCTGTTGTTAAGATGAACTCTCACACCGGTGCCATGGTGGTTGTGTCTGATTGGAGACGGAAGCCTGGACCTCGGTTTTGAAGAGAGGTTGAGGCATTCCATCTGTTGAAAGACTTGAGCGGAGGATTTAACCCAGATAAAAGAGTAGACTGTGTTTAGTGGGGGGAATTCTGAAATATTCCCTCTTGGTGATTTTACTCTCTTAGGAAAATAAAATTCAAGGGACTCACAATTTGAATAAGCAGTCTGATTTCTAAAGCAGGATTTTGTCAAAGTCAAGAATAATAAATGTTAGAGAATAATAACTGTCAATTATAGATAAATATTTTTATGATTTAAAATTTTTATTGTTAAAATATCACTGTCATCTTTGTGAGGCTTGATTTCATAGACTGTGACAAGCACTCCTGCTCCTCCACACTGCTGGGCCGTGTTTTTCAGACCCTAACTGCTTTTTGTTTGTGGTGCTAAGTCAGCACTCTCAAACACTCCCCTCTGAACATATTGTACTTATGCTGTGAATAGTCTCCTCAGGTTTTAAGTTCTCATTTGTCTCCCTGAGTAAATGACTTAACAAAACCATCTCATCATTGTTTCCTGGGTTAGAAAAATTTGCTAATAGATCTGATATGGCTTCACAAAACAACCACAGAAATATTTACTGAACATTTTCCACAACCAACTTGGCTTTGTTGCTCTGCTTATTAGTTATGCTTTTTTGTTGTTTCGTACAATACAGATATATGTTGTTTGCACAAAAACACAAAAATATGGAACTGGAGTAAAACCTTTTTCAAGGTATCTACCATCCCTTAAATTCTGTGGTTATCTTGCTTCCTGTAGAGATACTCATTTTAGTACTGGCTTTGGTAGAAAATGTGGAATGAGTTATCTGGTAGGAAATAAAATGCTTTCAGGAGTTATTCTCTTTTTGTGTAGATTGCAACAATAAACAAAATTACATCCATTTCAGCATTCCATGCAAAGTGTAAGCAAAGCTTTCCGTTGCTGCAGACTGCTTCTAATATGTAACTAGTGCAACTGGGTTGTTGGACTACAATCTCTGAGAGCGTGTTGAAAATGGAACAGAGTCTCTTATGTGTTGGGATGCTGCCTTTGACTGTTGAAGAGTGATGAGCCTGGTTAGCTGTCTTTCTGATAATGGCAGGCCTACAATCACCATGTGAGCACTGAACTGAAGGATGTGATTTTTGTATGCTGTAAATATGTCTTTCATCAGAGTCACCATATTGTCATCTGTAGGAAATCTCTGAGCTCTCTGGTAATGACAGCATGTGGAATTCAGCATGAGCCCACACACTTTCAAACACTAAAATAAAACGTTATTTGTACGTTTTATATATCCAAGTGACCAATCAATTGGAACATAGGGGAACCATTTAATTATAGCACAGGATTTTGTGTCGACTGCACAGCCGAACATAATGAAAAGAAAAAATAATTTGTTGAACTTGTCTTTCAAAAGAAATTGAACCTAATATGGATAGGTTCTATAAATCCTTAAATTCTTTGTTTTTCAGAAAAAAAATTTAAGTTGCTGGTTCGTACTAATCATTTGAACAAGAATTTTGTGTTGGACTTTAGTACCTTGATGAAAATGTTAAGGGCTGCTAAGATGTTTTATAATGCCTTATTGTTTTGTTTGGCTTGTAGGGAAATGTATTTTTGATACTTCAATTTTCTCTTGTTTGTATATTCTATGTAAAGTATAGTGTAATTATATGTGATTATTTTTAATCTCTGACAAAACTATGATTGGGCAAATTGACCTTCTGACTTAGTTTTATTTTCCAGTTATGAATGCATACTCAATGAGACTCATTATTTAAAGATGCAAAAGATGGGATTCAACATTTGACAACTAAATGCTATACATAGTGGTCAATGTACATTTAGCTATTTGTCTGTTTATTTACTAATAGAGGCAATAAGTCTTTTTTTTAAATCATTATTGTTGTTGCTGTACTCTCTCTCTCTCTCTCTCTCTCTCTCTCTCTCTCTCTCTCTCTCTCTCTCTCTCTCTCTCTGTGTGTGTGTGTGTGTGTAAGTGTAGGGACTCACACATGCCAGAAGGAATGTGTGATGGTAAGAGGACAACTTTTTGGAAAATGGTTCTCTCTTTCTATGTTGGTTTTCATGGCTTGATTTCATGTCTCCGGGCTTCTGATGAAAGCACCTTTACTCTCTATAGCCCCAATTTTTAACTTTAAGAATATTTTCATATTATAATTATTATTAATTGTATAAATTAACTATAATATGCTCTTGACTGAAAAAGAATGTTACATTTCTTTAATTTTATCAATCATAAATTCTTGCATATTTTTAATTTTTTGTAATTTATTCACATTGCGTCCCAATTGTAACCCCTTCCCTGGCCTCCTCTCACTCTCCTCCTCCCTACCTCTCCCCCCCATCCTCCTCCGCTAGTCATCTGAAAGGGGAATCCCTCTTCTCCTACCATCTGACTCAAGCCTATCAAGTCTCATTAGGACTGCCTGCATCCTCTTCCTCTGTGTCCTGGCAAGGCCTCCCTATCAGGGAGAAGTGAGCAAATAGTGGGGCACAAGAGTGCATGCCAGAAACAGCCCTTGTTCCCTTACTAGGGGACTCTCATAGAGACTGAGGTGCCCATCTGCTACATATGAACAAAGGTCTAGGTTTTCTCTATGCCCTGTCCTTGGTTGGTGCATCAGTCTTTGTAGGCCTCTGTGAGTCCAGATTTCCAGATTTATTGGCTTTGTTGGTCTCCTTGTGGAGCTCCTGTCCCCTCTGGGTCCTTCTATCCCTCCACTCTTTCATAGGACTCCCAGTGCTCTGCCCAAAGTTTGGCTGTGAGTCTTAGCATCTGCTTGGATCCCCTGCTGGGTGGAGTCTTTCAGAAGACGTCTGTGGTAGGTTCCTTTCCATTTCTTTCTCTTCAACTGCTTCCAGTATCTATTCTATTTGCTCTTCTAAATGGGAATCAAGCATCCTCCCTAGGGTCCTACTTGTTATTTAAGTTCTTCGGGTCCCTGGATGTTTGGTTATCATGTATTATATGACTTTTATACATTTGAATGAAAACAAGCACATGTATAAACAACATGCACACATGCAAATATATATTAGCAGTATTATCTCATATGATGTATATTGTTGTACACATTTCATGAGGTGATGGCCTATGTAACTATGTAGTAAACATCTTTGCAGATTTGAGTAACTCCAAAAATTTCATTGGGGGTTTTATTTAATTAGCTAACTTTCAATGAATTAAAGGATTCATTGGTAGGAATAACATATTTGCCACATATATTTCAGCTAAGGTTAAATTTTGTTTCTTTTTATGATTCATTTATTTATTTGGCCTCTGTTAGCTAATACCATCAAGATATATAATAGACAATGCAATAAATATGTGTTTATTTATTTGAAGATATAGATAATATAACATATTTCTTCCCACCGAAAGTAAATAAGAATCATAGTAGCAAAGCTTTTCTACTTTGTTCAGTTCTTCTTATTAATACCCAGAGAAACTCTTAATATATTGACCTGGATCAATCGAGAACAAAGAAATCATGAATGATTTATCACAAACAGACACTATTAGGCCTAAGAAGGAATAAACAAACATAAGACAGCTAAAGAGGACATGAAAAATGATGGGATCAAAATATTGGGTGTTTCTCTTGAAGTTCAAACAGTTTTGGAGATTAATAGGGCAGGAGCTAGAAACACAGGAGGGGGCTGTTCTGAAGTCAGAGCTGTTAATGGTAATGGCAGTAGCTGTGATCAGAGAGGATCTATGTAGCAGAGTGAGGGATGAGGATAACTCAAAGGAAAAAGGTCCACAAACTGCAGTCAGTGCCCTGAGTGGATGCAATATATGCCGTGGGAGATCCTGGCCTCTGTTGTTTCATCATAGCTATTGAAGCTGACTGGGAAAAGCATGTGTCTGATGCTGTTGTGGATGTGATGTTTCGACTTCAGACTATTCCAGATCTCTGCTTCCTCTGCATCTGCAGTTACCTTCCACGTGTTCTGAGGATACATAAAAATAGTTTTATGGAACAGTGACAGAGACTGGTGGTAGCGTGCAGATATAGCTTTTCTAAAAATACCAGATAGCTCAAGTACTTTAACAAGACAGAAGTTTTCTCCCCCCACCCCATGGGATATTTGCTTTCAGGAGGGGTAAAATGTCTACTCTTAGAGATCAGGAAACTATCTCTAGTTATTGTTCTGGCCTTGTCTCATTTGTATGCTTAAGAGGGCATGCCACTGTGCTTGTTAAGTCTAGTGGATATCAAGAACAACAAAAGGGGATAAACAAGTTCATGAAAGCCTTACTTCCAAATAATTCAAATTAAACCATAATATGCTATTTCAGTTTAGGTCTAACAGGCCATCAATATTGTAGCTAATTATGGAGGAAATTAGGTAGGTGACACAGCATAACACCAATTTTTCAGGGTGGACTGTTGGATTCTATTGCCAAATATGGGAAGAAGAAAACTGGATCCCAGGCTTATCAATGGCCCCAAGAATAAGAGTGCCTACTAAAAATAGAACACCAGAAATGATGTCAAAAAAACAACTATGTCACTGATGGTAAGGTTGAGAGGCAATTAAGAGGAGCTGTCTCTAGAGATTGTTAATAAGAGTCTAGCCTTCTTAAATAAAGCTAGGAGCCAAAGAGTGTTATTATCAATAATAATAAAAATTAAAGGCAACAAAGTACTTTATGGCTGAGGGCAGTCATTCCGTCTGTAAAATGTCACAAGATCTTCCTTGGTTTCTGGACCTCAGCCATTTACAGATCTGAATCCAGAGTAGTAAGTGACTCTTCAGGATTATAACCAGAGTACATGCCATGATTACTCCATATCTCCCAAGAGATACTTACTTACTCAGATGGCTGCATACTGGGAATTAAGACTGTGTATATGTACTGAATCGAATAGACACAGAGATGGACTAAACACCCAAGTGTGGATTCTCAAAACCTCTTTAAGAATTTCCTGTTAGAGTAGGAAGTAATTGAAATCAAATAATGAGTGGACCCCAACTCACATCCACCGTGGTGTGTAGGTCTCCAAACCTATTTGTTTGGTTTTTCTCTAGTCCCCAATATAATTTGAAGAGACCCCATTGAAAGTTGGAATAATTTACATTGTGTAAGGTTTGTAGGATAAGAAATTAGGGTAGGCAAAATAGAAGTATCTGTTAATACTGAATAACCTCAACCAAGAGAATACAAAATCAAAATCAAATAAACTCAATAAAAATAAGACACACACATCAAAATTGAAAGCAAAATCATATAAACAACAACAACAACAACAACCTAACAATGAATTCTAAGGTCAACGGTAGATGTCAACACTACCATATCCTGAAGGATATTTGCATTTAATTCAACATTCTGGCTCTTACCAAAGCACACAGATCACAAATGATGACTACAGTCTACCACAGGCTTATGCAAGCCAAGGGTCTAAGTACAGTAGTCTTTTAGGATATGGTATTGCTTTTAAAGGTGATTGTTCAGGCTTTGAGTGCTCATACACAGCCATTTGCTTGGAGAACGAATTCTTTTGCATTTTAATCAAAGAGATGTCAGAAACATGACATTCAGTTTATGAAGAACACCATACTTAATCTGTGCATTTCCCAGTTATTGTATTAACTCACTTATAGCTACAGTATGTGAAGTCTGGTTTTCTGATAGTGTTCACAGTTTACGGAAAAAGAAGATAAACCAAAAGTGCACAGTAACTGCAGAATCCAAACAGAAGACAAGGGAGAAGAAATATTCTGGAAGAACCAGAATTGGGGACATGGTGTAAGAGTCCCTCAGAAGTAAAGGAATAACAGGTATTTTTGAATCCCTCACCAAGTTAAAGGCAGTATAGCAGCTGCTAATCTCTTTAGATTCTAGTGGCGACTCATTCCATATCTAGGAATTCCTCTCGCTGAGTTTTGAGGAACATAGATGACTGCCCAATTATAGTTCAGCTCGAAGCAGAAAAAAACTCTAGCAGATCAAAGCTGTGATTGATATTCCTTTCCTTTTTCAGGCAATATGACTCAGTAGATTCCAAAGTGTTGCAGCTTTAAGTGACACAGAATGCATAATGAGTCTAAGAGGAATTCTAAGGAAAGACTAAGCCACTTGCAGCACAGAGTTCACAAAAACGTGCTTGATAGGTTGGTTATTGGCCATGGAGCACTGATTGAAGAAGGGTCTCAGATATATGAGCTGGCTGCAGTAGACCTGACAATCAGAACACTTTACATGTCCAGCAGCAGTTCATTGTAGTCAACAAACTGTGTGTTTGGAACTGATCCTAATGCAGGACACAAAGACAGGAGTAAACACTACAGCTGGCAGCCCTAGTTTTCTCATGTTACTTGCCATAGTTAGCAGTTTTCTTCTGGAAGTACACACCTATGGCAATATGGAAATTCCTTATAGGTCCCAAAAGACAGTGTAGAGGGAAAATCTTCTCAAAGAGTCAAACTAAAAATAGTTATCTATTTTAAAGGAGGAAGTGATCCAAGGCAGGGATGTGTGCATATTTTCTGGAAAGTGGTTTAGTTTAGTTTAGTTTAGTTTAGTTTTATTTAGTCATTTGGAGAGAAAAGGACTAGAAAAAAAATCAATGAAGAGGGAGTCCTGAGTGGAGTAATGTAAGTGAACATATGATGCCACACACCAAGAATGATGATCTTTGTAACATATCTATATAATATATAAATGCCTTCTAAAAACCATCTGTCACAGAAGGGATATTTTGTTGACCTTGAATCAACATATGCCAGCACTAGAGTAATAGTTTAGAATATAGGAGCCTGTTATGAAAATGGTGGTATGATTTCTTACTTATTATGATTAATCTAGAGAATGTCATCTTTGAATGCCTACCGTAAAGTCACAAAGATACAGTCCAATCCTTAAGGAGACATCTCTTTTGATGTTCAGTAGGCTATAGATAGATCCCTTCTATACAAGAAGGTTTAGGGATTTTCCTTAAGGATAAATGTCCTTTTTCTGTATGGCTTCCCCTTTCTTACTGAGTCCCATTCAATGTCACTTTTCAGAGGTTCATAGAGTCTTAAGACAATGAACTCATTGATATGTATTGCCACATGGGATTGTACCTGATCAGTGAGCAGATTTCACAGACAAGCAGGTGGAAAGGAATATGTCTATGACTTTGAGATCTATTCATTGGTTCATATATCAAGCCATCTAGAAGCTGCTAAATTTAGGAACATTTGACTCATATGCCAGAGGCACACCTGAACCATAGGCTCAGAGGAAGTCACTCTTCAAGAATGAGAACACAATGCATATGACAAATTAGTTTCCAAATGAGAGACAGAAATGAAGAATTAAAAGCAGGTGTGACTCTTGCCTCTGCTTACCATTCTTCCTAAGGAAAATAGCTTTCCAAAGCAATTTTACAAACTGATATCCTTCCAGCAATAAGTCATAGTTCCACTTGCTTCTTTACCAGTGCGAATTTCAATACCAAAGTAAAAAAAAAAGTAAATGGGCTTCTGTCACATGTGAAGAACTTGGGCATGCCACTCAAAACCAGCATCATATAGAGATAAAAAATTAACTCCTGGCAGGTAAAATGTCTAATCCCCTCAAAAATAAAATGAGACAGATAGAAATAAATAATCACAATTTGAGGAACTAGGACTGAAATAGGAACCGGTACTAAGAATAGAAACCTGAACTATAATTTGTGTGTGTATATAGGCATAAGGTATTGTGTAATTCAAACCCTGATTTCTGTACCCCCATATCTTGTTGCAATCTTTGTTCTGATAATCTCCTGTCTCAATGCTGTATGAACACTGCTCCCCATTTGTCCCCTAATATGCCAATAATGCAGCTTACAGCCAATCATGGCAAGGGGAGAAAATAGGTCTGGACTTTCTGGCACCAGGAGAGGGGAAGGCAGAGGAGGAAGTATAGACACTCACATACACACAGTAAATAAATAAATAGATGTAAACATATTTTAAAGGAGTTTATTATCCATTATATTCAAATATGTAAAACTCTGGAACAGGCAAATAGAAAGGAATGATGAGAGGATCAAGAGTTACCGGAGATTACGTGGAGAGAGGAACAAATAAATAAAGCACAGTTGTTTTATATAACAATAAAAATATACCCTGATAGTAAATTTGTGAGTACTTCTATATTATGGAAGCCTAGGGAAACTGCAATGTATATCAAACTGTGGTTAATCTGTGGTCTCTGGCTGATAATGATGTATTAAGAGGTACACTAGTTTTGATAAATGTAAGTGCCCTGCTGTATTGTGAGATATCGACAGCAAGAGAGGCTGTGCACGTGTGTGTGGCAGAGGCTTCATGAGAGCAATACACGTTTTCCAGGATTTTGCTGTGAAACTGAGTGCTTTAAAAAGAATACACACATGCACACATTACTTATGATTCCCTATTCTATGGTTTCTATCTGATTCGATTGTTATTTGGGGTAAAGACTATACATGGCAATTTTAACAAGGTTTCCAATAAGTCAGAACTGCACTTGGAGAATTGGTCTATGGGGTGATAAAGATACATTTCTCCAGGCCACTTCCTTAGCACTATGGAAAATTCCTGGGCCTAGATGATGCCTATGAGTGACTGCCCTGCGCTCTCAGCACCACTCTGTTTCCATGGCCTCTGCTTTCCAGGGGCTTGCACTGACAGTGTGTAGAACTGTGTGAGTGAAGTGCATTTATATAACATATTTCTCCTTACTAGCTAAACGTTTTTTAAAATGTTATTGTTGTATTGTGTTTAAAAATGTTAAGAGTACAATTATCAACAACCCAATTATATAAGCACAATTTCAGAAATAAGTTGAATAGACAAAATTCATGCATGATCTTGTCTAGGGATTTATACTGGCTTTGTCAAACTATCCCTACTTTTGACATAACCAGTGACGTTTTTAGATGAAGGATTTTTTTTTTTTTAGATGAAGGATGTTTTAAGTAAATCATTGTCTATCTATCACAAAGGAAGAGAAACTTTGAACAACCTCTTTGAAGTCAAGTTATAGAACTCATATACATGAAAAAGTGTCTTCCAAAAACAGAATCATTTTGCAGCACAACGAATTTTCATAAATGTATTAGGCAACTTGACAACTGAACTTAAATCTTGAACATGTCCTCTACTGAAAATTTCTGAAGTTAGTTATTCTTCATTTTGTAAGCTGAGAACAGGTTTTTATTTTTAAAGCTATGCTTTCAGTGTGGTAAAGAAATGGTACCAAGGTAATTGTAGAGTGTAGTGGAATAATAAAAAAAGAAATTCAAAGTTATGCTAGAGGTTAAACTATAGTTGTTATTTAGAGATGACATACTTTTATATAAAAATCTTAGGAAGAGATCCTTTATGTTAAAGAGACATTATTTTATGGTTGATATAAAAAGATTAGCACTTACTATTGCCTGGTTTGGTGATATTCTGCAGAGAAAATACAGAGTGGGTTGCTGAAGTAACATAACCGAAGAACACCTGAGATGGGCATTGTTTCAAGAAATCTGTAAGAGTTCCTGTTCAGATATGGCCATGCTATAGGAAGAGGTTTCCAGATGATACAACTAGAAAAAAGCAATTAAAACCAAGTAGGCTCTCTTTAAAGTCTTTAAAACTTTTGTTAAGTACAATGTTGTATTGTGGAATAAGAATCCAAGTAGCTCTGTGAGTCAGGCCTTCTGTAGAAATCAATATATTTGGTATAGTTGTCTTTTATGTGCAAAACTTATTGCATGGAAGTTGTGTTAGCACAAAGGGTGTGAAAATGAGGTATTTACTGGGGGAACACAGAAGTGACACTTTTATAGAAAATTAAATTGCACTTTACATGCACCAACCATAAGCTGGACAGAGGTCCAATATTGACTTGCAGAAATAATTGACAATGGTAAATATTGGAAATCTTTTATTTGTTTATATTATATGTGAGGTGCAGGATTGGTTGCATAAAAGTCAGGGGACAACTTTCAAGAGTTGGTTCTCTCCCATGTGGGTCTTCATGATTGAATACAGGTTGTCAGCCTTTGTGGGAGGCAGCTTTACCCACTGAACCATTTTGACAGCACAAATCTCAAAGTTCAGGTAAAAAGCAAAAGTTTGAGTTGAAGAATTATGAATAGAAATGCTTGCAAGATATTGATATGATCTATAGTATATAGTACTCTGTATTCATATTACTGATTAATGGAATAGAAGTCTGAAGCTTTATAGAAAAATGTTAAGACCAACTATGAACATATTTTGTATGTGAAACAATTGTTATAATGGGCTTACAAATTACATACACTGGCATAATTTATACATTTAAGTACAAGTGGGAATTATCTGCATTTAATCTCTGCTGATTTGCTCTGAATTGCATTGTGAACATTGTGATTTTAGACTCTCCCTCATTCCACCATGATAGTAGACTAGCAATTTATTCTTTTCTATGACAGTCAAAGATTTTATGGGAGTTTTGGAAGAAATTGGCAAAGTTAAAGTGAAGAAGAAAATAGCTTCTAGACTACTCGGATCAGGCAGATGTCACTATAATTGAAGTCAGAGATAAAATATATAGTGTACTTGATTAAATTTAGCCTGAACCTAATGGCCATAAAGACAGAAAAGGAAATGATCTTACATAATTTCTGCCAATTATTAGTTGAAATGTGTAAGGACTTTATGGATTTTTCTTCCTCACATTTTTTTCTTTGAGTTACTATGTGAACTGTAAAGTACTAATTCATTTTACTTTTTACATTTTTGGTTACTCTTTAAAAAATGTATCTATCAAATTTTTTTTTCTGACTGTTCCATATATTAGTGTGAAGTATCATCAACACAGCCTCAGTTTATGTGGACAGAAAGCAGAGTCTTCACATATAAAGCACTATCTTCCAATGCTTTGTTCTGTCATTTAAATCCATAAGCATAAAAGATATCTTATGTTTATGATATTAAACAGTAGAATCACTTCCCCATGGTTGAATACCGGAGCTCACGGATTCCTACTTTTTCATTTTTTTAGATGACTCAACATCATTGAACTTCAAGTTCATCTTTGAAAAAATGATGCTAGTAATAGGTATCTTGAAGGTTTGTAAAAATCATCACATGATCTTTAGGCAGTACGTCATCAGCTCCTGGGGATGCTGCAGGTGCCAGCTTCTTCTCTTCTCACCAGTGGGTCAATTCTTGCATTAGTGTTACCTAGAGACACAGTTTGCTTTCTCTCTAGCTCTTGAATTAACCATGAACCTCTTAGATACTAAAGATTTTATGGCACTGATAACATATTATTTACTCAAAGAAAATATCAGAGTATCTGTAACACATTAGCATGAGAAAGAGTGCCTATGGGGTGTCATTCATTTATGCAAACAGGCTGAAGAAGATTTGACCTAGTCTTGTGAAGATAATATCTTGTCAGACACACATCTGGATTGAATGGCCCAGCAGTCAGCTTCTTTGCAGGGCTTATGTTAGGGTAGTGTCTATAGTTGGGTGTATGAAAATGGAATTCATTGCAGATGTACTTCTAGCCTTTGGGGAGTGGAGAGAAACTGAGGGTAATGAAAACCTATTTCTAGAGAGTAAAGAGAAGCAGTCACTATAACCAGGGCTTTATGCAGAATGAGATATTCTTGAGCAGGGTCACTGGACACAGAGTGGAGAATGAGTTTATAAGACTGATAGATGCACTGAGCACTCCATTAGAAACATCTGGTTTCTGACGCATGTTTCTAGAAAGCTCAGTGCTGCTGAAGAGGTCAGCTTTCCTGGAGTTGTGATGCTGAGACATAACAATAGAAGATTCACAAAGAAAAAGTGATTATAACCTTATCACATCTCCCAGTAAACTAGGCCTGCCTTCCTTAGTACAGAGGAGGACTTCTTTTTGGTATTCACATTTTTTTTTTTTTTTTTTTTTTTTGGAGTGCAGCTTCATGGCAAAAATAACTTACGTGTGTGTGTGTGTGTGTGTGTGTGTGTGTGTGCATGTGAGCGTGCTCAAATTAATTTTCACAGATACATCATGTGAAATGTGTTCAACTTATTAAAAGGCAAACGTATTTAAAGGTGCTTTATGTGTACAAATTGCCTGGGATTATAACATTAAGTTTTACTGAGGGTGAAGTGTAGGTGTACTTTTAAAATCCATTTTTTATTTTGGTTTTATATACCTCTTTCTCCTTTGTCCCAATCCCTTCCAACAGCCCAACACCCGGTAGGACAGAAGGAAGCAGCATAGTACTCTTTGGGTACTTCTTGTTGTTTAGGGTCATGGGGTTCTTTGGGGGCAACACCAATCTTGGTTGTCAGGATATTCAAGCAGCAACGGCAACCACAGCAGCAGCCTTCTCCTCCTCATCCAACCATTTCCTCCAAGCATTCTTCTCACAACACCTCTTCCTTTCTCTCTCTCTCTGGGCTCTCATATTTTTTCCAACTGGCTTCAGCATGAGGCAGTTTCCTGCTGCCAAAGATCATGTGCCCTCTTAGGAGGCTGCTACCAGCTGTAGAAAAACTGGTGCATTCCCCATATCTCACACTTGGGATTAAAACAAAAACATGTTTACATAACATAATTGAGTTTTTAAAGAACCCAAAACTTCTACAACAGTAAAAATACACTTGATAGAAGAAATTGAGCCCACACAGATTATGTGCTGTATTTACGAAGTCATTTACTAAAATAGGAAGTCAATTTGAGAAATTATGTAAATGCTTTACTTTGTTAAAATATGGAAACTCTTCCATATATGTTTCAAATAATAACTCACTGTTTGTCCTGTGCTGTGAGATAGAGGACTACAGTCATAGCAGTTCATGTCTACCTCCCTGTGTACCAAGACCAGGATGCTATTTTTGCCTCAGAAGACCAAAATTGTGACAATTTTACTTGAGTCTTCATCAGTTAAGCAACCTGTTACTTGAAAAGAAATTTGACTTTGTGTATGGCTCTACGGTACACTGCTTGTCTAGTTTGATAAGGCCCTGGTACCCCATGTATGTCCACCACAGGTAATTGCCAATCAGTTAAAAAGAAACACTCCCTCCTAACTGTGGGAGGAGCAAGGCCTGCCATTCAGCAGGAACAAGGCCTGTTGCTAAATAACAAACATGCATGGCTGGGCTTCTGCAAAGGGCCAGCCTGGGATCTGCCAGGATACTTGGAGACTGATGGTACCACATTGAGTGATGAGACATGAGCCAATGAAGAAAAGCCACAGCAACAGCTGGGAACCAATGGGATGCTGGGCAAGGCTTATAAAGGAGCAACCTCTTCCTGGAATAAAGGAGTCTGGTTTTGTCTCTTGCCTGACTCCCTGGGTCTGTGTTGTTGATTTTGTGCCATTTCACCTCCACCCTGAAGAGTCCCAAGTTGGGGTCGGCAACATGTAACAGTTAAAATAACAGTGTAGTTTAAAAAAAAAAAACCAATTTACTTAGTTAATAAGGTTTATATGTTTGTATACATGTGTGTATGTGTATACATATGTATGAATGCATATACCATGACATACATGTGGGTGTGAGAGGAGAGCTTTTGGGAGTCAGTTTCTTTCCCATATGGGTTATGGAATTTAACTGTTGCCAGGCTTCTTAATGTTTGAAAATTAATAATTTTAGTTCTGCTTGTTAGAAACATGGATTTTATTATTGCATTTCCAACTACATCTTAGAATAGCTGACGAATATTTGTCAAATGCTTCTTATTACTTTTTGTTTTTTGTGGGTTTTGCTTTGTTTGTTGTTGTTGTCAAGACACGGTTTCTCTGTGTAGCCCTAGCTGTCCTAGAAGTCTCTCTGTTGACCAGGCTTGCCTCAAACTCAGAGATATGCTTGCCTTTGCTTCCCTAATGTTGGGATTAAAGGTGTGTGCCACCTCCACCCAGCTCTTACTACATTTTTTAGAACACTTTTTTATAACTGCAATTAGTCAATAATGCCAAACCCAAATATGTAATACTTCTTCATGAGATTTGAGAAATGTAAATTTCATATTAATATCCTTTAATTTTTACATTTGTTTCCTGATAATATAATAAGCTGTTGTTTTGTTTGGAGTAAGTCCTCTCCAAAAAATATAATCACCAAAGTGATGGTATTAAGAGGTAGAGACTGTGAGATGGTTAGACCATAAAGGTGGGGCTACCGGTGGTGAAGTTAGTGACCTTATCCGGAGGTCTCAGTGGGCTACTTTTACACTTCTACTATGTGCAGATACCAAGAAGGCATCGTCTATGTGGCAGAAATATCAAGTCAGCTAGTTTCATGATCTTGGTATTCTCAGTGTCTGGAAACTTGAGAAAAAAATATTTCTATCGCTTATAAACTATCAACCTAAAGCATTCTTAATAGCAACCTGAATAGATCTCCATTAAAAGCATCCTCAGTGAATCAACACGTCCTGCAGACATATGTGATGTCTTTGCTGTTAAGTATTCTCTAAAAATGAACTATTTTATGACAGTTTCATTAAGGTTTCTGCACTTAAGGATACTTTGCAAGTGGAATATAAAACTCACAACCAGGTGAGCCTCTAATGCTGAATCAAACTAAGGTGGTTCCCGGGAACCAAGCAGCTTCCACAGTTTGTTCCATCATTTTCTCTGATCACTTAAGTACCATCAGAAGGCTTCCTTCTTCCCATTGTCTATAGAGGAGCTTGGGATGTCTGATAGAGTCTGCTGCAGAGCTTGCCTTAGCCTTCTACAGGTGCTGTCCTTCCATGAGGCCAGGAAGAAGCTGTTTCCTAGACTCTTTGTACACTGCAAATTTTGCAGTTCGTTCTGTGACTCTGTTGTCTTAGAGGCTAAGTAATCTGACGTTCATCCCCTCTGTGGATAATACAATTCTCACAATAGCAGTTTGTTCTACACTTTTCTTATGTTTGCCAAGTAGCTCTGTGTCCCTGGCTCCAGTCAGGTCATTCAACACAAAGACTCCTCCAGGAATCAAACATTTCGTGGCAATTTCTACCAAAGCTACTGCTTAAATCAAACATCAAAATATAAGTATCAGCTTTGTTCAGGGATTCCTTTGTTCCTAGAGCCTTTAAATTGGCCACAATCAAGGTCCTTAAAGTAGGACAAATCTTACTTTGTTACATTTTAGACACCCATATTACACCGTATCCTTGAGCTACCATTAAGGAAAACCCAAAGATCTTTAAATCAAGCATGTGAACAAATTTAGTGCTAAATATGTAAATCCAATTACTTTATTTTATTTAAATATAAAAGATGTTGGGAAAAATACAAAGCTTCATGCATTATTATAGTAAGTCTTACATTTCTAACATTGATTCCTAAGTCTTTTCAGTAATTGCTTTAAAAGTCAAGGTCAGAGCAGGAAAATTGGTTGCACTTTGTAACCCTAGTTTTGCTTGTGCCCTTCTATACGTTAACTTAGGACCTTCATTATTTACAGATCAGTATCTTATACAAAGAACATTGCATCTGGGCGCGGTGGCACACGCCTGTAATCCTAGCACTCTGGGAGGCAGAGGCGGGCAGATCTCTGTGAGTTCAAGGCCAGCATGGTCTACAAAGCAAGCCCAGGACAACCAAGGCTACACAGAGAAACCCTGTCTTGAAAACAACAACAATTTCTATGTACAACATCGTATCCCTAAGTGAAGAGATGTCTGACTTTAAGTCAAAAGCAAACCATATTATTGGACAGAGACCAGCAGGTTCAGCTGCACCTGAATCTATTGCGTGGCAGAGGAGAACAGATCAGCCAGGCAGTATCCTACTAGTTTTAGAAAATCATTGATAATTGGACTCGATTTTGTAGATTGTCAGCTTGTTGTACCTTCCATTGGTTTTTGTGTCAGTTTACTTTTTAATAATATGACTTGTAAAGAGTGGTTTTCCTTGTCTCATGATTAAAACAGCCACCTCTTGCCTCTTCTAAAAGCTAAAATCAGAATTGGCTTTGCCCTTCTGTGATGTATTTCTTGAGCAAAGTAGATTTTTGTTTTTCTAGTTCTCTAGAGGTTAGTGTCAGTGTCTGAGTCTTTGTTAGAGTTTCTCCACCCATAGGAAAAACAGAACCATATCAAAAATCATCCTTCAGAATGTAGCATGCTCACTGATTGACAAGGATCTGGAGTGAAGGAATGCTCATCCAATCTTCAGAGTACCTGCAAACACTATTCCTGGGAAAAAGAGCAGGTGGATTAAAACATAATGGGATTAATGGATACAAATGAGTGATAATATACAAATATGTCCAGGATAGAGTAACTTCTGCAAAGTAGAAAGCATGTAGTTAATGCCTTGTGTCGCACACCCTGAACGTACTTTAGAGTATTAAAATTTACATGAATGTCTCCAGAGTTAAAGCAGGAAGACACTGCTGCCAGTTCTTTCTGTGAAGCAATTTATAATTATTTGCTAAATGGCTTAATTACATAATTAAATGTAATTAGCGTTGGTTACTTTTTCACTTAATGTGGATGGTATTTCTAAGCACTATTGGGAAGAGCTTTCAGAGTAGAGTCAGACATGGGTTTAAACCAGCATCAGTACTCACCAGCTGACTAAGTGGGCTCCCGTGGGGCAACTTTCTGTGTTACTGAGAGGATGTGCAACAGACATATCTGTCTTGGGAACCTGGTGCCAAGGAAGAGGTCAATGGGTAATAATTGTCTCTTTTATTTTTCCTGTTTTTTATCAGAGGAAAAAATGTATTCAGGTCACTCCTGCAGGGTGGAGTCTACTGAAGAGCAGGTGAGGTCTCACTGGACCCAAGTAGAGTGGACACATCTCATTGCTCCCTGTGGAAAAACTGCTCCCCTGGAAAGGACTTAAACTGAGTCTAAATCCTCTGGTCTGGACCAACAAAATCATGGTTAATCAGGAAATACCAATTTCAAGAAACAATGAATTTCAAAAATAACATCAACTTGTGACTTAATTGCAGGAACACTTAACTGAAAACACGAAACAGCTGAGGTAGAGGGACTCAAATAAGTGTTAACACAGGCAAAGTTTAGTCTGTCCCTTGTTGATTTTTTTAAATGTATAAAGTATTTTTACTTTACTTGCAGAATAGCAAGTAATGTTTTATATTATTAAAAAAAGAAAGCATTTTAATGATCATCAGTCTGATATTTGCCTATTTATTTTAAATTAACTTACACATGATGCTTGCCATGGGTATCTTGAATTTCTGGGCTCTTCAGGTAAGAAATATAAAGTTAAGATAAAATTCTTATATAAAGCACAAATTATTAAATATGTGATTATAAAATAAAAATTCTTTCTCTTAAAAATTATGGCTATAGGGGCTGGGGAGATGGCTCAGAGTTTAAGAGCACTGGCTGCTCTTCCAAAGATCCTGAGTTCAATTCCCAGCAACCACATGGTGGCTCATAACCATCTATAATGAGATCTGGTACCCTCTTCTGGTGTACATGTAGGCAAAACACTGTGTGTGTATGTATATATGTATATATATATATATATATATATATATAATAACTAAATCTTAAAAAAATATGAACTGTAGACCACATTGGAAACAGAGTTGACTTTTGACAAAGGTGGTAAATTCAGACAACATTATAATCTAATAAACTTTATTTCTTAAAAATGAAAACAAATTATGGTGAAAACTACATACTTCTCATTATGAGCCATTCTGTAGACTATTGTGACCACTACACTTTGCTAGAGAAACTGAATCCTTTAGTAAGCAGTGCATATACATGCATGGGAGTTTAGATCATGGGGCCTCAGGCACTGACTGAGAACTTCAATAACCTCATGGCCTGCAATGGGGTAACACTTAGAATTAGAGACCAAATAGTGCTGCAGGCTACAATACTGAGGCCGATGAGGAAGAAAAGAAGCCACCCTGAAAAGGACACATTGCCTCCACCTGTATGACAGCCTAACAGAATGTACTCTTGGGATGGGCATCAGGTGCATGATTGACATGGTTTGGGAATGAGAGAGTGTGAATATGAAGGAAAAATAAAAGGAAGTTTGAAGCAGTGAAATCTGTGCTGAGTTTGTAATGGTGAATAAATGGATCATTGTATGTGCTGCAGTTTACAGGAGTTTATATCAAAAGTCAATTAACTATTTGATAATGAATTAGGTGTAGTACACCCATGTATGCGTAGATAGAGGCGTGTGAGAGAAGAAATGTATACGACGAGGAAGCAGATGGGGAGCCTCAGTTTGGCAATGAGAACTCAACTAAATGTAGGTTTCTAGTGTAATATTGTATCTTTTCCTGTGTGTCTGCCACTAGGTTCAGGAGCAAGATTAATACTACAAATGAAATATTGGCTTTCTTCAATATTAGTAGAAACAAGAACAAGTAGGAAACTTATATTGCTAATCCCACTATATGGGACTAGCTCTGAGACTGGCTGAGACATGAATGTCAAGGCATAGACAATGCTTCCTGTTGGCTACAGAACCCCTATGAATTACTATTAGATACCATTCTTCATATGGAATAAATGAAGATTTACAGATGTCTTTTTTTTTTTTCTGTTCATACTAAAAGCAGAAAACCAGCCTTAATTGTTCTGTGCATCATGCACACTTTATACAATTATAGTTTTCGGACTGTATAATGCTTATAAGAAATTTTATGCTTTCAGAACAAACAAACAAACAACAACAACAAAAAAAACAAACAAACAGACACTGACATTGGATCAGACCTGAAAGCATGCATTCCTCTCAGCATGATGGACATTGACATCCTGTATCCTTCATGTTCCAACACCAAGTGCTTCAATTGCTGTTCCTCATAAGAACAAGACAGCTCCCAGGACACTTTCTTTTTTTTTTTTTCTTTTTTTTTAATTAATTTATTCTTGTTACATCTCAATGTTTATCCCATCCCTTGTATCCTCCCATTCCTCCCCCCGCCCCCATTTTCCCATTATTCCCCTGGGACACTTTCAAAGAAAGCTTCCAATCCCAATTAGTCAAGCATTTCAGACTGTCCCACACAGGACTCTAATTAAGCCTGGAATTTCTCAACATTTAGAAAATGGACCACAAATGCTATGCCTAGCTTGTTTAACCATTTCCCAAATTTTATTTGAGCCCCTACCAAGGTATTATTTGTCCCAAATCAGCCTGAAGAAACCTTACGAGAATGATGCCCCATTTCCTTTAAGGGAGATCAGGTAAGTTTTTGGGGGGCTTTCTTGGACTATAGAGTGTTATTATCAATAGGAGATGGTTACAAGTTATTATTGGTCTTATCTAGAGAGAAAACAAGGTTAGAGTCAGTGATGTCTCTCTTTTCCTTTACCTTACATTCTTAGGTTTGGAGATAGGGATTGAAAAGAAAGAAGGGGGAATATAGAAATATATAGGGAAGACAGAACAAAAAGCAGATTAGTGAATCTACTCCTCAACTTAATGCCTCAATTGTCACTCACAAGGTTATTTTTAATTCACTGGTAGAGAATTTTGTATATAAATGCAAAACAAATCTAATTCTAGATACCATCATATAGAATTCAAATGTAAGATTATTTTTAACACACATAAACCCCATATATATATATATATATTATAGAGTATATATATATATATATATGTACTCTAATATGAGGCATTGTACCCCTATAACTCAATTATAATACAAGGTTTACTTCCAATACTTTGAAAGTGCTATTGCAGGCTGTTTAGGATAAATAAATTATACAAGTTAATTGTTAGCTGATCAAACCATGGTCATGTCAATTACTAGTCTACTTTTATCACAAAAATATACATTTAGGTGCAGCAGATAGACATGATTCTACAGAAAGATAAAGGTAGGATAGTTAGATAAAGTCCTCAAAAACCTCAGAGACATGCAGAATATGGCATTTAAAAATGTTTTTTTATTATTTTAAAGATTCACTGGCAATGAGACAGGTTAACTCCTGTCATCACCCAGCCTACCTCAAAGAGGGTGATTAGCATCAGAAGAACCTTCTTATGGAGATGGCTTCAAATGTAGCAAACAAGCTACTAGGCAAAAGGTCCTCATTTCTACCATAGATAGAATTCTGTCTAAAAATGGGCAAGCTTGGATGCAGGTAGAGTCAAAGGCCAAACTCTGCCAAGACAGGGTAAGCAAGTCCTCAGTAGTTCTTCTCTTGCGAATATGTCTGTCAGATATATTGGGCCATAAAGCTGAAGAAGATGCTTCAACATTATAGAGAGTTTTGGGCGACTATTCAGGTAGCAAACTGTCTCTGTCATCTTCTCATTTGGAAAGCTACTAACCTGCACTCCAAGCATACTCAGGTAATCAATTTTATTCCTTCTCAAGTCTCTGATGGGGTTGAAGATCAGGTAGCTCAGTTATACAATCAAGCTTAGTTCTTTTGGGGTTAAGATGTCTTTAGGTCTAGATAATCTTTTAAGTTGATAATAAAAAGATGTGATGGAAATTGATTTACATTCAGAATTTTAGACCCACTAAGACAGGAAAGATGTTTTCTTCAAGGCTGTCAAATACAAATAGCCAAAACACTAAGAATGTAAAATTTATATAATTCCTGATTGTGTCATGGTTCTTCTTGCTATAGGTAGTTTAATGTATATATGTGTAATAATATCAATGAATATGTAAAAATATAAATATAAAAAATATGAAAAAGGAAAGGAAACAGAAGAAATAAAAGACAAGCACTGTAAAGAAATATTACATGCTCTAACTTAAATATATTTCAGTCTCTAGAAAAGACTGAAAGATCACAAAAGAAAGCAGCGAAAAATTTGTTTGTTGAAAACTATGAATTGGTTGAAAAACCTAAAACCAATGCTATTAGGGAGAGTATTAAAGGTTTAATAAATAAACACAAATAAAATCAACTAATGCTAGAATCACTGAAAATGGTGAAAAAGAAGAGATCTTGAACTCAAGTCCAAAAGAAATGTAAGAAATTACCAATTTATCATAAGCAGCAGAGTTCAAATATCATAGAATGGCATATTGTAGTGCTAGAAGAAACAGTAAATATTTCAAACTGAAACAAATAAGTATATTTTCAAATGCATAAAAGCTGTATTTTTTGCCATTTAAATGGAATTATAAAAGCTGAAGATACACAGGTTTTTGCTAAAAACAAAAAACAAAACACAGCACCCTATGCAAACACGGTTAAACGAGAAGAAACAAAGATGCTAGAAACATTTTAGGCCAACATAGATTTCTTCTGATAGACTCTACCTAGCAGGGATCAAAACATATGATAAGACTCACAGGCAAACTCTGGGCAGAGCACTGAGAGTCATATGGAAGAGTGTGGGGATAGAAGGGCACAGAGAGGACAGGAGCTCCACAAGGAGACAATCAATGCCAACAAGTCTGGACCCAGAGGGGCCTGAACAAACTGATGCACCAACCAAGGACAATTCATACAGAGAACCCATACCGCCTGTTCAGATATAGCCAATGGACGGCTCATTCTACACATGGATGCCCTAGTAAGGGGAGGAGGGGCTATCTTTGACATGGACTCTGGTGCCCTCGATTTAATCATTTCCCCCTTGGCAGGGCAGCCTTTCAGGGCCACAGAGGAAGAGGATGCAGGGTATCCTAATGAGACCTGATAGGCTGGGGTAGGAGAGGAGGGCTCTCCCTGTTATGGGACTAGGGGAGGGGGCTGGGGGAGGGGAGAAGGAGGGAGGGTGGGAACCAGACAATACGAGCAGAGAGTGGGTAACAATGGGGATGTAGTGTGAATAAATTATAAAGTATTAAAAAAGAATCAGTTAATATGCGTAGATAAAAAGATGTGTTAGATCAGTCATCATAAGTGATGATGACAGTTCAATAGCATGAGCAGAAATAAAACACAAAGAACAGAAAAAAAATGAGGCAGAAGTTAACAATATAAGTTATTGTTCTTTTTGTACGTGTTCCATGCGATAATGTGTTATTCTAAATAGACTGCTATAGATCAGAACAAGTATTGTAATGCTAAAAGGCAATAGATCAAATTAGATTGTTTCGTAGTGAAACGACATTAAATAAAGGTTATTAAAATGCATTTAGGAAAGGAAAAACAGAAAGACAGAAACTAATGAAATAAATATGGAGATACTAGCGAGGTGACGTATTTAAATCCAGTTACACCCGTGGCTACAGGAAATGCGGACACAGCTGTGAGTTAAAGGGCAGAGGCTCCGCAGCTCTTCACAAAGGCGCCACTCATCTGGGCAGGAGCTGGTGGCACGAAAACATCGTGGAAACGAGGATGCAGCCTCCAAACAGTAACCTAAAAAAGTAAACGCTAGAGGGAATATTACCTGAAGATGAAAATATGCTACGGTGACTCCAAGGACAGACTTACAGTGTTACATGACGACTGGACTCGGCAGAAGGGCTTTAGAAAGCGCGTAGGAAGTATGAGACTCTCTAGCCAGGCAAGCTAATGTATTCTAAGATGTATAATGTCAAAAAAAAAAAAAAAAAAGTTTGGTAAGCCAAGCTTAACTACATTAGAGGAATCTGTTTCTTGTATGAATGATGTAGAGATAAAAGTAGGTAAGTCGCCAAATATTTTCATCGGCTAAAATGTAAATTCTTTTTAAAGTAAACTACAATATAAAGGAAATAGTATTTACACAGAGTTTCATATGCTTGCCTTCCTTCTTATTTTTATTTTATTTTTTCACACACGTACACACACCCCGGCCCCTCGCCTCTTCATCTCTGCAAAGGGAAGTCCTCCCATGGTTATCAATAAACCTTGGCATATCAAGCTGCAGTTAAGACTGGACACATCTTCTGTTGAGGCTGGATAGGGCAGCCCAGTTGGTGGAAAGAGATCTAAAGGTGTGGGAAGCCATGCCAAATTCTGCCATGTCAGAAATCCCGTGTTTAGCCTGCATGCTGTGACCTTCGAGTTGCTGATCTTTGCCTCACGACGTCTTGTGTTCCAGGCTATCCTTGGACTATTTACCTTCGGAAGAAGTTGGGAAATCCCAACTTGGAACCACCCAGAGGATCAAGGAAATTCTTACAGGGAACTGCTCAGAGAACTAGGAAGTTCTATAGGGAGCAATTCGGGCTATTATAATCTTGCCTGGAGGCTAGGGTGAGTGAGATAAGAATAGATCCTATTGACCTTGCTCTCTATCTGTTCCTGCTAGTCGGGCATTAAAGGGGAATCTTGATCAGAAATTTCCTGACTTGATTCGTTATTTCTCGCGTCTGTGTATCCTACTTTTAATCCCCACTCCCTCTTTCAGGTGACCCCTGATTCGATTTTTCCAGCGGGCCGGGACCGGACAGAAAGGCTGGGAAAGCAGTCAGAGACAGCTCCTAGAGCGCACTCTAGGAGGCCCACAGGAAGATGCAGCTGTATAACTGTTCCACATGTGTAGAGGGCCCAGGCCCATCCCACGCATTCCCTCCCTCCAGGTGGCAGTTCAGTCTCTATGAGCCCCTAGGGACCCAGGTTAGTTGGTAATGTAGGTCTTCTCGTGATGTCCTTGACCCCTCTGGCTCCTTCTGTCCTTCCTTCCCCTCTTCCACAGCATCCCCCAAGCCCTGCCTATTGTTTGGGTGTGGGTCTCTGCGTCTGTTTGCATCAGCTGCTGGATGAAGCCTCTCAGAAGACAGTTATGGTAGGCACCTGTCTGCAAATATAGAAAACAACAACAGAAACAACAACGGCAACCCCCCCCCAAAAAAACCCTTCCTCTTTTTGTGGTCTCTCCTCTTCATCCTCTTTATTATGCTCCACCTTCTCTCTTTCTTATCACTCCTTTTATTTCTCATTCTGAACTTTGTGAAGGGCCCATTTTTATTGAGGTTAATTTACGTAGAATGAGGACATATTTGCTAAGTCTGCGCCACAGTATGCCGTCCTATAGTAATCTCATCTCAGCGAACCCCTCCATTTCTAATTCCTACAATAAAGATGTTTCTGTTCTTGACAGAAATTCATAGAAATGAGTAGTGTGTGCTGTGCAATATACGCTTCTATCCAAGCCATCTAATAAGTGCACAGGACAACTGCGCCTTGCTCTTGCACGCTGTTTTTGGTTTAGTTCTGCTTACGCTTTTTCTTCTCATAAATGAGGCAGATGTTGTTTTATAATGTGTTTCTATTGAGCCATTCCTAAGATAACTTAGTAAGGCTTTGGTTAGGTACTACTGTGGAAAAGAAAAGGGGGGCTGTTCTGACCATTGGCTAGATCTGGGTCCACAGTTGAGTGGAGAGTGGGATATGACTTTCTCACATACTCTGGTGCCTCACATTTGACCATGTCCCCGGGAGGGGGAGGCCTGGTGGCACTCAGAGGAAGGACAGCAGGTTACCAAGAAGAGACTTGATACCCTATGAGCATATACAGGGGGAGGTAATCCCCCCCAGGAACAGTCATAGGGGAGGGGAATAATGGGAAAATGGGAGGGAGGAAAGAATGGGAGGATACAAGGGATGGGATAAACATTGAGGTGTAACAAGAATAAATTAATAAAAAAAAATTTAAAAAAAAGTGACAGAAAAAAAGAAAGAAAGAAAAGGGGGGCAACTGCTCAAGAGGAGAACATGGAGCTGACGTGCAAAGGGGCTGCTGAATGGCTCCTGCACAGGAATAGGTGGGGAAGTAAACACAAGAGTATCAGCTCTTCTGCAGGAGACAAGTGTTGACTGATTTTATTGTTTATTTCTCAACTGCGTCCTGTGCTTTGTCTCTAGTAGGGCCTTCAGGGTCTGAGGTTCATAAAAGAGAGTGAGGTTTCTTTGAAAATTTTATTTTGTGTTTTTCTAATACTCTTGTTGCCAGGTGTTTGGGGAAAGCCGAGGGAAATGCTGAACTACAATTAGTAGCCATTTTAATTCAACTTTGCCCAAAAATGCTTTCTAGTAATGAAACTCAGAGGATCAACTTCATTTTTGCTCAGTGCATCATTCTGGCAAAAGAATACCTATTATGCCAAATCTTGGCCACATTAAGCCACAAGTCTTGGAAGTCAGGTTTCCTCCAAGCGTTCTTCTCTGATATTATAGCTCTATATGAGATCAGTGGGCTGCTATAGTTTAGGAAATCTAGGATAGAATATTGACAATACAGAGATGATTCACATAATTGCCTTTTATTCTTCAGGGAAATAGGTAATTAGAAAAAGTGTGGGTGCCAACAAATCCTTGGTTAACTTTCTTAAAATCAGTAATTTTATTTACCACCCCTTCTAAATATTAACATGTTAAAAATGGAAAGGAATGCCATATTTATTAAGTCGTTTATTTATTTAATCTAATTACCTTTTTGTTTTTTGAGATTATGTTTTTGAAAAGCAAGAGCACACCATAAAGACAGCTAGTGTCTGGAAATTGATTCACAAATTTGATTATTTTAATAAAGGTAAGGAGAATGTTTTATTTCTTGAGTTATAAAAGTTGATTATTAAGTTCATATGAAAAACCTGCAAGGAAGTGGCTGTAGAAACAGCCACCTTTAGTAAATGCAACAAGTTGGAGGATTAGCTCAATATTAAATATACATTAAAATGTATATATAAGTAGGAGCTGTTATATTTTTACAAGAATAAATGAAATAATAATAAAATTCACCAGAGTATTTAGAAAAAGAGTCACGTTATTTGGAAATCAACGCTTGATAAAGGTATCTCAAATGTGGATGAAGGTAGAGTTTTAAAAAAATAAATGATACTTGGAATTGGAGAGATGGCTTATAGAGTAGAGCACTTGCTGCTCTTGCAGAGGACCCAGATTCAGGCCCCCCCCACCCCAACATGACACTTTACAACGACCTCTAGCTCTAGTTGCAGGGGATGTGACATTTACTTCTGGCCTCTTTGAGCTCTAACCTGCATACAGTGTACATAAACTCATGCAGGCTTGGACACACACTCAAAGGAAAGTAATAAACAAAGTAAATATTTAAAAACTGAGTGGCAGTGAGTTAACGAGCTATAAAGAAGTTCAGTGTGGCAAAGATTCTCAATGCAATGTGAACACGTATGTGGTCCTCCATCATTAATGTGTAGGTGTATGAAATTCAATATAATAGAGTCATCTGTGAACCTGGGATAAACAGCTAAACCATCAAACATATAAATGAAAATAACATGAAACCATTTAAGTTTTAAGAAATACCATTTCTTGATTAATTTATAACCTGTGATTTTTAAAAACTTCTCCAAGATTTTAAAAGTCCAATGTACTAAAAATGATGTTTATTTACCTAGAGATAAAAATACATTCCATGTTTTGAGGAAAAGAACAAGATCATAAAGGCAGAAAAAAAAAAAAAAAAAAAAAAAAAGTAACATTTTGTGAGCCAGAGCAGACAAAAGTTTAGAAGCTCAAACAATTCTATACAAAAGATTAGGGCTTTTATGTTGCATCCCAGGGGCTTCTGACCCATTTGCACGATACAGGCTTTCTCTGGCACGCTCTGTTACAGACAGTAATACACACAACTTAAAGCATGACATGTCTAATTAGCATATTAAATCTCTACCTAGGGGTAAGAGTTGTAGTATTACACTGAGCTGCATCTAACCTGCAGGTGCTGGAGTGTCTTTGGGCTTGTGCCAGCTTCCCCAGCCTGTCTTAGCCTGCTTTGGTGGAGCAGAGGAGTGTTGGTGTTTTTACCCTTTTCCTCTCCACCCACTCATTTCTCAAATCATAGGCTGAATTTGCAGTCTTTGAATGAATCTCTCTGACCTCATTCTCTTCTCCATATTTCTACCAAGTTTTGAAGGGTTTATAGGAACATACTAAGAAATTACAATGAGTAAGGAAATAGTTCATGGCGCCATGAGCTTGTTTATACCAATGCTCCATACAGCTGCAGACAGGAAATGAAGAAAGCCGCTTAGAATGAGCAATGTGGATGACCTTAAAAAGCCTACTTCTGCTGACTTAGTCTGCTGTGCAGGTCCATATCCCCCAGAACCTACCCAAAAGATGAGGAGGAAATACTTAAAATATGAATCTGTGAAGGGCACATTTCAGATTCAAACCATGAGGATCCCTGTCAGTCCAATTGGCAAAAGAAAAAGAACTAAAATAATATTGTATTGAAAAAAAAAAATATATATATATATAGATAGATAGATGCTGTTCGGGCTGTTTCCCCAGCCCACACAGCCAGAAGATCCTGAGGTGAGGAAGTGGAAAGCAAAAATAGCCAGGGGACCTCAGATGGTGGGTGAACAGGACAATGAAAACAGACTCTTGGTAGACAAGTTCTGTGAGCAGCTCTTTTTAACTTGGGGGAACAACGGCTATTTAAATTTTTGGGGAGTGAGTAGAGGCTTTTGGGGTGAGTGTACATCATTGGCCAGGGATAATGTGCTGGGAATGCTTTATTTGAATGAAGAGGAATTCCAGGTGCTTGCTGGACATGACATATAAGGAGAGAGTAAGTATAGCCTGGCTGTGACCATGTGACCTCCTCTGGTGTGGGCAAAGGTAGGGGCACAGGACTGCTTGCCAGGCTTGGGACAGGGGAGGAAGTGTTTCCCACTTCAATCACTCTCAAGGTGAGATTTCCAGGGTTGGACACAACTTGACCCCACTGTTGCTCTAGACTGGCTTTTCCTGGTTCCATGGTACCAGAACCCCACTGAATATGGAAAAAGGCAGGAGAGAGAGAGAGAGAGAGAGAGAGAGAGAGAGAGAGAGAATGAATATGAAGTAGAATGAAAAGATATAGAGATTTTCTGTTATAAAGAATCGGTTTCTGTGTAGATGGAGACTTGCTAGGCCAGTCAACAGTCTGTGGGGTAGGCCTAAGAGAGATCTAAATAGCCAAGGGCTGAAGCTATTGTTTGTACAAAGGCATTCCAATAGGAGAACTAAGAAGAGGGAAACAACTGCAGAGCCAGCTTCTCTCTGCATTTGCCATGAAAAGCCCCTTCCCCTTTAAGGACTTGTTTGACCAGGTCAGTTCTGTGAGGATGATCTTCTTAGCTTGGCGCTAATCAGAACGGTGTGTTATGGTTGCAAGCTTCATTTTGACTAGTAACTGAATCAGTTCTTGAAGGAGTAATGACGTAATGGGCCTGCTGGAGATCTGCTCTCACCTGGTCAGAATTAAAAAGATTTCACAGATGAAAATACTAGTTCTCCCTATCTCATGTTAATTCAATAATGTCTCATTGAGGGTCTCCTCTTTGTGGGAACTGTGAGTTTACAGTGCTAGTTTTAACCAGCATTATGGTATGCTGGGTAAGCAGCATATGGTATGTCTCTTCCAGTATATATTCCTTATGAAGCCACTTTGCAAGGATGCACTGCGACATCCAGTCATTACGGTGTAGTTGTGAACCTAGGACAAGTTCCAAGCTTTAGAGTATGATTTTGAGGAGCCTCAAAACACAAAGCTCCAAGCAAACCTAAATTAAAAATGTCATTTACAGAACTAAAGGTTTTCATTTGGCGGCACAGCATTTTGAAGTTAATATTCGTGAAATCCT
Source organism: Acomys russatus (assembly GCF_903995435.1). NCBI lineage: Eukaryota > Metazoa > Chordata > Mammalia > Rodentia > Muridae > Acomys > Acomys russatus. The sequence continues at coordinate 44,723,864 of NC_067158.1, forward strand.
CTTCCTAAACAAAGGGGTATTCAAAACCCATCATGTGAGCATCTCATTCTGTTTCTCTTCTGATAGTTCTATTACAGAGACAATGTCAGACCAAACCTGGCAGGACAGGTCAAGGCCAAGCCTTACATTTTAAATGTGGTTTCCACAAATTCTTGTTTTGCTGAATTGCAGGCCCCTCTCCTTTGCTTTTCTGAGTGAGAAGCATTCTGTCTTATCTGAGTTAACTTGAAAGCACCTGGCCAGTTAGAGGAAATGCATTGTGGGGAATGGTGGTTTCATGGGAAACCTGGTGGCTTAAGGAAGGTTGAACACAGTGAAATCACCAGCCTTGCTCAGCAACTGAGCCTATTCTCTTGCTTCAGTGAGACAAGCTCTGTAGAAACCTGGTCGTAAGAATCACTCAAGTGGAGAAAAGTTGGAAATCAGCAGGCCTGGAGTCTGTGACTTTTCCATGGAGTAGAGCATCAGGTAAGACTTTAATGTGCATTTTATTTAGTCTGACTTTTAGAGAGATTTCTTTATTAGGAAACTCCTATTCAGGCAGCTTTCAGCTGAAAATGTCATTATTTCCAAAGGAGAACATAGAACTGCATGCTTATCCTCGATCAGTGGAGACCTTGAGGTCAGGTATGCATTTCATTACATAGCCAGGGACCAAAGCCTAGAAGGCACGTAAAATGTTTAGACTCAATCGCACCATAAGCTTTAAGCGCACATGCTTTCTTTGGTATAAAGACAAAAATTTTTTTTTTGGCACTACTTGGGAAATTTAAGATAGGACACCAGATCTAAGATGGAACGTATTAAACTTAATTAGCATTTCTATTTTCTTTATTCACGCTGTGAGAAGTAAAATATGCTAAGGGTATTGGAGACAATTGAACTTAAGATTTCGATAATCTGAAATGAAAAGCAGACAAGTACTTTTCAGCATCAAGTTATAAATAACTATAATTTTGTTTTCAGTACAAGAGATTTTCAAACTCACATTGGTTTCTCTTAAACATTCACTTCAAAAAAAGCCCTATTTATGTGATAAATAGCAGTACTGAGTAAACATAAATTTGTAGTTCATGAACATAAACATAAAACATGCACTGATGTTGATAGCATTGAAAGTAATGGCTCTGACTCATAGTGTTTTTTTTTCTGAGATAGCTCTTTGAGATATTTGTACCTATGATTATAAAATGAAAGGTGCCATTGAAAAATAAAATTATCATTATTGCTAAGTTTTGAAATCTTTTTGAAAGTGAAGTACTTTATCATTATTTCTTGGAAAGAAAGCAAAACATTGGTATAGGAAATGCCAGACTATCACACTAACATCAGTATAAAGAAATTATTCTTAAATTATTCCCCAAAAATATGTTTCATTTTATTTTATGTTTTCTTTTTCCAATGTACATATATGGAACCTAGGAACTTTATAAGACTGTCAATAATCAATAACATAGGAATATACCTCCAACTCCATTGCATCAACTATTTTCCTCTTACTACGCTATTTCTTTTGTCCTTTAAACAGTAAAATTTTGGATTAAGATCTTTGTCTTCTTAGAGGTCTCTGATTATGTTCTAAACATCATTTTCCTGACAACTATAAGGTATGACATTGTTTTTTTAAAAACGAGATTTATCCTACTGGGATCCATTTTCTCTGTGTTCATTTTGTCTCTTTGAAAATTCTCTGCAAGTGTAAACAGCTCTAGTAAGTCATCATACAAGTTTTGCCAGGGAAACGTTCCAGGCGCCTTCAAAGGCTCATTCTCATAATGGATTTTCCTTCTTTGTACACTGGGTATCTGGTCCTGTTTCTTACAATGTCACAGACCTTGGCTTGTTGGTACTGCAGTAGAGGAAGTGTCCTATAGGTCCAGATTCACATTAAACACATTCTAAGATTCAGTCACAAAGTTAGAAGATCCTGAGAACTCTATAGCTAAGATATTTTTTTTTTCTGAAGATAGACATGTAGGAAGAAGTCTACTTTGCTGATGAGTAGAACTCAAGGTTGAGCACATGATATAATTAAATTTTGAATGGTCTCAGAAAAATGATCAGTGTGTGCAGGCTCATTTTTGAGCACATTACTCGGGTCTGTGGTGACATGGAGGGTTTTTTTTTTTTTCCCAAGGAGAGAGTCAAATTCCATTCCTTTGTGATGTTGCCTTGTTTTCTAGGCAATCTACAAATGATCATCATTACCCTTCCTTTACTACAGCTGCCTCTAAAGTCCTGTTGAGTCAGATTAAAGTCTGGTTGCCTTTAGGGCCAGGCTATCTGTTGAAGGTAACTTTGTTTGTTCTGGGATTAGTTGCTTATATGATTTTTAATTTACAAAAATAAAGTTTACAATGAAAAAGTTTTCTGCCTACGAAGTAGATCCACTTCTCTCAAGTATGCTTGGTTTTCTGTGGAGTTTTTCCACTTTGAAGTATAAAGACTTGATTGGTAGAGAACAGAGGCGTTGAGGATTGCTGTTTCCTTTCATTCATCAGTTTAGTGATAATATCAGTTCTTTCTATGTGTTTCTTCTGTTGGTAGCCAACATTTAAGTGAATGTTAACACTCTTAGAGCCACCTGATTTTTAAAGAGACTAAGAAATACATGGTGTAGAAAAAATGATCTTCAACAAATGATGCCAGTCAACATAATAGTTGCATGTAGAAGGATGAAACAAGAAGCTTATCACTTGCCCGGAACAAAACTCAATTCAAAACGGATCACGAGCACTCAAAAGTAAGAGGAAAACATAGTGGAGGGAGGAGAGAGGAATAATTGGGGGTGATGGAGTGGGTAAATTTGCAATATATATATATGTAAATTTCTCAAGCAATACAGTGCATTATCATTAAAGAGAGGGAGAAAGCAGAAAAAAGCAGCAGAAGCAAGAGAAAAAATCCACATGTAGTGTCTAATATATATATTACCTAAATTTGTGTGTATATACACACACATTACACATACACATATACATATAGGTACATATATTTGACATGAAAATAAATACGTGTTTATTTAGAGAGAAGAAGGGATCAAGTAGGACAATGGAGAGAAAGCTATAGTGGTGTGTGTGTGTGTGTGTGTGTGTGTGTGTGTGTCTGTGTGTGTGTGTGTGTGTGTGTGTCTGTGTAAAAGTACCATAAATAAGCCTCAGGTTTTGTACACCAATTTAACAGATATTTTCAGATCATTAAGATACAACTATTTGATAGAATTCTGGAGTTAAATCGTTTAATACCTGACTATTCTTAACAAGAAGCCTTTGATCACTGATTCTATCTACTATGGACTTGTTCACCTTTTCTGTTTGTTACTGAATATGTTGACATATGAACGTCAGAAACATCCACACCATCTGTATCATGTATCTTATCTATGAACACAGCTATATGATGCAGCTGTAATCCAGATTCCTGAACTAAAACTGTAAAATCAGAGCTTTCACTTTGGAATTTAGTTACTAGATCCCTTATTTATTACCTCCAATGACCTTACCCAACGCTTGGTCAATGCACTGTTCTTAAAATGCTTTAAATGATACACAATTTCATTACTATGCAAAAAATTAATTTGCTATTATTGTTGTTATTCTTTTTACCACATTTGTGGATTGAAAGTTATCTGATTTAAAATATGAAGCTGAGAAGATAGCTTACTTTTCAATTTTTTCTCTGGCAGGTGGTAAGCCTGCATGTGCAGCATGGGGGTGCCATCTTGCAGTTATATATTATATGCCCATTGGCTCTAGCTAATTTATCCACCATCTCACACATGAATTTTTGGGAGGGGCATGAGAACATTCAGATTTTATTTTTAACTAAAATTGCCCTCTGTGTAGTAGTTTCCTCTGGATAACCCCTTTTGATCTTTTATTTACTGATTTATTCCAGGAAGACTCTGATGGCCATTTGAAAGATAATGAGAGTGATGTTTTCCATAGAAAATCATTGACCTGGAGAATTGTACAGAGAATATTTTGGACAGAGAAAATTGTAGAGTGCATGAGACCTATTTCAGTCAGTCAGTCATTTATTTTGTCATTTTAAATGCTTTCTATGAATTAGAAGCATTCTAGCTTATATCAATACTAGTTTTGCACTGTCTTATATGGGGACCACAAGATAAATTTATTAAATATCTCCTAAACTGTGAGTATATGACCAAGAAATATAATGTAAAGTTCTACTTCATTATAATTGATTAAAATAAAATATTTGAATTATTCTTTGCATATTGACCAGTTGTGGGTCTTTGTGTTAATAATGACTTTGGAAAACTTAGCTCTAAATGGCAGACACTTATCAAAATCCCTCTCCTTTAGGCTCAAATATTTATGCTGAAAGGGACTGGTAAGGGTATAAAATTCCAGAGGTGGTGTTCAATGAACATCTGGAAACAGAAAACAAGTCCCTACTATTTACTTCCTGACCCTAGATTTACAGTCTGCAGTTTTATAAATGGAAAAGAATCCCTCTCATTCTGAAATGATTTTTTTTAAAGCAATCATCCTGAAGAAAACTAAAATAGGTCCCGCTCAAACTAAGGCACCAGCCAAGGACAATACAGGCTATAAACTTTAAACCCCTACCCAGATCTAGCCAATGGTCAGAACAGTCTCCACACTTGAGTGGAGAGTGGGCTATGACTTTCTCACGTACTCTGGTGCCTCACATTTGACCATGTCCCCTGGAGGGGGAGACCTGGTGGCACTCAGAGGAAGGACAGCAGGTAGCCAAGAAGAGACTTGATACCCTATGAGAATATACAGGGCGAGGTAATCCCCCTCAGGAACAGTCATAGGGGAGGGGAATAAGGGGAAAATGGGGGGGGGGGAGGAATGGGAGGATACAAGGGATGGAATAACCATTGAGATGTAACAAGAATAAATTAATAAAAAAAAAAGATAAACCATTTTTGGAAAGACATAAAATATTATTTTGTAAAAGTAAAACATGCCATATAGTTACTGCTATAACAAAATCATCTAAACCACTATTGAGTATTATATTATTCATTATTTTCATAGTTGCCCTGTTATTTATGTAGATACAATAAGAATATTTCAATCCTTTCAAGAAGACACAATTAAATAAGTCAGAGTTTCAAAGTAGACCATGACATTCATCGTTAGGCAAGATGAGTTCTTTAGTTATGTAAAAATATTGTCCTTTGAAACATCAAATTAATGACAGTATATTGAAAAAAGTCATGGACAAAGAGATACGTATACATCACAGGGGATATTGGAACACAAGGCTTGATTATGGCTAAGCAGGAGGAACAAATCTCCTGCTAATGCAACATGTGACTGTTAGTGCTTATATCATCACCGAGGCAGAATCTAGAATTACCTAGCTGGCAGGCCTCTGAGTACAGGGAGTGTTTGTAAGGGATGATTTTGATTATGTCAGTTGGTAAAACCCAGCATCTTCACTGTGCATGAGCCCATCCCCAGGTTAAAACGGAGAAGGTGCGCTGAGCACTAGCAAGCCTAGATCTCTGCTCTTTAAGTGTGGATGCATTATGAACAGCCAGCCTCTTCCTCTTGCCACCATGCCTCTGCTGCCTGATGCCTCATCTTCCCTGTTGTGATGGATTTTATCCCTCTGGAACTGTTAGTCAAAATAATACTTCTTTAAGTTGCTTTTGTCAGGATATTTTTAACACTGCAGTAGGATTAATAACTAAGACACAGGGTCACTGCCTCCTGCTCCATTCCAAAGTAATTTAGTCATTGTCATCTTTTCGTAAGGTAATGGTTCACAAAAGCATGATACATGACTTTTGTAGCATGCACATGACATTTCCACTACAAACATTCCCAACTATTTTCTTTGGTAAATACTTTTATCTCTAAGTCTCCTTTATGCATAGGTGACAGGTAACTAGGAGAAAAGCTAGGCTTCTCCAAATTCTTAACGTTGAGATGTCACTAAACTGAAAACCTCCTCCAGTTTTATTTCATGGATTTCAGTCACTTGGATATGTAGATATTTCAATGACTACACCAGTGAGATGCTAAACATTTGAAGTGTGAAGATGATAAGGTTAAGGACATGCCTTACCTTGTCAAACACTGTCCATTCCAGATTGTTAGAGACACATGGTTCCAGATGGTGTTGGGGGCGGGGTGGTGGTTGAATATGTGACACTGACCACGTCTTTGTAGAAATGACAAAAATCAGCTGAGCGAAGAAGGTCAGGCGGTAGAACTTTCCTTGGAGGGCAAACAACAAATGCACAGGAGTGCAGCTAGGATGGGGTATAAGGAACAGACAAGGGGACTGTGAAGAGAGTACCAGGCAAAGGATAGGATGTGGAAAATCAGAGGAGCAGGCAGCATCTATGCCCTGGCCTTCTTAGAGCTCGGAGTTATTCCAGTTTTAAGAGTCAGCAGTTAAGGCTGTTAAACAGGGAGTGGTGTGATCACACAGGCATTTGAAAAGATCAGTCCGGCTGACATCTCTCTCTTCTCCCAGGGAAGGCTGCCCATTCCCTGCAGCCCTTTGTGATCCCCTTTTGCTCACACTGAGGTCACTTCTCACTCTTACTCCATGGATGTGTGAACAGACATGAAGGGATCAAACATCATCAGATTTCTATGTTCACCCCGGGAGATTTTCCCCCTTGGTTTTTTTGGTAGCTTCTTCTTTGAAATGAGTAAGCTGGCTGCTCTCCCTGTTGTCACTTCATTTCATCTGCATTAGAAAGCTTACAGATTAAACACTTCACACACACACACACACACACACACACACACACACACACACACACACACACCAGCAAAAGCTCATTCCTCTAGGTCCAGGCATAACATAATCATTGAAGTTTCCTTCAATGTCTCCTTACCATCTGTTTCTGCCCTAGTAGTTCAAGCTTGAATTTTAATCATTTTTAATTTTATTGTCCTTGTACAAGCGTCCGGGATGCTTGTAGTTGATGAACACACTTAGATCAGGGACCTTAATTTTATTTCTTTTCTTTTTACAACTAGGAAGTAGCATGATCTCTACCAAGAAGGAGGTAATGCGGTTTGAGGATTACATTCCTTAGAGCTATTTGCCTAGTGACCTACATTTCCCACCAAACAAAAAAGTGAGACAGGTTATCAAACAACAAGATTTTCGCAGTGGATTCAGCAGTTTTTTATCATGCATTAATCTAGATGAAACAGCCTTAAGTCAAACTGGTATGATTTCTTTGGATCTAGTCTTTGTCATTAGAACAAACTGTGACTTTGAAACTTTTTTGATGGCATCTCTGACATCCCTGCTTTGCAGCTAGACTTTCACTAGTGATTTCTCTGTTTTTCCACTTATACAAAGGGGCCTGGGTGATATCCAGCATTAAGTCATCTATGTGTAATTTTCAGATCTTAGGTTCATCATGCCCTCTGAATTTCATGTTTGTGGCTATACCACTGGAAAGTTATGAAACTTGTTAAAACACAAAGCAATGTCAAGGAAGGAAAGCTAAGGGGATATGCTCCCCCGAGCCTTGTTCTAGCTGATTTGAAGTCTTGGTTGTTTTGCTGTGAGTAAGGGTCCTTCTGGCATCACATGTTCCATTTGTGAAGTTTACGTTCCAAGAATCAATGAACATTGACCATTTCCAGTTTGTGTGCGTTGTCTTGTCCTTTTTACATCTATAGGGCTATAATTAATGCACTAATTTATTGACTTTTTAAGTGGCAACTTATGTGTCAATGACATTTATTCATATAAGTTCACCATGATTCTACAATGTAAACAAAAAAGGGCTGGAAGGATGCTAGAAGAAGGGATGCAATCCATCCAGGTTTTCTCAAAACTGACTCAGTTTTATGCCTGAAGTTCTTTGTCCTACCAGACCATGAATAACTTAGTCTAAACTTTAATATGGCTGTGAAGATTGAATTTTTATTTCCTTCAAAATTTCTTTTACTTTTGCTTCTGCATTTTTCCTCACAAGCAATGCTTATGACAATCATCAAATAAAATGTTCTTGATTGACACATGAAGAATATAGAAATAAAAGAGGGGTATGAGAAGAGACTTATTCCTTGAAACAAATAAGCTATTTGTTATTTCCGTTGAAGGGGCAGCAGGTTTGCCACTGAAGTTCTCGGCAGCCAGTGACCAATCAATAAAAACCAAGAGCAAACTAGGATAGGTCCAAATTCAGCATGGAATAATATATCCTGGAGCATCTGTTTTTAGATGAAAATAGGTAGTCAATTACTGATAAATATTGGTTTAGGAGCTGGTAAGGTAGAGCATGTCCATAGTCTGTGTTACTCCGGAAAATGAGGCAGAAACGTTGTTTGAGTCCAGAATTTCATAACCAGCTTTGGTAAAAGTGATAGCATATCTCTAGAAAAAGAAGAAAAATATAAGCATAAAGCTCAGCATTACTTCTGCATTTTCTTGTGACTTTTCTGCATGTGGTTTGAAGTGGCTATCCCCTCATAGCTCCTGTGCTTTCCTGTCCACGGTCTATCCCTGCAATTCTTGAGCTTTAGTATGCCAATTTATTGGTGACACATAATTATTTCTATTTCTGATGCAGAATTCTTGGCAACAATGGCTAATATAGTTCGAACGCTGAGCACAATACCAAACGCATACTGGAAACATCACAATCTATGACATTTTCAAACAGATTGGAAAAGTAGGGAAAATGGTGATGTTTGAGATTTGACTGCATATGAGAGATTCAGATCTGCTTCAATACTTGAGAAAATAATGTAGAATTGAATATTTTATTTTTTAACTTAATTTTGTTTTCTTTTACGGAAGGTATTCATCAACTCCTGGCAGATCCTCTGACTAGAAAGAACAGGCAAAAGAGATTCTATCCCAAAGATTCCAGCACTTTGCAATGGGTGTCTTAGCAGTTCTTTACCTGTTGACTCATCTATATGAAATATCTTGCTTTTTTTTTTTCCACCCTGGTAGTGTCTCCCTTCTTTCTGTAATGAAATAGTATTAGTCCCCAAAATCAATTTTCAGTGTTATCTTCTCCAACAATGTTTTTCTGGACTACATATCTTACCCTCAACAGCCTAATTAAATAGATGCTTTGTGTGCCTCACAATAGCTCACGCAAAATCTCACCATTCCTCTGACTCTCTATCTCACAATTGTCAGATTTCTCTTGAGAGTAAAAACCTATTCATATCAAGGACAGTGACTAAATTTTTTTCTGTTCATTCCTTAGCTAGTGCCTGTCATATAACGGGTAGAAAAGTGGTTTTGGAATGAATGCCTTTGAATTCAAAATTGGTAGCAATAATGTACCTTCTACTCCATTTCAAAGGAGCCATATTTCTTCCATGTTGTGCAAAGTGAATTGCCTTCACATAGCTATTGCTTCCTAGGGTGGCTGTAGCAAGGCCATGCAAGTTCATTGGCTATATATCTAAAGTTGTTTGCTGCCAACACATCAGGCTTGTATTGATTTTGTCCATCCTCTTGATTAGCTGTCATTTGTTGTCCTCATTGGCTCAAAGTTGTGGATGGTTGGTTTTCACAATGGGGATGACTGACAGACTCAGCCTCTTCTAACTCAGTGATGTGATAATGTACACACACACACACACACACACACACACACACACACACACACACACACAAAATGGCTGAGAGTTCTTTCCTTTTACTCCAAATTATTACTTCTTCAAACAAGCTCAGTTCACTTTCCTTCTGAGATGCCTGTGTTCCTCTTCTATGGAGAATAATTATCTATAGGCTTATGTGCATAGAATCCTAGATTCTGAAGCTGGGACATGGGATACATTTGAGTTTTATTTTTTTTGAGGGTCATGATTTGGTGCTAGGAATACTGAATTCAATTTTGTATTACCTTCATCTGTAAAGGCAAGATAAGGATTTCTCCCTAAGTCTTGCTAAAGGAGTTAAGTGATAAAACATACAAACAGAATTTGTCCTTTTCCATTTATAGCATTATATCTGATATAAATTGTTCCCCAGGAGTTTCTTCTGCAGTTAAATATTAAAAAAAAAAACACATCTACGTGTTGAAAGCAACTACTTATTTATTATATGAAACAACATTTGTTTCTCATGCTTTCATCACACTCTAGTTATCTGTAATTTAGTTGTGTAATATTTGTATAAAAAGATCCACTCTTCTTGATATGTTTGGATATGGGTATGTGGGCTCCTTCTCTATTACTATAATGCAAATGTTGACTTAGCAGATGAGACTTAGTCATGTTGTTATGAACAGCTAAGCTACAGGTAGTTTCTTGCATAATGGAATCTGAGAATGTATTATTACAAATGACTTTTTAAATGTTAGATCAAAACCACAGGAAATAAAGTATCTGGAAGATAACTGAGATAACATAATGAGGGGCACAATATAACTGTAATTATATGATGCAAAAATGAACACAGGGGTGGGAAGTATGAGAGTAAGCAGCAATCTCCCATGTTGTCATTTTTATATCATAATATAATAGAAAAACAAAGGGTACGCAAAAATCACAATAAAACACTAAGAAACATCATTGTATAGTTAGCTATTATATTAAAATCAAGAAATGGAAGAAATGACTTTCCTGTGCTGTAAACTTTTACTGTTCAGTCTAGGTTTTTCATTATTTGAGACATATCTAGGAAGATGATCTTGATTGGCATAAATTCCAGGGGCATGATATTGTTAAGGTAAATGAACAATGATGACATCTAGGGGCTGGTGTCATACTTGTAAGTCTTTTTATCACATAACATCTTCCATATGGAAGTGTAGCTACAACTTGGTATGTGTGGTGGGTTGAATGGGAACTATATTCTACAGTTTCACGCATGTAAACATTTGTTGCCCTCTTGGTGGCACAATTTGTGAAAGTTATGGAATTTTTCAGACATAAGTACCTCACAAGTGGGTGTGGGGTTGCGTGGTGGGGACTTAAGAATTTTTAGCTTTGTCTCACTTCCAATTCTCTCACCATTTCTTGGTGTGCAAATAAAATAGGACCACCTAGCTGCCCATGCTGCCTTCATCATTATGGATTCTCCTCCTAGAACTGTGAGCAAAAATAAAGTCTTTCATAAGGTCCTTTGGGTCATGGTTTGTTGCAACACAAACCAACAAACACAACATTGCTGTATGCTGTCTAAAAGACTTTAATTCTATATAACTGCAATAATGGAAAAGACAAGTGAAAAGGTCAGGTCGAACCATTTCCATATTAAGGTGATCATTGAAGGCTCAGATTTAAGCACTGAAAGCCACATAATCCTTTGTGAGAGAGTTGCATGAGATAGGATGAATGGCGCATTGAATACAAGTACCTCTGGGTCTCCAAAAGTGAGAGAAATGGCAAGTTATTTGTCCTGTACTCATCTATAGAATGAAGTCAGTGTGGTACTAGGTTAAAAGCCTACTGTACCTCAGAAGTATTACTGCTAGCCATGAATCTGCTGGTGTCTTCGTAAGGGCCTGTAGTATTTATGTGTTTTGAGATTTTGAAAAGCAAATGGGAGCATTTTGCAGAAGTTTCAGATGGATTTCATACTCTGTGATGATAAACATATATACATGGGCATGTTGTAGAAGCAGTTTGGCTAGAGTGGTGTGGTCTTCAAATTATATTTCAGCTTATATAATGAAGAAAAAAACACATAGAGGAAAGGGCTGGAGCTGAATGATCTAACAGTTGACAGGTAGGCTCAGAGCCAAGAAACAGAGGAACTAAGATAAAGACAAGACATTTTGAAGAATCACGTGAGAATATCAATTTGATATCAACTAGTAAGGTTGGTTATTAGAAAATTTGATATGAATATTCTAACATCACTATGTCTGAATCTTATTCTGGGTCTCTCTCTGAATATATATTTATATCAAATATAAATGTGCTTTTCCCCTTTGATTTAGAAAATTTAACTTAATGAGCAATTCCATAGATTCTCAAGGGTAGGCAATTCATAGAGAACTGAGGGAGACTCAAACATTTTTCTTTAATCTAGACATTAAAATTTCATGTCATACCTTTTATCTCAAAGTACTACTCTATATTACACTCATTTCTCTTAATATTTGAGAACTCTTTAATTTTTTTAAGTTACTGTTTTGAATATGTGTGTGCATTTGTGTGTTATGTACATAGCAATATAGACATAAATGTACTGTGGCACATTTGTGGATGTCAGATGACACCTTTGAAGGATGTTTTTTTTTTCCTTCTAAGAACTAAAACTCAGGTTTTGGGGCTTGTGCTCAAGCCCTTCTACCTGCACCATCTCAGCTTGAAGGTTAAGTGAGTGAGTAGAATAAGCAAATAACTCAACATGAGTGGGCCCCATGGAGCATACATGGAACATGTCCTAGAGATCATTAAACACCTAAGTCCTTAGCTACTCTAGCTTTAGGTTTAGGCCAAAGGGTCATAAAACAAAGTATAATTTTAGTTCCATATCCATAAATAATTTACTAGTTTGTTTGGGGAAGGTGCTTCAGTTCTTTACGTTTCTATATGTTCATCTGAAAAGTGAGCATAAAATACATTCTTAAAATGAGATAATGACTGTGAATGCCCAAATTACTTTGATAAGGAGAAAATTGTAAAATAGTAGATGGTCTTAAAAGCCAAAATTGGATCTGTATTACCTATGTACACACCATCTCTTTTTCTCTCACACACATCATATATTTACTATTTTGAATATATTCTCTCTCTCTCAAGTTTAATGTTAATATCAACTTAACACAGCTAGGTTATCTGAAAGGAGGAGGCTTCAATTGAGAAAATGCTCCCTTATAATCTGTCTGTAGGGCATTTCATTAATTAGTTATTGATGGGAGAGGACCCAAGCCATTGTGAGTAGTGAGGTCCCTGGGCTGGAAGTCCTAGGATTTATAAGAGAGCAGGCTGAGCAAGCCATGATGAGTAAGGCAGTAAGCAGCACTCCTTCATGGCCTCTGCATCAGCTCCTGCCTCCTGGTTTCAGTATTGTTTGATTTCCTGTCCTGGCTTCCTTCATTGATGGACTATGACGTAGAAGTGGAAGTTAAATTAAACCTTTTCTCCCCATCTATCTTTTGAGGATGGTGTTTCCTCATAGCAATATTAACCCTAAGACTACATATCCATATGTGTATATACATATATATATATATATATATATAGTGTATAAATATACATATATATGATATATTTATATCAATTGGTTAAGTAAGTTTTCCCTATGAATATTTATACTGTATAGTTCATGGGCATCATTTTTGCTATTTTGCTTCCCAGACTATGTGCTGGGGTTCTTTTTTCTAGAGTAATCACAATTTAGTTGTATAGCTTCAAGGTAAAAATGTTTGGTTTGAACACAGAGTTTGCGCTTAACATGTAGGTTGTACTGATGTTCTTAGTTAAATCAATCCAATAAAAATGTAATAGCACGTAATATATGATAGCATAGATCAAGAAGTCATGAAACTTAAGTTCAATCTGAAATTTAAATTTCATGCTACTGCTTTATTTGAATGTTAATATGGAAAGCTAATGTAGTCTATTGTGTATTTACATGTGGAAGGAGAAAGTGTGTTTACTAATCACTGGCCAGTTTTAGAAAATGCTTGGCCCATCCATAAAATATGGCTCCAGAAGGAGCTTCCCTATCTTCAAATGTGGAGGGGTGAGCCCTTTCTGAGACTTCCTCACCACGAAGACACTAGAGTTGGATAGCTTACTTAGTCTCATGACACTGTGAATTCAATCTCCAGTACCAAAACAAAAACAGACAATAAAGGAGAGGAAAGGAGGGCAGAAAGAAGAGAAGGAAGGAAGGAAGGAAAAAAAGAAAGAAGGAAGGAAGGAAGGAAGAAGGAAGGAAGCCATGTGTGATAGCCTGAAGAGGAATGGAGCTGAAGAAGTTTTTAAAGTGCCAAGCATAACACACTATTGAGCTGTTTTATAAAACAGTGTAGAAGTCTAAGTCAGGTGGTTTTGTGTAAGATCACTTTACAGAACAGGAAACCTGCAATTCTAAGATACGGTGGTTGCAGTGACTGAACCTTTAAAATATTAGTATTTCTTTGTGCTTTCTCAGAAAGAGAAGGGTGGGGTGCTGTTTTCTTATAAGGGAGGGATTAAGCTTAAAGGAAATAATTTTCAAAACACGAGCAAGAAATCGTGAACAAAGATTTAAGAGGATTTTTCATTGTTATCTAAAATAATTGGACAGAATCCCATGAAGAACGAAAGGACTTTTGGGTATGAAAAGGGGAAACATTAAATAAGTATGTTCAGATTTTGGTGATTTTGTGTATTCTTAGGTGGTGTAACTGTGGGCTACATTTTCTTGTATTTTGAAGGGAGATCACATTATATGGTTTTAATATTTCTTAGCAGATGATACTTAGCAGGTATTTCCCGTTACGTTCAGTGTAATCGGAACTATGATATTTTTTATAAACATATGGAAAGTAGGTGTGAAGTAGTTCACACTCCATTAGCACATTTATCTACAAAATCTCACACCGGTCAAGAAGCAGTGACACATCTCAGGGCTTGAAACCTATCATCTGGAGGTGGTTCCCACACTAGGGACAGCTCAGGCAAGGCTCAGGAGTTACAAGGATTTTTTTTTTAGTAACTTTGATTACTGTTAAAAGCATGGAAGAAAATAAAAATCTTGGAAACTGACATCTCTAATTAAATATGTAATCAAATCTTTAAAAAATGAAGATGCTTGGTGTGGGAGGAGAGGTGGTTCAGTGCTTATGGACATGTGCTGCTCTTGCAGAGGACCTGTGTCTGATCTCCATGTCCTTATCAGCCAGCTCATCCATCCAGGGGGGTCTGACTCCTCTCAGCTCAGCAGGCACCTGCACGCAGGTGAACCTACCTCCACCCTGACACACATTCACATATACATAAGTAAAAATAAATGTTTGAACTGTTTCACAGCACAGATTATTAGAGTCCTTGCAAAGCTGAGGTGAGAGGAAGGGGTTTCCTAAGACAGAACTTGGTGGAGGTATCCATTCTGATGCTGTGCACATCTTTAACATAATGTGATGTAATGTTCCATCCAGGGTTTAGGGTACCGCATCCTGCACTGAGTCCCTGTGGCTGAAAATAACGCAGTAAGAAACTGCTATCCCCACACAACAGACTACTGGGCTGAAAGGCATTTATTTGTGTTTTAAATTTGTTTCTCTTGTTTTCGATCTGGCAACAAAATGCCTGGAAGTAGCATGGCTCAGGTTTTGTAGTTATGTAGGGTATATTTTTCAATTTAAAATACTGTGAGTAGTTTAATATGAAAGCTTCCTCGGAAGAGTTTTGTTAATCTTTTTTGGGTGGGTGCAGCTTCAGTAGAGACATAAGAGCTACAGGTCGATAATTCTGTGCACATATTGTATTGTATGGAAAAAAAAGATGAAAGCAGGGGATTATGGATCATATATGAATGGAATGCTTGGTTGTTTTGCTTCTTATTGCTACATGGGCCTTGGCATTGGTTGGATAAAGGCATCTCTGGAGCCCTGGGTAGTCCATCCATCCTCCAGAGAGACACATCTGTGAGACTAAGTAAGAACTTACCAGTGTCTCAATTTTTCCAGTTCAAAAAAGGCAAATTCATTCTGCATGATGGCATTGGATTTGTGACTTAGAGTTTAAGTGTACCTGGGACTCAGACTAAAATCCACCAGGTAATTCCCATTTTTAAAAAATCTCTTACTGAAGATGGAGGAGCATAATTGATACATGGAGTATAGGCAATTGACCAATGTATTTTTAGGGGTTTAGAGATGGAGGAGTAGTTAGCAAAGGTAAATCTATAAGGCTCAACAGGAAAGAAAAATGAAACCTGATTTTGTCATGTACTTTATGAAGTATGCATGTATTAAAATAAAAGAAAGTTGCTAAAGGTGATATTTTGGTTATCCACTATGCTAGAAGGAGTGACCTGCTACAGCAGACAGCAAAAGCGCTCATTAACCAGCTTTTACCATAAGTTTTGAAGTTTTATTTACTTTGGTTTTGTTGTTCTGAAAGTGGGTAACACATTCATTTAATCTCCTTTATATCTTAATAACTGGTGCTAAATGTACTTAGACTATTAGCCTGTGCCTGACTCAAGACTGTGGTATGAGTGAGATGAATACTAAGTAAAGGCAGCTTACTAAGTAGAAATTACCATACCTTCCACTCCTGCTAGTCTAACATTTTTCCTCCTAGATCACTAATAGGTTAATATTTTCTTAAGCAGTGCTCTACCTGACTCTGTTAGGTTAATGATAAAAATTATATATGGCTTATTAATTGCCTTCACATTTCAGTCTTGTCATTTGATTGACTTTTTGATTGACACATTAATTTTTTCATACAAAACTTATTTTAAAATTCTAGTACTAGAAAAATGTACAAAAAGAAAGTATCTGTCATTTAATAATTTGTAATCTGGAAATAAACATAATGTAAGTTAAAATGAACATCTTTATTTTTGTCTTGACTTAGGTATTATTTTTTAAAGTGTCCCATTTAACTTATTAAGATGACATGAAATCAAATTATTGGATAACCAGCTTTTAGCAAATCAAAAACAGCACAAGAAAACATAAATTAGTATGCATGTAACTTCAGGGTATGGTAAATAAAACTTTTAAGTGAGCACATTCTCATGTGTTTAGAATGTGCATATATGTGTAAATATGTTTTACATAATTTTATGTAAATTATCTCCTTCTGTAGCTCATAGTCAAAGTAACCTGAAAGTAGATGATTGAGATGAGGCCTTCAATGGGGGGAGGGGCAGAGACATTTAATTTTGAGGAGCTACAATTAGAGCCCATTGTCACCTGTAATTGTATTTTAAAGTGAAATGAGATCATGGTCCAGCAAGGAGAGATCAAAGGTGAGAAAAGGATATGGAGGATGAAGAGGAAGGGAGAGAGATTACAGTCTGTGGAGGGGATGCTGCCCAAGTGAGGCTTTTCCCGTGGACCCATCTCATATTCTAGATTGTCTTTCCTCATGAATGTGTGAGATAGGGAAGGAAAATATGGATTCCTATGACATTGGGTACAACATTAACTTGGGATAAATCCAAATGACCTGAGGTATTTGATTTAGTTTATTTTTCATCTACCAAGAAGCCTTTCCTGGAATACTTTCACCTGATTCTAAGATCTATTTCTATATTAAAAAAAAAATGTCTTCCTTTTGAAATGCACATACCTCTCTGTCAGGCTGGGGTTGAAATGCAAACCCATCATCTATTTCACTAGCCGAACCATTAGTCTGTCCTGGACCAAGATTTTCCACTCTGAAGCTAAGATGTTGGATGGGACGTGTCAAAATTCCCTCCCAGTCTTGCTGGTACAGAATTTATATGCAGATACTTAAGAGAGTAAAAGCGAACGTTAATGGGAATTAAATGGTCACCAGTTGGATATGGAAGCATTTTTGCGGAAGGGATGGTGATGGAGCTCAGAACTCAAAACAGGTGGCCAGATACAAAAGTTCCCATACACTTACCTAAAGACATGGATCAGATCATGCAAACAGAGGCAGCTTCCTGATTCTTAGCTCTTAAACCACGGCTGTGCCTTGTTCACCTCAAACAACTATTAGCTCTTTAATTATCCAAGCCATAAGATAACTAGTGGCTAATTAAAGAAACCAGATTTACAAATTTGGGGTTTTCTGAGTTTAAATCCTTTTCATTTCACTATGCTGCCTGCCAAGTTTGTATTTGAGACCTACTTCTGATTGGAATTTATAGCAGTGAGAATCTGTCCCAGTTATCACAATATTCAAAATTTTAAAGCATGTACTTTGCAATGGGAATATGTAGTGACTAGTTTAATATGAATCATGGAGGGGTAAAGAGTCAGGAACTATGGACTTCAATGTCAGTCCTGTCTTTTACCACAGAGAGCCCCAGGAAGCTGTGTAACCCCCTGAGTCATAACTTCTTTATCGTTAAAAGACACTAAAAATCATTTTTTTTTTTAAGAAAACTGTTCTATGTGCCTCAGGAATGTGACTGAGATAAAACAAATTAATCTATTTGAAAACATTTTCACAAAGTACAAAGCACTGAATAAATGAATAACACACCACTTCATTAACTCTTGGAATTATTCATTGCCTGAAATGGGAGGGAGACCTTACAAAATGAGGATGTGAAACATCATAAAATATTTTATTATAAATTCTGTGCCCATTTAAAGAAATCATGGGGGCCATGTTAATGTGTTAATATGGAGAAGCGGCTGCATTACAAATATCCAAGCGAGGAGTGTGTGGTTGCCTGAGCTTGGTTGTCTGATAGGGCTGTGCTCTGAGATTAAAAGCACCAACACAATGAGAAACAGTAAAACCCATCACGAAGAGATTGTGATCAGATGACTTTGATGGCCGGTGGCAGAGGCAGGTTGATAAAAGGCAAGCAAGATAAAAGATCACAGAATCAAAGCAGGAACTGTTTATTCTCAAAGATGAGGTGAGATGGCATTTTGACCATAAAAGAAGTGATGGTTGTTATGGAAAAAAAAAAATCTATAAAGGCCTGTAAGCCAGCAGCGATGTCGTAGGGCAAAAGCAAAACAAGTTAGTTTTATTGTAAGAGGTTTGGAAAAGAAAATCGATGTTGCCTTTATCAAGTAAGTATTGGTTCTTCCTCCCCTTTGAATTGTGCTTCAAGTGGTAGGCTGGTAGTGCGAACTCTACCTTGCATCCTAAGGAGGAGAATGGGCTTCATATACGTGGGGAGCACACAGGTTTTCTCAATTAAGAGACCACTTCATTAAATGAGTACTGGTTTTGGAAATGAAGTAACCGGAGCTTAACATGCCCACATTCAAAACTTCAGAAGTATGGCTGGGAGTGCAAGACGGCACGCAGCGCTTACATGAAACGCTTCGCAGATTAAAAACTAGGGTCCAGGACAGGCACAAAGATGGCTTTGACTATATTCTAATGAGTTAGAGAAGGTGCTCCCCGTCAAATCAAGAGAAAATGTTGATTATAAGTGGGTAACAGATTTACTGCTATGATTGACTAATTGTCATAGATACAATATTGAGTCAGAAGAATTGCTTTCAATCATAATTTCAAAAGCTACCATAAACCATCTTTATTACTTCTAATCCAGATGATTGCAATAACTACGCAAAGGATCATCATTGTGCATCTTCTCTGAAATAAGTTTTAAGAGAATATTTTTGTGTGCTTTGTCACTTTATCAAAACAACACAGAGAAAAGTGTCTGACTATTGTTTTACTAAAGAGGGGCCACCATCGCATGAAAGACTTGAGCCACTTAGGTAGCTGAATTCTGTAAATTCTGAATGCTGTAAGTTCACTAGAAGTTAAAACTCTCATTTTTTATGTCCAGAAACTAAAGAGTTCTGTTTGTCTGTTTCTTCCAAGTGATCTATTTTCAAAGGCGAAAAGCATGTACTTATACAGAAAGGAGCAATTGGGCAGTGTGTGGGAAGGGACAGGGTTAGGAGAAAGGCACTCACGACAGTAGCCTTGAGTATTCCCTTTAGCAAACACTTGACATGGGTTAGTTACACAACTTCCCTCAATGTCAGTTCAGCATGACACTCTCTGCCCCCAAGCAGTGCAAGCACACAGTTCCCCAGGAAGCCTATTTAAATCATCACACACATAAACTCGGATTTCAGAGCAGGCTCAGTGATGAGAAAAATGCTCCCGATCTCCCGTCCTAATGTTAGAGTGGTACACAACCAGTGGCTCTAGGCTCTTACAGATAATAAAAACTGACAACCCTCAGGCGCTTAGAAGTGCTGCATAAAATTGGACAAAAAGTATACTTTATGGTACTTCAGCTAAAAATAAAAGCTGGAAGAAAAAGAATAGAGGTTGAGGAAAAATAAAATGGACTCTTTTGCTTCCCCAAACCAGAAAAAATTGGAAAAGCTCTGCAATATGTGAGGTGGGGCCTTGCATGTGCACAAGCTCACAATGGAGACCAGGTTTCAGTGGTCACTAGGGACAGGGACAAAACAAACCCTGGACCGTCTGTGTTTTCGGTAAGAGGTAGACAGTACCCTCCTACTTCAAGGAGCAGATTAAAACCAACAACCTAGACACAATGAAGGGGGGAAAAAAGCAGAAAGACACAAAATAACATTTTTTATGTCTTCCGTTTTGCCATCTAGTCAAATAAAAGACCATTTAATTTGGCAATCAGTCCCTTTAGGATCTGTGGTTGGATTTGACAGTGCTTATGTGTTTTTATGACTCTCCAGACAAAGAGACAGGGGTGAGGAGGGAATTAATTGTCAGATTTGGCTTTTTTTTTTTTTTTCTTTCTGATTGAGAGTGAGAAAGCAGAAAAATTTTACTGATGTTTCTTTAGTTTGTTTGTTTGTTTGTTTGTTTGTTTGTTTTTTACACGACTACATGTTGAATTTGCTGTCATTTAATCTAGTAGAATATCCTTGAAGAAAACTAGTATTATCATTTATGTGGAATTGTTTTAACAAGCTTAACTTAGAAATGAAACATTTTCTGAAGAACTATTTTTACACAATGTTGTGCACAAGATCCTGCCACCTGAAGTCCAAACAGAACCCCTTTGTAAAGATGGCAGATCCTACTTACAAATTTATTTTAATTCCTCCCGAAAGTATTCTAGTTCACCATCACAGATTCTTTTAAGTAAGGTTGCAGTGTGTGTCAGTGGGAGGCAGTGAAGGGGTTGTCGACCTTTAAAAAGAAGAACACGACTGATGAGTGACATGGCAAAGTTCAGAATTCTGAGTCATAAACTAATAATGACGAAAAGCTGATAATTGACTTGATCAAGCTTGTGAAATTAACAGATGGGTCAACAGTTCTCACACACACACACACGCAGGCACACATGCACACACACACACACACACACACACACATTTAAACACAGGTTTCACATATGAGACAAACATGAAGTGTTTGTCTGAATTTCCTTATTTCACATAATGATCTCCTGTTCTTTACATTTCCTTATGAATAAACTTAGAAATTATCATTAGGCTGTATATATTTCTCTTTGTGTATATGTATGTATATAGCAATAATAATTAAAGTTGAAGTGTTTGTGACTTTGAGCAGGAATAGATTAGTGGAGGCAGACTGGGTGAGGGAGGTGTAAGTACATACTCAAGGATGAAATTCTCAGAAAATCTTCACATTCACGTCAGAAATAATCATTTTTATTTACATTTCAGCAGAATGTAAATCTACAATGTTCCTACCTTAGAATAAGAGATATTATGTGGAAATTCATGAAGTTGAATTTTTCTTAGTTTGTTCAGCAAGTCATAAGTAGTAGCATTTGCAGTCATGTCAACAACAATTTTACTTATTTCAAATTCAAAAACTCAGCACAACATTAGAATAATTAAAAAAAAAACCATGTGCTGGGTGAGCACCTTTTAGAGTGAATGGTTCTGCAAACACGTTGGATTGCACTTTCCCACCGGTGGAGGCATGCTGCCCTGCACTGAGTGGGTTTCGCTACAGCAGGTCACTCTCACACTGCTGGAGAGTGTATTTTGACTGTTCCTATCAGATTCACCTTGCTGTGCTGACAGCCGCTAGTGTTAAGTATAAAAATATCTGATTTTCAGTGAACTGAAGTATTGGGCTGAGATATATTTTGGCACTTTAGGATTATCATGAAAAACCATGTACAAATCATAACAAGACTCAAAACCCTTTCAATTGGAGAGTTAATGTTAAAAAAGCAAGAAAGAAATAAGACATAGTTTGCTTAGAAAACCAGAGTTTAAACTTTTTTGGTAATGGGTATCTGTTCCACCGACCATTATTTATTCATGTGAACTGTGTAATAGAGGGAGGGAAGGAGGAAGGGTGGGAGTCAGAGAGAGAGAGAGAGAGAGAGAGAGAGAGAGAGAGAGAGAGAGAGAGAGAGAGAGAGAGGTTGTATTATCAAAATCAAGGAAAACCATATGTCAATAAATCATGTCTCTCCCTCTTCTGTAAAAGAAGTAGTCAAATGCCATGAGTGTTTACAATTTTCCCTGGAGAATAACTATGTCATTTATTGCCTATAAAATCTAAGTACCCCCGATGTTCTATTGGTCTTTTGAATCACCAGAGCAGTATCTGGATGCCTTGGACGTTAAGTAATAACCTGCCGTGATCCAGTGTAGTTGGCTAGCACTCATAGATATGAAATTCTTGGTAAGTTCATGTAATAGGATGACTGAAGTCACTGTTTCAGCCAGGGGTGGCTTTATCTTCAGGGTAAGAATAGAGTCCCTTCTTGGTCAGCTTTGAGGGGATCGTTTCACCATCAGGTAGGCTGAGTCATGGGGTGCAACTGAACAGCATACACTGCGCAGGATAATTTCTTTCAAATATAGAATATAAAGGCCATGCCTAAGAAGTTCTGTGTGGTAACCTTTGCTTTTCATGTACATGATGTATGAAAATGCTTTCTTTAAGTTACTAAAGACTGAGGTTGTATCCTAAGTATTAGCTTAGCAGTCCTGTTACACAGTGCTTTGCCCAGGCAGGGAAGCCTTGCTCTAATCCTTGCCACAGAGAACACATTGACTGTCATGTGACCCCTTTCTGCTGCTCTGTTTATGTTGGAATCTTGGGTACCAGCTATTCTATAGACTTGGCTCTCCTGGAATCAGTCCAAGTCTACACAACAGAGCTGGGCCAGACATTTCACAACAGATCAACAATATGAAGGCAGCACAGACAAACACACTAGGACAGTGAAGATCTTACCTGACTAGTTATTTAGGTTTTTTTACCCCTCCTAATTTATTGCACCTGGTTTCACTCCCCTCAAACAGTCACAGTCACGGGTGGATGGAACAGACATCAGCCAGGCCAGATGGCCATGGAGTCCCCTCTGGTGTTGGTTGTTGCTCCCTGCCCTGTTTCCTACTGCTTCATTATCTGACTTGACTTGGCTCACCAGGGTCCCTGATTTAGATGGTGGCGGAGCTCTTTAGCTCAGGTATGAGTGATAAACTTGTTATTCAGTACTAGCATTTCCTATGGGCAACATTGCTCATTCAAGTTTGGTAACTTGTGGAGCTGGGCATCTGGTCTGAAGCTAAATCGTTGTGCTCTAGTTCAAGATTCTTTCTTACTGAGGTGCTCAACAGTATTGGTTCAGGAATTACATTTCCTGCCTGAATATGTGATAAAACTTTCTGTTGCTATGCAACAGTTGCTGACAATACTCACGGAGCATCTATTACATAGATGGATATGATCATTGTTTCCAAAGTGTCTCATGAATACAGCTCACAGAACCGCCCAGGAAATCATATCTAAAATAATTCAACAAGTAAGAATTTGAATTTTATTTTCATTTGAGATACAGAAAAAGAAACTGTAAGGTGACCACTCCCAGAAGTTCTGTGCCAACATTGCCCCAGGACATCTTGCTGGCAGCACACATTGTAGGTCGAAGGTTTTGTGGCTGGGTAAGTGCCCATGTTTCTCTTTTTTTGTAGCCTGCAAAGTGCCTTCCTGCACAAAAGAGACTAGAACCATAGGGGTGAAGGGCCCGTGCAAGTTCCCACTCAACCTCTCTACATTCAATGGCCTGTATAACAGTTTTTTTTCCAGCAATAGGACCCTGCTGTCACTTTTCAGAAAGCAACCTTCTGTCCTAGCATCAGCGTGGGCTGTTTAGAGATCTCCATAGAACCCCCTTGGCCAACAACTTGCACTAATACAATTCAGTCCCAGCACTGGAAGCCTTGCCTAGATACAAAAGATGGCCAGTTCTGTATCCTCCATTACTAGGGATTGGCCCTAAAGTCACCCTCAGATTCCAGGAAGTTTCCACTAAACTAGATTTCCAAACTACCCCCCCCCCCAAACATTACCCAATTCCAGGTATATCTCTCCACACTCTCTCCTTCTAGCCCTTCCCCAGCCTACACTTGATCCCTCCTACTCCCTTCCCCACTAACCCAGTCCTGAAAAATCCCTTCTATTTCCCCTTCCCAGAGAGATCCATGCATCCCCACTTGAGCCCCACCCCTCTTAACTAACTTAAATGGGCCTGTGGATTGTAGGTTGATCATCATTTACTTAACAGCTAATAGTCATTTATAAATGAATATATACCATATCTGGTTCTTTGGGTCTGGATTACTTCACACAGGATGATTTTTTTTCCATTTGCATCTATTTGCCTACAAATTTCATCATATTTTTTTAACAGCTGAGTAATACTTCATTGTATAAATGTATTCTATTTTCTTTATCCAGTCTTTGGTTGAAGGACATCTAGCTTGCTTTCAGTTCTGGCTAATATCAATACAACCACAATGAACTTGGTTGAGCAAGTGTCATTGTGGTAGGATGGAGCATCCTTTGGCTATATGTCCAAGACTGGAATGGTTAGCTCTATAGGTAGATGGAGTCGTAATTTTCTAAGGAATCACCATATTGGTTACTATAGGAGCTGTGCAAGTTTGCACTTCCACCTGTAATGGAGAAGTGTTCCTGTTGCTCCACATCCTTTCTAGTATGAATTGTCACTTGTGTTTTTTGAGCTTAACCATTCTGGCAGGTGTAAGGTGGAATCTCAAAGTTGTTTTGATTTGCATTTACCTGTTGGCTAAGGATGTTGAACATTTCAGGTGTTTCTCAGCCATTTGTGATCCCTGTGTTAAGAGTTCTCTCTTTGGATCTATACCCCATTTTTAATTGGATTACCTTTTTTATATCTATATTGCATATTGATCCTCAATTGGGTGTAGAGTTGATAAAAATCATTTCCCATTCTGTGGACTGCTGCTTTGTCTGGTTGACAGTCTCCTTTTGCCTTACACAGCATTTCAGTTTCATGAGGTCCCATTTGTTAATTGTTTGATCCTATCGCCTGAGCTGTTGCTGTTCTGTTCAGTGCCAGTGAGTTCAAGGCTCTTCCCTATTTTTTCTTCTATCAGGTTCAGTGTATCTGGTATTATGTTGAAGTCTTTGACCCATCTGGACTTGAGGCTTATGCAGGGCGATCTATTTGTATTCTTCTACATTTAGACACCAGTGAGACCAGCACCATTTGTTGAAGACACTTTCTTTTTTTCCAGTGTGTATTTCTGGCTTCTTTATTAAAAATCAGGTGTCCGTATGTGTATGGATTTATATGTGGGTCTTCAATTTGAGTCCATTGATCAATCTATCTGTTTTCATGCTAATATCATATGGATTTTATTATTATAGCTCTGTAGTACAACTTGAAATCAGGGCTTAATGAAATTTTCAGGGTCGCTTTTGTATACTATCATTCCATCTGCCAATAAGATACTTTGACTTCTTTTCCAATTTAATGCCCTTGATATTCTTTGGTTGTTTTATTGCTCCCTCGTCTTATTGTTCCTGATAAGAATTCAAGTACTATACTGAATAGATACGGAGAAAGCAGACAACTTTTTGCCCTAATTAAAAAAAAAAAAAAGATTTATTTAATGTAGATGAGTGCTCTGTCTGCATGCACACTTGCACGCCAGAAGAGGCCATCAGATCCCAGTATAGATGGTTGTGAGCCACCATGTGGTTACTTGGAATTCAACTCAAGACCTCTGGAAGAGCAGATCATGCTCTTAACCCCTAAGGCATCTCTCCAGCCCTTTGTTTCTAATTTTAGTGTGACTTCTCATTTAATTTGATATTGGCTATAGACTTGTTGTAAATTACCTTTATTATGTTAAAGTATGTCCCTTGTATCCTCAAACTCTCCAGGAATTTATCATAAAAGAGTGATGGATTTTGTCAAAGTCTTTTTTAGCATTTAATAAGATGATTATGTGTGTTTTTTTTTCTTTCAGTTTGTTTATATGGAGGATTACATTTACTGATTTTCATATGTTGAACCAACTCAGGGATAAAGCTTACTTAATCATGGTGGATGATCTTTTTAATGTGTTCCTGGATTCAGTTTGCATGTATTTTATTGAGTATTTTTGCATCTGTGTTCATAAAGGAAATTGGTCTGTAACTCTTTCTTTGTTGAATCTTTATGTTGTTTGGATTTTAGGGTAAGTGTGTCCTCATAAAATGAATGTGGCAATGTTTTTTCTGTTTCTAATTTGTGGAATAATAATTTGAGAAGTATTGGTGCTAACTTTTCTTTTAAAGTCTAGTAAAATTCTTCACTAAACCCATATGGCCCTGGGCTTTTGCTGGTTAGAAGACATTTTAATTATTGCTTCTATTTCCTTGGAGCTTATAGGTCTATGTAAATTGTTTATCTGATCCTGATTTAACTATAGTAAGTGCTATCTATGAAGAAAACTATCTATTTATTTTAGATTTTTCATTTTTGGAGCATACAGATTTTTAACTCTTTATAATTCTCTGAAATTTCCTTGATATCTGTTGTTATATCTCTCATTTTGTTTCTAATTTTGTTACTTTGGATATCCTTCCTCCATCTTTTAGCTAGTTAGGATAAAGGCTTGTCTATCTTATTGTTTTCCCCCAAAGTACCAAATCTTTGTTTTATTGATTCTTTGTTTAGTTCTCTTGTTTTAGTTTTATTGATTTCAGTTCTTAGTTTAATTATTTCTTGCTGTCTACTCCTTTTGGGTGTGTTTGCTTCTTTTTGCTCTAGAGCATTCAGGAGCGCTTTTAAGTTGTTTGAGATCTCTCTAATTTTTCATGTAGGAACTTGGCGCTATGAATGTTCCTCTTAGCACCACATTCATAGTGTTGCGTAAGTTTGGCTATGATGTGTCTTCACTCACATTGAATTCTAGAAAGTCTTTTATTTCTTTATTTCTCTGTTGACTGATTTTTCATTGGATGGGGAGGTTTTCAGTTTTCATGAACTTGTAAGCTTTTTGTTGTTCTTCTTGCTGTTGATATCCAGCTTTAATTTTTGAGGTCTGATAGTATTCAGTGTGTTATTCCAATTTTCTTATATCTATTGAGATTTGTTTTGTGTCTGAGTATGTGTTCAGTTTTGGAGAAAGTTCCAGGAAGTGCACAGAAGAATGTATATTATTTTGTGTCTGGGTGGAATGTTGTGTAAATATTTGTTAGGTCTGTTTGGCTTAAAGCATCTGTTAGTCCCAGTATTTCTTTGTAGAATTCTTATCTGGATGTCCGGCTCATTGGTGAGAATGGGATATTGAAGCCTCCCACTATCAGTGTGTGGGGGTCAATATGGGATTTAAGCTATAGTAGCGTTTCTTTTACAAAAGTAGGCATCCTTCTGATTGTGGCATAGATGCTAAGAATTGAAATTTCTTCTTGGAGGACTTTTCCTTTGATGAGTATGTCATGTCCTTTCCCGTCTCTTTTTATTAATTTTGGTTTGAAGTCTATTTTGGCAGATATTAAAATGGTTTCATGATCTTGTTTCTTATGTCCATTTGTTCAGAATATCTTTTTCCAACCCTTTATCTTGAGGATATCAAGTATATTCTAGGTATACTTGATATTGAGGTATATTTCTTAGATGGAGCAGAAGGATGGATCCAGTTTTCGCATCCAATTCTGTTAGTCTGTGTCTTTTTATTAGGAAATTGGGACCATTGATATTGAGAAATATAAATGTCCAGTAATTATTAATTCCTATTATTTTGGTGTTGGTAGTGTATGTGTGTGTGTGTGTGTATGTGTGTATGTGTGTGTTTGTGTGCGTGCATGTGTGTTACCCTTATTTTGATTTTGCTGGTAAAAGATTTTTTTTCCTGTGTTTTTATGTGTGTAGTTAAATTTCTTGGGTTAGAGTTTTCTTTCTAGATCCTTTTGTAGGGCTGGACTTGTAGACTGATATCCTTTAAATTCGACTTTATCGGGGAATCTCTTTTTTTTTTTTTTTTTTTTTCTGTCTATGGTGATTATAAGTTTTACTGGGCATGTTAACCTGGTCTCTTTACGTCTACAGCGTGTCCATCTATGCCCTTAAGAATTTTAGATTGTTCACTGAGAACTCATGTGTAATTCTAATAGGTCTTTCTTTAGATGTTACTTATGTTTTTCCCTTGAAGCTTTTGTTATTCTTTCTTTGTTATATATGTTTAGTGTTATGACGATGATGATAATGATGATGATGAAGGATCTTTTTCTGGTCTAATCTTGGTGCTTTATATGCTTCTTGTACCTTTATAGGCATCTTCTGCTAGGAAAGTAAGGAAAACCTTCTATGATTTTGTTGAAAATATTTTCTGGGCCTTTGTGCTGGAATTTGTCTCCTTCCTCTATTCCAAATATTCCTAGGTTTGGTCTTTTCATAATGTGCCAGATTTCCTTGATGTTTTGTGTTAAGAATATTTTCCATTTACATTTTATTTGACTGGTATATCCACTTCTTCTATTGTGTCCTCAATGCCTGAGAAATCTTATCCACTTTGTATATTCTGTTGGTGAAGTTTACCTCTGTAGTTTCTGTCTTGAGCAGTTTTATTTGTTTCCTTCAACTGTATCTTTTTTTAATTTTTTATTTTTATTTAAGGGACATATTAATTTCCTCCAATTGTTTGTATTTTCCTGGATTTCCTTAAGGGAATAATCATTTCCCCTTACAAACTTATACCATCTTCATATAGTTAGTTTTACTGCCTTTTTTATGTGCTTCAGCTATGTTGAAATATTCAGGGCCTGCTTGGTAGAATAACAGAGGAAGTGAATGCAGGCTATCCGGATGAGACCTGATAGGCTATGATCATATGGTTGGGGAGGAGGTCCCCTTCTGTCAGAGGTCTAGGGGAGGGGAGTAGGATAAAAGAGGGAGGGGGTGGAAATGGAAAGTATCAAGTGAAGGAATAAAAAATGGGATGTAATTTGAATAAATTATAATAAAAATTATAAAAAAGTGTGCTCTGGTGGAGATATAATATCATTTTTGTTATTGTTTTATTATTCTGGTGTCTAAGCATCTGCTTTTTAGATGATTTATTATAGGTCTAGATGCTAATTTCTGGATTTGTCTTTGTTGGATGGGGGTTTTGTTCCTTAGCTTTTGTTTTCTCTCTGGCTTTTCAGAGATTTTGTTGGCTGTGTATTGTCTGTTTTACTGACCTGCTTAGCTACTGTTGTGCTCATAGTGAGTATTGTTGGTATTGTAGGCATGGGGGAAAAAGAGGCCAGGGATGGGGGTGAAGGGGGTGTGGTCTGCAGAACCCATAGCGGCATGGACAAGTATGAGGGGAGCCTGTATCTAGTGTTTGGTTAGTTCTGTTGTAGCTCTAGTGTTGGTCCTGAGGATTCAGTCTGGGGAAACGAAGAGAGCAGAGGATGTCCTTGGTCAGCCTACCTTGTCTTCTGGCTGGTGTGGTCTCCACCTTACTTCACTTCTTAAATAACTTGAGATTAAATATGACCACACTAGCTAATCTATACAAATACAGTTCCATATTGTGTGCATGAAAATTGCTTTGTTACTAGCAAGACATATAAATATCGGGAGAAAAATGATTAATGAAAACAGAATTAAATAATGACATATAATTTAGATCCACCAACATCATTGTTAAATTTATTTTATTAAAAGACAAGTCATATAATTACTATATTTATTAATTGTTTGAGAATCTGATACAACTATTTTGGTCATACTCACCATCCTTTCCAAATTCTCCCATGTTGTACACCACTTCCTTACCTATCCAAGTTCATACCTCCTTCCTTTGTCTTTATATTGCCATGGAGTCTAGTTTATGTTGTCTAACTGCTTGGGTATGGGACCCACCCTGGAATGTGGTCAGTATTCCAGATGTGGTATAATTAAAGAAAACTGACTCTCCTCTCTTAGCAGCTATGTTTATTATATGTATTAAATTATCAGTTTTGAAATTAGACAATATTGTCTTCATTCATTTAATATGTCAGTTCATTCCTTCCTTTATAATCTAAACCCAAGTTGACAGGGTTGCACCCTCATTTACATACACTTGCAAGTGTGGACATATATATGTACATTCATAAGACTTTTCTGATATGTTTGGGTACCTGCAAAATTAATCAGTTCATTTTTCCCTGCTGTAATAAGATAAGGCACAAAACCCAAGAGGACCCAAAACTTCAAATATTTAAGAGATTAGAATTAAGAAAAACCTCAATTGAGTCATGTGTTTTCCTTCTCATCTGTCAGACCCTAGTGAATTGACAAACTTCTCTGGCACACTGTTTCCCAAACTTCAAAATCGGTATGGGATGTCAATAGTTCTCAGCTCCTTGCATGCTTTCAGACGATTAATAATGGGGCTAATTCTGCAAAGGGAAGTCTTCATAGTAACTTAGTATGCAAAAGACATCATTTGTGAATCTGTAATTCAGGGAGTTGGCAAATGGTGCTCTCTGGACTCCCCCAGATGCAACTGGGAATCATTGGCTAGCATGATCCTTATAAGGTTTTAGCACTAAAATCAGTTAAGTGTCTTCTTAACTAATATTTGGATGAATGTAAACAGGAGAATTGACTAGTATGAGTGTTGTGTTTAATCAACCAGGGCTTCACATGATATGCTAATTCAGTAGATTAAGCATGCTTAGATGATGGAAAGGCTTACACACAGCTCATGCTTAAGTAGAACATTGCAAAGTATAACTGGAAAGTGAGAATTAGGAAGCCACATTATAATACAACACACTAAGTGCTAATGATACAAAACATAACATACAGAGAAGTCCTTGTGGAGTTTAATCGTCTATGGCCCCAATCTATCTAGGATATTCTTAAGAAAAAGTATATATACAAAAGACATATAAGATATAGATGATCCAGTTTAGAGATATTCTCCTATGTGGGAATCTAGCAAGAAGATAGATATCCTCAAGCCAAAGAGAAAGGCCTTAGAGAAACTAACCCCTGGTACTTTCATCTTTATTTTCTGCCACAATGAGGTGATAAAATAAAGTTCTTTACTCTACTGGTTTTGTTATGAAAACCTTAATAAGCAAACTGGTTTTATATGCTGCTTTTGAAATTTGCTATTGCTTTACTTTAATGATAAAGCTTTATTCATTTACTTACGTATTTATTTTTACTGTTTTTTTTTTTTTTTCTTTTAGGCAGGGTCACATGTATCCCAATCTGGCCTTGAAATTATTAGGCAACACATGCTGACTTTTGACTCACCTCAATCAGTCACATACTTGGATTATAAGTCTACTTCTATGCCTTCTTTTTCATTTATTTTAAAATTTAATTTGATTTTACTTATTGTGGAATATGGTGTAATAATAGTTCAATACTTATATAAAGCAGATCATACCGTGATAGCTAGCATTTTTCTTTCCCTACATTCTTTATGTTTGGAATATCCAGGTCCATTTTGCTAAGCTCTCCTAAATATACATGGCATACTACTACCAAAATTGTCATTCTATTATTCTATGGACTATCAGAAGTTGTTCCTTTTAGCCAACTGTACTTGGTATATATTATCCAAATTCCATCTGTTTACTTATTTATTTATGCCCTACTATTCTCAGACTGTAAACAGCATTCTAAATCCAGACTGACATTTCTAGTGTTTCCACATAGACAAGGGAATATGCTCTATTTTATTTTATTTTATTTTATTTTATTTTTTGTATTTGACTTTCTTGGCTTATCATGGTGTTCTTCAGTTCCAATTATTTTGCATCAAATGAGAAGATTTAATTCCTCTTTATGACTGAATGATATTTAATAGTATACAACAAAGGGAAGATATGTATCACTATACACATGACAAAGTACAATATCCAGGAAAATCTAAGTAACTTAAAGACTATGTAATCCAATTTAAAATGTGAAGATGATCTGACATTTCTACGAAGAAGAAGTACAAATGGCCAATACAGTATGAAAAATTATCAACACCCTTGTCCAACTGAGGAATGCAAATCACAGTCACAAAGAGATGCTCATGTTCCTGTTAGAATGGTGATTATAAGTGAGAGACAAAGATTAACATTCTGGTGAGGCTGTGGAGGAAAAGAAATCTACATAGTCAGTTAAACATCCAACTGTATGGCATCTCAAGAGACATCTAGAAGGCTACTACATCTGCTTTGAGTTTTTAGATATCAAAGAACTTAGCATTTTGAAAAGGGTGTGATTGAAGTTATTGAGCACATTGTTTCCATGACATGTTCATTGCCCCTGTAGTTCTTCATCATAATTAGAAGTTTCCCTTTTTTCTTAGTTACTTACTTTCTCTAACAAAATAAAACTAGAAATGAATTTTCTGTTTTGTTTCATTTTTTTCTTGAACAAGGGTCTTACTCTACCCTAGGCTGACCTCGGACTCAATCTGTAACCAGTCAGAACTTGAAATCAAAGTGATCCTCCTGTCTCACCCTCCCAAGTGTGAGGATTATAGGCAGGAGCTACCAGCTACCATGCCTGCCTAACAAGTGATCTCACTGGATCTATTTAGAGAGGGTTGGAAGTTTTACTTATAACAATCAAATAAACCTCTGGCATAAAAAGTTGTCAAATGAGCAGCAAATTAAATTTTAGAGCTTTGAATCCTTTCTTGCTCAATCTAGCAAGGGTGTCATGCCGCACACTTGATCACGACTCAGCAATTAAGACGCAGCCAGCTACTCTGTCTATGATGGTGGATATTTAGCCCTGATATGTGCCTTAAGTAGATTCGTGCTGATTCTGAGGGATTAACTGTGGTTGAAATGTGCTTTCATAATTCTTTTCAAATGCAACAAGTTTACCTCATATTTTTCCAAGTGTGAGATTCAAGGCCACTGCCTGGAACCCCAAAGCACTTTAGAGCTTTTTGAGAGATGTCTGATTCTGGTAAACATTTTTGTGCAGTCTCCACAGACATTATTTAACTCAAGTTCCAAGTGACCTTTAGGCCAAGCAAACATTGCTTGCAGAGAGTATTTTAGTTTATTTGAAGTGGAAAGTAAACGAATGAGAAATCTTGTTTACTTTCTAGCTAAGGGAGAGATGCAAGTTCCTGGTGTGGTGCTGTTAATTAGGCAGTGGGAATTTTGATTGGGTGTTCAAAAGAATTAATATTTGAGTGAGCTCTCACTGTATTAAAGTTTGGCATCTTTTGAGAATCTGGATTTAAAGTTTTGTAACTGTATTTTGCCTTTCATGAGTAGTTATGATCTTCAGCTTTTTTCTTTGCAAAGTGAAATGTTTTTGTGACAAATTTTGAACCATGTACAGACTTTAACACCTGAATTGCAAAAGTGTACTTGAATTTTCCTGTGCTGATATCAGCACATGCATTTTAATTATTTTACTGCATTCTTGCTAATTAAATGTTATATGTAGATTTGAAAGGATGGTTTCAAATTCAAACAGCTAAGCACTGAGAATTCATCTCTGACAGCTGTCCATTGTGTGAACTTGGATAAGTAACCTTTCTTACCTGCAATTTTTGGTGTTTGCACATCTAATAACAAGCCATGTATTTCAGAATTACCATGAGATTATTTTGTGTTATATACATAAATCAATTTGGAGATACTGTTAAAATGTATCATTTTTGATAAACTTAACAGTCTTTTCCTATGTTTTGTGAGTTTAGACTGCGTAAGATGTCTGCGAATTCTTCAAAGGCTTTACCTGTGTTCTTTAGATAAGCCCAGTTCTTCTACTAGTATACAGTAAATGTGCTTTGAAACCAAGAATTTAGTCACTTATTCCGCATCAAAATAGCAATATTTTAGGTAATAATTTGCAAGTTTCTTATTTGTGAAAGATTGTAGTTCATTTTTTTGTGTTTACTGAGAAAATATATCTTTTTGAGATAGGGTTTCTCTTTGTACCCCTAGCTGTCCAAACCCTGCTCTGTAGACCAGGCTGGCCTCAAACTCACAGCAATCCACCAGCCTCTTCCTTCCAGAGTGCCACCACACCCAGCTAATACATTGTTTACACATGTTAGTAAATGTGACAAAGATTTCTATTAAAAATTAAAAAGAAAATACTTAGATACTACTATTTGGGGACTAATATGTAGACTTTTCTCTTATTTAAAAGTTAAACTACATTCATTTTTATAGCCTATGAACGCAGATAGAATTGTTCAGGAAGCTGACTACAATTTACACAAAGAAATGTTATTCAGCATTACTTTGCCATTTTGGGGATGAAGAGAAAATTGAAACAGAATAGAGCAGTGGGATGTGTTGGCTCGGATGCAGTGTAACTATCAAGGTATATCCAACCCTCTGATGCTTTCATGTCCCCATTAGCTACTGCATGGGAGCTGCCCAAGGGAAGGAGAAATGGCTTCAGCCAGTGCGATCTATCACAGGGAAGGTGTGGGAGACCTGGAGCCTGTGTTCATGTCCCATCATGTGCTCCTCCTTTAGGGTAAAACCTGTTCATGGAAACTTTTCTTTTCTTTTTTCATTTTTTGAGACAAGGTCTCTCTGTCTTGGCTGTCCTGGACTAACTTTGTAGACCAGGCTGGCCTCGAACTCACAGCGATCCGCCTGCCTCTGCCTCCCGAGTGCTGGGATTCAAGGCGTGCGCCATCACCGCCCAGCTCACGGAAACTTACTTAAGATTTGGAGTTGCTAGATCAAACATTCCATTGGTCCTTGGAATAGCTTTGCTAGAGAAAACACTGCAAGGAGAAGAAAAATTAGATACTGCACCCAGGCTATGTATCAGAGAATACCTATCAATGCCTGTCAGAGAAATTGTTGCTGTTGTTTTGGAGTCAAACATTTCACCAAGTGATTCTTTGGAACTCCAGAGAGCTGATAAAAGAATGAGAGCTAGTCCTGGTTGTTTGCAATTGGACTTGAAGCCTAAGTAAGAATAGTAGGGAGGAATCCACATTCTCAGCCCCATAAAGCCTTGGTCACCACACTC
Source organism: Acomys russatus (assembly GCF_903995435.1). Classification (NCBI taxonomy): domain Eukaryota; kingdom Metazoa; phylum Chordata; class Mammalia; order Rodentia; family Muridae; genus Acomys; species Acomys russatus. The sequence continues at coordinate 44,758,646 of NC_067158.1, forward strand.
TCCCAGTTTATGGGTCTTTTGTAACATTAAAGTCTGAATGACGTCAGCCCACCTAGTCAGGCAATTCAGTGTTTCTGTGACGATACTTCCAAATACCCATTTATATCATCGTATCAATATATGATACAAAGGTCAGAGTCCATGCATCTTTTTCCTGTGGTAGTTATTTTTTCTGTTCCCAGCTACCAACTGAAGCAGCTCACTAATGCCCAAGAGTCTATTTGCTTTTTAAGAATGAGCATTTTTTTTTTCTTTAAACACATGGTGTATGATCACCTTAATTATCCAAATCTTTCTTTAATATAGACTTCCCCCCCCCCTTTTTTTTTTCATGGATGTCTGTAGTGGATGTTGGAGTACAAGCCCATTCAAGTGGCTCAACAGTGGAGAAAAACGTGAGACCCTGACTAATTATTCATGCCACATCAATACGTTGATGAACAAGACTTGACATATTCCTAAAGTATATTGGGTTGGCCACATGAACAAATAAAGAAGCCGACCAAAGCTGGATGTGGCCATGTAGCTAAGCTATTGTATCCATTTGTTTAATCTCTAGTTGAGATTTTGCTATGTAAGTATTTTGTAGAATAGTTGATATCTGAGATCAGCTGACTTTAAGCAAAAGAGATTTTCTTAGATAATCTGGGTAGATTGACCTCATGATCTCAAAATCTGTAGAAGAATAAGTTTTTCCTGAAGGAAGGAGAGTTCTACATGTGACGCCAGCTGCTAGTCTTCCAATAGACTCGTGTTGTGGATATCTCTCTTGTCTGTGTTTTAGTCTGGCTCTATCTCTTTTGTGGAACACTAAACATACAGCAACTCATGACAGGAAAATTGCATTGTAACACAGTTTTCAGGATTAGATAATGTTGGAGGGCAGGAAACTGTGCAATATGTTGTATTTCAAATGCAAATTCTTTTCCCTGCAGAAAATGACATTATGTATGTCACCAGATTTTATGTCTTCTGTATATAGGTCAGAGTTGTATTCATAGACATGGAATATTCTATTGTAACATCCTAAAAAAAAAGCCCAACAGGTATTGTGCTTGATTTGTAATGATGCTTGGTAAAGAATGCAAACATTTTTTTCTCTTGTGGCATGTGCTGGAACATAAGACCTTCCCAAGTTCTCATGGGTGTTCAGCATCCAAGTCCTTACCAGCGATATTTTCAAGCTGTGTAATGTAGTTGGCTTCGAAGGTTTTCATATACTTTTGACACTTTGTTCACCTCATTTGGCTAAAATGAAGTTACCCACCTGTGGGATTTTCACAGATTGTAGTACCCTGTTGGACTCTTGGTATTAATGACAGACTGATACAATAAGCTCCTGGCAAAAATAAAATTGTGTTGACAAATTCTATGAATAATTAACAGTAGTACTATTTCTGATTTTCATTTTCATAAGGAGGGAATATAACATATTTACAAGATGAATGCTTACATAACATGTACTCAACAATGTGCTACTATATTTCTACAAAAAGTCCTCATCCCATATGGCAGCTACAGTTGGGGTTGCTCCAAGTTGAAATGGCAGGAATTGATGACATCCTTCAAAATCCACCTAGATTTTCTCAGGGTCCATATTTATGACTCATATGGAGACATGGTGGATTTAACCACTCCCAAAGCAGCACTAATCTCTACCATTCTCTTGAGAACAAGGGAGCAATATTTTGATGTAGAAAAAATTATTTCAGAAAGTACCACTGGAACTTTCCTCCTATAAAAGCTTTTCATACCACAGGGCAAGGAGTCAGTGTGGGACCTGGAAACCTCTAAGTACGCCAGTGCAGTCAGTGTTGGGAGCTGAGAGAACTACCTTGTGCTTCATGGATGAAGAAGGCCCACTGTGCACCAGACTTGGCCCAGGTTCATCCCAGTTTTCAATCTCTTTTGTATGCTCACTCTAACAAACAGACCTTGTGATACTTTGGGTCTTTTTTCTATAGCTACAGGGTCTTTTTAGGAAGGAATCGAGGCATCGTTTTTATGCATATCTAAGGCAGTATTGTAACGTTTTTCCCTTGTGGAAATGTGATGGCTGTGGCACATGGTTTCTGGTTGGGAAAATTGGCTCAAATTTATAAAGGGAGCAATGGCTGAACATTTTTATTAAACTGGGTACTCCTAGATTCTCAGTTCCCAGTCTCTTCTTTCACAAATTGAGAAATAACTCTTGATGGCTGCTCATTTAGCTTGCTCACAAAGATAGCATGCCATTACCTCATTCTTTAGCTGTCCATATTTTTAAATAGGAACTCTATTGAGTCTGAAAATCTGTTGGGGGTAAGAGTTGAACTTTCTGAAACCAGCTCTGAGACTCTGCTACTTTTATGATTAAACATGAATTTTTTTTTTTTTTTTTTGTCCTTCAACTCTAGAAGCTAAGAATCCCTTTATATGTTGCCAAGGAAAACCTCTTAGGATTTAATTGCTGATTAATCATCCCCAGTCTTTCAAATCTTTTCATCTAAGTCATCTTTGTCCCTGAAAATAGCAATCCAATTCCATTGTTCATATTTTTGATGTACTTCTTAAAAGCCTGAGACATTATTTCTATCAGTGCATTCTCTGATGGGCATATGAGGTCCTATAGTGAATGTTCTTACAAAGTTCACTGACACTATATACCAAGATACTAATGCCCATCCTCTGGCAAGGATGGGATCCTCCTTTCCAACTCAATACTAGGTGATTCTAGCTGATCTCTTAAACCCATTCTAGTATTATCTATTGTATATTGTGCTTGACAGCTTGACAGAGGTTTGTCTGCAAGAGATTTACCTGCTAGAACTTTTGAGGTGAACACCTGTTAGAAAATGTACAGTGTTAGAATATGTACAGACAGACCTTAGGTTCTCTTAGAGTCAAAGACATGATAAGCTTTGGGGCTGGGGGGGGCTGTATAGGAAGTCATCTCAATGGAAATGGGGTGCCTTTGAAAAGGGTCTGTTACCTTTAGCAATCTCTCTCTCTCTCTCTCTCTCTCTGGCTCCCCTCTCTTCCCATGAAGCAGAGCCTCACTATAATCAGAGCTAAACTAGAACTCACTATATAGCTCAGGCTAGCAATGTATCTACCTCAGCCTTTTGAGGATTGGCATAGGCAAAATTAGCATCCCTGGTGGGTCTCTATTTGCCAGACCCCGCCCCCCAAAAGAGAGGATAAGTAGTTACCAGCATTCCAGCATCCAGGGAGAGAGCGCCTAAGTCCCAAGTTGTTTGTGTGTAAATGCATGTATGCGTATCCATGTGTGTGGGAAATTAGCTTACTTGGTGCACATTTACTGTATTTCTTCCAGTGAATGACAATGTTTGCTTCTTACTTTAAATCTACCTTGTTTTCTTTTGTCCTAAAAATCATCATTTTCACAGTTATAAGAAGATAAATTGGGTCATTATATGAAGAATTTTCAAAAGATAATAGAGAATGGTTTGATTTTTTTTTTTTTTTTGAGATTTCGCAGTTTTTTTCTTAATATTTTCATTGTGGCTTTTTATTATTGTTGAAAATTATCTTCTCTCATACAATACATCTCAAGCACAGGATCTCTTTTCTCCACTCTTCTCAGCTCCCTCCTCCATCTCCTTTCTCTCCTGGATCTACAGTCTACCTCCATTTCATCTTCAAAGAAGAGCAGGCCTCCAAGAGACAACAGACATACGGAGAAAAACAAGATACAATAAGACAAGGGGAAAACACTCATACGGAGGCTGGACAAGACAACACAGTAGGAGAAAAAGTCTCAAGAGCAGGCATATATACACCTGAGTCGTAAATACATACACAAGAGTCATAAATACACCTGCTCCCACTGTTAAGAGTCCCACAAAAACACCAAGCTAACAGCCCTAACATATACACAGAGGACCTGGTACAGACCCATGAAGGTGCAGTGCTTCCTGCTTCCATCTCTGTTAGCTCCTGTGAGTATTGCTTAGTTGATTCAGTGGCTCCTGTTCTTCTGGTGTCGTCCGTCCTCTGAGTCCTACAATCTTTGCTCCCCTTCTTCTGCTGGATTCCAGGCTTCCAAGTGGAGGGACCTGGGGGAAGAACTCCAAATTGGAATCTCTCTACATAATGTTTGGCTGTGGGTCTTTGCACCTATTCCCATCTACCATGGAAGGAAACCTCTCTAATAACAACTGGACAACACACTGATCTATAAATATAGCAGATTATCATTAGGAATTATTTTATTGACTATTTTTTCTGTTATGTTTGGCTCTACCTCCATGTCTCTGAGCTATCCAGTTGCAGCTTCCTGGCAATTACTGCAGTATAGAATATGGCTTCCTTTTCCTGTCCTGAGTTTCAATTAAACCAAACATTGGTTGGCCACTCCCACAAGTTCTGTGCCAACAATGGCCCAGCACATCTGATCGCAAGAAACATTTTAAGTCAAGGTCTTTGGGGCTGAGTTGGTGTCCAGGTTTCTCTTCCCTTACCTGAAGAGTTACCTTCTCAGCCGAAGAGACTAAAATGTAGGTGCCAAGGCTCTGTGCTTGTACCAGCTCAACTTCTCTCTACATGCAGTGAGTGGTGGGGATGTTATTCTCAGCAATGGGGCCTCCTTGCTGTCAGTTCAGAGAGGGACCTTCTGTCCTAGCATCAGCCTGGGTTGTTTAAGGATCTCTACTGGACCCCGTTGGCCAACAACTCAAAGGAATGTAACCCAGTCCCACCACTGGAAGCCTTGCCCGTCTATAAAAGATTGCCAGCTTATGTTTTGAGAGAGTTGTGTCAATCTTATTTGAATCTTTGTCAGAGTATGGGTTAAACAAGACAATTAGAGATGTATGTACTATGTAGAATTTATACAACATATTTTAAAAGTATAATATCACAAAAGATAGATTTGAAGCCTTGCAAAACTATAGGTGATAATAGCTCATATTTATGTGTTGGTTATTTTTATAATACATTAGAATTAATATATAAAGTAATGGGCTTTCATTGACACTATGTCTTTACCAATCCTCTGCACTTGTCCCATATCCTCCTAACTTACATCTGTTAACTACAACTGATCTATAGTGTATTTTAGCTGTGAGTTTTCCTTGTAGATTTTTAGCTTGGAAAATCAATCTACTTATGAGATTGTGGTATTGAACAGTTCATAAATATTAACAATTGCTATTTCTTCTCTGTGAATTATTTTTTTGTTATGTGGAGAAGCCCTTTTAAGCAGAAATCTAATCTGACTAGTTTTGCTTTGAGGTGAGAATAACCACTTTACTTGTTTTTAGCCTCCATTTGCTTGGTGATCTGACTTTTGTCCTCTACTCTAAGTTTGTGGTATCTGTCAGTAACTTGTATTGCTTAGACACACCAGATACTGGGTCCTGTCTCTCAACCCAGCTAGCTAGTCTGTACCTTTCCATATGCACATTGACACCATTATGGTTAAGGTTACTGTTGAGCATGATTGCCATTTCTTGTCATTTTATTGTTGGGCATGATGATTGGTTGTGTTATTCCTAATTGATATTTCTTCATTAGTACTAAGGATTTTCTGCTTTACTGTATGGGCAAAGTGGATTCATTCCTGGCTCTAATTTGTTTATATCTCTCACTATATGATGTGTTTTTTGATGTACTACCACGAATGATCTTTTTCCGCTTTTCACTCCCACTCCATCTTTCTGCTTCTGTTTCTAGTCTTCTTTTTCTCTGCTCATATCTCTATACAGAGTGTCTCCATCCCTTATATGCTTACAACCCAGACAGTCCTACTTTGTCTCTAAAGTCTATTCTGCTATTCTGTTCCTATAGTCTCCCTATGCAAGGTGTAACAAGTTCCTGGCCACTTTCTCATAGTTAGTCTCAATTCCAACTATTTTTCTCATTCATCCACATGCAAGAGTGGAAAATAATTTCTTTCATTTATGGATGTGCCTCGCTCAATACTTTTGTGCAAATAGTGTATCTAATAGCCACTACCTAGCCACCAGGGAGGGCTGCTTCCTTGTGGAGAAAAAATCCCACCAGCAAGGCTTTTATTTCATCCTTCCTCAAATCATTCTTTTGCAGGAATATGGCCTATTATTTCTTTTGAGTCTTGTCTTCCACTAGTTTGGACAGAGGGTTCTTCTATACAACAGTATTTTAAGCAGAGGTCTAAAAGCTCATATTGAAATGTACATACATCTGACTATTTCAAATTTCTGTAGTTTTTAGTTTTTCTATGTCAGTTTTTCTTTCTTAATGTAGACAACTAGGCTCTGGTTGGATGTAGAAGAAACGACAGCAGCAGTGAGGCAGAGCTTCATATCACAAACATCTCCTGTTAACTGTTTTCTGTGAACCACATGGGACTTTACAGTGGGTTCATTTAAAAGCAATGACTACTGAAATAATCATAGGGTACTCTACCCATCCTCTTCATTAAAAAACAAGAGTGGGAGTTTTTCTGATGCCTGGAGTTTGCAGGCACAGGGTAGCATATTTGTTCACCTTTAGAAATAGTGTAAATGATGTGGTACAGAGAGCCCATATCTAATTTGTATTAATTTTATATAGAAATACCACGGAGGGTATTCTCTTATTCTTTTAATGCAGTTGAATTACAAACTGTTCACTTTTAATATGAGGCTAAACTTGCATTCATTCACTCCCTGTGGGAGATGAGACTGCCTGCTTCCTCCACACGCTCCATATGTGAGACTGCAGTGGATGAACACCTTCATTTCAAGTGCTCTCATGTGTGTTTACCTCTGTGAGCATCTTTTAGGTTCTGTCATCAAATCAGCAAGTTTCCTGCTATGCCAATGGAGGTATTCTATCATGCTGCCTCCTCACAGTAAACTCCAGTCCTTGCTGTGCTTGGCGTGACCACCTGTTCTCCCACACCTGTTTCCATTTATAAACCATATGCTGTAGTCACAGCTGAGAACCACTGTGTACATGATAAGGTTTTTCATAAATATTTCATTAAATTCAAAGTTTTCTGCACTTCACAATAATTTGAGGGCATTGGTTTAGCTAAAATACTCCAGAGAAACTGACATATATTCAATATATAATATAACACACTGATTATATTATATATCACTAAGAAAACATGAAGTTTATTTTATATTAATATTAAGATTCCATGTTATATTTGATTATGCCATCTTAAACAACTAATGAAGTATATGAGAAAATAATTCAGTTTTAGTAATTGGCTTGCATTGTCCATATTCCCAGGAAATTCAAGAAACATACACATTTACATTACATTTTTACATTGAATCGTAGAGATAGCTAAGAAACAATAAACTACCCACTGAAGTGCAGTGGATGTGAATTGTTATAATATCCTGTTTTTGAGAAGCAAATAAAGAATATTTTATTTACAAATTATGCTTTTTTAAGAAACAGAAAATGGAAATACATTTTGCATAAGATGAAGAAAAATCACCTGATTCATTCACTACACAAAAAGCAATAATATGTATGATTTCAGGCTTTGACTGATTAACAATGCCTTAAAGTTTGTTAGTAGAATTCTGCATTTTCCCCTCACTGCTCAGCTTTTCTTTTGCAGTGTAAGCCTTAGAGTCACAGAAGAGTACACATTTATATTTAGAAGATGAAGTCTGTTATTTCCTGGACTTTCATTATTACAGTGTAAGTCAAGTGAAGAAAGGTTTCTGATGGCTGTTCCATGGGCAAATATGTAACAATGACCAACAAGACAACATTCATAAAAAAAGATGCCTGCTTTCTCTCCAGAAGTCTCAGCATTTTCTTTCATCTTATTCTTTATAATATGGGAAGGTATCATTACAAAAGATATAATTTGAATTGAACTGGGGTAGCTAAACCAATAAAAATATGAACTTGGGAAATAAATTCTCTTTTGATAACTCAGAAATTGTGAATGCATCAGCAGAGTGTAAGGCCACTTTAACAGGGGAAGTGAGAAGAAAAGCAGACAAAGCCAATTAGTACCTCGTTTCTTTGTGTGCAGTTCTGTACATATACAGAACGATAGTTTATTATTCTGTCTTAGTGTTAGATTTTTGGCTACTATGAGTTCTGATTTTTCTCATCTTTCCCATGTATCACAGGCATGCTTGTTTGCCTTAGTCACTGGATGCCTTGAGTTTTTTGAAACAGTGCTGTCCTAGCTCTCAAAAGTGTATACACTCATTATGGCAATGAGAAACATAAGAGACAAAGTGCCCTAAATATTTTATAACAGAAAGATTCTCTGATTTGACATGTCATAGTCTGAGTCAGTAATACAGTTTTTGCAAGTTTTTCTTGCTGTGTATATTAACACTCATGCACTCATTTTTTATCCGTATTTTCTCTCACAACATTATTATTTAGCAACTCCAAGCACTAAGATCATATTTTGTTCTCAAGAATGTGTTCTAGAAAAAGAATAGAGGGAAGTGGAAGCAGTTTTTCCAGAAAGCAGAAATAGCCCTAGATCTGGGCTAGAGAAGGTGGGAGAATGATAATCAAAATACTTAGAGAATGAAACACAAGTCACCTAAATACTATACGAAAAGTATGAAGTGATGGCGTTGGGCTAAGGGTCGATGGGGAAAGTGCTTGCTCAAACACGGGGACCTGGGTTAGGACACTCGCATCCCTCGGAAAGCTGGAGCTTGGTCAGAGAGGAGGGAATGGCAGTATTTGTGGAGACCAGAGTTCCCAGGAGCTTGCTGGACAGTTCCTGGGGCTGAGACTTTAAGCTCCTGGTTCATCGAGAAACTCTACGTGAAAAATAAATAATAAATTATATGAAAAGACCCAAAAGGGAATAGGCACTTGCTTGGGGTTCTTTAATAAAGCTAATCTTACTCATGAGGGCACGACTACCCTTCTTATAAAGATAATTATGTTTTACACTGTTGATTAAATTTCAAAATTCAAAACACATCCGATTCATTGATACTAAGGTGAGCAATCTATGTTGATAAAATCCATTGACACGCTGTATAAAAGATATAAATCAACCCAGATAAGTTTATTTAAGGGAAATATTCACATTTTAATAAATTTAGGAAAGACTTTTCAAATACCTTTAAAATAATATTCACCTGATTTTGTAATATAGAATATATTCTTATTAGACTTGATACCCAATGTACATTTATTTCTTTTTAATGTAAAAGTATTCAGTCAAAACTGTGCAACAGCATAGACTGCCATTTACCTTTTACTCATAAGTAGAATTTGCTTCTGCACAAACGGGTTATATTTTTTTATAGAGTCAGATATCTTCATAGTTTTAATAAATCTGCTGATTCAGGCTGTTTCTTTATTGTAAAGCAACAGGAGCATTTCATTTAAAAATTCAATGATAATATATGTATGATCAGACAAAGTAGCTAGGAAATATTTCATCAATTTTTAGAAATGAGCCTTTATTTTGCATTGGTTCAGACTTCTGGATATTTGTCTTTTCTGTTCCTATAGAATAAGAACTTTACATATGAAGCTAAGGATTTATTAAATATTATAATAAAGATTTGTCAATGAAGAGAGATGTTTATTTCGTTTTTTGGCTTACATGTTACCACAGGCTGCTGAGAGAAATTACATTGTTGTGTTTTATTAGAGCACTGTGAATTTTTGTCAAAGTTAAAGATCAATTCATTATCAAGAACAACAAATTAGTAGGCTATGCATTTTATGCCTCTCTCTACCTAATGTTTATCAATTTTATTGATGGCTGTTTGCTAGACAATTGGAATGTCACGGTTTTTTTTTTAAAGCATCTTTCAGCTATACTTCAATCATTTTATATTTAAATTTTATTTATTTAAATTTTAGAGAATTTTTTGTTATTAATTTTTGGCTTACTTTCAGCAAATTGTTATTTTTAAAAATGTTTCGATTGAGGCTTAACACTTATAATACAGAATGCTTCAGAAACATGTTCACACAACCCTGAGAAAATATCGAGACTCTACAAAATCAATTCCTGGAGCCCCCAGAGAAGAAAAATTGCAAGGAAACTGAGTATAAAAAAAAATGGCTCTCGTGGATGATGGTACCATAAATGGTGTTACCTTTGGCAAGAAACAGACAAATGATATGTCCATCACACCCACAGTTACAGGTAACTAGGTATGAACTAAAATTTTCATCAGTTCCTAGAAGCTAAGGGCAGAGTAAGGAATGCTTGGAATAACAGAAGGAAAAGTAAGTCATGATCACTTCCACAATCTTAGTCAGAGACCCGTATCAGGATAGATATTAGATATTGGGGGTGAGTCATAGGAAGCTGTCCATCATGAGGCATGCATAAAAGCATTGATAATCATTATAGATAAGACTTAAACAGGTCTATCTGCCCCATACTCTTCTGATATCATGTAAATAAAAGCCGTTGACCACTGTGGGGAAGAATTGCACATAATCCAACCTACCAGACGCAGGGATCGGTCTCTTCCATTTGGAGGAGGAAGATGTAAACTTCATTTGAGTGGGTCAGCTTATTGTAGACAGTGCTACCCATGAGCAGATGGTCCTAGTTGGATAAGAAATCAAGCTGAGGAAATGGTGGAGAACAAGACAATAGCAGTATTTCTCCATGGCCTCTCAGAATCAGTATCTCCATCCAGGTTTCTGCTGTGGGTTCCTGCACTGACTTCCTTGGACTTCAATCTGTAAGATTATATCAACATTTTCCTCATCATGTTGTGTTCATTGTGCTTTCTCTCAGCAATAGAAACCATAATTATTACAGTGCTCAAATTCACAGTTATTATTCTCTTTCTAGATTGTAAACTAGGGTGTACAGCAAACTCCCATAAAAATGTCAAAGAATTGAAATCACACCAAGCTTATCTTCTGAAGATAAAACAATGAAGCCACTGTCAGAAAGATATTTGGACATCCTTAATGAGTGTACTAAGAAATTACTTTCTTTATGTTGCATCAAATTGTAAGCAATAAGACCAAAGGATAAACACAACTTTGGTAGAAAGTTAAATGTATCTGTTCATTGAAGAATAAGTCCATATTATGAATGAGCAAGCCACTGACATTGACACATACACATGGTTATAATCAATATGCATGAAAATATGAGAAATCAACAGCTAAAGAAACTAATAACACTTTATTGAAGATGTGTATGCACATTTTCCTAAAACTAGATCAGAGCAGCATGAGAAAAATTAGGAGAGAGTTAACAAAAATATCCAATGGGGAAAAGAACACTTATGTCCCAAAACAAGACTTTGTACAACTATCAAGGTAGAAGGCATGGATAAGGAGATGAGCTTGTTCTGGAATGTGAAACAGCTGGGACTCACAGTGTGTCCCTTGATTGGTTGTAAGAATGAGTAAGAGCCTTCAGAACATAGTTTCAGTGTTTAACAGAGTACACATGATGATATGCCAATACCATACCTAGTTTTTTTTTCTTTTATTTTCAAAAAGGCCTCATTTGAACTGGGGATAGGCAGATATTATCCCCCTAAACTACCTCCAATTATCTCCCAGTCCCCCATCCCATGCCATATGCTTTAAGCATTTCTACCTGGGCTATTTTCAACCCATAATCCCCAAATACTTTCTTATACTTTTCATCTGGGCCACTTCTTTCCATGCAGAACTTCTGAGTGTCTCCTCCTGGATGATGTAGCTCTTTTCTATCCCATGATGATTCTGTTCATTCCACCTCTAGTACCTTTCCTCTACCCAAGAGCCTCCAGTTCCCAAAGCCCCTGAGCCTTCGCTCTGCCCCTTCCTTTTGAGTTGCCCAGGTGTAGGTCCTTTACCGGCAAGACAGGGAGGCAAGGTTAAACTGCAATACTTGGGGTACATGACAGTCTGCTCGTAAACTGCCAGAATCTTGGGAGACAAGCAATTAACAAATACAAAGCACCAGACCACGCACCAACATGTAGGTTTTAGCTTTGCCCCATTTTAGTACAATTTGTCATTGTGAGAAAGAGCACAGAAAAATATTCTTATGAATAATTGCTTTAGGCTGGTCATGGTGGTGCATACCATTAATCCCAGCACTCCTGATGCAGGAACAAGTTGATCTCTGTGAGTTCCAGGCCAGCCTGGCTTATATAGGGGATTCCAAACCAGCTAGAATTTTATAATAAGATGCTGTCTCAAACAAAACAAGAGCAAAATTATTTTAGATACAAACTACTATTTTCAAATCTCAGAAGGTAAATCATAAGCCAGCCATTGTGGCTCACATCTGTAGTCCCAACAACTTGTGAAGTTGAGACAATAGCATCATCACCAATTCAAGGTCAGCCTGATCTACAGAATGAGACCCTAATTTTTTAAATTAATTAATTAATTCACTTTACATTCCAATCTTAGCCCTTTTCCTCCTTTCCTCCCAGTCCCACCCTCCTTTCCTCTTTCCCCAATGTGCCCCCTCCCCAACTCCTCAGAAAAGGGGCGTGCCCCCACCCATCCCAGCACATCAAGTCACATCAGGACTGAGCACATCCTCTACCATGGTGGCCTGGCAAGGGAACCTCACCAGAAGGATTGATTAAAAAGCATACAAAAAGTATTTGTCAGAGGCATTCCTTATCCCTTTACTAGGGGACATTCATAAAGACAAAACTGACCATGTGTAGGGGGCCTATGTCCAGTCCATACATGGTTCTTGGTTGATGTTTCAGTCTCCACAAGACCCCCTGGGCTCAGGTTAGTTGGTTCTGTTGGTCTTCTTGTGGAGCTACTGTTTCCTCCAAGTCCTTCTATCCTTCCTCCTACTCTTCCATAAGGGTACTCAGCCCAATGTTTGGCTGTGAGTCTCAGCATCTGTTTCAGTCCATTGTTGTGTGGAGCCTCAGAGAGGACCTCTATGCTAGGCTCCTGTCTGCAAGTATAGCAGAGAGTCCTTAATAGTGTCAGGGGTTGGCTCACTTCCATGGTGTGGCCAGGCATTAGTTAGACATTCCCTTAATCTCTGCTTTTTCTTTATCCCTGCACATCTTGCAGACATGGTAAATTTTGAGTCCAAGTTTTTGTGAGTCAGTTGGTGTTCCCCTCCCTCTGCTAGGAGTCCTGTCTAGCTAAAGGATGTCCTCCTCAGTGTCCATGTCTGAGAATAGTATGGGTGTCAGCCTAAATCACCCCCATATCCTGCCAGAAGCCTACCCAGTGGTGGGTCTTCAGCCTGTCTCAGAGATACCCCAGGCCATAGTTTCTCTTCTCTCTGAAAGCCCTCTGTCTACCTGTCGCTCTCCCCACATCAGATGTCCACCCACATTTCCCTTAGCACCAATCCTCCAGCCATATCCTGTTCCTTCTCTTCAAGCACTTCCTCTGTGTGTTTTTCTTCCCTTGCTAAGTGAAACTCATGCACTCTCTCTTAGGCCCTCCTTGTTACTTAGGTTCTTTGGGTCTGTGAATTGCAGTGTGGCTATCCTTACTATATGGCTAGTTTCCATTAGAAGTGAATATATACCATATGTGTCTTTCTGGGTTTGGGTTTTCTCACTCAGGATGATCCTTTTTACTTTAATCCACTTGCTTGCAAATTTCATGATTTCCTTGTTTTTAATAGCTGAGCAGGCATAGATGAGCAAATGTCCTTCTTATATGATGGGGCATCCTTTGGGTATATATAGTTGGGTGTTGAGGTAGAGCTATTCCTAATTTTCTGAGAAAGTGACAGGTTGATTTCCAAAGTGGTTGTACAAACTTGCACTCCTACCAGCAATGGAGGAGTGTTCCCCTTACTTCGCATCCTCTGCAGCATGTGCTGTCTCTTGTGTTTTTATCTTAGTGATTCTGATAGGTGTAAGATAGATTTTCAGAGTTGTTTTGATTTCTCTGATGACTTAGGATGTTGGGAAGTTTTTTTTTTTAAAGCTCATAACATTTTACTGTTAGAAGATAATATGAACATATGAGTATAGGCTTTTTGATGTACACTGAAATTGTAACAACAACATGCCTGTAAAATGTCCTAGTGCTTAGCTTTTGGGTCTATTCAATAAATGCAGAGATTTTGTGTTACATCCTGCTTCCTAATCTACACATTTCTATGTATCTCAAGTAATAATGACCACACATACACACCAAAAGTAATCTGTTGAGCTTCTAAGTCATTTGTGATTCCTCTGTTGAGATTCTGTGTTTAACTTTGTACCTCATTTCTGATTGGATTGTTTGGCTTGTCAGTGTTTGATTTTTTGAGTGTGTGTATATCTATCTATCTATCTATCTATCTATCTATCTATCATGTCTATATCTATATCTATATCTATATCTATCCATCTATCTATCTATCTATCTATCTATCTATATCTATATCTATATATATATTAGATATAGGTCTGTGTCAGAGGTAGTGTTGGTGAAATATCTTTCCCCAGTCTGTGCTGCCATTTTGTCATGTTGATAATGTGCTTTGCCTTAAAGAAGCTTTTCCCTTTCAAGAGGTCCTATTTATTAATTGCTGATCATAGACCGTGGGCTGTGGTGTTCTGTTTAGAAAGTTGTCTACTATGCCAGTGAGTTTAGACTCTTCCCCACTTTTTCTTCTAATAGATTTAGTGGTTTTGGGGTTTATGTTGATGTCCTTGATACACTTGGACTTGAGATTTGTGCAGGGTGGTAAATATGAATCTATTTTCACTTCTACATGTAGACATCCAATTAGACCAGTATCATTTGTTGAGGATGCTATCATTTTCCACAATTTTGACTTCTTTGTCAAAAATCAAGTGTCCATAAGTGTATGGATTTCTTTCTGCATTTTCAATTTGATTCTATTAATCCACCAATTTGTTTCTATGTCAGTAACTTGCAGTTTTTTTTACTATTTCTCTGTAGTACAGCTGGAAATCAGGGATAGTGATACCTCCAGAAGTTCTTTTATTGTACAGGTTTGTTTTAGCTATTCTGAGATTTTTGTTTTTCCATATGAAGTTGCTCTTTCAAGATCTATAAAGAATTGCATTAGAATATTGATGGCAATTGCATTGAAGGCATAGATTTCTTTTTGTGATATGTACATTTTTATGATATAAATCCTACCTATTCATGAACATAGGAGATCTTTTATCAGCTAAGGAGTTCCCTGGTAGAATTTTTGGGGCCACTCCTATATACTGTCATATCAACTGCCAATAGCTATATTTTGACTTCTTCCTTTCCAATTTGTATCCCCTTGATCATATTACTCTAGCTAGGACTTCAAGCACTATATTGAAAAGATAGGGAGAGTGGACAGCCTTGTCTTGTCCCTGATTTCAGTGAAATTGCTTTAAGTTTGTCTTCATTTAACTTGATGTTGACTATTGGCTTTTTGTATATTGCCTTTATTGTGTTTAGTTATACACTTGTATCCTTGATCTCTTCCAGACTTAAATATGATGGGACATTAGATTTTGTCAAAAGCCATTTCAGCATCTAATGCGATGAACATGTGATTTTTTCTTTGTTTTTTTATATAGTGGATTATATTGATGAATTTTCATATTTTGAATTATTCCTGAATCCCTGGGATGAGATCTATTTGATCATAATGAATTGTATATTTGATATATTTCTGTATTTGGTTTGCTAGTATTTTATTAAGTATTTTGTGTCAATGTCCATAAAGGAAATTGGTCTGAAATTCTCTTTCTTTGTTGAGCCTTTGTGTGGTTTATGTATCAGGGTAACTGTGGTCTCACAGAATGAGTTTTATAATGTTTCATGTTTCTATTTTGTGGAATAGTTTGAAGTGTATTGGTATTAGCTCTTCTTTGAAAGTCTGGTAGAATTCTGTGCTGAAACTATCTGGCCCTGGGCTTTTTATTTCCACTGGAAATTTAAAATGATGAGTTCTACTTCCTTAGGGGTTATAGGTATATTTAAATTGTTTACCTGATCTTGATTTAATGTTGGCAAGTACTATCTATAAAGAAAATTATCCATTTCGTTAGCTTTTGAAGTATGACCTAATGATTCTTTAGATTTCCTCTGTATCTGTTGTATGTCTCCCTTTTCATTTCTAATTTTGTTAATTTGAATATGCCTCTAAGTTAGTTTGGTTAAGGGTTTATCTATCTTGTTAATTTTCTCAAAGAAACAACTCTTGATTTTGTTGATTCTTTATGTTTCCTTTTTATTTCTACTGTAGAGACTTCAGCCCTGATACTGATAATTTTCTGTCACCTACTCCTATTGGATATGCTTGCTTTTTGTTGTTTGTTGTTGTTGTTGTTATAGAGCTTTCTGGTGTGCTTTTAAATTACTTGTATGAGAGCTCTCCAATTTGTTTAGGAAGGCACTTAGTGCTATGAACTTTCCTCTTAGCACTGCTTTTATTGTGTCCTATAAGTTGTGCCTTCATTTTCATTGAATTCTAGAAAGTCTTTAATTTCTTTATTTCTGCTCTGATCTAGTAGTCAATGAGTAGAGAGTTTCTCAGTTTTCATGAGTGTGTAGGTATTCGCTGTTTCTGTTGTTGAACATCCAGCTTTAATCCATGTTGGTATGATAGAATACACGGTGTTGATTCAAATTTCTTGTATATGTTGAGGTTTGCTTTTTGCCTGAGCATGTGGTCAGTTTTGGAGATTTCATGAGGTGCTGGAAGAATGTATATTCTTTAGTTGGTTGGAATATTCCATAGATACCTGTTAGGTCCAATGACTCATAATGTTGGTTAGTTTTGTTATGTCTTTGTTTAGTTTTTGTCTTGATTTAGGTTTGTCCATTGGTGAGAGAGGTGTGTTGAAGTCTCCTATTATTAATGTGTGTGGTTCCCTGTATGTTTCTTTTATGAATGTGGGCATACTTGCATTTGGGGTATATATGTTCAGAATTGAGGGATCATCTTTGATTTTTCCTTTGATGAGTATGAAGAGCCTTTTCCTATCTCTTTTCATTAATTTTCATTGAAAGTCTATTTTATTTAGATATTAGAATAGCTATTCCAGATTGCTTCTTATATCCATTTGATGGAAAAACCTTTTTCGCAGCCCTTTATTCTGGAGTAATGTTTATCTTTTTTGCTGAATTGTGTTTCTAATATGCAACAGAAATATGGATCCTGGTTTTCCAACCATTCTATTAGCCTGTATCTTTTTATTGGTGAATTGAGACCGCTGATGTTTAGAGACATTAATGACCAACTATTGTTAATTCCTGATATTTTGGTAGTATTAGTGTGTGTTTGTGTGTAATGCTCTTCTTTTTCTTTATTTTGGTGTAGAATTATTCATTTTCTGTGTTTATTAGGACTTATTTTCTCTCATTGGGATGGAGTTTTCCTTCTTGTATTTTCAGTCGGGCTGGGTTTCTGGATAGATGTTGTTTAAATTTGGTTTGTCTCAAACTGTCTCGTTTTCTCTATTTATATTTATGGTGAATAAATAGTAGTCTGGCCTGACATCTGTGGTCTCTTAGGGTTTACAAGACATCTGTCCAGGCCCTTTTTTTTTTAGAGTCTCTGGTGAGAAGTCAGGTATAATTCTAATAGGTCTGCCTTTACATGTTACTCGGCCTTTTCCCCTTGTGACTTTTAATTTCTTTCTTTGTCCTGTAGATTTAGTGTTTTGATAATTATGGGGTAGGAATATTTTCTTTTCTGGTCTAGTCTAATTGGTGTTCTGTATGCTGCTTGTATGTTTATAGGCATCTCTTTCTTTAGGTTGGGGAACTTTTCTTCTATAATTTTGTTGAAAATATTTTCTGATCCTTTGAGCTGGGACTCTTCACCTTCCTCTATTTCTATTAATCATATGTTATGTCTTTTCATAGTGTTACAGGTTTTCTGGATGCTTTGAGTCAGCAATTTTTTTTTTTTGCTTTAACGTTTTCTTTTACTGATGTATCCATTTCTTCTAGCATATGTTCTGCACCTGATATTCTTTCTCCCAATTCTTGGATTCTGTTGGAGATGCTTGCATCTATTATTCCTACTCTCTTCCCTAGGTTTTCCTTCTTCAGGATTCCTTCGCATTGTGCTTTCTCTATTGATTCTATTTCCATGTATTAGGTCTTGGACAGTTTTATTCATTTCCTTCACATGTTTAATTGTGTTTTCCTGTATTTCTTTAAGGGATTTATTAATTTTTCTTTAGAGGTCTCTATCATCTTCATGAGACTGGATTTAAGGTCATTTTCTTGTTCCTCAGCTGTGTTGAGCTATCCTGGCCTTGCTATAGAATGATAATTGGATTCTGATGTTGAAACATTGTCCAGGCTCTTGTTATTTGTGTTTTTGTTCTGGCCTTTAGCCATCTGGTTATCTCTGGTATTGGCTGGTGGTCCCTGTGTGATGCCAGCTTCCAGGAATGCACATAGGTACATGGTCCAGTAGGTGGAAGGTGCAAGGTCCCAGACGTAGCTCACATCTGCTGTGTTTTTTCTCTGAGGCCTGTTGGTCCCTGAAGGTCACAGGCCTCTATCTTCCTCAGGTGGCCACCTCAGGGCTCCAAGGAAAAGATGGAATACTGGACCTAGAATGGGGTGGGCAGTCTATACCTAGGCTTTATTAACTAGTAAAGAAAATATGCAAATACAAGTGTGAATAATCAGTGGAAACAACTTCACAAATGACCAGAAAAAGAAACCACTAGGTGGGTAATAGAAAAAGTTATACTGTGTCCATAGTGTGTTTGAACCATTTAAAAATTTTTAGTCACTAATATCATGCTGCATCCTGAACAATGTAAAACATGAATTCACATTTTATCAGCCTGTCAGTAAGGACTATAATATGCTCTGTGTCTGTGATAAGCTTGAACTGTAAAATAACAGAGACAGAAATACAAGTAATGTCCAGTATTTAAATTAGATTTAGGAGATTAACTAACAAAGAGGTACATGGTTCTCTCTCTCTCTCTCTCTCTCTCTCTCTCTCTCTCTCTCTCTGTGCATATGTGTGCATGAATTGTAGTGACTATGAGTGTATCTATGTGTCAAAATACTTAAGACTACATATAAAAGGTTGAAATGTGGGGAACATCACAATTATTTTTCTAGAGGCTGAAGCTAGACCAGCTCCATAATGTTTCCCTCATAGCCACATTTGCACCAACATTTGTTTATTTTCTTCACTATATCATCCT
Source organism: Acomys russatus (assembly GCF_903995435.1). Lineage (NCBI taxonomy): Eukaryota > Metazoa > Chordata > Mammalia > Rodentia > Muridae > Acomys > Acomys russatus. Next base: position 44,777,668 of record NC_067158.1, read on the forward strand.
AATATAAGTAAGACACAATTCTAATGTAGTTTTAATTTGCACCTCCCTAATGACTACATTGAATATTTTAATGTGCTAATGGTCAATTTTACTTCTGAATGAATTAAAAGTCTTCAAAAGCTAAAAGTACAACTTCTGTGTGACTCAATAATATCACTCTGGATATATAATTAAAGGATATTCCAGCAGTATATGAGAAAAATATATTTACTTCCTCATCACAATAGCCAAGCTATGGAATCAGAATAGGTTTCTGTCAAAAAACGATTGAAGATTTTTTTCAGTTAAAGAAGAATGAGGTTATGTCATTTATTGGAAAAAGGATGCAACCAGAAATCATCATATTAAAACAAATTAAGTCAGAAACAGAAGCACAAGAATCTTATGTTTTCCTTCCTTTGTGTATACCACATGGAAGTAAAAGTGAGAACACAGAAGGAAGAGGAGTAGTAGGAGAGGGCAAAGTGAGGGAGAACACTAAGCAGAGACATAAGGATAGGTTAAATATGATCACTATGCACCATCAGTACAGTAAAAAAAAAAAAAAAGGTGGGATGGGGAAATCAGTCTATTAGAGATACTAATTATACTGTGCAAAATTGATAATTACAAAATAGAAAAAAACTATAGAGAATATGGCATAAAGACAGTTCAGTGGCCGGGCAGTGGTGGTGCATGCCATTAATCCCAGCACTCGGGAGGCAGAGGCTGGCAGATCACTGTAAGTTCGAGGCCAGCCGGGTCTACAAAGTGAGTCCTGGACAGCCCAGGCTAACACGGAGAGACCCTGTCTCAAAAAACAAAAAACAAAAGACAGTTCAGTGGACCTTCGTATGCAGAATAAATGAAAAGCTTAACAAAAACTAGGATTTTAATAATAAACTTAGCTGTTTAGGACTATGGAGATGGTTCAGCAGATAAAGCACTTTGAGCAACTGTGTGGACCTAAGTTTTTGATCTTCAGACCCACGTAAAGGTGGACATAGTAGCCTATAGCCCCAGAGATCTGCTATGGTGAGCTGGGAGATGAGCTAGATTTTCCTGATGCTAGTGGGCCTGCTAGCCTGGTGTATGAAGCAGCAAGTGATAGAACACCCTATTTGCAATAAAGTAAAAGAAAAGGACAGACACCTGTGGTTGGCCTCTGACCTCCCTGTGTGATTCGAGGATCATGTGCACCCACATCCACATATGAATACACACACACACACACACACACACACACACACACACACACACACACAGACACACACATACACACACATCATTGTTATCACCTACAAGCTAAGACAATTGGAAATTTATTAAAAGATAAGTAAATGTATTGAAAATATAATTTGGCTTCCACCTTTTATTAGGCACTGGAATAGAGTTAGGATGTATATAAGTCAGTATCCTTGCTTTGATTGATACATTGAGAGTCATTCCTTCATAATCACAAATAGCATATAACATGCTAAATGTGAATTATTTTGTACTTGTTATGATAGCTATCAGCATAAATAACGTTCTTTATACTGAAGATACCAGAGAGACCTTTAATGAGAATATTATATTTGATCTCAGCTTTATAGCTTTCAGTTATTTATTAACTTTTAACACTTGTAAATATATATTTTCATGATGCAATATACAACAATTTCTTTTTATTATTTTGCATGTATGTAAGGTGTTCAGAGACATTATGCACATTTGAAATGTGCAGCATACTTGTGGGTACCATTAAACCTTTTCCTTTCCAAAGATTGTATTGTTTCCATAGTAACAAATGCATTTCAAAGTGAACACTGACATTGGAATCACTCAACTAGTGCTCATAGGACTCTGGGTTGGCACCTTAGCAGCAATAAATTCTGCTAAAAAAAGCATGTTAACGTAGGCTTCTTGTCGAATTTCCATCCATCCATTTTCTTTCCTGCAAGAGTGTATTCACTACAAAAGAAACTATTTAGTTGTATAGATTAATGAGAAAGAAGTATATATTTGTCATTTTTATTTATTGCACTTCCACTCTAATGTCACATGTGCACCGGGACTTCACTCATTTTTTAATCCACTATATGATTGTTGAGAATATACCAGGTATGGGCCATATATGTTTGCATACTTATAGTTTTTATGTAAGTATCTTAATTTTTCAGCATTGCTACAAAAAGGCATGATTCTGGGTCACTTTATAGTTAACAGAAGTATACCTTATAGTTCTGGGTGCTGTAAGCCCAGTACAAAGCCACTGTTAGATTTAGCATCTGCTAAGGACTGTACTTTCCAGAGAGAGAGCAGAGTGGGAGAGCAGAAGAGTCTAGCACTGTGCGAAGTGGTTTCTATAATGGCCTTAATCTATTTACAAGGGAGGAACCCTCATGGAACATTATCATACTGGGCACTGGGTTTGGTACCTAAACTTTGGAAGTGACATTTTCCAGTGACAGGAGAAGGTATTATACAATGTATTTTAGAGGTAGAGAAGAAGCATAGAAAAGCTCGTGCTTACCATAGTCACATATGGATGTTGTTCTCAGGGAACATATGGTATATATTTTCCTTAATTTGACAATTTTTCTAGAATGCGGCTTCTGATATCTGATTACTTACTTTTAGATACCAATCTCTTTGGGCTATAGTTTAAGTGGTCAGTGCGGAGGCTGCTCTGAATGCAATGGTGACAACTTAAGGAGAAGCATTTGGCCATTTAGCTTCAGCTAGCTTTTAGAGATTAAAAAAGTTTAGGAAAAATTTTTGCCTTTTCTAACTTAGGAGTTATTAAGAACAGTATCCTCGAGAGACCAGTGCTAGGGCTCGGTAGACTTATTTAACAGTATTTTATTATAAAAGCGCTGCAAGAAGGAGCACTTAATGAGATGATCAAGTTTACAGATGAAAGCATGGCCTCCTGGGTCAAAGAAGGGCCAAGCTAATGGGAAGAAACTTCAGCTATTACTCAGGAGGCCGTGCATACGCGGAGAGTGAGGGTAGGAGAAACGACAAGAAGATGTGCATAAAGTTTTACTTTTAGTCAAATTAATTCAGACAAAACAGAAGAAATTAAGACCTCTAAGTGGTGGTATGACCCAGCAAAAAGAAGCCTTTGAATAATGATTAGCCCAGGCTATTATTTCCAGATAAAAGAACAATTCTCTCTTGAATATCCTTAGCCAAAAAAAAAAAAAAAAAAAAAAAAAAAAAAAAAAAAAAAAAAAAAAAAAAAAAAAAAAGAAAAAAGAAACCAACAACAACAAAATGGAAACAAAATGAGCCTGCTCCTTTGCTCTTGAATTCTTCAAGCTGTTTTGGCTTTATACCCTATGAAAGAAAGAAAGGGGAAAAACCTTCCTAAATGCATCTGAAAAAAAAAAAAAACCAAGAATTTGAAATGATTTTGACTTCCGAAATAAATGCATGAATGAAAACTTGGGTGGAAGAAGTTCAGGGTGATTCTAAGAAAAGACTCCAATGTGCAGAAGGACCATCCTCTTGTCAAATTCAGCTCATTATTTTCTAATTAAGCCCATTTCTTTTAACACGCTGACTTTACACTTGGTTATTTGATAGGAGTGTAAAATTTAATTCAAAATGTCTTTTAAGAGGAAAAGAATCCAGGCAGTAGGAAGGCCCTCCTTCCACCTTAGACTTCACCCTCTCAAAATTGTGGCATGCAGGACTGGTTTTTCCCTTCAGGGAGCTTAGGAAATGAACTCTCAGACAGCTTACCTGAATTCATCCTGATAACCATGGTCAGCAAAGATATAGCAAAGGTTTAGGATTCTAGTTTGAGCCCAAATTCAATGCTTATTTTTCTATATCAGAGACTTAGTCTTCATTGGAGGGCAAATGGAGGGTTGTTATTGCAGAGCTTTATACGCAGTAATTAAACCTGAACTTGAGAGGAAAACTATGGGTTGCCTAAATAATATGAGGGGGTTGTCCTAATTAGGGTTGTTATTGCCCAAGGGGCATGTCCCACGAAAGCCTTCACTTACCAGGAAACTGGGACTGAGGGGAAGGCATTCTATTGGGACTCTAAATGAGAGACGCATGGGAGAATAGCAAAATAAAAGGATACAGAGGGTCCTAGAAATCTACAGGTAGAACAATATGATAGGCAGATTTGGGCCCAGGGGTCCCGCTCAAACTAAGGCACCAGCCAAGGACAATACAGGAGGTAAACTTTAAACCCCTTCCCAGATCTAGCCAACAGTCAGAATATTCTCCACAGTTGAGTGGAGAGTGTGATATGACTTTCTCATATACTCTGGTGCCTCACATTTGACCATGTCCCCTGGAGGGGGAGACCTGGTGGCACTCAGAGGAAGGACAGCAGGTAGCCAAGAAGAGACTTGATACCCTATGAGAATATACAGGGGGAGGTAATCCCCCTCAGGAACAGTCATAGGGGAGGGGAATAATGGGAAAATGGGTGGGGGGGAGGAATGGGAGGATACAAGGGATGGGATAAACATTGAGATGTAACAAGAATAAATTAATTAAAAAAACAGCAATATGGAAAAATGGGGTGATAGAAGGACACAGAGGGCTTAGGAGTCCCACAAGGATACCTGATCAAGGATGGCAGATCTGGACCAAGGAGGGGGCCTGCACAAACGCTTGCACCAACCAAGGACAATACATCAAGTATACCTAGGTCCCCTGTTCAGATCTAGCCAATGGACAGCTCATTCTCCACAATGTGTGGACTGACTCTGACTCTGTCCCGGATTTGATCACTTCCTCTTGGTGGGGAGGCTCCACTATCCAGCTGGAACCAGGAAGCAGGCTATCCAAATGAGACCTGGTAGGCTGTTGCCATATGGTGTAGGACAAGGCTCCCTTCTGTCAGAGGTCTAGGGGAGAGGAGTAGGGTGGAAGAGGAAGGAAATTTGGGAACAGGAAGATACAAACAAGGGGATAACATTCAGGATGTTTTCTGAATAAATTGTAATAGATTAAAATTAAATAAGTTTTTTTTTTTTTTTTTTTAAAAAAGGAAAAAGGCAAGAGCCAACCTAGTAAAGCTTAGAACTCTTAAGCCACACTCCATTACTGAGGAAAGTCAGGGCAGGAACCTGAGAGCACGAACTGCAGCAGAGGCCATAGCAGAACACTCTATATAGTGGCTTGCTCTCTATGGTTTGTTCAGCCTGCTTTCATATACCATCTATGACCACCAAACCAGGGTGGCATCACTCACAGTCGGCTGGACACTGTCATATCAATAATTAATCAAGAAAATGGCCCACAGGTTTACCCACAAGCCAATCTGGTTGGAGGTATTTTCTCAATTGAGGCTGTCTCTTCCCCTTTGATACTGGCTTGCATCAAATTAACAGAAAACTGAACAGGACTGGGATAGATTTTCATAGGCTTCCATTGGAAATTTCAATAGTGTACCAAGAAGAAAAGCGTTTTAAATATTAATTATCATTATTAATTATTATTTACCTACTGTAGTTGTATATAGTTTGTTTCTACAGGATTCAAATGTCAGAAGTCTGTTCTCTATTGGTGGCAGGCCCATGGAAGGAACTAAGGTAGTTTATTTGCAATTCTTACAAAAGTTTGTTATAAAAGAACAGCCTCCAGTGTCTGTGTGCCTTTTGTCAATTGGAATGCTCTTCCTCTCCCACACTCTTCACAGCTGTGGTAGGTTTTAGTATTCGACTGTGTAGCGAAGAGGATTCTTCCCAGAGGTTCCTTATGCTATGTGAATTCTTGGTCTCCAAAACTGTGAATGACATAAATGTTCTTTTATGAGTTGCCATTCATTCTGGTAATGAAAGCAGTTTAATAAAACAGGCTTTATGTCTATTACTATTAAATAGTGGAAAGGCTTAATTAAATACTAGTAATGATATTTATTGACTTCCAAAATATTTAAAATATTTTAAGGAAATTATTTTCTTTACTATTTATAGTGATTGATACTACACACACACACACACACACACACACACACACAAACACACATTCTCTGTAAATGTTTGCCAATCAGTTTTCTCTTTCTATATTCTCTCATCTTTACTCTCTCTGTACCCCTGCTGAATGGTAGTACACTGCAATAGGCTCCTGTCTGAATTGCTTTCATGTGTTTCTGATATGGATCTTGAAAAGAGTCATGGCTCATCAAACTTTGTTTGTTTTTTTTTTAATTTTAATTTATTATAATTTTTTCAGTACACATCATGTCCTGAGATTGCTATCCTCTTGCTTGTACCTTCCCATTCCCACCCTCTCTCCCTCTTCTACCCTGTTCCCCTCCCATAGCCCTCTGACAAAAGAGGACCAAAGGTTGAGGAGCCCCACAAGAGGCCATCAAAGCCAGCAGCTCAAGATCCAAGGAGGCTGTACAAACTTTTGCAACAGCCAAGGAGAATGCATGCAGTGAGCCTCATTCCCCTGTTCAGATATAGCCAATAGACAGCTCATTCTCCATGGTTGTTGGAGGAGTGGAGACTGCCTCTGACATGAACTCTCCTGCCCCTGATTTGATCACTTCCCCATCCTGGGGAGGCCCAACAGGCACACAAGAGGAAGGGGAATCAAACTTTCTATATTCTGTCTAGTCATTTTCCCAAAATACAACTCTCTGCTAGAACACTGGAACAGCCATTCCTTTGAAAGAAGTCAACATTATTCATTTGAGCCGCTCATCTGTTGGAGGATGGTCTGATGTATTTTGGTGCTAATTACTGCTTGCTGTCTCTGTGCCCCACCTTGTACCTTGCCTACAAGCTGGGCAGGGAAAATGGGATAGGCGGGGCTAAGGTTCCTGACCATGGGAAGAAAGAGAGAATCTTGGGAAGAGAAGAGACCAGAGGAGAGGAGAGGGGAGGAGTAAGAGGGCTAATCCATGGGTTAGGTGAAGGAGAAGCACATGGCCGGCATGGATGGATATTTGGTCCAGGTGATGATAATTAGCAAGTATTTGGGATAATGGATGCAAAGTAACTTGATAGAAATTATAGAAGTAAACAGAATGGGATTGAGACAGGTATCACATACCTGCCCCACTATGAGAAGTAGTTTAGGGGATTAATATCTGCCTTGCCTCAGGTTCCTAAGGCTATTTTAAAATATAACAGGTGTCTGTGTCTTGATTGATTGCTAGCAGGTTAGAAAATACTGCCGTAATAATAATTACAGGCCTAATTATAAACATTATTAGGCCACACTGATAAATTAACCACAACACTCATCTATGTTGCTTAATCATATATAGAAAGATAGAATAATTAAGCTTTAATCAAAGACAGGGGTTCACAAATGATTCTTTTTGTATTTCCTACTGAAGAATATCTTAACCCTGACTTGTATTATGATCTTATGTGTCCCCGACCCGCGGGTTCAGTTATTCATGGAGTGGCGAGGAGGGTCGCGACCTGTGAATAAAGAATGGGCGAGAACAGAGGCACGGGCCCAGGAAAAACGTTGTTTATCGAGGGCCGTTTATTGTAAGGGGGAATCCAAATTTAAAGTAAGTTTCTGAAAGGGTGGGGGGTGGGAAGGAATGCAGTGGAAAGTTACAAAATCTTCTGGGCCAGGCCCAAGGACAGCAGGTGTGGAGTAGGGCGATTATTCAGAAGTTGCGATACATCGAATGTTCTCTTTCTCAAGGTCAGGCTGGATATTTGTGGTTGCCAGGCAGAATAATTATCTCAAGTATGCAGACAGCTGTGGCTTTCAGCCAGCAGGGCCTCTCAGCCACTGGAGCAGGTCAGGCAAGGTCCTATGGCTCCTGACACTTATGAATGGACTCATCTACTGATTGGATCATGGCCCTCAGAATCTAACCACTTATCAAAAACCCCACAGATCCCCCAATCCGTGGTTCCAGGATGTTACAATTTAACCATAATCATAATAGGGTTAGAAATACTGTGTTCATGGAAGCACTTAAACACACACACACACACACACACACACACACACACACACACAAATAGTATCCACTGATAACTAAATTGTGTCAAACAAAGGCTAAGGGCAGTGTTGCAGTGTACAACTGTACAGTGTTGTATCTACAATGCTTTTTAAAATTTTTTATTAATTTATTCTTGTTACATCTCAATGGTTATCTCATCTCTTGCATCCTCCCATTCTTCCCTCCCTCCCATTTTCCCCCTATTCCCCTCCCCTATGATTGTTCCTGAGGGGGATTTCCTCCCCCTGTATATGCTCATAGGGTATCAAGTCTCTTCTTGGTAACCTGCTATCTGTCCTCTGAATGCCACCAGGTCTCCCACTCGAGGGGACATGGTCAAATATGAGGCACCAGAGTTCGTGTGAAGATCATACCCCACTCTTCACTCAACTGTGGAGAATGTTCTCTCCATTGGTTAGATGTGGGTAGGGGTTTAAAGTTTACTACCTGTATTGTCCTTGGACTTGTTTGAAAAAAAAATTCAAAACTCTGAAGAAAGAGATTGAAGATGACATGAGAAGATGGAATGATCTTCCTTGCTCATGGAGCGGGAGAATTAACATAGTAAGAATGGCCCTCCTACCAAAAGCAATCTACAGATTCAATGCAATCCCTATCAAAATACCTACACAATTTTTTAAAGACATTGAAAGATCAATTCTGAACTTCATATGGAAAAACAAAAAACCCAGAATAGCTAAAACAATCTTGTACAATAAAAGATCCTCTGGAGGAATCTCCATACCTGATCTCAAAATGTACTATAAAGCAATAGTATCTATAATGTTTTAGAAAGAGAAATGAGATTAGTGTGGTTCACCTGCAGTTGTACTAGGTAGAGCTGCTGGGCAAGAGAGCAGATATATAGTGGGGTACACCATCAAGAGATACTACAAAATGTTGGTGCTCACTCTTAAGGAAATGAGGAACCAATAATCAGCTCTGAGCAGAAGAGACACAAACTCTAGATTATATTTCTAGAAAAGACTATATGGATGATAGGCTAAGAAAAGACTGAAAGGAGAATTCAATGGCATCAAGAGCACAAAGGGTAGATGATAACACTTTATGAAGTGTGAGTTCAATAATCGGGATATCCAGAAAAGTAGAAAAGGTGGTGAGGAATCTAACACTTGATGTTTCAGAAGGTAAAACGAATCAGATATGCTGATGAGCTAAATGCATGAGTCAAGACTGATTCATAGGCTCAGATCCGAGTAAGCAGTGGGACGAAATTGTCAACAATTAAAGAGAAAATTATGTGGTTGGGGCAGAATCAGGAAGGGATGGAAAATATGTCTGAATGGAAAGTCACATAAACATTTGGGGAAATCCATCTGACTTAACTTCCTTTTCCAATAGTATGTGATTTTTCTATTACATGCGTTTCTGAGACACATTGGCTAGCTTCTCTTATTTGTGTCCTGGTTCACTCTTCCACCTTTACATGGGTTCTGGGGAAAGAACTTGGGCGGATTTCCAAACTTCTTGTACAGCAAGCTCGATTATATACATCAAGCCACGTCACTGCCTTTCCGTTCTTGTTTGACATGTAGGTGTGGTTTGTGTATGCGGCAGGCTGAATCTTTCTTACCTACACTTAGAAAGTTCTTCTTGTAGGTTGTGGCTCCTGATTTTACTTGGTGATCCCTGTACATGAAGAACTCACAATTTTAATGTATCTGAGTATAACAATATTGTCTTTATTCCCAGAACTTAGTACATATGATGAGGTTTTGGTGAATATGTCGTGCATTTATTTTGATATAGTAAGGTGTTAGCTTTTCTTTTATGTCACGAATCAGCTTCACTCGTGTGTGTTTGGAGTCAAATTCAGATACAGCTGTACTTTTCTGTGATGGTAATGTAATTTCATTGGTTTTCCCCAAATGACGTTGTGTTTGCTCTGCTGTCTGCATTGTCTTCTGTAGTTTTTCACACTTCTTCATCTCTATGTAAGTTTCTAGACACTTCTACATGTTTGTACTGCCTTGAATTGAAAGCGGTCTGTAGTTCCATGTTTCACTCCTCTCTTTTGTCACCATCTTATCATCATACAACCTACAGATTTCCAAAGACAAGTTGGGGATGATGTTTTGTGCTAAACAAGGAAGCAGTGAGATTTTTACGGTCATGGTGGAGTTATATGAAATGAATTAGCTCTTCTCCATGAGACACTTACGGTTATTTTGAAAGAATATTTATTTTAAAATTGAAAATTTCTTCTAACTGAATTTAAGTCAAGTGGAGACATTTAGTTTAAAGTTGTATTTAAGTAAAATCTGAGTTAAGAAGAACTGATTAGTTTTATGACACAGAGCTTTTCTATCTATGAATATAATTAACTTCCTGATACAGTCTCTTATATTCTTCTTTGTGTTAAACTTTGGATTATTGTTATTGGATTCCTATGTATTTTTCAATATTTTGATGTATTTAAATTAATATTTCTAAAAAACACATTACTGCTGTTTATACACTGTATTATTACATGTATATTTATGTATTTTGTATTGCTTTCTTTAATTTCTCTTCCTGAAACTTAAATTTTAATTTATTTGATATTTTCTGTCTTTTATTACTATTCACATTAAAGAGTAGAAAAGAAATAATATTAGTATGTCATAGACTGATTAGATTGATTGAAAATATGTCCATTTGACACAATTTTAATTTATTAGTATGATATTGTTCACAGTGTATTAATATAGTTGAAGTCTTAAATATGTCAATGTATAGCATAGTTTATATTTGCAATATAACTTATTTGTGACTAAGATTTAATTGTTTTCAGTAGATATTTGTGTATTGTATCTTTTATATCTATTATTAATATATTCATATTGCATCTCAATAGTTATCCCATCCCTTGTATCCTCCCATTCCCCCCCCCTCCCGCTTTCCCCCTACTTCCCTTCCCTATGTCTGTGCCTGAGGGGGACCTCCTCTCCCTGTATATGCTTATAGGGTATCAAGTCTCTTCTTGGTACCCTGCTATCCTTCCTCTGAGTGCCATCAGGCCTCCCCATCCAGCGGACATGGCCAAATATGGGGCACCAGAGTTCGTGTGAAAGTCAGTCCCCACTCTCCACTCAACTGTGGAGAATGTCCTGTCCTTTGGCTAGATCTGGGTACAGATTTGAAGTTTACTGCTTGTATTATCCTTGCCTGGTGCCATTGTATCTATTTTTAAAGTAATTTGATTTTTTAAATTTCTTTATCACATACTTTCTATCCTCTGTCTTTTCCTGTTGAAACATAGTGTTCTTCATTGTATTCTTTCTACTGAATGCTGCTAGTTTTGATTCTTCAATTACACATCCTTGAGATGATACAGGAGTTTTGCCCCAGAAATTTTACATCCCCTTATGATACATTGGATATTTTATTCACATGTTTGGCATAGTTTTCCCTTGCTCGCTCAGTATGTTTGAGAGAAGCATTGGAGGTACTAATGTTTGCTGGTTTCATTTATAGGTGGAGAAGAAGGATAATGCAGAAAGTATTTCACTGTCCTGAGTGGTAGCTCTACTCTAAAGCACACAGGCTTTGTAGCATCTGTTGCAGAGATGCCCACACATTGCCAGTTGTTGTCTTTTCCCTAAGGATATAGCTGACTTATTCAGGAACTTAATTGGGCTTATTTTCCTCCTTTACTTCAGCTTTCTTTCTCTGGCCTTCCTGTTTCTCAGGTTCACACTTCCAAGTAAACCATTGGAAGGTAGGGGTTGCCCTGGCTTTCTCTCCATGGCACCCCAAAAGATTTTCTGTATGTCCAGATCCTCATTGTATTTTATGGGTTTTTCACTCTTTCTTGCTGTATTTAAGTCTACTCACTGAGGTTTAAATGCTATAGAATATGTATTTTGTACCCAACTCCCATTGTTGTTATTGTCGAACGTGTACAGGTTTTGTTGTAATGATTTTAAATGTATTCAATTCTCAGAGTATGTAAATTGACTAAACTATATAAACAGTTTCAGATATCAAGATCATATGCATGACTATCACTTCTGTCTAGGTTGGTTCTTTGTTTTGCCATGCTTTCTACTTTCTTTAGACTGGTTGGCATGAATTACACAAAAGAATTCCCTTAGTTTTCCTGGTTTCTGATTAAACCTCACTATGGCATTTTACCAAACAAATGAAGTGAAGTCAAGGGATAAGATTGGGGCTTTCTTTTCCTGGCTGCATTTTAAAAATTTGGTTTAAAACTCTTGTGTTCTTTGAAGACCTTATTCATCTTTTGAAAATTTATTTAAATTATTTTATCCTTACATCCTTTTCAATAATTTCCATTTCTTAGAGTCCGGTTGGATGTCAACTCCATTGCTTTGGAAGACAACAGTGCCATCTCACATGCATACAGTGTATGTCTTTGCAAACCCACTCTTTGGTAAACAAAGTCAACTTTAGCTATTCAAATTTCAGTGTGACATATGATTTCCTCCGTGACCCTGAAGAACATGTGATTTTCTCTTTTATGATTGCGTTGATTACTTTTAGTTCGGCATGCTGTAACTTCATGTTTTAAACATTTGAAAAGCCCTTTTACTTTTGTTCAATGTCAATTTTCCTATGGTACAATATGCAGCTTACTTTGAAGATAGGGCTGTGTTCCGAGTTGTTTACAATTGCTTGTTACAGTAAGTGGCTCTTATTTCCTGCTTAAGGCATTTACAATTCTAACCCTTTTTATCCAGATCCTTGGAAAAGTCAAGTAGTGTAAATTCAAACTCTCGATTTCTGTAAATTGTGTAGTAGCTCTAAACTCAAAGGGCAATTGTTCAATATGAGCTTATGCTAAATAGATGTACTTTATCTTTAATCTTTACAGTCCACTCCATGTTTAAATTGTTTATTACTTTCCTGTGCCAGTATGTGGGTTTCTCTGCATTTCTCCAGTCTTTCACAAAGGATGCAGTGCTTTGATGTAACTATCTCTGTATATATTTCTACAGTATCTCCTCATTTAAAAAAGGGATAAGAAATCATCTTTCTACATAAGCCTTAAATATTTGCCTGCTTGAAGACAAAGCCAACACTCTGTTGCAGAAGATGGACGCTAGCAAAGCCAAACTTGTATCTGGGCTTGTACTGTTTTTTGTTTCAGAACTTATGAAATTCTCCCTTCTTTTCTAGTTAGAATACAAACAGTATTTTCTCCTTATCATCCTATGCTTCTGCATGTTTTGCTAGGAGTATCAGATGTTCAGTCTGCTGTATTGATAGAACTTAATACTATCTAGTTTTCTTTACTACAGCAAATAATATTGTTTCACACGATTTTTTCAATTGAAAAAACACAATTTGGTTTTGTACCATTTAAATATAGAACATGTACCAATAATTTAATAAATATTTATGGAAACAATTGAAATAATCAGTGAAATGAAGCTTTTTTTTCTCCCTGGAACATATTTGCATCATAGCAAATAGATTTAAAATCAAAATTGTGCAGAGTGAAAATTTAAAATGTTCAGTAATTAGGCATTAAGTTACATGATGAAGCCAGATTTATATTCACACCTAACTATACAAAATGGTGAAGTAATAACAACACTGTCGATTCTAACTGTACATTTAGAGTATTATTTCTGGTGAAAACATTTCCATTAAGCAGATATATAGTTTACTGACAAATATAATAATTTTATTTTAGCTATAGTGTTTCTTCTTTTATATTTACCTTATTTATTTAGTGATGTATAAGTTTCTATTTCTATGTGTGCTTTGTGCACATGAATGCAGGTGTCAGAAGAGGCAAGAGACATTGGGGGTCACCTGGAACTGGAGTTATGGATGGTTTTCAGCAGCCTACTTTGGGTCCTGGGAAACAAATAAGGGTCCTCTAGAAGAACATTGTAAACTCAACAGGTGAACCATTTCCCCAGCACCTTGGATACAGCTTCTCTAGAATTTGATAGATGTAGTTTAAATAAAGCACCCGGAGTCATAGGAATGTGACTTCAGTAAAATATTTTTACTTCAATAAAGTCAAGGAGGTTCTGTCTTTTCTTGGTAAACCTGGAAAGTATGTGCGACAACAAAGCATGCTTAGTTTAGGTAGAAAAAAGCATAGTTTAGGAAAGGAAGCAATTTGGAGGATCTTCTTTTCATTATACTTGCAATGTTTTTGAAAAATTATAACTTAAATCAAGCAGGTACAAATTTTCAAATCTGTTCTGTCTCTAGGAAGGAATGAAAATAAAAATAAATAAATAAATGAATGTCCATTATATACGATCTACAAGAATGTATCATGAAAATAAGCTGGTAACTTTAAGTAATCATATTTTATATCAATATAGTGAGTAACCCTACTATGTGAACATTAGATCTGTCTGTCTCTATTATCTATCAATAGACAGATAGATGATAAATATATGCCTATATAGCTATCATATGTACATATGATCTATCTAGATGTCGGATATAGATAATATCTTCAGGCACAATTCTACAAATCATAAACATGAATAATTACTTTTTGGATTTTTCAATTTTCAAGACAAGCTTTCTCTTTGAAGCTTTGGCTATCCTGGACTCACTCTGTAGACCAGGCTGGCCTCCAACTAACAAAAATCTGCCTGCCTTTGCCTCCCTATTACAGGTGTGTGCCACTCCCCCCAACAAACATGAATAAGTTAAAATGTGTTTCCAATCCTAGGTAATTGGGCAGAAGGTGGTATTCTCTGACAGAAGGCATTTCATCTTTAGTATATAAAACATAAAAGCATCCATATAATAAATGAGGAAAAGATTCTTGTTTGCTTTAAAATAAAGAAACTATTACATCCAAGGAAAAATTAAGGGCAACATACAAATTATATGTTTTTAATTCTTTAGTTTTTAGAAAAAAATACATTGATCATACAATAGAATGAATGTTTCTAGTTATTAGTCACATATTAAAAATAATAAGTTCAAAAAGTTTGAGATAATTTCAGTAAATTTGAACACAATATATTGAACCTATTTTTAAAGATAATATTTATAAACAAAGGTTTAAGCATATATTTCAGCTCTGAGGTTAGAATCATAAAACTCATTTTAGTTCTATTTTAAAACTGGTCAATTAATGAACATAGTTTAAACAAGAGAAGGCCAGTTTAATTTTAGATATCTTAGTGCACATGGACAGGACAAATACACAGTATAAATGTACACAATTAAACAATGAAACAAACATGTCTCTGGGTGTCTCTAAAATACTCCAGATACAGATACACTGACAGCTCCTAACAATTTTATTACCTGAACATTAGATATTTGTCTCTCCATTGTACTTCTTGTAAAAATAAAGATTATTTTGGACAAATAATTATTTTTGTCCTGAAGCAATGAAATAAGACAAACTGTCAACATCTGTACTGCAATGTATGGGGGAAAAAGGAGACTTGTCAAAATAATCACAATGAAATATAAGTAAAAGAGAACATCAAATAGATCTGGGAGAAGTTGGGGATGTAGAAGCCACAATCATAATATATTATATGAAAAAAATCTATCTCTAGTAAAAAGAATAGTAATAGAAAGCAGCCATTGAGTAAAAGACTATTTTGTATGGAACACTGATATGTTAATGAGTGAATAAATCATCAAAAGTAATATAAATGGAGAAGGAAAAGCTCTTGCTTATGTAACAGTTCCAATTTTGAAAGGTTAAAAAATAAATGAAATCACAGTGTGAACATTGGCCATCATAATAATATAAGTGATCAAGGGGATAACTATCAATGGAGAATTATTAGTGAAGATGTAAAGAGGTCTTATTAAGCTTAAAAAGACACATCTTAGAGTTGCATACATATGTGTGCGATATCACATATATTCCTCAGTATATCCTGAGAATAGAGAACTGTATTTGGGAAGAAGGAGAGAAGTGGGAGGGATGGAAAGGAAGGGTGATGAGGACTCAATGTGGCAAAAGTCCATGACATACTTAAACAAAAGTGTCATAAAGCCTTTACTTTGTACAATGAGCTTAAACTAATAGCATTCATAAAAGCAGGATGAGACTCAGGATACTTAAATTGGATCTTAATTAATCATCTCAGAATATACCTATTAATTATAAAGAAAAAATAGTTTTACAGTGGAGAAACCTGGGAAATAACCCATTATCCCAGTGATTAAAGCTAATGGCAACAGGAAAGGAACAAATTCTCCTCGTTTCTTTTGTTAGAACATCCTCAGAAAGACAACACCAGAGGTTCTGTGCTATTCTGCTTTATTCAAACTCCTAGTCTAAGTTTGGGAACTATTATGCAAGGATAATCCAAGAGACATTATATAAAATAATGAATTCATAATATTTTAGACTCCAAGAAAGAAGAGGCAAGACTGAAATTTTTTCTTCAGACTAGTGAGGATGAAAGACAAATGAATACCCAATTGTGGACTACATTAGAATATAGAAAAATTATTTTGGCGCAAGTGCTTTAGTGAGGAGACTAGTGAATTTTGATTCATGCATTAGATAGTAAAACTCTCTCAATAGTAAATTCCAAGTATTTTTACTGTTTTATGTGAATGAAGGTCTTCTTTCAGTAAATAGATACTATTATACCTTTGATCTGTAGTGTCTCCCAATGTGTGAGGCTTGGCCTTCAGCTGGTAACAGGACTGAGAGGTGATAATCTGTCAATGGCTTTAGCTGAATGGGCTATTAGGATTTATGTCTAACAGGAAGTAGATCACTAGGAAATTTTGAGACCCTGACTGTTTCCTTTTCACTGTCTCTACTTCCTAGCTTTGAAGAAGTGAATGGCATCTTTTACTACATTGTCTTTCTACCAGCATACACTGCCTTGCTTTAGACTCAGAGTAATCAATGTAATTTACCATGGGATGAGATGTCAACAACTATCCAAATACAAACTCTATCTTAATTTGCTGTTTGGCTCTGTTGTCAAAACGAAGGAAATCTGACCATCGCAATACACAGTCCCAGACAATGGGGTTTCATAGCTGTGTGTAATGTGCTTTCTTTTTAGAAAATATTACTCATATAAAGGAAATGCATGAACTTTGATGAAATTAAACAAATGATAATTGAATTGTTAGAGTTCTTGCTCTTGCAGAATCTATATTAATGGAAGAAAATGAGACTTTGTGTAACTAAAAGCAACTCATAACTCTAAAATTATTTCACTCTAAAATTTAGAAGCAAACAATAAGCTTTACATTTATAAATAAAGTCAATTTAACAATGCAAAGATAAAATATTTTGATAGAAAAATTGAGAGAAAATAATAAGCCCCATGACCATGAAATGTAAAGCATTATTTTCATCAAAAATCTGAAATAACAAAAAGACATGCAGGTAAAATTGAAGAAGTAGACATTTATTTTTTTTTATAACAGAATAACATGAATATACATGTAAATTGATAATGTATAAGCTTATATGAATTTTGGTGTGTGTGTGTGTGTGTGTGTGTGTGTGTGTGTGTATGTGTGTACATAGATATGTCTACTTGAGCCTTGTGTACAAATAAGCATTCACTTGAGTGGATATACACATACAAAACAGAGAATGATGGCAGGTTTCTTTCTCAATTACTTGCCACTTTATTGTATTAGATGGAGGCTTTCGCTGGATTTGGAGCTCTCTGACTCAACTAGATTGGCCAGCCAGCAAGCTCTTGTTCTTGTCCATGCATCCCCAGCTTTTGTATCATAGACAACTGCATCTGGTTTTGTTTTTATTTATTTATTTTGGTTAATGTTGTAGAGAAAATTCAATTACAATGCTGTGGGGCAAACACTTCACTGATTGAGTTATTTCCCTAACAAAACCAGCGTTTTTTTTTTTTTTAAGTCAACTTTTTTTTTTAATCCCTGCTAATAGATGAATGATTTAAAAATGAATACAGACAAATAATCTTAGAAACATACATAGTAAAATCTGTAAAAGAGGAACAATTAAGATCAACAACCCTACCATATATAAAGGAGAAGTATACTCAACTTCATTCAGAATGTCAGAAGTGCAGACTCTGCCCATTGTGGAATACCCTGGCTACTTCCTCTTTTAAACCTTCCTCTCCTAGCTGGCAGGAAGTCCAGCCTTGTCATCTCCCTTGCTCAGAGATTTGTTGCAAGCTGCTTTATTAACATATTAGGAGACAATTAGGAATCAGTGTTTACATAACCTTGAGACAGGATATATGTTGAACAAGGCTTGGAACCAGAAATGGGAGTATAGAAATCAGCATTTGAATTATACAATAACCTTATTCCTACACGTGTGTATATGTGTATATATTTATGTGTGTACATGTTTATATGTACATATGTATGTGTGTATGTGTGTATGTATGTATGTATGTAGAAGGTAAGCTAAATGTAAAGACCAAATAACAGAACAGATAGAGTTCCAACTGTCTATCTCTCATCATTGAATTAAGCTTCCAGTCTAGAAAGAAGTTACATCTAATTGTGTTGTTGGCCAAGGGTGTCTCATGGGAACTTCCAAACAACCCATGCTATCGGTAAAGCTATTGGTTGCTCTTCAAAAACTGATCGTAAGGGCCTATTGCTGAAGACAACATAGTCACAACTCATTGAACATGGAGAAGTTGAGCTGGCAACTACATAAAACCTTGACCCTTACTGATGAGTGTACGTTGTATTGGAAAGTACTCTGCATGCTACCAAAGGAAAAAGGTAAACACCAACCCAGTTACAAGATCTTCAATCTACAAAGATGATCTGCCTTTAATATGTAGCAGTTCTATAGTGGCACAAGCTTGTGGGAGTAACCAATCAATATCTGATTGGATTAAAGGCCCACTCCTTGAGATAGAACCCATCAGTGACAATGCTTGGGTGACCAAGAATGTAAGACTAGGTAGGCCATGGACCTAGAGGAAAACCAAATCCTGCTGTTCTACTAAAGGAACATAGCAGTAAAATGACTCCTAATGACATCATGCTATGCTCATAGACCAGTGCCTTTTTAAGCCATCATTAGTAAAAGTTTTCTCTCTGCAGTAGATGGGAACAATTAAAGAGACCTACAGTAAGACAATGTGCATATTGTAATAGACCTTGGAACACAAAGTCTTAAATGAAGTGTCTCCATCAAATCCCTTCTCTCAGGGCTCAGGGAAAACTGTGTAGGAGGAGGATGAAAGATAGCAAGGGCCAAAAGGAGATGGAGAACTGTAAAAGTCACTTTTATTCTCCTGGCTCAATTGTTATCTGGGAGGCTTGCTGCCTCCTATGCTAACCTAGGCCTGGTTGGTCCTAAGACGCTTCTAGCCTCTGTACAATCTAACCTAGGCCTGGAATGTTTTCGCTTCTGAGACTTACTGCATAATAAGCTCACCCTTACTTGTTCTTTCTGAGCTCTGGGCTATCTGGTTCAACTCAGCTGTTCTGGCTCAAACTCTTCTCCCAGCTGATTTATTTAATCTGGCTTCTCTCTTGGCCTGGAATTGCTCTACTTAGCCTCAAATTAACTTAGCAATCTCCTCTAATTTTCTGGCTTCTCATTTTCTGGCTCATTCTGTCTTCACCTCAGCTCTCTGTCTGCAACCTATCTCTAGTAAAACTGCCTCTTAAGTATCTTCCCTTCTCTCTTCTCATGAAAATCGGGCATATCTTATTCTGTCAAATCTTCACTGATTAGTCACCTTTTCTGCTACTCAATTAGCCATCACTTTTTAACATGGGTGCTTCCTTCTACAAACTAACTTTACCTTTGTTTGGGACCAATGCTTTTCTTTAGCTATACCAGGTATACTTTCCCTATACCAGGGTGGCCTTGAACTCAGATTTGTTTGTCTTGTCTCCTGGATTAAAGGCTTGTTTGTATTCCAGCCAGATCTCAGAGAACCAGAAGAACATGGGATGTGATCTAGAACAGTAATGTTCTGAATTAACATTCCTCTACAGAGGACTGCATAGACAGCAAGGAAACAAAGCAAGGTCTTCTAAGCACAGCAGGACTGATGTACATATGAAAGCACAGAGACTATGTAGTATGCACTGGGCTAGCAGTGGGCCTACAAAGGTCTAGACCAGATGGAGTCCATGCATGGAGAAGAGAAGTGGACACAAGCCCCCGTCCATAACCCAGAACCTATTTTCAATAGATAACTGCTTGCAAATGAAAAAAAATTGATTTCTCCAACAGAGTTTCATTGGAAATCTAAACCACTTTAAAAGGCAGAACCCATGTCTAGCAGTAGAAGGCTAACACAAAATGAACTCAATTGCATCTTTGGAGGTTCTTGGTCTCATCAATCTTTGTCAAGGGTATCTTTTTATTTTAACCTTGAATATTATTTGGGTATATATTATGGATTTCAGATTTGTGTTATGGGATTTCTGTGTGTCTCTTTGCATCTACAGGTCTTTCATTCTTTCTTTGGATCTTTTTCTTCTATTTATTCGTTTTTTTTTAATTTATCTTATTTTATTATTATTCATTAGATATCTTTTTTCCAATGAGAGAAGAAAAGGGTATGGAGTTGGATAGTAGGGAATATAGGGAGAATGTTGGAGGAGCCTGGAAGGATAAACAACAATCAGAATATATTGTATAAGAATCTATTTTCTAGCTGGGTGTGGTGGCACATGCCTTTAATCCCAGCACTTGGTAGGCAGAGGTAGGTGGATTGCTGTGAGTTGGAGGCCAGCCTGGTCTACAAAGTGAGTCTAGGACTGCCAAGGATACACAGAGAAACCTTGTCTCCAAAAAAAAAAAAAAAAAAAAAAAAAAAAAAAAAAAAAAGAAAAAAGAAAAGAAAAAGAATCTATTTTCTTTCTTTTTTATTTATTCACTTTACATCCCAATTGTAGCCCACTCTTTCCGCTAGTCCCACTATTCCTCTCTCTTTCCCTATCCCCATCCCCTACTCCTCAGAAAAGGAGAGCCTCTACCAACTCACCCAGGCACATCAAGTTACATCAGGAATGAGCGCATCCTCTTCAACTGAGGCCAGGCAAAGCAGTCCCACTAGAGGGAAGTAATGGAAAAGCGGGCAATAGAGCCCATGTCAGAGACAGCCCCTGCTCCCTTACTAGGGGACCCACATGATGACTAAGATGCCCATCATCTACATATGTGTAGAAGGCCTAAGTACAGTTCACATAAGGTCCTTTGTTGGTGCTCCAGTATCCCTACGATCCCTTCTCCCTGGTCCCACTTTTGCACCTATCCACCTCCTCTACTCCTCAGAAAAGGGGAGCCCCCACCAACCCACCACAGCACATCAAGTAGCATTAGAACTGAGTTCATCTTCTTCACCTGAGATGTCAAGGCAGTCCAATCAGGGGAAGGTGATCAAAAAGAAGGCAAGAGAGTCCATGTCAGAGACAGCTCTATCTCCCCTTCATAGTAAGCTTTTTAAATAAACATTGAAAATCCATATTCTGCAGATTATCTGACAGGTTTGAGGACCACATCTATTAAGTATAGCTGAACTAAACAAGCTTTGGCTGCTTTTAGTTACCCATCTAGGCTTAACCTTTAAAACATAAAACAAGAGACTAAGTAAAGGTTAATCTTATAATTAACAGCATCAGTTCTTAGCATGGATTAAAATGTATTTCTAATCTAATATCAAAGCAAGACTTTCAATCATAGATACAGTTCATAGACTGGCAACCCTGCTGATCCTATCATATTGCATCATTATAGACCAAACAGCCAAAATTAAAAAAAAAAAAAAAAAAAAAAGAAGTTATATTTGGTCGTCAGCAAGGTACTGAGTGCAGCTGGCATCATTCAATAAAGATAGTAGTGAAGCCAGGAGTCTCCCACAACATAGATGCCTGCTAGTCATGGTACTACCATTAGTCAAGATGGCAATGACGCCATAGTTCTGCCCTCTTCATTCCAAAGTCAACATGATGACCAGCCACTTGTAAGCAGCCAAGAGTGGGTTGATTTAAAACTGCCATTGATGCTGGTTCTGGTTTTGGTGCTGGCACTGCTGCTACTGAGGCCACCACCTGCCAAGACAATGCATGAGTGGGAGTGTAATGGGGTAGAGGGGGGAGGGAGAGGGAGGACCTTGAACTGTATGTGCAAGAAGCAGCTGCAGGAAATGGAGGAGGGGTAGGGGCAAGAGTGTGTTTCCCCAAAACCTGGTCACACACAGTTTGGAAACATTCATGCCAACAACCAGTGGCTCCCAGATGAGCAGCTTTTGCCAGAATGCCAAGAATATGAAAGTGGCATCCCAACCCAATATTTTGGGATTGGTCGGTTTAGGAGGTTAACCTATAATCAGACATCTCTGAAATGTAAGGTTAGCCCAGAACAAAGGACAGGCCTTTGTTTCTAACAGACTGGCAATGATGTGACCATGTCTCAGAAGACCAAGTCCAAGGGGTCCTGAACCCTGAAAGAGGAAACCGAGGTAGGAGAAGAAAAGTGGTCACCTCATGGTCCTGGATTGCTGGGCTAGGTACTCAATTTCTCCCAGGCTTAAAGATGATCAGAGGACATGGAGAAAAATGAAGTGAAGGGGTGATTTAAGCTTTACTGGTTTTCTTTTATGAATGTGGATGCCCTTGCACTTGGGGCCTAAATGTTCAGAATTGAGATGCCATCTTGGTGTATTTTTCTTTTGATGAGTATGAAACACCCTTCTCCAACTCTTTTGATTAATTTTGGTTGAAAGTCTATTTTATTAGATATTAGAATAGCAACTCCTGCTTGTTTCTTGCATCTGTTTGCTTGGAACACCTTTTGCCAGGCCTTTACTCTGAGATAATATCTATTTTTGTTTCTTATATTCATCAGAATGGTGAGTCCTGTTTTCACATTCACTCTGTTACCTGTGTCTTTCTATTGGGGAATTGAGTCCATTGATGTTGACAGATATGAATGACCAGTGATTGTTGATCTCTGTAATTTTGATATTGGTGGTTTTAGTGTGTGTATGTTTTCCTTCTTTTGTTTTTGCTGAGATGAAATTATTTATTTCCTGTGTTTTCCTGAGTGAAGTTACCCTCCTTATGTTGGAGTTTTCTTTCTAGTATCCTCTATAGGGCTGGGTTAGTGGAAAGATATTGCTTAATTTTTTTTCATGGAATATCTTGTTTTCTTCATCTACGGTAATAAAAAGTTTTGCTGGGCATAGTATTACGGCCTGGCATCTGTTGTCTCTTAGGTCTTCAAGATGTTTTCCCTGGCCCTTCTGGCTATGCTTCTAAAGTTTCTGTTGAGAAGTCTGGTGTAATTCTAATAGGTCTGTCTTTATATGTTGCTTGGCTTTTATCCCTTGTGGCTTTTAATATTCTTTCTTTGTTCTGTATTGTTAATGTTTTAATTATTATGTGGTGTGAGGATTTTCTTTTTGTTCCAATCTATTTGGTGTTCAATAGGCTTCTTAAGCCTTTATAGGTGTTCCTTTCTTTAGGTTAGGGGAATTTTCTTCTATGATTTCATTGAATATTTTCTGGACCTTTGAGTTCAGAATCTTCTCCTCTATTTCTGTTATCCTTAGATTTGGTCTTTTGATGATGTTTCAAATTTCATGGATGTTTTGTCTTGGAAACTTTTTTGGATTTAGCATTTTATTTGACAGATGCATTGATTTCTTCTATCGTATCTTCTATACCTGAGATTCTCTCTTCCATCTCTTCTATTCTTATGCTGATCCTTACATCTGTAATTCCTGTTCCCTTTCCTAGGTTTTTCCATCTCCAAGTTTTCTACAGTTTAGTTTTCTTTATTGCTTATATTTCCTTTTCTAAGTCTTGATATTCTCTTTCCTAGGTCTTTCATATTCAGCATTGCCTCAGTTTGTGTTTTCTTTATTACTTCTATTTCCCTTTTCAGTTCTTGAGCTGTTTTATTCATTTCTTTCTCTTGTTTGCCTGGATTTTTCTGTATTTCTCTAAGAGATTTATTCATTTCCTTCACCTGTTTGAATGTATTTTCCTGTATTTTTTTTTGAGGGAATTACTCATTTCCTGTTTAATGGCCTATATCATCTTCTGAAGTTTAGATTCAAGGTTCTTTTCCTGTGAGTCAGGTGTGTTAGGATATCCAGGGATTGTTGTAGTAGGACAGCTGGGTTCTGGTGGTGCTGTATTGCCATGGGTTTTGTTGAGTGTGCTCTTAAGCTGTCCTTTAGCCATATGGTTCTCCCTGTCTTGGCAAGCTTGGATGTTTTTGGTAGTCCTTGATGGCTGCTGCTTCTTTGATTGTAATTTGAGATGGGGCAAAGGAACTGGTACCCTGCACTGCTTGTAGTTTCTGTTGACTGCCTCCTTTAGTAGTCTTTAATGGATTCTGCCTCTAGTATTGTGGGTAGACCTGGAGCTGGTGCACAGAGGTCATGGAGCAGACTTTTCCACTGCTGGTAGTCTCTAATGGCTGCCACCTCTGGTGCTGCAGGAAGAGCTGGGGCCCAGGCATCACTTGTAGAGGTCACAGGGCATACCTCACTGCTGCTGGTAGTCCTCAGTGGGTGCTGTCTCTGGGACTTCAAACAGAGCTGTGGCCCAGAATCCAGTGCACAGAGGTCATGGGGCAGACTTCCACACTGCTAGCAGTCCTTAATGGCTCCAAAAATATGTTTTCAATAAAAGTAAATAAAAAAGAAATGGGCATCATGAATATGAGATTATTATTTTTTAAAACATGAGCACAGATATGGATACCTAACCATAAATGATATTGTTACTGAAACATTGTTTTTAAATAGGGTAAATAGTCCACATCCTCAAAGAGTGGGTAGGAGAAGATATTGTACCTAGGATATGTATCACTTGTAGAGTAAAGGGCTGAGTGGTTGCTAATTCACATATGGTAAAATTCTGAGATCTAAATAAATAGTTCTGTGCTGTCCTCTGGTAAAATAAGGGAGACCTCAGGTGTTCCAAATCCCAGTTCCATTCTGTATTATGCTTTTGTAGACAGTTTAAATAAATCATTGTCCTTATCAACTGGAGCAAGCACAGTTCTTGATTGTTAGTATTCCCTGTACTATAAAATCTGCCTATTAGTGTTGCTGGTGTCATACCCATTTCTGAGTACAATTTCTACATGGCTCTGAGTGCTGTGTGGACATTCTTTCTGAGGGTTTTGAGTATATATGAAAGTCTTCTGTCAATCTTCTCTGTCAAACACCAGCTGTTGCCATCAATACCAGTGTGGTCCCCAGAAGGGCTGCAATGCCCATGGGTTGATGGTGAGTACTGAAAGGAAAACTCCAGAGACAGTTTCAAGGAACAGCATCTGAAGTATTGTATGTGAACAACATACAATAGGTATATGGAGCAGAAGCTTATCTACTGTGATTGGCTAGCACATTACCTCAGATTGGACATGGAGCTCTCACAGCACCAGGGTCTCTATTCAGGAGAAACACATAAAAGAAGACACAGAGAGTGCACACTGGTCAGCAGGCCAGCTACCACCTACCCACTCTGCTTCAAAATCCAGTGTTCTGATCTGGGACTACTCAGGAGCAGTGTGTGCTGTGCTTATTATGTAGAAGTGCCTGCATTTTCTCCTAGTGTTCCCAACTCTATATCATTCTGCTTTTCTGAGAAAAGAGCTTCCCAATAAATGAATAGAATATGTCAACCAATATATTACACATAAAAAGAGAAGAGCATAGGTAAAAAATATTGTAAGGATCATGGAAATAAAAAGAGTATCTGGAGATGGGAATAGTGTCATTCCAAATTTTAGAATCTTCTGTTGTAAGACTCAATCAGGAAATAGTCTGGACTCATTAGTCAACAGACGAGGACAATGTCTTCTTTGATCTTCATCCATGACACTAAGAGAAGGTTAGGTACCAATGCCCAATAAATTTCAGTATGGGCATTATTTAGAGTGAGTGCAAGCACATGAGTAGGATAAATACTTGCTGCCATCTCTTGCAGCTACTCAATTTTGTCTGCTCCATTGTTAGTATTAGCTGTCCAAGGCCTGATGAGATGGTCAGGGATCCAGTTGGGCTATGGCCCATTTTATGGAAAGACACTAGGGAAACCTCTCCCAATAGTAAGTAGTGGGGATGATGATTGTCATTTACCTGTTATTACAGCTTTCCTGGTTACTTTGTAGGCCCTGACAAAGGTGTCCAATGTTTATGAACAGCAGTACCTCCCCTGTCATCTGTTTACAAACAATGTAAATAATTATGCCATATTAATCAGATGTTGAGGTTGAGTCTTATTCAGACTCATATTCTGCTCTCTGTTTTATCACTTTGTTCTTTTTTTTTGTTTGTTTGTTTTTTTGAGACAGAGTTTCTCTGTGTAGCCTTGGCTGTCCTGGACCTGCTTTGTAGACCAGGCTGGCCTCGAACTGACAGTGATCCACCTGCCTCTGCCTCCCGAGTGCTGTGATTAAAGGCGTGCGCCACCAAGCCCGGCTATCACTTTGTTCTTTGAGTTGTTTTGTGTGCTATCTCCATGACAGCTTGACCTTGGGGATTATGTGGGATACTGGTAACACACTGAATTTTCCAATGGAGACAACAACTGTTTAAAGGCAGTTCATAATGTTCTGTAGAGAAATGTTTTTGAGCTCTTGAACATATATCACCTTGAGACAAATTAAAAACAATTAAGAGTAAATAAGGAAAAAGCCAGAAGATCCCTTGATGCTCCTCCTTTATTACTTTTAATAATTGTTGTTTTATTGTGCTATATATGGGGCATTAGACTTTAGAGCTGATGCTAGAGCCTCTGCAAAGACATTGGCAGTATATGTTTGACACCCATTTCTTGACAAGCCAGGATCTAATCATCCAGAGGAGTATTATCTACGGGACCTAGGACCCTCTGTAGCTCTGCTGTGACCCCAACTATCAGCAAGTTGGCACACAGTATGCCAGCAGCCTTAGTGTGCTGCACTTTCTGTTCCACAGAACTTTGTATTCCAGCCAGAAATTTAGTAGAAGGCTCAGCAAGTCTCCCTCTTAAACCTTTGAAGCTCACTGTGTCCTGTGAAGAGGGCACTGCCTCTCAAGTTCATAGGACACACAGACAAACCTATTCAAAGTATTGAGGAGTAACAAGAAGCTCACCCCTGTAGACCCACAATCTTTGGTGCACCTGAGTTTTGATTTCTTTCAGCCTGAAATTCTCATTGATCATAATAATGTGCCTTCCAAATTAAAAAAAAAAAAAAAATCCTAAGGGCTCATACTCGCTTGGGTCAGTTGTTTATAATCCTCCTAAGTGTTTAAATTTATGCTTATGGATTCTAATAATTGTATTACATATGGAGATGACATCCGCACCATCTACAAACAGTCTGTGCTGTTAAATGGTTTTAGCTTCATGTCCATGCCACATTAAAGGCTTCTATGGGTCAGATTTAATTTCAGATAAAATGCAGAGAGTTTGGGTTGCTCATTTGGCCAGCAATCATCACAACTAGTCCAAAGCCATGAAAAACAAATCTAAATCTGGTAGGCAGCTGAGATTCTTCACTTTCTAAGCTACAGCATTCAAGCAATGCATTCAGGGCAGTGTGTAAAGAAGATGGCACCAAGAGCTTTCACTAGAACCACTGTCCCTTCAACTTAGTGTGACTTCTTCCTTCTTGTTGGACGCAATCTTTTTTTGAGGGGCAGCAAGAGTCTCTACTAGTGGTGCTTTAGCTGTTTTCTCCCTACCAGAAAGATCCCACATTATAGCCATAAAAATAAAATAGAAAGATACAGAGAAGGAACTTCCAGTCTGAACTTCCTCTCTCTGTGCATCATTAAACGCTCTCTGCCACAGTTCTATATCAAAAGGTCACTCTATAGAAAATTAAGGATATGTCTGTAGGCACTCAGACTAAAACTTTTTAAACTCAAGAGCTCGTACTTTAATTCATTTCTCTTTCTTTTTCATATATATATATAGTATATATTATTATACATATGTATAATAAACTACTTACAGCAAGAAGAACCACAAAATAATCAGGAATTATATAAATTTTACATTCATAGTGTTTTTGGCTATTTATATTTGGCAGCCTTGAAGAAAACATCTTTCCTATCTTGGCTCATCTAAAATTCTGAATGTAAATCAGTATCTATCATATTTCATCATTATCAACTTAAATATTATATCTAGACTGAAAAACATCTTAACCCCTAAATAACTAAGCTTAATTGTAAAATTAAACTATCTGGGTTTTACCCCCATTACAGACTTAAGAAGGAATAACAATGATTACCTGAATAATAGAGGGTGCAGTTTAGCAGCTTCCAAAATGAAAAGATGACAGAGACAGTTTGCTGCCTAAACAGTCACCCAAAGCTATATTGGAGCATCATTGTCAGCCTCCTGGCCCATTATATCTGACAGACATATTTGTGAGACAGGAACTACTGAGGATTGCTTACCCTGTCTTGGCAGAGTTTGGCCTTCGATTCTGCCTGTATCCAAGCTTTCCTACTTTTAGGCAGAATTAGAGGATCCAAGATGGCGGCGAGCAGTGTGGACCGCGTTTGGAGGCTCCAGTGAACAATTCAGGGAATTGCACAGATTTCTGTCTGTGGTAGAAACTAGACATTTTGACCAGTGACTTGTTTGCCATATTTGAGACCATCTCCGCAATGAGGTTTTTGATTCTTTGATGCTCATCATCTTCTTTGAGGTAGGCTGGGTATTGCCAGGAGATAAACCATCTCATTGTAACTGTATCTTTAAAATGATAAACTTTAATTTTTTAGTCGTGTGTATTATTGGTATTCTTCTACTGATGCTGAATTATTTTTCCTTAATACCTTTGAAATGCAAAATGGTACATCAGTGATTTCACAATTCTATTCTACTTCATAAACTAAAGCCACACATGCCCCCTTTAAGAACCAAATTCGTTCTGTTCAAAAGTTCTCATTTGCTTTATTTTATTTTTGTTCAACTTAACATATTTCCTGATTCTCTTTGAGCCATTAGTTATTTAGAAGATATCTATATTATTTCTATAAATTGATAATTCCCCTACACAGCACATTGTGGTTGTTACCTAATTTTATTGTATTGTAGTAGGAAAGATATCATGTAAAAAATCAATTGCTTAAAATATATTGAGATATGTTTGAGAGTATAATATCTTGTCTATCTCAGTGAATATAACACAAGCAACAAAAGAATATGTTTTGAAAATACTGTGTGCATTATACTAATATCAGGATGCACTTGTGAGTTTTCTGTTTCATACATTATTAAATTACCCAAAAGTTGATGAACCTATCCTGTAACAATTGTAGCATTTTCTAACTATTTCCATATAACTGTATTTAATGATCTTTGAATCTTTATAAAATATGAAAATACTTTTGTAATGTTATTTTTTTTCTTCATGGAATTGCCCTCTAGCACTATGTAATATCCTTTGTGGAAAATATGATATGTCTAAGTTACATAGCTAGTGAATGTTTACTATTTGCATTATACTTTTTTTTAATTTAATTTAGTTTAATTTTTATTTTTTTTGCATTATACTTTTTTAGTTAGCATTTATTGTCCACCTATGATCATTTGCATGTTGAAAATATCTTTTTCTTGCATAGATCTTAGGTTCTCTAAATTCTGATATACATTTCCTGTTTTCCTTTTAATTTCTTGTATCTACCTGTCAAATACCACATATAATCCACCTATTGACCCCTTAGTTTTAAAAATGTGTTTAAATACTATTATTAAATAGATAATAATATATATTTCAGAAATAAATAGACACAGGAACAGACTGTGACCAAGAGACGACATTGGGTGTTAAGTGATTGGAATAGGGGGCTTCTATACACAATTTAGCTTTTCTACATGTATTTATAATAAGTACTATAACAGCACATAAAATATAGGAAATTTTCCTGTTAATTTATAGATTCAAAATATGTTGACTATACATATGTGGAAAAACCCTAAAGTACAATAATATTTACTTTCATTTTATCTTTGTTTTATTGGTTTAATTATTGAAACAGGCATGTCTTTTACAATAAATCTGTTAGTCCAAAGCAAAAAATCAATGCATATTCTACTAATATTAATTATGCGACAAGTGATAAGAGGGTTTTTGCATGGTTAAAATGCTGTGATTTTCTTTTCTATTGGTCCTTAGATAGTGATGTAAAGTAAGGGAATGCAACATTTTTCTTGCTGACGATTTGCTTATTTTCCTCCAGAACAGTCTTCTTGCTTGAGTTAACATTGATCTATACTAATATCCAGATCTGTGCGGGTTTTATTACGTATTCCATAGTAAGTGTGTATATTCAACATATATATTATTTTAAAGAAATAGTAACCAATACATATAACTTACCACTAGCATTACATTCAATTAATGGCTTATTCTAAGGGAAAGCCCACATCGCTGTATAGATGTTATAATTTCCAACTCCTTATTCTTTTACCGAAGAATGAATTCTTGCCCAAATGCAGTAAATTCAACACACATAGCACCCTGTAAGATAAAATGTAGGCATGACATAGTGGCTAGCCTACCTGCCACATTCCACTTCTAAGTAAGAAGCATGGTACACTCTGCTCCTGAAGCAGTCCAGGAAATCAGAATACTGAATTCTGCAGTAGTGTGAGTAGCAGGTAGCAGGCCTGCTGAAGTCGGCATTTTCCATGTCTTCTTTTATCTGCTTCTCTTGCAAAGAGATTCTGGTGATATGAGCATTCACTGTCCAATTCTAGATAATGAGCTAACTCGATAGGCTATGTCGGTAGCGGTTCCTAGACAATAAAGCAAATGCTGTTCCCTGAAACCATCCCTGGACTGGCAAATCTCTGTGCTCTTTACCAACCTATAGGCATTTCAGTCTTGTTGGGGATAAACTGGTAATAATGATAATTTGGAGCTCAAACGTGGGAGACGTGAATACATTGGTAAAGGGACCCTGTTTCTTGTAAAAGAAACCAGGGGCCGAATCATAAATTTGACACTGAGCCAGAGATAAATTCTGACACAGGTAGTAAATACCTGTTAAAAGAGAAAGGAATTTGATGTTCATCAACCTCTTTGAGATATTTATTGAACAGATTTTTGTCTATTTTTTGTTTTTAACCTTCATTTAAGTCTGTTTCACATGTGTTTCTGGTGCCCATGGAAGCCACTAGAGGGTATTGGATCTCTTGGAACTGGATTTGGAAGTGGTTTTGAACCTATAGGTGGTGTTGGGAATTGAGGCTTGTCCTCTGCCAGAATAGGCAGTGCTCTTCACCACTGAGCAATCTCTCCAGTTCTCAGTAGGAATAACCTACCTTGATGAATAAAAAAGATTGTGATGAATCAGAATTATGAACATTAATAGATATTTGTGTGTTTTTATTATAAATCATATTAACTTTAAAGGAATAAATTATCAACTAGAATCTTCCAACTATGGCGTCAATAACAAATCTTTGTAGAATATAACTTTGCAAATTTAATGACATAGAAGAAAAATTAAATATCCTAATATTTATTGAACATATGTGTGTAATGACAAAAGCATTTTCCTCAAATAAACTTAATGCTAATTTCATATAAACGTTTTTAGTAAACAGAAAAACACCATAGAAACAAATTCATCTTTCCACCCTAACCTAACGCTAAATTTTGACTAAGGAAAAAAAAAGTTTCTAGTATAAACCTATCTTCTTTATAAACATGAATGTAAAACACTAACTATATATTGTCAAAATAACTTAAATTGACCCCTGAAGAGATGATTCAACGGTTAAGACACTTGATTTCTCTTCTAAGGGGCCTGAATTTAGTTCATCCACATAGCAGCTTACAATTATCTGTAAGTCCTTTCTCAGTAGATGCGATGCCATTTTATGGCCTCCAGAAACACCAGCCCTGCATAAGTATAAATACTGAATGAATAAAGTAAAAATTACTCTAACCACCTGTGATTAAACATGATGTTAAAGTAGAAATTGTTTCAGCAATTCTAGGTGAAAATGTACCAATGCAACATACCATCCTACAATCATTAAACTTAAGAATTTGGATATCACTAGCAAGTTCAGGAATAAGTATTCTGACAAACTCAGAATTAATTATGACCAAAAATTCTCTTCAAACTAAGTAGATAAATACTTTTGTTCTAATGATGGTGAACATCCTTTTGAAAACCTTCTGCCATCCTGACATTTAACACTGACTCGCTCATATTTGAAAAAAGCAAGGATGCTTGGTATGGTCCTAATGGAACGTCGTGTCTGATGTATTCAATATTATAACAAGACAGAGAAATAAAAGCTGTAGTGATAATCAGGGAATTAACGAAAGTCTCTATTGTAATATGAAATAACAGTTTTTTATAGAAAAATATAATAAATTTACTAGCAGATGATAATCCTCCAAACTCTAAAATTGTATTAACAAATCTAATAAAGTTTGTACAAATATAGCTAAAATAAGTGTATCATGAACAAGTAATATTAGAGCTATTACTAAAAGTATTAAAATTATTGTTAACAAAAATAAAAGAAAAACTAAATAAAAGAACAAAACTAAGAGTCAAGATTGGGTTGTTCTGAACCCATATCACTCAGGTAATTTTGGTTAAGTTCACTAGACCAGGTTACAGAACAAGTCAATGAGATGTCAAAATGAAGAAGGGATTTGGAAGGAGTTGTCAAATGAGAGAGGTGAGAAGGAGTGCAGTACATGCAACAGAGGAGTTGTTGAGAATTATTTAACTAATAAAATAATTTTTAAAAGAAACAAAAGGAGAATCACTCTATTTTAGAGTTAGAATAATTAAACTAGAAAATACAAACACACTGTACTTCTGAGCTTGAGTGAGCATGCTCTCAGAGAGACAATGTGGCCATGAGTCACCTTCTCAACTGTAACGGTGCAAAGAGAGACACAATGAGATGGTATTTATAGGTTAGCTGGATAATAGGAATAAAGCCCTAAATTACAGACAGTTAAGATACTATTTCTTTCATTCCTCACAGGGGAAAGTATGGCTTGTAAGGTGTCATAGGATGTTTGAGCAAAGTGCCTAAGACAAATATGTTACTAAAGGTTGAACACAGACTAATTAACAAACTTAAATGAAGATTTCAAAATAAAAAGCAAAGAACAAAGAAGGGAACTGTCAGATGTGATCTCGGCATATATTACTTGCTGCTGAGCCACTGTTAAAATGTGTCGCCTTTAGGTAAGTGTGCCCCACAGAGGGAAGGCACATAGAAATATTCATAACCACTGTGCAAGAAGGGCAGACAGCAAGAGTGAGTTTCCTTTGGAATGAGAACGGTTGTAGAGATCATGACACACACACAGCAGTGCATTCTACAGTCTACTATTACTAAAAGAAACAATTAGATCTGCATGACATTGGTGGGAACAGTCTCATATAAAGGGGAACATAAAAGCAAGAAGTGGTTAGAGCTGCTTAATGTATGTAATGTATTTTGAAAGCAAAAGTAAAGAATGCAATGGTGGCTTCATTGGCCACCATTGAGAATTATGTGCAATGATGAGCACTACTTTGTTCATAGAGTAAAATCCAAGGGATTATGGGTGATTCAATGTGTAAGTCTATGGGTGTTTATCATCTCAGTCTGTGAGGTCACTGACTGTCCAGGCATGCCCAGCTGGGC
The DNA here is from genome assembly GCF_903995435.1 of Acomys russatus. Taxonomy (NCBI): domain Eukaryota; kingdom Metazoa; phylum Chordata; class Mammalia; order Rodentia; family Muridae; genus Acomys; species Acomys russatus. The sequence continues at coordinate 44,811,146 of NC_067158.1, forward strand.
AGTTCTGTTCCATCTGATTTCAGTCATGTATTTAAGTCATTTGACAGTTTATAGCCCACTTGGTGACTAGAATCAGCTGAAGCAGCTCATCTTAGCACCACATTTTTATCCTGGGACATAATTTCCCATTCAGCACCCAAGATTCCAAAAGGGTGAGAATAGAAGCTGTAGGTTCTTAGAAGGTCTACTCGTGAAGGATACAATAGTATCACTCCCAGTCAAAGCAAATCATAATGCAGGGTCTGCTCTTGGGTTGGAGAAACATGTTCTGCTCTACTCAAAATAAAGAACAGCAAAGCCACATTCCAAGGACTCCTCTGCAGTACAGCCTGAGCTGTCCTTGCACCTGTCTTTGGAAACAAAGGGATCACAGTGGATAAGTGGTGCGAAAATTCAGCAAGGAGGTGTGGGAAAATGTACTCGATGTTCTATCCTGATGTGAGTAGCTACAATAGTAAGCTATGTACTCACTTTTGAAATATGAAGGCAACTTAATAGCATAGACTACATGAGAGAGAACCCTTTAGTTCTCTACAGACAAATAAATAAACTGTGGTTAGTTTCTTTTGACAGCAAGTGAAGACATACTTTAGAAATCATAATATTTAAAATAAATGTATATTTAATGTGGTGTATACTCTATGAGAAATGATTTTTAAAGTTTTCTTTCTCCAAATTATCCCACATATTCAATGTGATTACATTCATTAGAATAGAATTTTAAATGAGAATAGACTAGTTAATCTTCAATAAGCGCTAAAGAATACATTTTCAGATATATCCGTTTGGTATAATGAAGAAGAATGTAGATAAAAACAGGCGGACAATGAATTCAGTTTATAATAAGGCAAATAGTTCAAGTTTTATGATGAATTAGTTGATGGAAAGATATTAATGAAGAAGAATTTGACATAAGTATCAAACCTGTACATGTATGAACACACGTTAAAAATAGTATTACCATGAAAAAAAAAAAAAAAAGAAAGAAAGAAAGAAAATCATGTATATTGGGATTAGGGTATAAAACAAAGTTAACATTTAAACTATTTTTCACTAATGTATAGAAGCTCAAATACATTAGAAATCAGATGAACACTAGGTAATGTAGTTTTCATTTTTGACCATCAGAGCCGCTAAATAGAAAATGATTGATGACAAATTCTAGATAAATAGTATAAAATTGACTATGTTCCATGTGGAAGTATCAGTGAATAAGTTATATTTACAGCAGTTGATCATTATTCCAACCTTGAAATTATGTAGATTAAATTGACAAAACAGCCTAATATATTATGTATCCTTAACAATTTTTACCAGGTTTACAGTGAAAAATAATTGATTAAATTCATTATAGAAAGTTATATTCCCAAGGTGAAAAATATTGCAATGTTCTTACTTATATTTATATTATTCACTAAAAATAAGAGGCATAGGTATATGAAGTGTTTCAGGTTCAGTTATATTTCAAAATTGCAAGGTCAGGCAGTGGATGTTGGCTCACACCTTTAATGCCAATATTTGGGATTAAAGAGACAGAAGAAGGTTGATCTCTGTTAATTTGATCCATGCTGGTCTATGTAGTGAATTCCAGGGCATCCAGGTTAATGTAGAGAAACCCTGTCTCAAATAGACAGACAGACAGACTGACTGACTGAGAGACAAATGATTTAAAAATACAAGGTTCACTTATGGTAGTATTTACATAAGTGTCAAAACCTTACAAGAACTACTGTTTATATATGGTCCATGTACTAGAAAAAGTAAAATACCATAGATGTTAAGATATATGCTGGCTGAAAACAATTGCCTCTGAGATACAAGGGCAATGAGATGAAGAAAATGATGAGGTTTTCAAATAAACATGGAATGGCTTATTTCTTTTAAGAACATTCCAAGTAAAAATCACTTAAACTTATTCTAGAGAATGGTCAGAATAAATTTTTCTCTATTATTTTCTGTTTGTCTGAAAATAGGTTAAAGGAAATGTTGAATTCAAATTATTAAGTGGCTATAGTCCTGGAAATAAACACTGACCCAAGCTCAAAAATACTATTATTAAGAACAAATATTTCCTAGTTACACATCATTTGCCAAGACATGTTAGATACACAATTTCTGTTTGTCTTTATCAGAACTCTATGTGGTAGGAGTTTTTGTTTGTTTTTCTAAGTAGAAAAGATGAACCATAGGAAGATTAACTATAATGTTGAAATTACCTTGTACCGGCAATCATAGAAATAGAATTAGAAGTAAGATACTGTGGCCTATGACTGCAGTTCTTAAATATCATGTGAAAGTCAACCCTAGGCTTTGAGTTCATTGAAAACTCAGTTATAAAATATAAAAGTCAAAAAACAAGATTGAACAGAATAGCTAATATGGTCCTTGTTAGGAGAACTGGTATCTAGCCAGTGTAAGGATTTCAAAATAAGTAAACAGGAACTCTGATTGGTGATCTCTAGGATGTCCAGCCATAGGAGGCCAGATGGTGTGATTCTTGGAGACAAAATGTTAGTCTGATTTTAATATGAAGTATCCGACAGTCATGAGGAGATAGATGGTAGTCTGTGACTTCAAAACAGTCTCCGATAGGACTGAGAGCACAATTAGGGAGACACCTGGTCATCAGAAACTTTGAAGAATAACTTATAAAATAGACAGCATTAAATCAAGTTAGAAAATTCATTGGCTGTACCACTCAGTACTAATGTAAATATTCTAACACCTGGGCCTTCTCATGGAGACTTGCTGTATAGATATCAAAGAGATACAGGCAACACCCCAAAATCTCTTTTTAATATTATAAGACCGAGTTATTTGTTATTGTTGGTGGTGGTGTATATGCATGTATGTGTGTGTGTGCATGTGTGTATGTGTGTGTTTGTGTGTGTGAGAGAGAGAGAGAGAGAGAGTGAGCAAGAGAGAGAGAGAGAGAGAGAGAGAGAGAGAGAGAGAGAGAGAGAGAGAGAGAGAGAGAGAGAACATATGAATGTAAATGTAAGTGTATGACATGTGTATGTGGTCAGAGAACAACTTTTCTTTGAAATCATTCCACACCCACCCCTCCCCCCACTGCGGATTCTGGGGATGAGATTCAGGTTGTCAGGCTTGCTTTTCATGTGCATCTTGCCTCTGAGCCATCTTCTAAGCTCCATGATTGAAGTCTAGACTAAATCAAGTATATAGACTTTGATTCAGAAGAAGTCTGGATTTTGATAGAAGGTGTAAAATCACATCTCTCATCTCTCATCATTATTTCTCATTTCGGAAATAATGAAAGAATTCATTTTGTGAAATTCAAAATATCAGCTTTATGGTTCCCAAGGCTAACAGGGGAAAGCAGAGTTGGATGAAAACACCAGCAGAGTTGAGCATCTCAAAGAGAGTCCCTTGTAGCCCACCAGAGAAAGATAAGTAAGTGCTTTATTGTGGAAGATTCATTCCACTCCATCAAAAAGGGAAGTGCCGACTTGTCATTCTTCTTCCTCAGTCTTCCCATTGGAAGTGGAGAAGATGTGTTTGGAAGATCTCCCTCTCTCAATTCCTTGAGATAAGGATATTCCATTCCTTGGTGACTACAGTGGGTAAAAGTTCCCTCTCTCCTCCTTTCCTCCCTCCTTTCTTCCCTCCCTCTCTCCCTCCTTCTCTCTTTTGTTTCTTTTTTCCTTTCTTTCTCTTGTTCTTTTGTTCTCACTTTCTTTTTGACATTCAAGGTAGAGTTTCTCTGGGTAACAGCACTGGCTGTCCTGGAACTCACTTTATAGACCACACTGGCTTCAAACTGACAGAGATCTATTTCCTTCTGACTAGCAAGTGCTAGAATGAAAGGTGTGTACTTATCCAAGTGATTTGTTCCATGAAAGTCTTCACTTACCAGGAGATTGTGATAGGTGCGGGGACCTCCTTTTGGGAATCTAGGTGAGAGAGGTACAGGAGAACAGTGAAATAGAAGGATCCAGAGGGTCCTAGAAATGTACAAGAAGAGCATCATGACAGGCAGATCTGGACCCAAGGGAGTTCTGCTAAAACTACTGCACCAACCAAGGACAATACATGCAGTAAATATTGAACCCTTACTCAGATCTAGCCAATGGACAGGAAATTCTCCACAGTCCTGTGGAGAGCAGAGACTGAATATGACATGAACTCTGATGCCCCATTTTGACCACTTCCCCTCGGTGGGGAGGCCAGATAGCACTCAGAGAAAGAATAGGAAAGCTACCAAGATGAGACTTGATAGGCTGTGACAATATGGTGGGAGAGGAGGTCCCCTTCTGTCACAGACCTAGGGGAAGGGATTAGGGTGAAAGAGGGAGCGAGGGAGGAACAGGAAGAAACAAGCAAGGGGATAACAATAGAGGTGTAATCTGAATAAATTATTTTTAAAAAGCTGTACACCACCAAAATGGTGATTTCTTTTTTAAATATTTTATTAATTTATTCATATTACATCTCAATTATTAGCCCATCCGTTGTATCCTCCCATTCCTCCTTCCTTCCCTCCTGCTTTCCCCCTACTCCCTTCCCCTATGTCTGTGACTGAGAAGGACCTCCTCTCCTTGTATTTGCTCATAGGGTATCAAGTCTCTTCTTGGTGGCCTGCTATCCTTCCCTTGAGAGCCACCAGGCCTCCCTATCAAGGGGACGTGGTCAAAAATGGGGCACCAGGGTTTGTGTGAAAGTGAGTCCCCACTCTGCACTCAGCGGTGGACAATGGTGATTTCTACTGCAAGTCAAATATGGAAGAAAGATTCTGCTCATCTTCCATTATCCTTCAAGTAACGTACCTGAGCAAAACCCCACATTTCATTGCACTTTCTTGGCATTACTTTGCTCTCCAGTGGCAGAGAATACAGCAGCTATCAGCCAACAAGGCAACTGCCTTACTATAAGTAATCATTTGAAAAAAATCCAGGTTTATTTAATTGCTTGGTGCATCATTTTTTCATGAGCATTAATTACTCTTAAAATGCCAACCTTATTAATGACTGATAATGTTGCGTGTGTTATTGTCAGATAATACTTATTATTATTACTCAACTGAAAATATCTTAACCTGGCTTAAATTTCATAGAACACAACAATATGCCTCTCAAGACAATGAGAAGAGTAAAAAGAAAATACATACACATTGGTAAATACTTCTTTTTTTTTTAACATTATTTTTTTTTATTAATTTATTCTTGTTACATCTCAATGTTTATCCCATCCCTTGTATCCTCCCATTCCTCCCCCCCCCATTTTCCCATTATTCCCCTCCCCTATGACTGTTCCTGAGGGGGATTACCTCCCCTTATATATTCTCATAGGGTATCAAGTCTCTTCTTGGCTACTTGCTGTCCTTCCTCTGAGTGCCACCAGGTCTCCCCCTCCAGGGGACATGGTCAAATGTGAGGCACCAGAGTACGTGAGAAAGTCGTATCACACTCTCCACTCAACTGTGGAGAATATTCTGACCATTGGCTAGATCTGGGAAAGGGTTTAAAGTTTACCTCCTGTATTGTCCTTGGCAGAAAGAATCAAATGGTATATACTCACTATATCTGCATACTAGCCCAAGGGGCATGTCCCACAAAAGCCTTCACTTACCAGGAAACTGGGACAGTGGTAAATACTTCTTATCTGAAGCCTTTCTGTAACCTACATTATGGTAAGCTCAGCTTTCCTTCTAAGGAGGGGCTATTGAGCCCTGCTCTTTCCACTAGGTTTGCAGAGGCAGAGCAATAATAGAGAAGAGGGAAAGAATGTGCCAGGGGCTACATAGGGATACTTTAAAGTTTAAAGACCAAGTTAGACAAATTCTGCAATGTTCTCCTCATATGAACCTTTATGTCATTGTTCTCATCTCATTAAAAAGTATAATATTCTAATTTTCATAGTATTCCATTGTGTTCCTTTTATAACTCATGTAGACTAAGTCATTTGAGTTCAGAATATGTATAACACTCTTGCTGATTCCTCTACTACTAATAGGAACCTTTTTTTTGGTATTGAAATTAGTTCAGTATTTATTGAAATAATTAGCAAAAGTATCATCCTAAGTGATTCTTTTAAAGACAAAGATAGCAGAATTTCCAAAACAAAACAAAATAAGACAATTTCCATGCTACATGGGATAAATACAAAGTGAAACTGTGTTATCCTGTGCAGCACCCTTATACCAAGACCACTATTCCTAGCTCATCTTGACGAATCATAATCTATCTTCTGCATTGAAATCACAAACTCAGACTTTGTTACCTGAATCATAAATACTGTTTTTATCTGCAGTGAGATAGAAGACTTAAAGGGGAAAAAAGTAGATTTCATTATACATTATAACAGTTTTTCTTTTTAATATTGGGGTCTCACCAATTGTAGGGAAGTATTCTATATTTTCAGCAACCCCCTCTGACACAGTGTCTGCTTATATGTGTGTGTGTGTTTTCTCGAAGTGGCATCTGGGAATGAACTTCTGGCCCTCACATTTTTTGGAAAAGCACTTTGGTGATTAGCTATCCCCAGCCCTTAGTCTTTTTAGCCTTCATTTTGAGGAAATGATTCCCATTCCTCCCCCCCATTTTCCCATTATTCCCCTCCCCTATGACTGTTCTTGAGGGGGATTACGTCCCCCTATATATTCTCATAGGGTATCAAGTCTCTTCTTGGTAACCTGCTGTCCTTCCTCTGAGTGCCAGCAGGTCTCCCTGTCCAGGGGACATGGTCAAATATGAGGCACCAGAGTACGTGTGAAAGTCATACCCCACTCTCCACTCAACTGTGGAGAATGTTCTGCCCATTGGCTAGATCTGGGTAGGGGTTTAAAGTTTACCGCCTGTATTGTCCTTTGCTGGTGCCTAGTTTGAGCCAGACCCCTGGGCCCAAATCTGCCTATCATAATGTTCTACTTGTACATTTCTAGGACCCTCTGGATCCTTCTCCTTTGCTATTCTCCCATGCTTCTCTCATCTAGAGTCCCGATAGGATGTCCTCCCCTTTGTCCCAGTTTCCTGGTAAGTGAAGACTTTCAGGGGACATGCCCCTTGGGCTAGTATGCAGATATAAGTGAGTATATACCATTTGAGTCTTTCTGCTTCTGGGTTAACTCACTCATTATGATCATTTCTAGCTCAATCCATTTACCCACAAATTTCGGGAATTCCTTGTTTTTAATAGCTGAATAGTATTCCATAGTGTATATGTACCACAGTTTCTTTATTCATTATTCTACTGATGGACACTTAGGCTGTTTCCATGTTCTGGCTATTATGAATAAGGCTGCTATGAACATGGTTGAGCAAATTTTCTTATTGTGTTCTGGAGCATCTTCTGGGTATATTCCAAGGAGTGGGAAAGCTGGGTCTTGAGGAAGCCCTATTGCCAGTTTTCTGAGATAGAACTAGATAGATTTCCAAAGTGGCTGTACTAGTTTGCATTCCCACCAGCAATGAAGGAGTATTCCTCTCTCCCCACATCCTCGCCAGCATGTGGTGTCACTTGAATTTTTTGATCTTAGCCATTCTGATGGGTGTAAGATGGAATCTCAGAGTTGTTTTGATTTGCATTTCCCTGATGACTAAGGAGGTTGAGCATTTCTTTAAGTGTTTCTCAGCCATTTGATACTCCTCTGTTGAGAATTCTCTGTTTAGTTCCAAGCCCCATTTCTCAATGCACCACAGTTTCTTTATCCATTCTTCAGTTGAGGGACATCTAAGCTATTTCCAGATTCTGGCTATTACGAATAAAGGTGCTTTGAGCATAGTTAAGCAAATGTCCGTGTTTTATGGTGGAACATCTTTTGAATATATGCCCAGGAGTGGTATAGCTGTGTCTTGACATAGCACTAGTCTCAATTTTCTGAGAAAGCTCAAGCTGATTTCCAAAGTAGTTGTACATGTTTGCACTCCCACTAGCTATGGAGCAGTGTTCCCCTTGCTCCACATCCTTGCTAGCATGTGCTGTCACTTTAGTTTTTGTTCTTACTCATTCTGATAGGTGTAAGATGGAATCTCAGAGTCATTTTGATTTGCATTTCCCTGATGACAAAGGATGTTGAACATTTCTTTAAGTGTTTCTCAGCCATTCCATATTCTTCTATTGAGAATTCTGTTTAGCTCTGTACCCCATTTTTTAGTTGGATTATTTGGTTTGGTGGTGTTTATTCTCTTGAGTTCTTTACATATTTTGGATTTTAGCCCTTTGTTGGATGTAAGGTTGGTGAAAATCTTTTCCCAGTCTTTAGGCTGTCATGCAAGGAGACCATCAAGTCTGTGGGATCTGGTCCCTGGGGACTGCTCAAACTGTTGCACCAACCAAGGACAATGAATGCAGTAAACCTAGACCTCTGTTCTGATCCAGCCAATGGACAGTTCATTCTCTGAGGTTGTGGGGATAGCAGGACTACCTCTGACATGAACTTTAGTGCCCTGAATTTGATCACTTCCCCTTAGTGGGAAGGCACTGGAGGCACACAGAGGAAAGGGAAGCAGACTGTCTGTATGAGACCTGATAGGCTATGGTCACATGCTGGGGCAGGAGGTTCCCTTCATCAGATGTCTAGGGGAGGGGAATAGGGTGAAAGAGGGAGGGAAGTTGGGAATGGGAAGATACAAGTGAGAGGATAACATTCAAGATATAATCTACTAATTATAATAAATAAAAATAAAAATAAAACAAAATAAAGAAAAGAAAAGTATACTCTTACTAATAAATCTAAGGACTTTTTGAGCTTGGGAACAAGAGAAATAGCCCAGAATAACACTGTCTTACATGACTCTGTCATTGAAGCTGGTCTTTACGATGATTAATTTCTTATATTCATATTTGCCCTCAGCTTCCTATTATGATTCAATAAAATTATTAATGATTAAACACATATGCTGAAGATGTAAAGTAGAAATCAATGATTTTTATATAAAATTAAAGTTTGTGATTCTTTTAAGGTTTTTATAAGATTACCTTTTGAGATAATTAATTCTTTTTTTTTTTTTTAACTGCAAATTGCAGCCTGTCAGTAAAGAAAAGCTGGCTGAGAAACTACCTTGATTGCTCATACTTTGATAATCTATAACAACTTGCTTGTTGCAGGTGCATATGTATTTTGGGAATAATTTGTTTTTCATATTTGTATAAACAAATAATACATAATACCCATAATACATAAACTATTTGATCATTTGAAGGTATTGGGGAACATGTTTTCTCATGTATACGGATATACGCATTGTAATTATTCACTTACAGAAAACTAGAATGTGACCACATTTGTGATTTTTGTACTGCTTGAAAGATTTTGCTGGAATATATAAGATGGCTGTAGGAGAAATAATAAAAGTTGTTAGAACTCTCTCTTCAGAGTTTGATTGGTCCACCAAGATATGTGTATGTGTATGTGTGTGTGTGTGTGTATATATATATGTGTGTGTGTGTGTGTGTGTGTGTGTCTGCAAAGTTGGGTTGGAATCCATTTCCATCTACCCAATATGTGTGTGTAGATTTGTATGTGTGTAAGTATGTATGTATGTGTATATATATATATATATATGCATGGATGCATGGATGTATTTATCTTTATATGTATTTGTAAAGTAAGAGAGGTTTGAACAAGAAGCTTGTTGGAACCTATCTGCTGGAGTCTGTCTTACTTCATCAAGTGTGAGCATTTGTGTGTGTGTGTGTGTGTGTGTGTGTGTGTGTGTGTGTGTGTGTATGGTCTTTTTCTCTCCTTCCATTTCCTTTTTAGATGCTGGCCACCACCAATGGAAGCCCCCATCTAAAAGTCAACAACCTTACCTTCCACTTTCTACAATTAGGTATAATCCCCCTCCAGAAGGCAACCAGCTCTCACCTCCTGCCAAGAACAATTAAGTTCTGGCCCCTCAGTTTACCAGTATCAGTGGAAGCTGCTGTTCCTAACAATCAGCTCTGGTCTATAAATTTGCTTTCAGAAAAAGTCTGCTGGGAGACCAGACAGGATCCATCAATGACCCACTTCAGTTTCCCCTGTTGATATCTAAGCTTGTATTCAAGAAAACCATCTTTTATTTATTTACTTAGCGCTAATGTATTTGACTATTATGTAACCCCTCTATGCCTTAGTCCCTTCATTTGGAAAACTCAGACTATGTTATTATATCTTGAATGATCTCTTTTGTAAACACAAGCAGACCTCACGATAGCATTTGGCAAATAATGACTATAATTATTTTCACATTGTTGTTTTTGCAGATGACTTTGATGATTTTGTGGGGGAACAAATACCATAAAAGAAAACAACTCCTTTCAGTCATTTCAATGGAATTGTATTTATGCGTTAAATGGATCTGGTGATGGGAGAGATGAGATTGGTGTCCTCTGTCAGCCAGTGGCCTTGCTGTATTAAGAAATGAGCATGTCTTTGTCTGTGGATGGGAAAAGAAGCATTTCCCTTCATTTGTTATAATAATCCTCTTATGTGTCACTATTTTCAAAACAAAAATACCAACTCCAGAGGGAGCCTTTAATTTTCAATTGTCACTATTGTCAGGAGGCTTTTAATGGATTATTTTTAAGATTAATATGCAGAAAGATAAAACAAACATAATCACTGCCCTGGAAGGAATTTGATTTGCTGGCTTTTAATGCATGACTTTTTCACAAATGGCACCTTTGTGCGACATCACCATGCCACTGGTTTCATCAGCTAAGGATGCTGAAGACGCGTTCATAAAATTTAGATAACCTAAATGAAATTATATGAAATTTAATGATCAATTATCCAATATAATGAATAGGTAATGAAGAAAATTCAGAAGAAGTTATGTTTGTTTCTGTATTGTATTTTAATTTTTATTGATATCACTAGTCACATGATTATTTTGCTTATGCTCAAAACATGCATTATTCTTGCTTAAGATTGCCCAAGCTTAGAGGAGTATATATCCAATTTTTATATAGACAAATTCTTCTCTACCAATGAAAATCTACACTTTGTAAAAAATGAATTCATGCATTTGAATTGAACATATATGACTAGAGCCAGAATGGAATGGTAAGACGTATTTATAAGAGTTTATACAGAGAAAATCTTTCCAGGCAAAATTGAAACAATGATAGGCACTGCTTGATCTTTTAAATATAGTTTTTTCTATGTAGTTTGCTCTGGTAGGGCTTGGTTTATGTCTTACTATAGAGATGTCAGTTGAAAAACTTGGAAGAATGTACCAGAAGAGGAAGCCAAATGTCTCCATAGAGCATTGAACACATTTTAATGATCAGAGGTTCATTGCGAGTGGAGTGCCATTCAGGATGGCATGTGGTATGGGCAGTTATATTTAAACACTAAGGCAAGAGTGATCCCTATTGCCTCAACTTGTGGAATCTTGGAAGCCTTTGGTAAGTCTATGTTACTTTATTTATGCTAGTTTTACACTAATTTAAATTTGTATTTGACTCTGATTCTTCAGAATTATGTCCCAGATCATTCACTGGTTGCCAGTAGTAGGTATTTGGGAAGACACTGGTTCCATCCTTGAACACATTCCCTGGATGTCTCTTAATCCTTTGCCCATGACCTCTGAATATTACCATGCACTGCAACTCTTTTTTCATTCATTTTACCTCCCAATCATAGCCCCTCCCTCTTTTCTTCCAAGTCCCCTCCCTCTCCCTGTGCCTCCTCTACTCCTCACCACAGCTCTTCAAGTTGCATCAGGACTGAGTGCATCCTTTTCCACAGAGGACAGACAAGGCAGCCCTGACAGAGGGAAGTGACTGAAAAACAGGCAATAGAGTCCATGTTAGAGACAGCCCCTGACCCCCTTAAGAGGGAAGCCTGATGACTAAGTGGCCCATCAGGTACATATGTGCAGAAGGCAGAGGTCCAGTTCATACATGGACCTTAGTTGGTGCTTCAGTTTCCATATGCCCCACTGGGGCCAGGTTAGTTGACTCAGTTGGTCTTCTTCAGTTCTTGTCCCTTCTGGGTTCTTCTATTTTTCCCTCTACTTTTTCACAAGACTCCCCATGCTCCTCCTAATGTTTGGCTGTGAATCTCAGCATCTGTTTCTATTCACCACTGGGTGGAGCCTCGCGGAGGACAACTACTTTAGAATCCCATCTGCAAGCATAGCAGAGTATCATTAATAGTGTCAGGGGTTAGAAAATGGGGTACAGAGCTAAGCAGAGAATTCTCAACAGAGTACTCTCTAATGGCCAAGAAGCACTTAAAGAAATGCTCAAGGATCTTAATGTCAATGATATGCAAATCAAAATGACTCTGTGATTCTATCTTAAACCCATCTGAGTAGCTAAGATAAAAACTCAAGCAAGGGACAGTACATGCTGGTAAAAATGTGAGGAAAAAGGAACACTCTGCCATTGACCAGTGACTTTTAAGTAACTGGTGTTGGTTGCAGTAGAGTATTTGTGTGGCTATATTTTTTTTGCGACAGTGTAGTTATCTACTTCCCATGTAATTTTGGTTGTAGCCTGTCACTTTGGGTTGGAGGTTCCCTTCTAGTAACTTCTGTAAGGCTGTATTTGTGGGTAGATACTGTTTGAATTTGATTTTGTCATGGAATATCTTGTTTCCTCCATAAATGTTTATTTATAGTTTCACTGGGTATAGTAGTCTGGCCTGGCATCTGTGGTCTCTTAGGTTTTGCAGGACCTCTATCCAGGCCCTTCTGGCTTTTTTGGTTTCTGCTGAGAAGTTGGGTGTAATCCTAATAGGTTTGCCATTTTATGTTACTTGTTCTTTTTCTCTTGCTGATTTTAATATTTTTTCTTTGTTCTGTATATTTTGTGTTTTAATTATTATGTACCAGGAAGATTTTCTTTTCTGGGCTATTGTATTTGGTGTTCTGCAGTCCTCTTGTATGTTTATATGCATCTCCTTCTTTAACTTAGGGAATTTTTCTTCCATGATTTTGTTGAATATATTTTCTGGGCCTTGGATTCTGGTGTCTTCTCTTTCCTCAATGCCTATTATCCTCAGGTTTCATCTTTTCATGATGTCCTTGATTTCTTGGAAGAGAGTCAACCCCTGACACTATGAATTGCATCTTTAAGTCCAGCAGCTATTACCAATGACTTTGATTCTCCTCTGGATTTTACTCTAGAAGTATAATTGTTCTTATCCTTATAATTGTGTTCAGGCACAATTCCTAGTGGTTCAAATCTACTTTTAGCAAGAGTAGGCTTACAGTGCTTGCTGAGTACTTTAGATAGAACTTTAGAAACTGAAAAGAGTGAGCAAGAAGCTAAATAATGTTTGTGACTTCCTTGAATGTACTCTACCTATAAATTATGCCCATATGTCCTACTTATCTGCATAAAAATTATCTATGTAAACTCTTGAAACATATTTTGAGGTGAGGAGTCAAAAATGAGGTTTAGTTTCTTGTAATAATCAGCCATGTTGATCTTGAGCTAATAGTGAGTGTCTTGTAGCTTCAAGATTTTGCTTTTAAGTATAAGAGTGTTAGATATATAATGATTTCTGTAGGCTATAAAATTCTACACTATTTAGAAATCACTTAGACTGCTCCTGTGCCCTAGGAAGAGCCCAAAGCACTTGGGCTGTGTCTGGCCTTCAGAACCAAGCACAATTCATTGCCTAAGGGTTTAGGTCTTGGTCTGTCTGCTTTTCTGAAAGTTTTTTTTTTAATAAAGCATGTGGCAGTCTCAAAGCAAGGTGACAACTTTGACTTGTGTGATAGACAGGAAGCCTGTCCTGCTCAGATTTTCCTTGTGGCAAATGGTGTTCTTTTGCTAAAATTATAGCTTGAAGTAAAATACACACAACCAAAATCAACACAAGTAACTTGAAATCAAATTTTTTTTTTTTACCCAAGGTACTGGAGATGAAGCTGAGGGCCTTGTGTAGATCAGGAACTGCTTTTCCAGTGAAGTACTTTTTCAAAACTAGAACATAGCTTTAAAAATCTAAGATTTAAGGCCAGCTGGTAACCTCATCAATATTAGGAATGATCTTTTTAATAGCTTTAAACTTGTATTATTTTATAGTTTCACACAGCGTATTTTCATATTTATTCCTACCCACATACTCACAACTTCATGCACTTATCTTTTTTTTAATAACCCACAGAGTTCCATGTGTGCTGTCAATATAGTCATGATTGGGGCTGGTTCCTGGAGAATAATTGACCTTTCATGGGCCATACCTTAAGGAAAAGTGATTTTCTTCCCTCTGGAAGTCATCAACTATAAATGTAGCTCTTTAGTTAGGGGTGAAGACCCCTCCCTGTCCCAAGCTGCAATGTTGAGTGGTTTATTTGTGTGAGCCTTGTAGAACCAACCAAAGTTTCTGTGAGGTCATAAACAGACTAGTTTTGTCATGTTACTCTTGCCCCACTTGTGATTGAGCTAGAAGTCAGATTCTTGAAGACACCTGTCAACAATACAAATTAGAGGAGCTCAGATTTTTCGCTAAACCAGAAATTATTGAAGACATTCTGAAGATGCTAAAGAGCATCCATATTTCTGTAAATTTTTTTCATAGAATATGATGACTAATTGTATAGTATAGATATTGTAGAAATAAGAGATCAACGGTGTGAGTTTTTTGTTTGTCTATTGCCTCCTTAACTTTTTAGGCAATATAGCAATAAAGAAACATTCTGGTACTGTTGATAATCTTCAACTACTTTTCTTTAAACCTTGGACAAAGGATTGTGTTTAATCATTCTTAATATTTACTATTAGTCAGAACTTTAATAATTGATGCTATTTATCATTTCCCCCAAGACTTTAAATACCAGCTTCAAAAGACTTATATGTATCCCTACGTAGTTACACCACAGCTAATGGAGAAAACATTTTATAGTGAACTTAAAGAATATCCTAATGTCAAAGGAAAAATGCATCCAAACATTTAATGAATACCTTATAAAAATCTTTAAGTCAAAAGTAAGAATTATATGTATCTATAAAACACAGGCCAGTTGATATTGAACTGATGGTTTTGATAGTTGATGACATGAAATTCCTTTCCAATATCCTTGTAATATTCTCATAAAAATGGCACCCCACTCCTGACATCAGGCTATAATTCCAAAGACTATTGCTTTTTTAGAATCAATGTGTCACTACATTGTGTTTATTCTAGTCAGGTTCTTTGTTATTATTTGGTATTTATTTGTTTGTTTTGAAGATAGGGTCTGTGGTGGTTTGAGGTGTGTGGACCCCATAGGCTTATATGTCTGAATACTTTGTTGGCATTTGGTAGAACTACCTAAAAAGGACACGAGTTGTGTCCTTGTTAGAGGGGTTGTGTCACTGGAGGGGAGCTTTGAGGTTTCAAAGTCCCGTGCCATTCTCCGTTGTTCTCTCTCTCTCTCTGTCTCATGGTTGTGTTTCTAGTTGTTGGCTCTCAGCTGCTGCTTCACCACCATGTCTGCCTGCTGCCATGACTCCTGCCATGATGGCCATGGAGTCTAAACCTCTGAAAATATAAACCCCAAATAAACTATTTCTTCCATAAGTTGCCTTGGTTATGGTGTCTTATCACAGAATTAGAAAAGTAACTAAGGCAGTTTTCACATGTGTGGTCAAGGTTTGCCTGGAACTAGCTATATAGATGAACCTAGATTTGAACTTGTGGTATTGCCCCTGTTTCTGCCTTCTGAATACTAGCATTATAGGCCTGTTTTACCACACACATTCTCAGCCTCAGTTCTGTTCCACCTATTGCATCACTCTGTTAATTTCTCTTGTAATTTTATCAAGTAGAAGAGGCAATTTGTAGAATTTTCCAGTAATGTCAAAAGTTTAGAGGCATGTCTATTCATCATCCATCCATTCATTCAAGAAATATGAATTCTCTAGCCACAAAAATTTTTATATAACTATAATTGGTATATGGTTTGGGGAATATGTGCCTACTTCTCTTGTAACATGTAAGCACCAGAATTTCTAGTTATTTTATTTATTTTTATTCTGCTTACCCTTCCTACTTGTACTTCCATCTCTGAGCATAATGCTTGGTGTTTGGTGTATACTCAAATACACACAGATCATGATGACTATTTTGTAAAGTTCATCTTTGCCATATAACAAAATGCTGGAGTTAGAAAATATCATTGTTCATCAATTCATATTCTTTAACCTCATAGAAAAGCATAGAGATGATGATATAGGCAAGGTCTCACTGAGAATTAAATACAGGTTTGAGACTGTTATCTTCCATTCCTTGTAGCATCTATTATAATAGCTCATTTACACTAGCCTCTGTTTTAAACTAATGGTAAATACTCGATAGGATTAGTATTTATAAATATTTACAACCCAAAGTAAATTACAAACATTTTACAAAGTACATTTTAAAGCATATATAATCTGAAGTTAGGCTTTCATAAGATGAACTTTTATTTGATGCTGATTACAGTTAGAACACTAAGTAAAACTAGGTTATAATTTTGTACTCTCAAGTCCCACTATGTCCCACTACAATAACTAATACTAAATATTAAAAAAAATGAGTTCATATCAAAAGTAGAAATAATGACTTCTTCTGATGTTCATTTTGGAAAATGTAGCTTGAAGAAATATCCATAGTCTGGCTCAGAATGAAGCTTTTAGGGAAATGAGGTGTATAATTTTCTTGAGGCAAGAAGAGAACAATAGTATTTGTAGACAAACATTTAGACAGAAAGTTGGAGAGAGAGACTAAAAATAGTGACAATGATTCCTAAAGTTTAGGAGGGTAGCTAAGTTATTTTGTTCTTTTGGTTTGTTTATTTAAGTGGTTTGGGTAATCTTAAAAAAAAAAAAAACTTTCCATGCTGTGTAGCTTACGGTGGTTTGTAGTTTGGCAAAAATTTACAGTGACATTTCTGTGTCAGGACTTGACTTCGGGCATAGTTTTCTCTCACGTACCAAAAACCATCTTTGATGCATTTCGGAGTTTAAATTGTTGTAGAAGTTCTCCTCAATGTATACGGCAATGGGAGACACACTACATTAGATTTCTATAATAGTAACAAGAAAAGATCACCTGTCTACTAAGGGCTGCCCCTGATGCAAAATCTAAGTGTTCACATCTTTTGCGTACTTAAGCCTTTTGTTGCACAAGCAGCATGATTTTAAGAGATAAGAGCAGAAAATGTAGTGTACAGCCAACCACTCAGTGATGTCACTAACCTCTGCTGTATGACCTGTTCTATGAATTCAGCCCAAACTATTCTAGCAGTATCTCAACCACTTCTCTAACGAAGAGAATAAGAGCCAATGTATCTCACCTGGTCTTATTGCTACTAAGTGGTGAAGCTGGGTGTTGGGATTTAACTTGTGCAACTGTTTATTTCATTGGTGCACATGATGGGGTTATTGCCCATGTTTGATCATCATGGATACTGTTGACAGTACAACATACACAATCAATGTAGTAGAAGGGAGTACATTGAATATTGAAGTTTTAATATAACATTTTATATATGGATTATATGCTGAAAGTAAAAGTTTCTAAGATGTTGTACTCAAATTGTAAATTAAATTTCTCTAACTACTTGCATAAACTTCAAAAATAGCAGGCAGTCTAAAGCTCTTTAGAATCATACTAGAGAAGAAAATATATGTGACGGTTTTAAACTTTAATTGAATTTCCTTTAATTAAACACCGAAATTTTAACAAATTGAAGTTAAGGTGTAAATAACACACCCTTTTATATCTCCAGTAAATATTTTACAGTCTCTTTTCCTCTTCCTGTCATCACTTCTTTTCCCATGATTTTCCCAAGAATTTGTGCAACTCTTTAGAATCCTAAAATCAAATCCAAAATCAAAGTTAAACACTTGCCAAGACAGATAAAACACTAGTTCGAAGCACAGATGAAACAGGTTCTCTCCTTTCTCGTTTTTGGGATGTTTACAGTAGCTGAGAATTGTTCACACTGATTACGAAACTATGAAACTTAGTGCTCCCTGACATTCAGGCAGCACATATCTTTGGTACCCCACGACCTTTTCAAAACCTCTGGGTGTCACTGTGTCTTATCACACAGTAGCATTCAGATTATAATGTGAGGGTTTCACCACAGTCACTTTGCCATAAATATTTGATTATTTATAGTGACAGCATAATGTGTTCTTATATAAACATAAGCTAGCTAACATTTTTTTATAAGATCTATCAGTGTACAGAAGGAAGGACGATTAAATACTATGAGAATTTCTAACAGGATTTGCTTCCATTTCCTTTAGAAAATTAGTCGACAAGCATTATCGTGTTTATGCAGTGTCTGAGACATATCTGCATCATGATGTTCATTGGAAAGAAATACTAAAGAATACAGTGGCCTTGCATATTCTAGTGTATCATTGTCTCTTTATTGTTATTGTCTCATCATTCTAAACTCTTGAGTTGCCCTTGGAGGCATTTTTTAAATTTATTTTTTTTACTGTCCTTAGCAAAACTCTTTTTAGTCTTGTGTTAATTTAGATACAGATGATTACTAAGGTTGGTTATAAGAAGTATGAGCAACTTTTTTGTTTTAGTGTGAAAATAAGAATGTCAAATTCTCTCATGGTTAGTGAGGTCACAGGGTACATCTTTTGAGGGTTTTGGATATTTAGAAGCATGCAGCAGTGTGTGGTAAAAAACATAATGAGCCAGCGTTTCGTGGTGACTTATGTTTGTTTATGTAATCTTTGCACTGTGCAATCTCACAGCAAGGAGCTCAAATGCCCTTTAAAGTCATCAAAGAAGCAAATCTTGTAGCAGAAATAGCACAATAATTATAACTGACCTTGATTTTAAGGCATCTAAGACATGTTATTGTATTACAGGTTGCAGATGTTATCATAAGTATGCAAATTTTACTTTACTCATTTTCTAATGTGCAAATCCGAGAGTGCTAACAATGGGTAAGACTTTAATGAAGAATGAATGGAGGTATGTCTATTTTCTCTTCTACTGTAGGTCTCTGGTTTAACCAATGGTGTCAGAAGTAACATTTCTTTGAGATCATATCCTCCTGCTAGTTTACATGTTTAGCAAAAGTGTGGTTTTTTTTTTTTTTTTTTTTAACTTCAACAGGTAATGAAGTGAAACAGTGTTAAGATAGGATAGTGAGCTGTTCTCTCTGTAGTTCTTGTATCTGTAACTCTGAACAGTTTTAAAATGTGTGGATTGATTAGAAGCTTGCATAAACACAAAGAATGTATATGCCACTTTATTTGCTCCTCTGTGCACCATGTTATTCCTGACTCTATGCCAATTTTATGTAAGAAAGTTTTGGTTTTCTTAGAACAATCTATCAGTTACTAATATTCAAAGTTGAGCAGTGGTTACTTAAATGAGAATATAGAGATCTTAGATATAGATTCAGTATTTATATAGGAAACCAATGATTAACTTTGAATTTAGAGACGTCAGACATTTTTTTCTTTTAGAAGTACTGCATTACTGGATATTTTTAATATATTGTGTTTAAGAAAAATTCTGTTTGATTATTACACACACACAACACACACACACACACACACACACACACACACAGAGAGAGAGAGAGAGAGAGAGAGAGAGAGAGAGAGAGAGAGAGAGAGAGAGAGATGATAAAATCTACCCCTATTGCCCACTTCAATTGCATCTATTTAATATCTTCATTTTGCCAGGTAGACCAGTAAGCCCAGTTACTCTTACCCAAATATGGATGGGTATGGAGCGATCCACTGAATCATCAGATCCCTACCAGAGGACACATTCCTAAAAAACAAAACAAAAACAAACAGTGGAACCATTTTTCCGCCTAGGCAATTGTTCAGTTCTGATATCACCTCAGGAAGTGGTCATGTTTTATTTTTGTATTTTTAAAGACTCATTTGTTTGTATCCTAATTAACACTAATATTTCAAGTCTCATTAACAAATTATATGGATGAAATCAAGTTATTATTCATATTTATTCATAACGCACATTTATAAAGATAATAGCTTAACCATCATCTCATTAAATAAGATTTAAAGGTAACTAATAGATCCAGGAATTTTTTATCAAACAGTTGATCTGTTTTGTGGAGTTTAGTTGAAATAGACAATTGTGGTTGTAGGGTTTAAGAATTCCTGGCGAGCCAGGAATAAACATTTGTGTTAATAAACTTTAATTTTTTATCACAATGTATTTCTCCATTCATAAAAGCCAATCTTCAGCACCTAACTTTTCAGTTAGTTCAGCACTTTATTAACATTCATTTATTTATTTACTACCATGAATTGAGGAAAAAATAAAGAGGCGTAATAGTTGAGTTCTTGATAATTTTATAGAAAAATACTAACAGTACAGCAGGGTGACAGTGGTGAGTGTAGAGTAGAGACAGTATTCCATCTGAAGCATGTCCTGGTGAGTGAAAGCAAGCTCGACAACCCTTTGTGTATTGGGAAGATCCTCTTCAATTTAAGGACTTGATTGTTCCTTTAGCCATTATGCAAATTTATCACACAATACCTAATATTTGCATGAGTTACACTTCAGTGCTGAATCTCAGT
The DNA here is from genome assembly GCF_903995435.1 of Acomys russatus. Classification (NCBI taxonomy): domain Eukaryota; kingdom Metazoa; phylum Chordata; class Mammalia; order Rodentia; family Muridae; genus Acomys; species Acomys russatus. The sequence goes on from NC_067158.1 coordinate 44,831,609, forward strand.
TGATGTAGCTGTTTATAGGATCCTTACATGCCTGCCATTTCATCTTTCCTGGCTCCTCATGCCTTTAATGAGGACGTTAGCTCAATGATCACGTTACTGTGGCTGGAGGATCCTTCATTCTCTGGGTGACTGCATCAAGTGCTGCTGCATGTCACAGTTTCATCCCACATACCTTGCTTTGGTGCAATAACAACAACAACATCACCGAACAACTCCTGCATGCTATTTTCCAGCAGCAGTTTGTCTTAAAATGTTTTTTGAAAAACGGTCTTCTTTAGATACCATCATAAGCAATAGGAGGCAGGAAATATGCAGCCCTATTCCTCTACTGTTGTTTACAAATGAGCACGTTCAAATCTACCATAAATAAAGGGCATGAATTTGACCAAAGGCCTGGAAATCTAATCCATACAAAATCCACTGACTACCATGTTGTCTGACTGCCAGATGAGTAAATAGTACTTCTGACAGGGCTTGCACATACCTGTGCATCCAATGCTTGCATGAATAATCTTTTTTAAAATTTTTTAATTAATTTATTTTTGTTACATCTCAATGTTTATCCCATCCCTTGTATCCTCCCATTCTTCCCTCCCCCCCCCCATTTTCCCATTATTCCCCTCCTCTACGACTGTTCCTGAGGGGGATTACCTCCCCCAGTATATGCTCATAGGGTATCAAGTCTCTTCTTGGCAACCTGCTGTCCTTTCTGTGAGTGCCACCAGGTCTCCCCCTCCAGGGGACATGCTCAAATGTGAGGCACTAGAGTACATGAGAAAGTCATATCCCACTCTCCACTCAACTGTGGAGAATGTTCTGACTGAAATGCTAAGGAATGGAAGTTTATAGTTACAAAGTAGCTTCTGTGCTCTTTTTAGACAGTCATGTCTTTGTTTTCAGGTTTTATCACATAGAAAGCTGTTTGAAATTAGATTATTTCTATCCACTACTTTGTTCCAGTGGGCCACATATTGGTTTGGGTATGGCTTCATCCATGGTACTTTATCCGGGAGAAAGATACTAAAATCTGGCTAAATATAGACCTGCCCAATGCTACTCTCATATCATCAGTTACTATCGCATGATTTTAGAGTAAAATTTACTACATGATAAAGTATCTACTTGCGGAATTTCTCTTCTTGGAATGGTGCCAGGCTGTGTTAGAAAAATGACTAAAACTTCTAAGGATTTGCACTCTGTTAGCAACTACTTAAAAATGTTTTTTAACAATCTACAATAGTTTGTGCTCTTATGTTTCATAGAAAGTGAGCAGAAGCAGTTTTTACTATCGAGTGTTGTGTTTCAAATTCCACCATTTTTCAATGTTTGAGATTTATGACCTTTTATAATGGTCTCCATCAGATACACGGTATTGTTTTATGCTGTGTAAAATCAATACATAATTTGGAATTGCCCTTTAATTTATTCATAAGGCTCTCATGCATACTGAAAGTATATTACTAGACACCAAAGAGAGGCAAAAATCACTTTTGTCTTCATTGAATCATACTTTCTCATTTTATAATCACATTCAGCCTTTCAAGAAACTAACTCAGATGTGGTGAAATAAAGCTCATGAAAGCCACCATGGTATGAGAAAAAAAAAAAAAAAAACACACACACACACACAAATGAGGTCGTAATCTGAAGATGTTTGAGGGTGAACATTCACAAAGATTTAAAGTTTAAAGACAGAGAAGCTGCAACTGGCACTACAATGCTCAGGCATGCTAGGTTTTACAGATTTTTCACAATTTGAGCACTTTGAGCAGATGACCAATTCTGACTTAAAGTATTGAGTTCCTATTACGTGCAATGGAGCTAAACTGTGTGTATAGTGTCTGTACTTTTTCTCGGGCTATTTACTGGGTCATCTAGACCCTTAGTTCTCAAAAGCTAGCCTTCAGGCTAAATGCCCAAGAATCATCTGGTTTATTTATTAAAGATTTGAAGTCTTGGGTTACACACAAAATTGACTGAACCAAAAATAACCAAAAGTGGTTTCTAGCAATTAATATTTTTATGAGGCTCTTGGGGTAATTATGATGTTTTAGATGTACTGCAGGGCATATTCCACAGTTCACATGATGCATGTCAGCCTTGTTCTACCATTTTCTAAGAGGAGAGAAAGAGAGAAGAGAGAGAGAGAGAGAGAGAGAGAGAGAGAGAGAGAGAGAGAGAGAGAGAGTTGAGATGAGAGAGAATGAATTGCTTTCTTCTAATGGGAACAAAATGCACAAAACTTCCTGCCAGACACACTTTTCCGGGTTCTGTGCCATTTGTTGAGGGACCATTACTCTCCCTAGTCATCATCTGTTATCTTCTGATGAACTCATTCTGTGATTTGAGAGGACAATGAAGCCCCAAACCTGAATAACAGCTTCAGATTTTTTTTTTTTTTTTTTAGCTGTTTTTGTATTTATTTGGAGCGGTGAAATTTCTCAGACCCCTTGACTGCTTTTTGCCTGACAAAATGACACCATAAAAAAAGATTGATATCAAGGTCCTCCACATAATTGTGCAGGAGGAAGCTTCCGGAACCATACATCAGCCCTACTATATTTGTCAACATTTGAGTTAAGTGATCCACAAGAAATCATTTAAAACAAATGAGTCTAAATTTATTTTTCACACCAGTGTTGATAATAGCATTGATCATGAACTTAGCTTTGCACAATGGATAGGCATTAAATCTTTCATAGTCCATGATTGTTAATCATAGTGAGGAAATTTGAAAAAAGAATAATGCTAAATAATTTCAGTGATTCCGACACCAATATGTGAATACTCAGAGAATGCAATAATAAAAGGAAAATATAACCAAAGGCAGTATTCTACTAACTCCAATGAAATTATAAATATTTCCTAACTGGGGAGTTTACATAAAATATTTGACACTGCCATTCATGCATGGCAGCGTTGGTGGACCAAATCATATATGGGAAAAATTGAATTTAACATAAGCTCTTATATTAGTGATTAATGTTTCATTTATTTTTTATTTTCCTTAAGTTATGCCTGCACATCTTTTTCTGGGAGTGTGCATATGGGAAGGTACATGGGGGAGGCCAGAGTTATTGATTCTCCCTTGGAGCTCCATATATAGGTGGCCATAAGTCCACTGGCATGAGTAGTGGGGGAAGGAACCTGAGTAATCCTAAACACCAGTTTCTTGATAAGCCTACTATCTAGCCCTATGTTTCATTTCTTTTTAAGTAAAATGGATTGCTTGTTTTGACATATCCACGTAAACCTGTAATGCTTTTATTTTTATTTTTTACTTTCATTTTTTATTTTTGAAACTATCACACACAAGCACCTTATTTACATAATTTTCTTGCCAAGCTCACTACAATCCAATTCTTCTCATGTCCCTTTCTCAAATTAATTACATCTTTAATTATATATGTATATATGTATGTGTTTATATATGTATATATGTGTGTGTATATGTATACCTGGAGAAGAAACAATTTTCCCTCTGAGATAGGACCTTGTGAGATTTCACCCATTCATGTTGGCCTGCCAAGTGGTATTGTGATTATGCAGATCTTGTGACCTCATGAGTACAATTTGCCTGTCATAAATAGAAGACACTATCTCAAAACAGAGGCCCTGGTCCTCTAGCCTTTACAATGTTTCTACCTCCTCTTCCTTGATGTTCCCCAAGTCTTAGGTGTAAGCCTTGGAATCTCAAGAGAATCCGACTTTCTTTAGAATCCTATGGAGTTCAACACATTCTCACTATGTGTAAGGAGCTCACATTATCAAGCATACCGCATAAAATAAACATACTCCATATGTACCAAAAATAAAGTAAACATAAAATGATGTGTTTTCGGTTTCTCGAACCCTCCATCTACTTTTGAAATTTCCTGATTCCCCATATTAAGTCTTCTACTCATCACTCTTTTAAAATGCAAGCATAAATTTGACTACTGTCAAGAAACAGCCTAGAAAGCATAATGAAATAATAAAAATGCTAGCAATTTATGTTGATGAAATAATGATCTGCTAACGATTTATGTCAATGGGAATATCAGTATTTGAATAATGCAACACATATTTTTGATCTTCTGTGAGTCAGGCACTCTGTTAATTCCTGGGCTTATAAAATACTAATAAGAGTGAATACAAGCTTTAAATGTACCTCCATTGTAATTCTTCTTTATATTCAGACAATATGTACAGTCTCCAAGAGATGAATGATTAGGCTTATATATAATATTTGATGTGTGGGAACAGAAAATATAAAAATATTCTAAATATTTAAGGTGCTTGCTATGCAATTTTGTTGTCTGAATGCTTGATTAGCATGTATATATCTCTGAATTTGATTTCAGGCATGGAATAAACCAAGTGTGGTGACACATGATGTAATCTCAGTAATTATAGAGTAGATATGGGGAAATCAGAAGTCCAAGTTTACCCCTGGCTACTTAGTGAATGTAAGGGCAAATATTTGTCTCAAATTTTAAAAAGTTAAGGATTGCATTTCATATTTTAAAAGCATCATAGAGCTGGGTGTGGTGGTGAACACCTTTAATTCCAGCACTCAGAGAGGCAGTGGCAAGCAGATAGCTGTGAGTTCAAGGCTAGCCTGCTCTACAAAGCCAGTCCTGGACAGATAAGACTACACAGAGAAACACTGTCTCAAAAACAAAAACAAAGAAACAAACACAACAACATAAAAGGAAAAAACATTCAATGGAAAATATTCTTTCTTCTTGCATTAGGAAGATACATCTAATAATCTAGTATTTTGAGACATGTATTTGAGTTTCTCAGATTCTAAGAAGAGTTGGTCCTTGTGTTCTGAGTACACTTAGCATCTTCTAAACCTAGTATAATACTTTATTACAAGAAGGTACTCGGACATGTGGTGTGCAAGAATTCTCAAAATTAACACCTACTCAGGACCCCAGGACTGTACATATTTATGGCACAACTGGCTGTAGGTCTTGGGTAAAGATTGTGTGTGTGTGTGTGTGTGTATGTGTGTGTGTGTGTGTGTGTATGTGTGTGTGTGATCTTAAATCAGCATGAAAAAGGAAAGTCAGCTTCTTAATTTGAGTTTACTGTCAGGGAAGTAAAACAAGGTAATGAAAAATAACCAAAAGCCAAATTACTAATTAATTGTGAAATGTTAACAGAGAATTAGATAAATATTTAAGTACATAAGGAAAGCAAGAAGGAAGCTAGAAAGATATTTGAGGGATATTGTATTGTTTTGGGGTTGTGGGATTTTAGGGGATTTCTTTTACCATCCTCCAGTAGAAGTATTCTGTTTAAGATTTAAAATATTGGATATATATAATAAATCCCATACATTTTTATTGCTTAAGACAGAATACATTTTTTAGCACGAAGAAAATGAGTGTTTTGAGCTTAATAACACTGTTAATTTAAATCAGTCCTTAAATCATTGTCTCTGTTATCTCTTATGTGGGCAGGATATGTAAATTGATATCACAGTCTCAGACAAGGCTGTATGCAATAGATTAACAGTGAACCTGGCCTGTGATGACCAGCATAAAAGCAGCTTGCCATCATCATCTTATGTAAATGATCAGTTTTGTTCTGCCTCTGATTCAACACATCCCAGTAAGTTTTAGAGAGCAGACATGAACTCTTCTTTACATTTGTCCTTGTGAGTTGAAGACTGAATTAGAACATGGAGTAACGAAGCCTTACCTCTGTTGTGAATCAGTTTTATAATCACGGGTTGTGACATCAACTCCCTGGGTCTCCTTTTCCATGGAGATAAAATGAAAGAATTAGAAAGCAATAATCCCTAGCTATATTAATTACAGTGCTAACTCAAGTTATTCTGCATGAGTTCTAAATATGGATGTCTGTAATCACAGTCTAAGCCACACATGCAGGTCAGCATTGTTTCTTCCCTGGATGCAGACAGAAACCTCCTGTCCGCTTTCCTTGCTTCTACCTGACACCTCATTAACACACACTGAAGCTCTCTTAATCATTTAAAAATGGACATTTTAGTATTCTGTTTTATGGCTTACACTTATCTCTGAACTTGGAATAAAATTAAAAAAAATTTTTTTTGTGGCATGTTCTGCTGACCTTTACCCAAAACATTCAGCCATCATGACTGGAATGGTGTTGCCTTGGCTCTCCCTTACCTGAACAGTCTAGGTTCTTTATTCACTTAATAATATTGGAAAAAAAAATCTACTTCTTTGAAATAAAATATTCTTACTCCTGACTAAACACACATATCAGGCCTTATCTTTAATGTCAATTTCTAAGAATTATGCTCTGCAGATTTGGTAACTCCCCTTTGCTGGTGTTGGCTACCACAACTAATTTGGTTTTCTGTCTTCTGTTATGTCCGTACGTCACATAGTTTTAAAAGATATATTTATTGTTGTATTATGCTTATAAATGTTTGCCTACTTGTATGCATGTGTACCATGTGTGTGCAATGACCACAGAGGCCAGCAGATCCTTGAAACTTAAGTTACAGATGGTTTTGAAGCACAAAACGGTACTCAGATCCTGGGTCCTCTGCAAGAGTAAGAGTACTCGTTTTTGTTTGTTTTTTTGTTTTTTGTTTTTTTTGAGACAGGCTTTCTCTGTGCATCCTTGGCTGTCCTAGACTTGCTTTGTAGACCAGGCTGGCCCCAAACTAATGAGTACTCTTAACTGCTAAACCATCTTTGTAGCTTTTCCATACAATATTTTAGCTAAAGAACTGTGATTCATTTTTAAAATATATTTTATTCATTTATTCATATTACATCTCAATTGTTATTCCATCCCTTGTTTCCTCCCATTTCATCCTTCTCTCCCATTTTCTCCTTACTCCCCTCTGCTATCACTGTGACTGAGGGGGACCTCCTCCCCCTGTGTATGCTCATAGGGCATCAGGTCTCTTCTTGGTAGCCTGCTATCCTTCCTCTGAGTGCTGCCAGGCTTTCCCATCCTGGGGACGGAATCAAATATGGGGCACCAGAGTTTGTGTGAGTCAGTCCCCATTCTCCACTCAGCTGTGGAGAATGTCCTGTCTGTTGGCTAGATCTGGGCAGGGGCTCAAAGTTTACTACATGTATTGTTTTTGGCTGGTACCATAGTTTGAGCAGGACCCCTGGGCCCAGTTTTGCCCATCATAATGTTCTACTTGTAGGTTTCTAGAACCCTCTGGATCCTTCTATTTCCCCATTCACCCTTGCTTTTGTCACCTAACGTTTCAATAGGAAGTCTTCCCCTCTGTCCCACTTTCCTGGTAAGTTAAGACTTTCATGGGACATACCCCTTGGGCTAGTGTCCAGATATAAGTGAGTATATACCATTTGACTCTTTCTGTAACTAAATTTATTTTGTTTACTTATTATAATTTTTGACCATCTAAACTTTATTTTATTTTATTTTAGTTTAGTTTTAAGAGAAAGAGATCACATTTGTTTTCAAGGTACAGCTTATGAACTGGTGACATAAAATGTTGGGTATTTTTAATCGATTAAATGGGTGAACATAAACAAATAGGCAAATGAATGGAAAATGGCTAAAAATAAAAACAAAAACCTCGTAAATATATACATGCTTTTGCACTATGGTATTATTTCCAGAACTATAATTTCATTTTACTTAGTTCTGGCAGAATATTTTCTCCTCAAAGACAAGACTATCTTGGCTATAATGTGACTGAAGTTGACAATTTCAGTACTTTGTCTGGATGACAGATGTCAACAGCAACATAATCAAACAGAATTTTCAAATAAATATCAACATCATGGGAGAAAAAGTGACTAGTGACCCTGTGAGTGCTTTTTGATTCATCAAACATATCAAATGGCTTCAAGAGTATGGGGCTTAATATAGCACTAAGTATATTTTTCCTGCTTTTGTCAAGTTTCATTTAAAAATCCATTCCAGGTCATAAACTTTATTGTGTCCTTTCTTCTTTGGTCAAGTAGACATAAGTTGAACTCTTATGTGTATAATTGCAGCTGGCCTCCTCTGGTCGACCTACTGCTTATCACTAACCTCTGCAGTTCAGTTTTATAGGCAGAGTTAAATTGGCATCTGATGGTGTTAGCGATTGTCCCTGTGAAACTCCTGCAAACATTGTTTGTGTTCTTCAAGTGACCTGTCAGATGGCAGGGACCACTGGCTATATTGAGACTTTGGAATGTTCCGTTCTAAATTACACTTGAAAGACAATACCTGTCTGTGAATATGTTCTTCTTCTTCCTTTAGCTTGGTTAATGTAGAATCCTCTATGAGGCCCATGACACATTTGCACTTACTCTTTTTGTTGTGTTCTTTGAGGAAAACCAAGACTGAGTTCTGACATTTGGACACTTTACATGACATGTTTTTTTTTTTTCCTTAGGACACTGGACTAAATCTTTTGTCACTGTGGAGGGACCTTTATAAGATGACATGAAAAAGGCAAAACTCATTCTCATGCTTAGGCTTTGATTATCAGAAACAGGCCTAGTAAAGTAAAACAGGGACTCTAGCTTACTAAAGATTAGCACTGTGGCACATATCAATGTTACTTACTCTAATTATAGAAGGCTTATAAACTGTTATGAATATGTCACTGGTCTCATTTCTATTCAGAAACTCAGAGAAGCTGATTTGCTTTTGAAGAAATACAGAGCTAATCAGTGTCAGAAATACAAATCAAGTTCAGAAAAGCAATGAACAATGTTTAAAATTCTAGAACCTTGGCTATTTTTTTTTATTGATTGATTTTCATTAAGGCAAACCCCTAAAAATGTGTCATACTTCAATAAATATTCTATTCGGAGACAACCAATTGGAGGCTTCATCCCTTGAGAAGACTGTTTCTCACTCTCTCAGCTTTCTTCAGTTGTCTGTAGTTCTTTGTTGGTCTAGATGAGATTTTTTTTTTTTTTTTTGCCTACCTGCTAGCATGCCTTGTTCAGATCTGGTTCAGGCAGCCATATTACTGTGATACTATTGGATAAGCTTCCTTATCATTTATACAAGTCAAAACCTAGCTGCAAAATTTCTGTCTTTCTGTCTTTTACAGTCTCAATCTTCCTTGTACCTTAAATCCAGAAGTTGTGTTGCAGATGAATCAGCTGGGACTAGAAAACTCATGGCCACTTGTCATTTGCATTTTGATAAGCTCTGCTTTTCTGTAATGGCTCCATCTTTTGCAAAGAGAAAATTCTTTGGTGTGTGGTAAGAAATATAATTATCTCTGGAGATAAGGATACATATGACGAAATGGTAAAACAGTGGTGGTTCTCCTCTGAGATCTAGGATCTGAAATCATATATATAAGTAATATTAAATAGACTGATTAGGTTGCAAGTTATATATATATCCCCATATGTGTGTGTAATGATAACAAAAATTGTAGCTGTAATATTGAGAGAGGTTACAGGAAAGGGATTGGAGGTGGAGAGGAACAGAAGGGGAAAATGATGTGTAATTATATATTTTTTCCAGTTCTTTTTTTTTAATTTTTTTTATTAATTTATTCTTGTTACATCTCAATGGTTATCCCACCCCTTATATCCTCTCATTCTTCCCTCCCTCCCATTTCCCCCTTATTCCCCTCCCCTATGACTGTTCCTGAGGGGGATTACCTCCCCCTGTATATGCTCATAGGGTATCAAGTCTCTTCTTAGTAACCTGCTACCCTTCCTCTGAGTGCCACCAGGTCTCCCCCTCCAGGGGACATGGTCAAATGTGAGGCACCAGAGTACATGTGAAAGTCTTTTCCCACTCTCCACTCAACTGTGGAGAATGTTCTGTCCATTGGCTAGATCTGGGTAGGGGTTTCAAGTTTACTGCCTGTATTGTCTTTGGCTGGTGCCTTAGTTTGAGCGGGACCCCTGGACCCAAATCTGCCTATCATAATGCTCTACTTGTAGGTTTCTAGGACCCTCTGGATCCTTCTCCTTTGCTATTCTCCCCTGCTTCTCTCATCTAGAGTCCCAATAGGATGCCCTCCTCTCTGTCCCAGTTTCCTGGTAAGTGAAGGCTTTTGTGGGCCATGCCCCTTGAGCTAGTATGCAGATATAAGTGAGTATTTAAATGGTAATTATATTTTTTAAAAATTTAAAATTTAAAAAGGTTACAGTGTATTCATTTTCTTTCTGCCTCATATGGAATAAGTAATGTCTGTATAACATAAAACACAGTATTCTAGCAAAAAGTTTGGGACCATAAAAATATTGACAGTCAAAAAGGACAGTGGCAGTGCTTTTTTTTTTTTTTTTTTTACCCCATCACTATCTTTATTTTCTTTTAGAAAAAAAAAAAAAGACTTCTGAATCTTTTCTGTCTTGATTTTCTAGTAACAGCAAGGCCAGTTCCTCTGATTTAGCTATTTAGAACGAATCACATAATTTTCAGAGCAGTTAGGATGTATTGTTTCTTTCAGATTCAATTCCTCCTACGTTCTTTTGTTTTTTTTCTTCACAACAACTTCCCACTAAGGCAGTTTACCAATTCTGTTTTTTAAGGAGGAAAAGCCCTGAAGAAGTGAAGTGAGTTGTACCTGGTAATAAAGTAAGTGATTAGCCTGAAGGTAGAGTCAGGATACTAAAATTCCATCTCTTCTGATTTCCAAATATCTAACCCCATTAAGACTTCTTCTGCATATATTCCTTACTGAGCGTATTCGGGGCCATTAGCACTGGGGAAAACAGATGGAGGCAGAAGCAGAGTCCGAGAAGGGCTTGCACCATTGCTCTTTTTCTTTTGTAATCTTATGTGACAGGAAAAGTTTTCCGTGAAAATATTATGCTTTCAGCCCAAATTCTGGAGAGAAAGGAACAAGAAATAAACTGGTATCAACTCATAGGGAGAATAAAAATCCATTTTAAAATTCTCCATCCTGGCGCAGATCTGCCACGTGAGTATAGCCAAGAGCCACATAAGGGTAAATCAGAGTAGATATTTTAAACCACGAGTTTTTAGGTGATTTATAATCAATATTACACACACACACACACACACACACACACACACACACAGAGAGAGAGAGAGAGAGAGAGAGAGAGAGAGAGAGAGAGAGAGAGAGAGACAGACAGACAGACAGACAGACAGACAGACAGAGACAGAGAGACAGAGAGACAGAGAGACAGAGAGACAGAGACAGAGATAGAGATAGAGACAGAGACAGAGACAGAGACAGAGACAGAGAGATTACTGCACTAGCAAGTTCGATGAGGAATAAGCTTGGAATCTTAGGAAACACAGCTATGATTTTTTGGTGCCAGAAATACAAGAATCATTAGATTTAGTAAGATTCAAAAGACAATTGTTTGAAAGCATCTGTATCAAAACATTCCAGTTTTCCATTCTGGGAAAAAAAAAAAAAGCTAAAACAAGACCGTGCAGCAAATAATGGAAAAGAAGACACAACACCTTAAAGGGATCTATAGTGATCAATGGTTCATCCATGTCAACAGGTCCATTTTTTAGCTGTTTTTTTTTTTTTTTTCTGGTGATGCCTCTTTTTTAAATTGTAATAATCCTTTGATTTTTAAAAGCCCCAGATCCTGGAATGCATCAGTTTTAATTCTTACTAATTGAATGACCAACTCAAGTAAAGAAGTGGGGCTTGCCCACAGAATTCCTAGAAAAAAATAACACACTATCTATACAATTAGATAGAGATAAACAGCATGATCTTCACTCTGAACATCAAATTATGCCTGCAGACTGGCTAAATTCCAAAGCAACATTCTGAGCCCTCACCTGAGATGAAACTTATAAAGCTCACCAAGCAGACACCAGGAGGTGAGCACTGTAAGCAACTATTCTCCTTCTCACTGAAGTGCTTCTTGGTGAAACAAACAGACTATCAAATGTAGGACTTTTCAGTAAGGGCCTGGCTCTAAGAAGAAGGAGGAGTTGGTTTCTATTCTATGCATTAGGAGAGAGCCAACAATTTTCAAGTTCCGGCCGTATAGAGAGCACTTTGCAAACACATTATTAGTTTTGAGGACAACGATGCGGACTCTTTGAGAGACTAAGCCACCATGGTTCCCATTATTCTCCATTTAAAAAACTGTGGCATTCACGCAAAGCTAAAGTTAATTTTTTTTTCTTTTGAAGGCTTACATGCAGATGGCACCCACTTAGCAACATGACACCCACAGGAGCTGTTGTTCCGTGGGTGCTGGTGTAGCTACAGAAACACAAAATCCAAGAGTGAGGCACATGAAATCAGGATTCTAAAATAAGAAAGGGTTTTATACATTACTAGTCAAATATTATACATGTGAAAAAAATTTCAACCGCCAATACTGATTGACAATAAGTAGAACTTAGTGACCTGTGATGATTGATGTATTCAGTACTGGTTTGCAATTGTATTGATGTCTTCATTTTCCATAATCAATTATGAAATCCGTGGGATCAGAAAGCAGTCTTCAGCTAGTGTCTATGTGATGCATTATATTAAAAAAATAAAAGGATGGAGAGTATCAGCACAGTACAAAGGGGTGTGTTCTGTTAACAAAGATTCATTTTTAAAAATCTTCCAATAGTACATTCTGGTCTAAGTTCTATATCAGGAAATGGATATGGGTTTAGGTGATTGTGATGTCTATTATAGCATATCTTACATGGCATCAATTATGTGAAAATATAAATTTCTTCAGACTCTGTATATTTTTTGTTAAGGAACCATCACCCTAAGATCATGTTTAACATGGTGAAAACTTTTGTATCCATGCATGATATTTACCTATTCAGTAAAGGCATTAAGAATCCTAAACAAGCCAATCCACTTGATTAAGAACCACTTTGGAAATCTATCTGGCACTTTCTCAGAAAAATGGGAATAGCACTTCCTCTAGACCCAGCTATTCCACCCCTTGGAATATACTCAGAAGATGCATCAGCACACAGCAAGGAAATATGCTCAACCATGTTTATAGTGGCCTTATTCATAATAGCCAGAACATGGAAACAGCCTAAATGTCCCTCAGTAGAAGAATGGATAAAGAAACTGTGGTACATTTACACTATGGAATACTACTCAGCTATTAAAATCAAGGAATTTCCGAAATTTGTGGGCAAATGGATTGAACTAGAAATGATCATAATGAGTGAATTAACTCAGGAGCAGAGAGACTCAAATGATATATACTCACTTATAACTGGACACTTCCCCAAGGGGCATGTCCCATGGAAGTCTTCACTTCCCAGGAAAGCTTGATAGAGGTGAGGACATCCTGTCGGGACTCTAGGTGAGAGAAATATAGGATATGGGGAAATAGAAGAATCCAGAGGGTCCTAGAAACCTACAAGAAGAACACTATCATGGGCAGATCTGGGCCCAGGGGTTCTGCTCAAACTATTTCACTAACCAAAGACAATACAATAGTAAGCATCGAACCCCTTTTCTGATCTACCCAATGGACAGGACATTCTCCACAGTTATGTGGAGAGTGGGGACTGACTTTGACATGAACTCTGGTGCCCCATATTTGACTACCTCCCCTTGGTGGGGAGGCCTGGTGGCACTCAAAGAAAGAATAAGCAGGATATGAAGATGAGATTGGTAGCCTATGACCTATAGTGAGGGAGGAGATCCCCCTCAGTCACAGTCATAGGGGAGGGGAATAGGGTTAAAGCAAGAGGGAGGGAAGAAGGGAGGATACACGGGATGGGATAACAATTGAGATAAAATATGAACAAATTAATAAAAAAATATAATGCAAAAAAGAACCCCATTTCAGACTCTTGTATAATTAGTGTATTACTAAGACAATTTCTGAGGGAAAATCTAAAGAAATTCCCTAAGAGTTCTGGAAGAATATGGATTTTGATAAATGACTCAGTAGTTAAGAGCACTGTCTGTTCTTCCAGAGGACCTTGCTTCATTTCTCAGTACATGACATCTATCAACAGACACTAACTCCAGTTCCAGGGATCTGATATCCTCCTTTGGCTTCCATAGGCACTGCATGCATGTGGTACACAGATGTACATGAAGTAAAAACAAACAAACAAACACTAAACATTTTTAAATTAGAAACTGAAAAAAAAAAAACTTAAGCTTTTACCTAATACAGTTATTTTGGCTTTAAAATCCAAATACAATATAAATATAAACATCTTTAAACTCCTGGCAACACCGAGACTATCTCAAAGACAATGATGAGCACCAAAGAACATCCTTATGGAAATGGCTTCAAATGTGGCAAACAAGCCACTGGGAAAAATGTCCTTATTTCTACCACTGACAGAATTGTGCCTAAAGAAGGGCAAGCCTGGATGCAGACAGAATTGATGGCCGGACTCTGCCAAGACAGGGTAAGCAAGCCCTCAATAGTTCCTGTCTCACAAATATATCTGTCAGATATATTGAGCCAGAAAACTGAAGATGATGCTCCAATGTTATAGAGTGTTTTGGGAGACTATTCAGATAGCAAACTGTCATCTTCTCATTTGGAAAGCTACTAACCTGCACTCCTGGTATACTCAGGCATTCAATTTTATTCCTTCTCAAGTCTCTGATCATGTTGAAGACAGGATAATTTAGGTTTACAGTTAAGCGTAGTTGTTTAGTGGCTAAGATGTTTTAAAGTCTAGATAGATGTTTTAAGTTCATAATGACAAGATATGATAGACATTGATTTACATTCAGAAATTTATATTCACCAAGATAGAAAAGATGTTTTCTTCAAGGTTGCCAAATACAAAATGCCAAAACGCTAAGAATGTAACATTTATATGATTCCTGATTGTGTCATGGTTCTTCTTGCTATAGGTGGTTTATTGTATATATGTGTAGTAATATAAGTGTATATGTAAAAAATAAAAAAAGTTTAATAAAAATAATTCCAGGAAGTAAAAAAAAAATGCTTATTAAGGAGTTTTTGCTTCCCTTACATACTTACCAATTTAAAACATATTGTAAGATTGTTTTTAGTTTGCTCAGAGAGTTGAACAACCATAAAACCAACCCATTTTGAACATTCCATCACTATGAAATGAAGACTTTTAACTTTAGTACATAGTCAGTCTCAAATTTTCCCTTTACCTCAGTTCACCAGAATCCTTTATCCACAATAGCTTGTCAACTTGCTGTCCCTCTATGTTACCTGTTGAAATGATTACCACTAGCTATAATTATGTGTTCTTTGACAAACTTTTCTGGTGCCCCATTTTCTTCTAATCAACCAATGTGTGGTAATCACCACCCTATCGTATACTTCTGGAAAATAAAAACTCAGCTTCCGTTCATGAGGCCATCCTCATGTAATTTTTGAACAATCATTTTCTACATATGTAAATTACATTTCAGTAGAATTTATGATCATATGTTCATATTCATGTTTTTTCTTCTATTCACAAGGTCCAAAAATAGTTGACACTCTTGTGCAAGCCAATGAGTAGGGTTACTGTTACCAATCATTTTTATTATTACATGTTTTGTCATCCTGACTTCTATAGACCTGATTATTAGAGACGTGATTTGTTTGCAGCCTGCAGCTTCTGTATGAAGATCATTTTTTAAACATCTTCCTATTTTCTCTTTATCTCTCTTTCTTCCATCAGAATAACTTAAAACCTCAATTTTCCATCTAGCCTCAGTTGTGTGGCTGTTAAAAAATCCCTATATTTTAAGAAACAGTTCTTGAGGAAGAGCTATGCTACTGGTGTCCCAGCCTCCTTACAATAATTCTGACAGACAGACGTGGTGCTACTTTCCCCCAAGCTCCATCTTTGCCTTACCCATGAAATTGCTCTCCTATGCATTCTGCTAGGCACAAAGTCTTAATTCCCCTTTTCCTGCTGAGAAAAGGAGAGGATATAGGTCCCAGGGTAACCTTATCTGCTGGGAAGGAACATTGAGGTATAATCTTTTAACTCCTTTTGAATCATTTGGCTGTGCTCGGCACAAATGCACTGGAAGACATTTATCTGATCATGAAGCTGAGATTTGCACAAAAGCAGGTTAGCCGTCTTATATTCATATGACTTTTGAGTATTAAGCAAGGCCTGGGGATTAAGAGACAAGGGCCTCAAAATTATTTAGAATTATTGCTAATGGTGAAGGGGTGAATACACATAGAAAAAAAGGTTCAATAACATTTCCTGCTCTGAAGGAGCCTACAATAATTTGTATTGAGAAGTGACAAAATGTCTTGAAATACTGCGATGGAGCTCAAATCACTGACTCTGCTCCGTGGTGCTGGTACTAAGCATGAGTTCTATTGCTGAGTATTGACATGTTTGTTCTAGTTGATAATGAGGGCTTCTCTGACACATCCTTATTGAAAATAACAGGTTCCAAACGTGTGAGCATGTGGTAGAAAATTCCGTTTTCTTCCTTTGCAAGAATTGGATTTCCTTATCATTAGGTCTGAGTTCTGTTCACACTGTGCTAATATAGAGCATTCAAGATCTAGATTAGAGGCAGAGAGTAGCACTCAAAGGTAACAGATACAACTGAGGAGTGGCATACTAAGAAAAGGCTTTCTTGGTCCACACCTTGGCTTGTCTCCTTACTCCCCCATTTTCATTCCATTTTTAGAAAAGAGCCATTAAGATGTAAGGCATATTGTCTGGATGTTATTGACTCCGAATAGTAGTGTAACAGAGAAGCATGAAGGCCCACTTTCCTTCCAGCAGTAATAAAAATCAGCACAAAGATCATTTCATGCTTTGATTTTGAGTTAGGACCCTCAATGGATATGAGGTAGTGTAGTCAGAATTGCTGATTTTTATAGTAGATTGTGTCGTTGCTTCATGTTCAAATTATAATTTTTAATGTACTTCTTATGTAATGTTGTCTTAAATTTTATTTTATTAACATGCATAAATTGTGTAAAAATAATTGGGTTTAGCATTAGATTTCAAATTACACTGATAATTTGCCAACCAAATATAGACCCTTTTTCTCCTCATTTTCACCTCATTTTTCCTAGCTTTTACTAGCCACTATTCTATGGTCACATGGACTTTTAATAGTTTTCATACATGAGAGCCACCAAGAACATACTTATCTTTATGTATATAGTTTATTTCACTTGACATGGTGTCTTCTTATTCTATCTGTGGTGCTGGAAATAAGAGTTTATGTTTACTATGGATTAATAAGAGTCACTGTGTAAAAATAGTAAAACTTTATTTCCCATACATCTATTTTTTTAAACACCTATTTTACTTTGATATTAACATGATATTTATACCTTACCATTTCCTCTCTCTAACTCTTTGTTCTCTCTGAAATTCATAACCTTTTAATTTTTTACATATATGCGTGTGTGTGTGTGTGTGTGTGTGTGTGTGTGTGTGTGTGTGTGATGGTTTGAATGAGGATAGCCAAGATTAGATGGTGAGGTCTTTCCAGAGGAGGTGTTTAACTGGAGGTGTGCTTTAAAGTTTCAAAAGACTGACGCCATACTCAGTGTCACACCTTCTAGGTCAAGATGTAAGCTCTCAATGTTCTTGTCTTTGCTTAGCCATCATGGGCTCACATCCTCTGAAACTGTGTAACTTAAATTTAATGCTTTCTTTGATAAATTATGTTGGCCATGGTAGTTTATCACAGTAATAGAAAAATACCTAAAATTTGGCATATCTGTCTGTCTTTATCATTGTCTATTTGTCTAACTGCCATCTATCTAATCTATCTATCACTTGTAGTATTAATATATTATATTGCAAATCTATTTTTTTAATTTTAAAGGAACTATTATATAATGGCTGCATTAATATGCAATTCCTGCAACAATATTTGACTACTCCTTTTTATTGGTAACTTTTTATCACTATTTATGTTGCTTATTTGATAGTAACCATTCTAACTGGACTGAGATGGCATGTGCTGTGTTTCTGGTTAGCTTTCTGATACTGACCAATGACATGGATAATTTTAAGCATGATATGTTAAAAACCATACTTCATGCACTTAAGTAAATAAGTTAAAACACCATGAATGTAACATTCATATAATTCCTTATTGCTTCATGGTTCTTCTTGCTGCATGCAATTTTTTTATTTATGTGTAATAATTTAAATGTATATGTCAATAAAATAAAATCTTTAGAAAAAAGAAGTTTGAAAAACTTCGTTCTCATTTTTTGTCATTTATTTTTTATTCCTAAGTATATCACATAGTTGTTGAAATGAAGCATGATTACTGTACTCTTTGGGGTTTATACTGAAGAATCAGTATAAACAGTCACTTTTGAGGAACTGCTTATTTTTCTTCCATCATTCTCTGCCACTTCCTTTTTCTTCCTTTCCACAATGATTTAGTAATATCTATTATTAATCTATGTATGTACCCACTGTTCACTGTTTTGACTTTTAGTTGACTATTTGCAATTTTTTTCTATATCAGATAGCAAATTCTTCATATTTGTTGAAGTTTAATGTAATATTGAAAATAATATTTTCTTGCAGTATTGTACTATCCATCATTTTACAAGGTCTGATACAAATAATTTCATACTTAAATATGCCAGCCTTTTCTCCACATACAGTGTCTCAATATTTAATTTTAATTAGTTTCAAAATGGCACTTAAAGGGGATAAAGTATATAGTGATGAAATATTTACTAAAATAATACAATCAATAAATTACCACAGCACATTAGCAATTAAAATTAAATTTCTGCATTCTATTTTAACTCCAAAGGGTAGCTTTCCATGGTGTTCCTCTTGCCTAGGCTGGGTTTACCTAGGTTTTGCCTTTAGTTATAGACTTAGTTGAGTAAATATTCCTAACAAATTCCTGAGTGCTTCTTTCTGTACGCTGTTGGGAATGTCATTTTATGTTGTTTTGTTCATCTTTCTACACCACTCTACACACACACACACACACACACACACACACACAAACAATATATATATATATATATACACACAAACACATATTTCATATATCACATACACACACACACACATACACACACACATACACACACACACCAGCACCACCACCACCACCCCACCACCACCACCACCATGATCTTGCTGCCAGGGATAAACTGTTCCTCTTAGTTACACATGAAGGCCATAGTCTTGGTAGTCTTTTCCAGCATTGGTGAGTTTACGGGACCAGTATGGTTATTTCTAAAATAGACATAGCAGTGAACGTTCAGTTAGTTTTTGAGATAGAGTTTCTTGTATGCTAAACTGGTCTCAAACAATATGTATCCAAGGAAAACACCAAAGTTGTTACCATTCTGTTTATGACTCCCAAGTTCTGGGATTACAAAGTGTGTACCACCATCCCTCGGTTGTGAGTTTCTAGAGATCAAACCCAGGGTTGGTGATGTGTTATACAAACAATCTACCAATTGAGCCTAGTCCTCTGTGTATAAACATTATTTTAAAGACAGGACAGGTGATTTGACTGAAGTTAGCTTTTGAGATCTTCCATAAATCATTGGTCAATAGTTGGCACCAGTGCTAGGAATAAAGATTTCAATATTTTGTAGAAATATTTGCAAGGAGATAAATCTCATGTTTTCTTTATTCCACAACATCAATAAACCATATTGCTTTAGAGTTTGAGAGTATCTACTTTCTCATAATGGAAATAAGAACAGCTTTTCCACCTACTTATCCTTGGATACTGACAGAGGCTATCATTTATTTCAGTTTCCAGGAAAGGGCTTTATTTTATTTTATTTCTGGACAAAATAGGTGGACTGTCAACTGTCTCTCTGTGATGATACTACTTGGCTGAAAACGCAAGTACTTTTCTTCTTGTCTGTTAAAAGCTGCCTGGATAGGGCTTACAATGGAAGCCATAGACTTTGCCCCAAAAACCACATTGTTGAGCATGGTTTGAGCCTGTCCACTTTACAGAAGCCAAAATTGATGATTTATACTGTCTTCTTTGTCCTCAGAGGAGGAGCATTCTTTTTTTTTTTTTTGACAAATATTGCATATTTCTTTTATTTGTAGATGCTATGTTTTATTTATTTTTTTTTTATGCCAGGAGAACTTTATTTATTTATTTATTTTGTGTTGTCTCCTTTTTAAAAATTTTTTATTATTAATTTATTCTTGTTACATCTCAATTGTTATGCCATCCCTTGTGTCCTCCTATTCTTCCCTCCCTCCCCTTTTCCCCTTATTCCCCTCCCCTATGATTGTTCCTGAGGGGGATTACCTCCCCCTGTATACGCTCATAGGGTATTAAGTCTCTTCTCGGTAATCTGCTGTCCTTTCCTTCGATAGCTCAGCTGGTAGAGCGGAGGAGCATTCTTTTTTTTTTTTTTTTTTTACCTTTTTTTTTTTACTAATTTATTCTTATTACATCTCAATGTTTATCCCATCCCTTGTATCCTCCCATTCCTGCCTCCTCCCCCCATTTTCCCATTATTTCCCTCCCCTATGACTGTTCCTGAGGGGGATTACCTCCCCCTGTATATGCTCATAGGGTATCAAGTCTCTTCTTGGCAACCTGCTGTCCTTCCTCTGAGTGCCACCAGGTCTCCCCTTCCAGGGGACATGGTCAAATGTGAGGCATCAGAGTACGTGAGAAAGTCATATCACACTCTCCACTCAACTGTGGAGGAGCATTCTTAAAGGGCATGCGTATTCCAGACTCCATCCACACCAGGTAATTGTGTAGGTTGTGGGAGACAGGCTCAGAATGAGGCCATGGATTCTTTCATCTCTTCTGTGACTAAATGCAGTAAGTGTGTTTTCTCTGATGTGTTGTATATCAATATGCCTGTCACTCGATCAGAACATTTCGTAACCAGCACAGGGAACCTCTTAACAATTCTAAATTGGGTGTACCAGAGTTCATGTCAGAAACAGTCCCCCCTTACCCCACAACTGTGGTGGAGAATGAACTGTCCATTGGCTAGATCTGAACAAGAGGCCTAGGTTTATTGCATACATTGCCCTTGGTTGGTGCAACAGTTGGTATAGGCTCCTCCTGGGTCCAGATCTGCCAGTCTTGATGGCCTCCTTCTGGGGTTTCTGTACTCTCTGGGTCCTTCCATCCCCTCCTTGGTCCAGCATCAAGTCCCAGCATCTGTCATGACCCCCATATGTGTAGGGTCTCTCAGAGGATGTCTATGTTGGGCTAATATCCACTTATAAGTGAGTATATACCACGTGTGTCTTTCAGGGTCCGGGTTTCCTCACTCAGAATGATCATTTCTACTTCCATCCATTTGCCTGAAAATTTCCAGATTTCCTTGTTTTTAATAGCTGTGTAGTATTCTATTGTGTAAATGTACCACAGTTACTTTATCCATTTTTCAGGTAAGGGACAATCGAGGTTGTTTCCTGATTCTGGCTATTACAAATAATGCTGTTATGAAGGTAGTTGAACAAATGTCCTTGTATGGTGAAGCATCTTTCAAGTATATGCCCAAGAGTGGTAAAGCTGTGTCTTGAGGTAGAATTGTTCCAGTTTTCTGAGAAAGTGGCAGATTGATTTCCAAAGTGGTTGTACAAATTTATATTCCCACTGGCAATGGAGGAGTATTCTTCTTTCTCCACATCCTTGCCAACATGTGCTGTCCTTTTCGTTTTTTGATCTTAGCCATTCTGATGTATGTAAGATGACATCTCAGAGTCATTTTCCCTGATGACTAAGGACTTTGAGCATTTCTTTAAGTGTTTCTCAGCTATTTGATGGCAGAGAAAACGGAAGCAGGCTGTCTAGATGAGACCTGATAGGCTGTGGTCATACGGTGCGGGAGGAGATCCCTTTCTGTCAAAGGTCTAAGGGAGAGGAACAAGGTGGAAGAGGGAGGAAGGGTGGGAATGGGAAAATACAAGTGAGGGGATAACAATCGGGATGTAATCTGAATAAATTAAAATAAAACAAATAAAAGGACTGTTCTAAAATCACTAAAGTTTATAAAGATATGTAAAAATTTATTAATTATAAATCCTTTATTCATTTTAAGTGGTGAAATTCATTTTATTTATATTTTTACTACAATGTATAAGTATAGAAAGGTTAACTGCCTTATCAAGAAAGAAGACAGATGAACTGGAAAGGTTTTAGTAGTAAGTCCATACTATTCCAAAACCAGAATAACCTAAAGAAAGATAAGAGTACAGATCAAATGCATTTTTCATATCCGGTCTACTTACAGCCTTTAGAAGTTTCCATACTTTTCTAGTGATTTTTTCATCACATGTGTAATAAATGGATAGCATGACAACTTATCATCTGTATAATGTGTGACCATTTCTGTCGGGAAAAAAGGATTCCTCTTGGAGGAGGAAGGATACTTATGAGGTTCACGAAATTTACAGGAAACTTGCAAAAGACTCATAGGCCTTCAGTAGGATGTGTACATTGTAAATACCTGCTGTGAAGAAATCCAGCCTTTGATTGATCTGTCTGCAGATTGTGCAGGGAACTCTTGCACAAAACATGACACTTAGCAAGATCATCACCCATGCAGAGATGGGCTTCTTGGTGAGAAACTTCCCAAATCACCCGTGATCTGGGCCTCATATATACTCCTAGGTTTCCCGATGTAGTCTTGGGTGGAATGTTTTCTGTTGTCCATCATCTACTCTGTCTCATGAAAATGACATTTGTACGAAAATCAATATCTATCATATGTCATCTCTATTAACTTAAAACATCTATCTGGACCTAAAAATATCTTAACCCCTGACCAACTAAGCTTAATTGTAAGACTAAACTATCTGGTCTTCAACCCCATCAGACTCTTGAGAAGGAATACAATTTAATTACCTGAGTGAACCAGAAGTGCAGGTTAGCAGCCTCCAAAATGAAAAAATGACAGAGACAGTTTACTGCCTGAATAGTCACCCAAAACTCTCTATAACGTTGGAGTCTCATCTTTAGCCTTCTGGACTAATATAT
This sequence comes from Acomys russatus, assembly GCF_903995435.1. Lineage (NCBI taxonomy): Eukaryota > Metazoa > Chordata > Mammalia > Rodentia > Muridae > Acomys > Acomys russatus. The sequence goes on from NC_067158.1 coordinate 44,854,416, forward strand.
CTGACAGACATGTTTGCAAGGCAATAACTATTGAGGACTTGCTTACTCTGTCTTGGCAGAGTTTGTCCTTCAACTCTGATGATAGATACTGATTTTCATTCAGAATTTTAAACTCAACAAGATAGGAAAAATGTTTACTTCAAGTTTGCCAAATACAAATAGCCAAATTGCTATGAATGTGACATTTGCATAATTTCTGATTGTTGCATGGTTCTTTCTCCTGTATGTAGTTTATTTTATTTATGTGTAGTAATATAAATGTATATGTTAATAAGGAAACATAAAAAAGAAAGTAGACATTTGCTCATGTATTTACAAAAGTAACATATAGCAATATGTGACAGTGTAAATGCAAGTTAATAAGCAACACTTTATAGTTAAATACTCCTAGAATGTTTACTTATTTATATATAATTGTGATTTTTTACTGAGTTTCAAATGCTAACTTCAGAGGTATATGAGGAACATATGTAATCTTTTTTTTTGTCTTGGTTACTGAGAAGTGAATCATTGGGAATATGTGTCTATTAAAACGCAGTTCCAAAATTCCCTTTTAATAACTGACAAAAGTAAACTAGAAATAACAACAGATGCTTTTACTGTATGTTAAAACAACATGCAAAGAGTAAGAAGAGGGACCATGATTTTAGCTGTTTCACTTGGTTCTGATACCTTTTACCGGGTCTTTAGTAATAGTGTCATATATGTATAAAAGTGTTCCTAAGTGTTTCAGGTTCTCTGCAATTATTACTTTTTGTTCCTCAGTCCACTGAATGAATGGGAAGAGTAAAGACAAGGTTTTTTTCAACAAGATACCCAATTTTTCCTTATTTCAATTACTTAATATTCGTTAGAGAGGATGGGAATCACTGTTCTCCATTAGCATTATCCATTATCACTATTTTCAAATGTCATTATGTCAACTTTGGGTTACTCAAAACAAAAATACAGTAAGAATCCTTAACCTAGGGTTTAGTTATGAATTCGGTTTTAGGTTGGACTTATTCTACTCTGATTCCAACTGAGTAGGACAAAGTTTTTCTAAACATTATCTCTTCTACTCCTAAGTGGTAAGATTGTCATTTTGATCTAATTATTAATGTGTGAGCTATGGTTATGTTGAAAATCCTCTGAGGACAAATCCCTTCTACAAATCAGGTGGGAAGTATTCCTGATGATATTTCTGAGGCAGATTTTATGCTCTCATATTAAGGCATCTAGTAAACTCTTTTATCCATGCCTAGAGAAGCAGGCAGATCTTTAAATACTCTCTTGGGGTAGTTCTAATTTAACCTAGTAAAAGAAAGCAAATGCATAGCAAATTCTTTCCTTATAGAGTTATAGATAAATATGTTAATATGTAGATATTTACATATGTGAATATGTACAATAAGTCACATATGAAGAACACCAGTAACTTCATCATGTGACATACACATCAGCAGCATAAACATTGACCTAGCTTAGCAAAGGAATGATACTTGTATTGATACTTATGCTTTCTTCCATTGTTCAAGAACACTGTGTTAGTGGCATGTGAAACTGTAATTCAAGGACTGGGCACTGAAACTCTCCTTAGGTAATTCTTGGAGACTTACTTTAAAAATAAATAATATAATTACAGATATGTTCAGAAAAGATAGGACACATTCACATACTGGGACAAGGGAGTACTCAGGAAAGGGGATAAGAGTGGCGTGAGAGTAGAACATCAAAGAGAAACATTATAAATGTTATTTATTCCCTTTCTTCTCTCTCTCTCTCTCTCTCTCTCTCTCTCTCTCTCTCTCTCTCTCTCTCTCTCTCTGTATGCATATGTATTGTTTGTCTTGGTGTATGTGAATTTTTTCACATATTTCTGTTTTTATGGGAAGATGTTTATGAACAAATCTATATGTGCCGCTTTTTAAAATAGTTTCTGCCTAGACTTGATTGTCACCCACCCCAAAATATAAGAGATGCCTTAGGTACACAGCTTAGTTGATAAAGTACATGTGACATAAGCACGGGGACATGAGTTTGACCTTCCAAAATGCATGCTAAAAATTCAGTCACACTGACATGCACTCATAAATCCAAACACTACAGAGGTGGAGACAGGTGGATCACTTGAGTTCACTGACCAGCCAGCAAAGTCTAATTAGTAAGCTCCAGTCCAAAGAGAGTCTGAAGCAATCAAACAAACAAAAGCACCACCCATATCAACAAAACAGAGCAACTGAGACATGCCACTTCTGGCTTCTCTCGTTACAAAGTGTTTCTGTCCATCTCATACATGCATACACGTGGGTAGGCCCCCCAACACACACACACACACACACACACACACACACACACACACACCACAGGTGCATTGAAGAAAGCTTAAAAATATATCTTAGGACAAAAGGTTTAAAAGAAATGTCTTCAAGTATAATGTGCCCATCTTTGTGGTGTGGAGGAATTTATCTATTATATTACATAACTTTCTTTTCATCTAGGGCCTTCTGGGAAGCTGACAGATGAAAATTGTACTTACTTAGCAATTCTTTCATGACACAAACTTTTGTGTTGACTTCTACTATGAAGAGAGGAAGAACATAAAATAAAAGTAAATAAAAACAGGAGGAAGACCTGGACTGACCTGAAGCCCATGACACAATGCACCTTAGTGACTTTGAGGTCTTGTGAATAAGAGAACATGATTAATTCCTTTTACCAAATTTAAGTTAGAAAAAAATATACACGTGAAGAATGTCATTTATACTTCTGGAACATGTGTGATCTATAGAAGAAGGAGTAAAAATCACTGATATCACCCATAGCAGATGAGTAGGAAAATTGACTTAAAAAATGAAAGACCATGGGTCAGGTAGACAAGTGGAAGATGCAGAGTACATAGTTATCTCACTAGCTTGCTACATGTAAACCAATGGAGAAATGATAAAAATTAGTTATGATAGAGTTTAGTGATTATATTACATAGTTTGGTAGTAATACCAATATAAATATACATTGAACTTTTATTTTGTTTCAAATATACCACTTTCCCCTTCCCTGTCCTTCCTCTATGCCCTTCCATGTTCCCCCTCATTTTCTCTTGAATTGGTAGTCTGTTAATTATTATTGTTATTAACACTATATATGCAAACATATATAAATGCAATCTTCTAAATCCATTTCGTGTGGCTTGCAAGTAAAAGCATATTGGGTTAACTTTCATTTGTATATGAAATATGGCAAAAATGGGTCATCATCTTATTTTAAAAACTGCTAATGATGCTCTGTCTCTAATAGAGTCTTCTTCTACACCCCCACGGAGCACAGTCCAAAGGATTGGAACAAAGAGGAATTAGGGGGTGAAAAGTCAGTGGAGCTCTGATTGTGTTTGGCAAGTCATAATGTAGGGTTGGGTGCCCTGCCTCACAGCATCAGGCCAAGGGTTAAACGTGGCCAACGTCCATCCAGCTCATCAACTGCCTGTCAGAAGTTATGTTGATCTGGAGAAAAGGAGGCCTTTTAAAATTCCCACACACATAATGTCATTGTAGTTTTTTAACTATGAAACCCCTGAGAGATTGTACCTTCTAGTTGAAATAAAGTGTTTATAGTAAAAAATAAATAAATAAATAAATAAATAAATAAATATAATTTTCTCTGAGTTTCCAATTCTAAATGCTAGCTCTCCTGTTTTATTTATTTATTTATTTATTTTGTCAATTCAACGTACTAGAGTGATCTAGGAAAAATAATCTCAATTGAGAAAACGACCCCATCAGATTGCCTGTAGGCAAGTCTCTAGGGCATTTTTGTAGTTAGTGATTGACATTGGAGAGCTCAGAACACTGTGGGTGGAGCCGTCACTGGGCAGGTAGGCCTGGGTGGTATAACAAAGCAAGCTATGTGTCTGGAAGATTTTCATTTCTGGTCTATTCTATTTGGTGTTCTGTCTAAACCAGTAAGCAGCATTCCACCACTGTCTCTACTTATTTCTGTTCTTGGCTCTTACTTTGACATACCTTAATGGTAGACAGTAGGTTGTAAGAAGACATAATCTTTCTTTCTTTCTTTTGAAAAGAAGTTGTTTTTATTATCTTAATACAAAAGATATCTTAATCAGCTCATTCTGGTTATTAAAATTTATGCAAACAATAACATTTTTCAGATAAATTCTTATAATTCCTCATTTTCCTAGCTTAGACTAAACTCCAAATTCCATGCTTGAACTCCATTTTCAGGAAAAAAATATTTTTATTAATCATTTGAGAGTTTCATACAATGTACCCTGAACACACTTATTTCCCTTTCTTCCCAGGTCCACTCTTCCACCTTTGCCTTCCAGCGAAAAAGAAAAATGCACGAAGTCCTATTTGTGCTACCCATGTACTCACTGGAGCATGGTCAAACTCTCAGTAGCCAGCGCATTAAAAGTACCTGAGTTCCTTCCCACTCCCTGCCAGAAGTCATCAACAGTGGAAAGCTGTGCTTCTGCAAGTCAGTATAATCACTTTAGTGTCATGTCTGGATTTCAGTCACAGTGGAGTTTTGTTTGTTTGATTTGTTTCTGTTTTTTGCACTAGAAACCTAAGTTTATTCATTTCCTTACATTGTATAACTGTGCCTTTTCCCTTTCCAAAAATGCTAATTAGTGAAAGGTGATGGTACTTTTCTGTGGTGTACAGTTAACCTTCTGCACACTCTCTTTAATTATTATGTCTTATCATCTTATTTATAACTTATTGGGTACTAATGTTCATTGGTAATTAAAGAAAAAATAAATACAAATATACTGAACTTCCAGTCAAAGGTGAAAAATGTATGATATAGTATTTTTTTTTGCATACCTGCTGCTGTGATTTTCAGTGTTGCATTAATTGGCTCTTAATCTCTAATATCCCGTGCTTGTTTACCACACAACAAGACCTTATGAAACGGTTCCCGGGTGTGATCTTTGTGTCATTGTTTAGCACAGGATATTTTCCCTTTATATTTTAAATCTAATTCCAAATACAATCTGCAGGATGAGAAGTTCATATAGTTCATGGGGAACTTGCAGCAACATCTTGTTAACTTAACCCATGTCCTTCCCTTTGGATATTTTCAAAGCTCTTTTTTTTCTGTGCTGTGGAGATTTTCCTGCCAACACTTTATCCACATGTTTTCAAGGAGAACTTTGACACTGGCCCCTCACTCCTCAGCGGCTACAAAACTCTAGCTTGTAGGTCAGAATGTGCCGCTTATGTACAACATATAATAAAGGAAAAGTTTCCAGATGCCATTTTGGACTTTTTCCATTTGGCATACTGAAGACAATATTTCATTATCATACACTGGTTTGTAAATGTCAGATTGTAGAAGCAAGTTTAGCAAGGGCATATTTGTGTCAATTAGAGATCATCACAGCTATTCTACACCTGCCACACACATGTTTATCTGACTAAATAATGAAAATCTGAAGGCTTTTATTCTAAGGCAAAAGCCTTTGGTTTTCAGAAAATGCTAACATTAATTTAATGTCTGACATTTTGCTGATGGATTAGTTGAATGCAAGCTTGAGTGCTGGGGCTGGGTTCTGTTCCTCACTAGATGATTTTTATTAAGCCGTTTACTTTCTGTATATATAATTCTTCTATGTACAATTGTGCTACAAGTCCCCTGTTTCATATCTTCAAATTTATATAAATTATAAGCAGCACTTGTCTGATAATTAAGTTGCGTGTGTAGTTTTAAATTCATGAGACCATATTCATTTATATTAAATATGCTGATATTTTGGTCTTTAAAATAAAAATATTGATTTAATTAATATAGTTCTCAATATATATATATGGTAGATCAATTTTCATTAATTTTTTCCAAGAATATATAGATATCTAACTGTAGATATTATCTGATTTAAATTTTAAAGAAAATACACTCTGAATGAGCATATTTAGAATTTCTTTGAGCACAGTGTAACTTTTTACATATGTAAATTTTGTACATTTTAAATATTTATTTAAAATTGAAAGACCTTGTTTTTAATAGCTGAGTAGTATTCCATAGTGTATATGTACCACAGTTTCTTATCCACTCTTTTGTACATTTTAAATATTTATTTAAAATTGAAAGACCTTGTTTTTAATAGCTGAGTAGTATTCCATAGTGTATATGTACCACAGTTTCTTTATCCACTCTTCTACTGAGGGACACTTAGGCTGTTTCCATGTTCTGGCTATTATGAATAAGGCTGCTATGAACATGGTTGAGCAAATTTTCTTGTTGTGTGCTGGAGCATCTTCTGGGTATATTCCAAGGAGTGGAATAGCTGGGTCTTGAGGAAGCCCTATTCCCATTTTTCTGAGATAGCACCAGATAGATTTCCAAAGTGGCTGTACTAGTTTGCATTCCCACCAGCAATGAAGGAGTGTTCCTCTCTCCCCACATCCTCGCCAGCATGTGGTGTCGCTTGAGTTTTTGATCTTAGCCATTCTGATGGGTGTAAGATGGAATCTCAGAGTTGTTTTGATTTGCATTTCCCTGATGACTAAGGAGGTTGAGCATTTCTTTAAGTGTTTCTCAGCCATTTGATACTCCTCTGTTGAAATTTGTGGATAAATGGATTGAGCTAGAAATGATCATAATGAGTGAGTTAACCCAGAAGCAGAAAGAATCAAATGGTATATACTCACTTATATCTGCATACTAGCCCAAGGGGCATGTCCCACGAAAGCCTTCACTTACCAGGAAACTGGGACAGAGGGGAAGGCATCCTATTGGGACTCTAAATGAGAGACGCATGGGAGAACAGCAAAATAAAAGGATCCAGAGGGTCCTAGAAATCTACAAGTAGAACAATATGATAGGCAGATTTGGGCCCAGGGGTCCCGCTCAAACTAAGGCACCAGCCAAGGACAATACAGGAGGTAAACTTTAAACCCCTTCCCAGATCTAGCCAATGGTCAGAATATTCTCCACAGTTGAGTGGAGAGTGTGATACGACTTTCTCACATACTCTGGTGCCTCACATTTGACCATGTCCCCTGGAGGGGGAGACCTGGTGGCACTCAGAGGAAGGACAGCAAGTAGCCAAGAAGAGACTTGATACCCTATGAGAATATATAGGGGGACGTAATCCCCCTCAGGAACAGTCATAGGGGAGGGGAATAATGGGAAAATGGGGGGGGGGGAGGAATGGGAGGATACAAGGGATGGGATAAACATTGAGATGTAACAAGAATAAATTAATTAAAAAAAAAAAAATAAAATTGAAAGACCTATGACTTTTGTCCTTAACAATTCCAGTTGGTAGCAATGAATTTTGTTTATTTTTAGAGGGTGTATTTATAATGATATATTTCTCATCTTGCTTAATTGTACAATATATACCACACAAAAGCAAAAAGATTGAATATTTTAATATTCCCAATATGTGTTAGTTAGGGATTCACCTAGATTTCCATGCAAGAGTATGTAAGTTAGAAATAAAACAATTAAAAATGCATTTTATATCCTGGCACAGTATTGCCCAGTATAATGTGTATGTTTATAGTACGTAAATATATAATATATAAATATAGTATATCGAGTATATTTAAAGTTCAACTCCTACTTCACCATAACTGCTTTTTCTTGTTTATTGTGAGATCACTGTTTAAGTCTTTGAAAACCTAAACAGGAGTTGATGTGTGCAATTTATATCTCACTATTAAAATATAAGCGCTAGGCTCTCACCATAGCCTCATGGCTCAATGCATGTCTAATCATAAGAGCTGAAGTTCAAGTGAATGCAAAACAAGACACAGAGTGTGCTTGAATTAATGTTTCCCTAGCTGCCTGTGCTGCAGATGATTTACAGTTGCTCCTCATGTCTTCTTGTTCTTCCTAATATTTAGCAATTATTGTCAAGGTGTCAGGGACACAAGATGAATATGGCATATTCTCTCTCATCCACATTTCAGCAAATTTCAATGATTACAAACAGCTAATAGAGAAGCAATTGTTAAATGTTTGAATTTTATAACTAAGGATTCTGCTCTCATTTTCCCTCTGCTCAATCAAGCTAAGAGTGATTGGTAAAAACATTTCAGTTATAGTTTATTGTTTTTATAATAAGGCCAATTATCTAAATAGCAATGATTCTCAAAATGAGAATTAAATAAGCTATGTGCATACACACACACACACACACACACACACACACACACACACACAATTACAAGGTATTTTAAGATAGTTTTGTGTTTCTAGTTTTGTGGAAGAACACCATAGTTTATACAAAAATTTTGGATTTGCAAAATTTTCTTTATAAATTATCACATTGGAGATTTCAAAAGAAGATTTTTGAGTTAATGTTTTATTTTCTAAATTCAGATGGTTTGTATTATATAGTCAACATTAAAACTTAGGAATCCCAGATTTCCCCACTGTTGTCCTGTGTGTTTATTCCCAAGAGTTGCTTCCAGTATGGAACTGATTAAACCTAGTTATAAAAAGTCATATAATCTATATACATAAGGCATTCTTAAAATTTCTCCAGGGAAGACTGATTTTTCAAGCACGTAATTATACAACACCAATAACCCTAAAGTACTTTCAGCAAGTTAGAAAAGTTTATTCACTGGGGTTTCCACAACTCGATATTGAGATAGCCTAATAATGTAGACTAGTCTCACATTCTTATGATTCTAATGCTTCTGTGAATGTGCATTCTACTTGAAAGCTTACATTGCACATTCTACCTGTCTAAACTGCCCTCATAGTTTGGATTCCAGTGTTTATCTGAAGCTCTGGTGAGCCTTGGTCTTTGTGGAGAGGAAATACATCTAATCTAGTAATACAGCTGGGAGAAGAGGTAGCTCCAACATCTCTCATGCTACTAACTCTTTTTTTTTTTTTTTTTTTATTAATTTATTCTTGTTACATCTCAATGTTTATCCCATCCCTTGTATCCTCCCATTCCTCCCCCCCCCCATTTTCCCATTATTCCCCTCCCCTATGACTGTTCCTGAGGGGGATTACGTCCCCTATATATTCTCATAGGGTATCAAGTCTCTTCTTGGCTACTTGCTGTCCTTCCTCTGAGTGCCACCAGGTCTCCCCCTCCAGGGGACATGGTCAAATGTGAGGCACCAGAGTATGTGAGAAAGTCGTATCACACTCTCCACTCAACTGTGGAGAATATTCTGACCATTGGCTAGATCTGGGAAGGGGTTTAAAGTTTACCTCCTGTATTGTCCTTGGCTGGTGCCTTAGTTTGAGCGGGACCCCTGGGCCCAAATCTGCCTATCATATTGTTCTACTTGTAGATTTCTAGGACCCTCTGGATCCTTTTATTTTGCTGTTCTCCCATGCGTCTCTCATTTAGAGTCCCAATAGGATGCCTTCCCCTCTGTCCCAGTTTCCTGGTAAGTGAAGGCTTTCGTGGGACATGCCCCTTGGGCTAGTATGCAGATATAAGTGAGTATATACCATTTGATTCTTTCTGCTTCTGGGTTAACTCACTCATTATGATCATTTCTAGCTCAATCCATTTATCCACAAATTCCAGCTATTCCACTCCTTGGAATATACCCAGAAGATGCTCCAGCACACAACAAGAAAATTTGCTCAACCATGTTCATAGCAGCCTTATTCATAATAGCCAGAACATGGAAACAGCCTAAGTGTCCCTCAGTAGAAGAGTGGATAAAGAAACTGTGGTACATATACACTATGGAATACTACTCAGCTATTAAAAACAAGGAATTCCCGAAATTTGTGGATAAATGGATTGAGCTACTAACTCTTTAAAAAAGTATTTTAGTTGATAAAAACAAAACAATGCTCGTCCATTGGGTAGTTATATACATGAAGACGTCATTCATGACTGAGCTCAGCCTTCAGAACAACTTCATGGGTTGAGCATTATTGTTATCATCATATGCTGTAGATGACGCAAGCTCAGAAGGGCTACAGCATCATCAGCAACTGTGAGTTATTTCAATTATCTGTTATTACCACATGTATTTTTCTGTGCTTGGCATTTTAATCTTTTTAAAGAAACTTATGCAGAAGAGAATTATATTAGCCCATAAGCAATTACATGATTGCTTTTGCTTCGATTCTCTTCAGCACAATCCAAACTCTGGCTATCAGAGTTACTTCTACATGTAGGCTTCTGAGGAAGACCGTGTGTACAGAGCTAGCTAGTGACACTAGGGCTGTGCTGCTAATAACTGCGTTGGCAGCTTGCGCAGGGTGCTGATGCTAGTTCTCCTTTGAATGTGTATGGATGCGGGTGGTGTATGTGGAAATATATGCATGTGTGTGGGAATCATGTTACCCCATGTAAGCACATATTGACATGTGTGTGGAAGCTCCTACTTGATTTTAGGTGTCTTGCACCATTGCTCTTCACTTTATTAAAAACAAACAAACAAACAAACAAAAAACCGGTCTCCAGCTGAACCTAGAACTTGCTGATTTTATCTAGCTTAACTACACAGCTTATCCAGTCTCTTCCTTCCCAGCACTAGAATTTCTAGGGACCAACGTGTATGTCTGGTTTTATGTGAATCCTAGGGATCTGAATTCACTTGAACAGCAAACCATTTATCTACTGAGTTCTATCCCCATCCCTCATGCTAATTTTATAAGAATGGATTCTTGTACCTGTGGTGCTATCATGGTAAAGCAAGCTTTTCCATAGGAAAAAAGCATGACACACTTAAAGAGCATGGAGTTAAAGGTTTCAGCATTGGCTCTGCCTTCTGTTACACAGAGTGTCAGACAAGCGAAACCACTGTATTCCAGCCATGTTTCCACTAACTGACTTGTGCATTCTTTGAGTTCTGCAGTAGAACTTCTTGTTTCTAAATCAAGAATCTCATCTGTGCATATAGGACAACGGTACTGTTTGTCTTGTCCATGTGACTTACATTGTGTATTTGCATGAAGAGCCTTTATGTTTTACTTTAACAATTATTCTTTAAGTTTGGACTTTTATGCTTTTTCACTGTCCTTACATGAAAATGTTAACTATATCATTCTGCTTGGTTGTTTATTAAAGTTCCAAGTTTTTTCATTGATCAACTTTCTGGTAAAATTGTCTAAATAATCAAATAAATTTTATTGGAAACCCAAAGATATTATGAGGTTGGGTATATATTAGTTAGATAAATCTGCCATCTCTTGGTTTTCTTATTCCTAAAAGACATTTTTTTAAATAAAAAATATGTTTGAAAACATGAAGGGAACATGTCTCATTGGTGAGAATGATAGGGAACATGGATGAACTTTAATTGGACTAAGTTAGGCAAACTCACATTCATATTTAATTTAGTCTCGTGATTAGGTTTTAGGGGGACTATCCCTTATGATAAAGTTGACTGTGGTAAAATGATAATTCAAGATATAAATCAAACTACACAGGATACAGATATTATATAACAGTATTCCCAGTGAGATGCAAACAGAAAACTACTTACTCAAGAGAAGGAACTGAAAACAGACAAAAATAGAGGTATCATTAAAGCACAACTTCCTAAGCAAATCATATTGGGGTTAATTATATGAATATGGGTTACATACAGGAGCAGAAATGTCTCAAAACACTACATCACAGAAGTCTACCCTAACATAAGCAACAGCCTATAAAAACGGAAAACGTGGAGTACACTTGACAGCCTGAAGGAAGTTGAACCTGTTGGGGGGTGTCCTTGCTAGGAAGTTCAGTTAGTCTGAGTCTCTTCCAGGAAGCTCAGCTCGTCTGAAAGAATCTGTCTCAGCAGTTCTTCCTACTGCTGTATGCTTGGGGAGGGCAGAAACCTAGGGAATCTGGTCAGTTTCAGGGACTTCCTGAAGCAATTCTAATTTACTATAGGCTTTCACATAGAACCATACAAAAACGATATAAAAATATGTATTTTCTTTTTTAAATTAAAAAAAAATATTTATTACAATTTATTTACATCCTATCCCAATTGTTATTCCGTCCCTTGTATCTTTCTGTTCCCCTCCGCCCTCCCTTTTCCACCCTAATTCCCTTCCCTAGACCACTGGCGAGGGGGCCCTCCTCCCGCACCATCTGACCACAGCCTATCAGATCTCATCTGGGTAGTTTACATCCCCTCCTCTGTTTGCCAGCAAGGCTGTCCAGCCAAGGGGAAGTAATCAAATTATGGGCACCAGAGTTCATGTCAGAGGCAGTTCCTGCTCCTTGGGTATATGTCCAGGAGTGGTATAGCTGTGTCTTAAGGTAGAGCTATTCCCAATTTTCTGAGAAAGTACCAGATTGACTTCTAAAGTGGTTTACAAGATTGCACTCTCACCAGCAATGGAAGAGTATTCCCCTTCCTCCACATCCTCGCCAGCATGTGCTGTCACCTGAGTTTTTGATCTTAGCCATTCTGATAGGTATATGATAGAATCTGATGACTAAGGACTTTGAGCAGTTAAGTGTTTCCTAGTTATTTGAACTTCCTTCGTTGAGAATTCTCTGTTTAGCTCTGTACCCCATTTTTGAAATTGATTATTTGGTTTGGTGGTGTTTAATTTCTTGAGATTTTTATATATTTTGGATATTAGCCCTTTGTCAGATGTAGGATTGGTAAAGATCTTTTCCCAGTCTGTAGGCTGTTGCCTTGTTCTGTTAACAGTGTCTTCTGACTTACAGAAGCTTTTCAGTTTCATGATGTCCCATTTAAAATTGTTGATCTTAGATCTCAGCTATTGGTGTTCTGTTCAGGAAGTTGTCTCCTGTGTCAATGAGTTCAATGGTCTTCTCTACTTTTTCTTCTATCAGATTTAGTGTGTCTTGTTCTATGTTGAGGTCTTTAATCCACTTGAACTTTAGTTTTGTGCAGGGTGGTAAATATGAATCTGTTTGCATTTTTCACGTGTAGACATCCAGTTAGACCAGTAGAATTTGTTGACAATGCTTTTTTTTTCATTGTATGCTTTTGGATTGTTTGTCAAAAATCAAGTGTCCATAGGTATGTGGGTTTGCTTTTAGGTCTTCAATTCGATTTCATTGATCAACAAACCAATTTCTATGCAAGTACCAAACTGTTTTTATTGCTTTTGCTCTATAGTATAGCTTGAGATCAGGGATCCCTCCAGAAGATCTTTAATTGTACAGGATTGTTGTAGCTACTTTAGGTGTTTTGTTTTTCCATATGAAGTTGAGGATTGATCCTTCAAGGCCTGTAGAGAATTCTGTAGGTATTTTGATAGGGATTGCATTGAATCTGTAGTTTGCTTTTGGTAAGATGGCCATTTTTACTATGTTTATCCTGTCAATCTACAAGCATGGGACATCTTTCCATCTACTGATATCTTCTTCAATTTCCTTCTTCAGAGACTTGAAGTTTTTTGTTTTGTTTTGTTTTGTTTTTTGGTTTTGATGCAGTCTTTCACTTGCTTGGTTATACCAAAATACTTCATATTATTTATTTCTGAAGAGTGTAGTTTCCCTAATTTTTTCCAGCCCATTGCCATTTGTATATAGTAGGGCTGACTATGTTTATCAGCTGTTGGAGTCCTTTGGTGGATTTTGAGGGGTCACTTATGTATATTATCAAATCATCTGCAATTAGCAAAACTTTGACTTCTTCTTTCTGATGTGGATCCCCTTGATATCTTTTTGTTGTCTTATTGTTCTAGCTAGAACTTTAAGTACTATATTGAAAAGATATGTAGAGAGTGAGCAGTCTTGTCTAATCCTTGATTTTAGTGAAATTACTTTGAGTTTCTCTCCATTTAGTTTGATGTTGGCTATCAACTTGCTGTATATAGCCCTTATAATGTTTAGGTATGTGCCTTGGATCCTTGATATCTCCAAGACTTTAAACATGAACAAGTGTTGGATTTTGTGAAATGCTTTTACAGCATTTAAGGAGATAATTGAAGAAATTTAGGATTGTAAGAACAACTTTAAATGCCATATTCTGTGTGTCTCTGAGACTTTTGAAGACCTTATTCAACTATTTTACCTCATATATTGATAGAGTCATATCTATCTGTTAGACTTAGGATATATATTCTTGTGTTAAAATCTGCCAAGTATTTGACATGCCCATGTTTTGCATCAATATACTAAATTCTATAGCAATGACTTAGACATAACCTTCATTGTAAGTAACAATTAAGGCCTTGAGTTAAGGATTAGGTTCAATCATCTACCTTTTGTTCTGTCCTCCCTCTATGTTCCTTAATCTCCCCTTCTTTCTTTTCAGCTCTCATTTCCTTGCCTACATATGCAAGATAAAGGCAAAGAGAGATGTTCTAGCATTTCCCCTAATTTTTTCTCTGTATAAGACCAGTGATGACTTATGACCACCTCCCGATGAAAATAAGCATTTGTAGATCAAGCGAGCAAACAGAAACCTCTACAACGCCCCCCCCTTTAGAGGGAATGGGGGCATCGTTCTCTTAAGGTTTCTTCAGGGTGAATTAGGATGAATATTACCATGGAATAGGCCCCAAAAGTTGGAGAGAATGGTTAAGCAATCTGGTGATTGCATTTGTGGTTCAGTTTCTAAATGTTGAGAGATTCCAGGATTAGTAGGAGATTGAAATGGTGGTCCAAATTAGATCAGAAGTTTTCTACAATATTGTCCAGGAAGCTGTCCAAATCTAATGGGTAACAGCAACAGAATCATCTGGGGCTGGAACTAGGAGGATGCAGGTTGTCAGGGTCCATCGTGCTGGGAGGAATGATTCCTGTCATGTCTGATCAAGCTGGTTATTTTATTCTGAAAATATAATTTCTCACAAGCATTATACAGTTCTATCATTATAATTGTATGAAGTATACAGGATGCACAGAACAATTAAAGCTAGTTTTCTGGTCATTGTTTGGATCGACATAAGGCATTTGCAAATCTTCCTTCAAAACAAAACACCAACAATAAAAGAGTATAGTCACATGCTGTTCTAAAACTTTTAAAAGAAATTTTAAAGCATGTGTATCATGAATCACCACGTGACAAAATATGAGTAATTGTTGAGTTATACAAATATCCAATATGTAAAAGGAAAATATAACTATGAATGAGAGACTCAATATAATAAATCAATTTACACATATGAAGCCATTTAAAAATATTTATAAGAAAACTGGTAATTTAACTAAGCTTGCCTAGATAGAAGAAGGGATACAAAAAGAATTATCTGATATGATTCTTGCTATGACAGAAAATTTGATATGATAGGATATGGAATACAATACTGTAATTTTATCCTGTATCTCCATTTTCCACCCCCCAATTTTTACTTTTTTATTTATCTTCTTTCTCCCTCCTTCCCCCTAATACTAGAGAGGGCAAAAAGAAGCATAGAGGAGGGGAAGAGAAAGAGACAAAAAGATCCTTGATTTTAACCTCTACTTTGTTTCTTCCCTGATTATCACCATTAACAACCTGTAATCAACACTCCCCCCCATGACAACACTCCACCTCTTGGGAATAGGGACATTGTGTTCTTATTTTTTGGAGACCCTAAGAAAACTGGGACAGTAGCCAAGTCTTTGCAAGAGCTAGCTATGTCTTTCACAGTCTAGTCTCTGTGGGATAGAAAAGAACAGGGCTTAACTGAAGTTATGGATGAAACAGTTTGTGAGGCTGGACCGTCTGAGAGAGCTATTGTGAAGTTGACCTGAATTCAAATTTTTAAGGAAACAGTAATTGAGGAAGTCTGTGAAGCTGAATAATCTGGGATATTAGCTTTGTCTTTGCTGGTGTCTGGTCTTATTGCTCTGAAAACACACAAACTTTTAAAGGTAATATTATAGATACAATTCTGCATTAATATATGCATGGAATGTCCTGTGTGCAGAAATCAGCTAAAGATGATTTTCTGCCCTATGTTTGAGCAGGTGAAGAGATCTATCAACTTTTTATGTTAGTTTGGACTGCATGACCAAACTCCATCAATGCTATATGAAAAAGTTACTGCTAGTTTAATGGTATGGCCTATGAAATATATATTATTAGGCTTGTACTTACTATGGCAGTAACCAGCTTTTATAATCAATAAAGACATAGACACCAAATGTATATTAGCATAACCTATTTCACCTGGGCCATGGCAGATATTACCTTCTAAGCTACCTTTCATTATCTCCCAGCCTCTATCTCATGTCAGTTGCTTGAATAACTTCTATCTAGGCTACCTCGCATCCACAATTCCATAAGTACTTGCTTATTTTTGGCAGCTTTCCTACATCCTCACCAACTGGGCCATATTTCATCCATGCTAACTCATCATGACTTTCTTCCTTCATCCTTTGATACCTGCATCTTTCTTCCTCTGCTACCTGTATGCTTTCTCTTTGCAAAATCCTTCTCTTCCCGAAAGCCTGTGAACCATTGCCATTCCTACCTTCCTCCAGCCCTGCCCAGGTATTGCATTTATTGGTCAAACAAAAACAATTTCTCAAACAAGGTTTGTACAGCAAGAACAGGAGGACATGAGAATGTGTTCATCTTGGCAACAACTAGATCTTGGGAGCCAGTAACTAGCATCAAAATAAATAGTGCCAGACCAACCTACAACATGAAAGGATGATGTGTAATAAGTCATAAGAACTAGGTATCCAAAATGATTCGTTGTCTATGCAGAAACATTAATGTTTCAGTTAGCAGGAGGTCTTCTCTGGTCAAATCTAATCTATATAAGTTTTGATGGTAACCATATTTTTTCATTCCCTGTAGAACCATAAACAAAACTGCTTCCCAATGTGAAAATAATGTAGGTTTCGTTTTGTTGTTAGGATATATACTATATCCTTATAGTACATAGGTTTATTCAATTATACAGTTTTATCTGTAACCCCGATGTCTCTCAGTATCTGTTGCTCTTTTATTTTATTTATTTTTTTATTAACATGAAGAGAATTTAAAGTTAACAAAACACTATTTCATCTATCCCTGGAGGGGGTCCTTACTCTTCCTTTTTTGTTTTATAAGCATCTCTTTTAACTTATGATTACATCTTTCTGCTTGTTCTGTAGGATTGCATGTTTCATTTTACTAGATACATATGTGAGGGCATTATCAGTCTTAATTTCCAATACATGTGTAATCACAGAATATGGTTTTTCAGAACTCAATGCAGTTACCCGTAGGAATGCCAAATATGTATCAGTGGTATGGGGTGCTAACTTTAGTTTTTCACATGAAACACATCAATCTGGCAAATTTCTTTTTTTTAAATTTTTTATTAATTTATTCTTGTTACATCTCAATGGTATCCCTTGTATCCTCCCATTCTTCCCTCCCTCCCATTTCCCCTTATTCCCCTACCCTATGACTGTTCCTGAGGGGGATTTCCTCCTCCTGTATATGCTCATAGGGTATCAGGTCTCTTCTTGGTAACCTCTGGCAGATTTCTTAAAGCTTACTTTATTTGGGGGTTCTTTAATGCCTCTACCTCCCTTCCAATCTACTACCCTATATAGGAGAGAAAGGTTAATAGGGACAGTGAAACCACACCTTTATAGACTCACTTCCTTGCATCTATTTTATTCTTCATCAGGATTTCAACAGCAATCATAGCAACAGGAACAAGCAGCAGAGGGAGCAACAACAAACACAGAAGTCTCTTTGCAGTCTTCTGGAGAGTGTCTCTCTCTCTAGGAGAGTCTCAAGTAAGAGTGATGAACAGCCAAGTGATACGAAGCAATGCAAAAGTGAAAAGCGAAAAGCCAAGCCCCTGGTTTCTTGGCTTCTATTTATCTCTATTTATTTTTTATCTCTCTCTATATATTTCTCTATTTAGTTTTCTCTTTATAGTCAACTGGCAAAGATCACGCCCTTGCGTAAAGCAGTTCTCTTCCTAGTAGACAAACATTAATAACATGCCATCACATAAGTCTGCTTCACACCCCACAGTTGGGATCAAAACAAAAACATGCTTACATCCACTACACCCAGTGTTACTTCCAGTTGGTAATGGATTTTGGTTATACAGAGAACAAGTAGAACATTATATTATATAGTTTTTGACTTGTTGCCAAGTGATAGGACATATTTTTTGCACTTTCACTTTTTATATGGTGTTTTTCATGAATTTTGGGGAGTTTTAATACATTTCCTATGAATAATTGATCAATTTCCTCATTTCTTTGTAGCAACAGACCTGGCAAACCTGTTGGAGACTGAATATGAATAATATCTAATGGAAAGTATCTATTTCTGATTGCTGCTACATTGCATAAATAACAAAGTTAATTATCAAGAATAAATTCAGCAGTTTATATATACAAAATACTTATTTCTACATAGTGAGAGTCAGTAATTATAGTAGAAGACTCAGGGAAAATCTAATAATGCTATATATTGCATACGATTTTAATTTTTGAGTTGAAATTTATGGGTTGTGGATCACCTTGCTATTTTGCCTGCTATTCCCAACTTATTTGCATCAGTACAGAGAATATGTGCTTGAGAGATTGGTGTCCCCTTTATAATATGTGGGAAAATACAATTAGCTCTTTTTATAAATTGTAGAACTTGCTTTATCATATATATTATTAATTTCTTCAAAAGAGTTTTTAATAAGTTTTTTGCCAATCTTCATTGATTACCCATAATGATATAATCTTAGCATTAGTAAAAGGCACTTCAATTTTGGCCGAATCTGTTTTTTATTCTACCTTTTATGATAAATTCACAAACTTTCCATATAAGTCTTTAATTTTTACTTTGCTTATGTTCTAAGAAATTCCATTCTGTAATACTATCTTCACGTTGCATATTGAGGCTAGAAGGAGAATGAACTGAAGGCAAAATAACCAAAATACAAAAGCTTAGCATCAATTTGATCCATATATGCATCTTGATGTAGGCATAAGGTTATTGTGTAATTCAAATGCTGATTTCTTTACCCCTTCTTCCATGTCTGGTTGCAATCCTTGTTCTGAGAATCTCCTTTCTCAGTGTTGTATAAACACTGCACCCCAATTGTTCCCTGATGCCAATAGAGCAGCTTACAGCCAATCACTGAGCAGGGCAGAGAATAGGAGTGGACATCTTACCAAGCACGGGAGGAGCTAGAAGAGGAACTGATGCACCAAGCAAGGACATTGCAAGCAGAGAACCTAGACCTTCTGTTCTGATGTAGCCTTTGGACAGCACATTCTCCACATGCAGAAGGGGAGGGAAGAGATGGAGACTGCCTTTAACAGGAACTCTGGTGCCTAGGATTTTATCACTGCCCCTTGCCAGAGAACCCTGTGGGAACACAAAGGAAGGAGGGGATGCAGGCTGTACAGATGACCCCGGATAGGCTGTGGTCAGCCAGTTGTGGAGGAGGACCCCACCGCTCAGAGGTCTAGGGGAGGGGAATAGGGTGGAAAAGGGAGAGAGGATGGGAAAAGGAAGATAAGAGAGATGGGATTACAAGCAAGATGTAACATAAATATATTATAATAAAATATGTATAAACATAATAAAAATATGTATAAAACATTTATGTTGGACCTTAAAAATCTAACAAAAGGTAAAAGTCATATGGCAGCTAGATACACTTTACATGTAACCAGAAGAAATAATGTTTTTATGCACATAGAATAGATATTCATAACCCCACAGAATATGGGTTTCTTTTTCATTAATTTGTCATTTCAGTTATTCAGCAAACTATTGTGTACTCTGTTAAAATGTAGTTCTAAGTCTACAAAAGTTGAATGAGAAGATGGTACTTTCAGTTTGGGAGACTCAGGCAGTCGGAGAAACTAAATTATCTCCTGACATTTATAATTATCTCCTATTTTAGTGTAATGTAGTAAATGCTGGTAGGAGAGTGGATAGGTAGCATTAAAAGAAACAGATGAGATCTTGAGCAGAGACAACAGTTTCCCTAGAGAGGCACCAGGCCTTTGGTTTATTTTAGAAAGAAAAGTATGGTTTATTTGCACAGGAGTGGGTGATGGTCAAGATCCTGAGAAAAAAAGTTAAGTGATATAAGGCAGCCTGATGGGGGAAAATGAACAAGTGGCATGGGATAGAATTCTGTTAGGACATTTTCACAATAAATGCAAATCATGGCACTGCCATGTCTGTCTGTTTCACTTGTTCAGTACTGTTTCTAGGAATGGTGTCATGGAGGGTCTTGGCTGCCTCACCCTGTTCTCCAGAGGCTCTTTCACTGTTTGCATTGGAAAGTGAATGTACTTTCCCCACACTCCTCCACCTGTTTTTAGTTAAGACCATGCCCTCTCAGTTTCTTTAGGAAAAAAAACAATTAATGAGCAAATGAGGAGTCTGACTGCTTCACAAGGCAGCATAAATTGTCACAGCACTTCAACCACCGGCTGGGGTAGATTTACATTCGTACTTCAAAGACCCCCATGAGAGTCATTAGAAGGGCAGACATTCCCCGTTTTGTTGTTTCTTAGCTCCTTCCCTTCATCGGTTTAGGCCACACACCTCATGCCATTTTCTCCTACAAGTATTGCTTAATAAATCACTTTCATAAATTCGCATCTCAAGCTCTGCTTCTAGGACCATAGCCAAGACAAGTGGAGTCTGGGTTTCATTCATCTTTGTGTCAAAGTACCAAATAGTGGAGACAGACTGCAAGCGCTGAAAAATGAATTGTTAAGTGAATGAACATGAAAGATACTTGCTTTCGATAGGATTCAAGTGTACAGGATATTTGACATCAGACAATAGTTAATATTTATTGAATATTTGTCACATACCAAGAATGTTGTAAAATTTATTGCATGTATTATTTCACTAAAGTTATTAAATACCCCATGAGATAGAGGGAATGCTATCTACATGTTATCAATAAAGAAACTAGATAGAGTAATCAATTCTTTTGACTTTGAATATCCATAAATAATAAATAATGGCTTATAAAATCACATTTAAGTTTTTATTTTTAGTTGTTGGTGGAAAACTGATAATTAGAATTTCATTAATTATGGTTTATTAGATTTTGTAAGATTTGTTTTTTAAGTCTGAAATTCAGAGATGGAAATGTTTATGAATACTAACTCAGGAGCTAGATACAATGTCTGATGTATTAGAAAATCATTTAAAATGAAAATCCATTAAAAAATATTTAACTCTATCTATGTTTAGACAGTTTCTTAGTTTGAGGCCATCCTGGTGTCCACAGGCAAGCTATGGCTTCATAGCTCTTCCTCAAAATATAAAAAGAAAGACAGAAAGAAAAAAAAAAAGAAATTTTCTTTTCCAAATAGAGTGTCATAATACCATCAATAGGTATGACCATGAAGGATAAATCAGTATTTAGATTACTTAAAATACAGTTGGATTTACTATTTAAAATCAGATCTGAGGGTTTTTTTCTCTGCCAACATCTGATGATCCAGCCTTCCCACACCCTTGTCATTCAAAGGAGTTTTAAGCATTTTGTGTAGTACTTTGGAAATCCATCTTGACAGTACTTCATAATAGAATCAACTATCAAGTATGCTGTTACCAATAGCCTTTCAGACCCCAATTTGAATGGAAAGTAGTGATAATTTCTGCTTGTGAAATAGTCTCCATAACACTTAAGATCAACCATATGTGAAGAGGTACATGCTTTTCAAGGCAACGGCAAAGGAGTAGCTTGAAATGTAGAAACACGCCTTGAGTTCACAGCAATTGAAATGCTGTCAGTTATTAACACTCTCGCTCAATCCAAATCTTGCTAAATTTCACTCATAGCCCTTAGCACAGCTACATTTAGTGAATTAGCTCTCTAAAGGAAAAAAGTAACCTTACTTACAAAGCACCAATATAGTGTTATGAATTCTGAAACAAAATCTATCGCTATCGATAGGAATTCATCTGAACATCTAAAACACGAGTAATCTATTCATTGGGGAAACTACTTGACATGCACTACATGAATTAAACAAACTGAAATTCAGTGAGGAAATAGGTCAGCATGCCAATGTCAAGTGCAAACAACATTCCCCGAGAAATTTCAGTATAATTTTTAAGTATGATTATTTCTGTGTTGTAAAGGAATGTAACATGGGTTGTAAAAAAAAGTTCTCAAATTAATATAAGCAGCACTGCACTTTAGAATTACTTGTATAACTCAGCCAACTTCTGTACAGTTAGCATGTAAGCATTCATGTTGGAAGCTGTGAAGCCTCACATTAAATTTCACACTCATTGTGTTGTAGACTCTGGGACTTGTTAAATTTGTAAGTCACGTTTTTATTATAGCATTATTAAAAATTTTAAGGATAGCTGGCCAGATCTGAAATGAGTTTGATTGGTGAATTTTAAGTGATAGACACTATATATGTGTATACACACACACACACACACACACACACACATATATATATATATATATATTTTAGTATACATATATATACATATGTAGTTTTAACCCTTATGTGATTGATATGTGAAGATATATTTTGCACATGTTTAACACATCTATACATATTGCCTATTGTGGTGATGATCATGTTGTACCATCTAACTTCTAAGATACATGATTACCAACGTTTCTGATAGCAATTATGACTATATGCACGCAGCAGCTGTGCCATCCCTTAACTTTAGGAAAGTTCTTGAGTTTGTTGGATACAGAACTGGCTTTGATCTTAACAGCCTTTCATGTCAGCATTTTTATACCTGAAAAGGATATTTTAGCCTAAGTGTGCCCACTCTGTTGTCCTGAGGCAAAACTATGCTCATGTCTCAGGTGGGTGAAGCACTAAAGGGAAGGGATACCGTGCTTACTGTATCTTAGAGAGGGGAATCATGGTACCGATGGAAAGCTGCAGAAAATTTATTTTATCCTAGTAAGGTGGACATAAAACCAGATGTTACCTGCAGCTGGCCATAAAATTACTCTACAAAGTTCAGAAATACAATAAGTTGTGACAGAGTATATGCCCAAACACTCATTTTCAAGGTATATGTTTGCCTAGAACAGATCTGTCATTGACAGCATGTGTTGCAATGTAGATTTTCTTTTTCATTTTCCTTTCAACAGTAACCTCTCTCATACTTCACAAAACAAAGGAAAAGCTCTAATCTACTTGTGATTTATTGTAGTAGATTGTTCTGGGATGTAAAAGTCTCAGAGGTTCCAAAGGACCAATTCAAAATATCAATGTAGATGCTGAAAAATAATGATCCAGCCTTCTGTGTGGAAAAAATCCTTTTGCAAATCAGTTGTTTCCTAATTTTTATTTTTAACGACATTGAGGGAAGATCACATAAATACGTCAGTGGGGACTTTATTAATAATGATTTTTATTTGGTGTCACCTGCAGTTTGGGGATATACAGGTAAGTAGTTTAAATTTTTTCCCTTACCTCTTTGTTAATGTGAAGAGAATAGGTCATCATACACACTTGCAGAAATGGCCTTAGGGATCTAGGTTTAAGTAATATTTCACCCACATTTCAGTACATATTTCATAATGGAGTCCATTCATATGACCTACAAGAATAGGCTGCTTTCATAGGTTGTAACTATTCTGAAATATAGGCAGCAGCAGAGGTTAGAGTGTCCTCCTGTGTATGGTTGTTTTGAATACTGAGGTCCTTACAGCCCTGAGTCTAGATTCCATTACGATGCTGTGTTGCTTGACCTGTTCAGGACTAATTCAAGATCTTTTGCTTCTGTCTTTTGGTTTCAAAATGGGTACTAAGTTTTACTAAGTTTTGATGTTAGTATAAACATTATCTCTTTATCTCTCTGACACACACATACACATTCCCAGACACACAAAATTAGTTGCTGTTGCTGCTGTGGAGACGCAATTATTTTATATTGATCTCACAGCACTAATGTCTTGTTGTGCACTACCTAGCAGTTAGGTTTTGTTGGGGAAACCATGGTCTATATAGCTAAGCCTGTTATTTATAATTAAAGTCTTACTTCTGTTTTAAAAAACTTTGTTTATTATCCACACTGACTTGTTGTACTTCAGAGGCATTCCAGTAAAATGTGGAAAGGCTTGGAATATTTACTAAATCCAGCATTTAAGATGTTCTCTTGCAGTCCCATTCTGCATAGTTGTATTAATAAGCATGTAAGATTTTTTGTCTATTATTCACCATTATTATACCTATCAAAATTTTATAAAATGATTAATTTTCTAGTGTGTTTAATTAATGTGCTTGCTAGTTTGATTTTAATCTGTGAATAGACATATTTAGTCAGAACACATGTCTGTTTTAATATAACACTTATATATTCTATAAAATACTTATGCTTTCACATAATGCTGTACAATATTGGTATGATATTTTCATTAAGACAGAAGAACATTCTAACTTTATAGATCTGAATTCAGAATCTGTTTTATTTCAATTAAATTTTATTCTGAAAAGACAAATTTATAAAAAAATAAATCATAATTGATGATCAAGAACATAGAAATTTGGGGAGATTGAGTACTAAGTGATGAAATGGATCTAGTTAGAATGTGAAAATGTTCTATTTTTTGAATAACTATATATATATGAAGTGTTTAAACTGTGTAATCGACACTATTCTCCTAAAATGATGAGTGTTACTCAGCAAATTACTCATTAATATATGGAACTTAAAAAATGTGTCACACACTTAAATATCAACATTATACCTTAGTTAATTTTATCAAGTGTTTTCAACTTGAGTGGAAGTTATTTCAAAAGAAGTGTTTTTAAAATGTGCTGCATTTGACATGAAGAATGAATATTAATCTGTTCTGCTCTTCAGTTCTGTAGTCTTAGATGAGTCACTTGCCTTCCCAGAAAAAGCTCATTTGCAATAGAGACCTTCATCTCCATCATCTAGCATTCTTAAAAATTCCATCAAATGCTATTTGAAAATATTGAGGCCAGGGAAGCAATTATAGACATATTCCTCAGAGTTGAAAGTGACATGCTGCTAAGTATCCTCTTTATCTCTTTCTTAAATAAGGCCCCTAGGAACCCTTCACTGAGATGGCAGCTTCAAGTTTTCAAAAGGCGGCCATGCAAAGGAGGGAATTCCTTTTTATTTGCTTAAACTTCACCAGATTGAACTAATTGAAAAAGATTGTCTGGAGTAAAAACAATACAGCTTTATACGACCTCACTGTGTTTCCAGTCACCAAGTCTAAGCTACTTGCCATATATCTACTTGGTTTTGATTGTGTAAGCTACTTGATCTATGCAATCAAGAAGACATTATTAATATCTACGCCATTGCTTATTTCTTCAGAAGGCAGTCTAACCAGGTCCCTCCCTGCTCGTCTGTCCCAGCCACATCCAGAGTGGTGACAAATCGACCAACATTTAATGTGTGGCTACAACCCATACATACATACATACGACTTCCCTTCATTTCAGTCAGCTACTCAACCCTTTCATTGATTCAATTGTCACATGCAACTTTCAACAAATGTCTTTTTGTTTTACATTTGTTATTATTAGCGTATCTTTCCCACAATTATAACTTCAATGAAGTAAAAATAAAAAATGTCATAAGTGCCTAGGCTCAATGGATACACTTAGATCACAGTTCCTTCATCTATGGCTCAGAGAACATTGCAGGGAGAGCAGAAAAATTAATTCTATGACCCAGAATGTCAGGAATTATTCTATGAGACTACCTTTCTTAGAAAGTAATGCATAAGGAAACCTAATCAATGACAACATTAGCAAGGATGTTAACAAAAAAAAAAAAAAAAAAAGAGAGAGAGAGAGAGAGAGAGAGAAAATCCCAATGGTTCCCAACTCTAGAGAAACACATAATTAGTGACTTAAGAGAGTGAGAGAATTAGCATCTTTTAGACATGAGTCTCCTGATTGGGTATTGAATACAAAATCATAGAATATACCAATAGCAGAAACAAACTTATCATGTTGCATTTATATAATCTGTATATTATATATTGAAAACAATAATGAAAGGAAAATGGGTTACAAATGTGAGAATGGAGTTGGGGTCAGAGGAAGAGTTAGCTAAAATAACGGAGGGTGACAGTGGAAAAGCGAAGGGGGAGTGATGTAATTATATTTTATTCTAAGTGTATCTATAAAAATAATATAAGTTAAAAAAAAGAATTCTCAGCAATCTCAGGGTATGACTGTATAGGTTGGTATGAAATTAGACAACCTACAACACAATCTGGGTCATCTGTGCAACAATGGCACAAGAATTGTGGAGGTAACAAATCACCTTCCAAACATATTTGAAGTCTGATCCACAGGTAGAAATTTATACTTGGCTCTGAAAACTAGGTAATAATCCACATCTGGGGAGGTAGTAAGATGCTTACTACAATTGTCTAACTAAACTGACATATCATCAGACCACCTTCTAAATAGCTGTGATTAAACATATAGAGTCTACATGCTTTGTCCATATTATAGACAAAAGCTACTGTTAGCCTCAGACATAGAAGTCTTTCTTTAGAGTGAATATCAGTGAATCCAGAGACTGGTGGCTGCCGATAGAATAGAATAACGGATAGTCAAAGGCCCATCTCTGAACAAGGTATTTGTACTAATAGAAGGAGAAAGTGGGAAGCATCTAGGAACAAAAACAGAGAAAAGAGCTCAAAATACCTCTAGACTTAATTACAGCTATTATAGTGATAAACTCACAACAATGCTATTACTTGCACTGGGAATGTACAAGGCTGGCCTTTTGACCAATTAGTTACAGAGGGAAAAGTGACTCATAAGTCTTTAGTCATTACTGCTGAACTATTGGCTACTGATGAATGCTGGGAGAGGGGGATCAAGACCTTTTTTGAGCATGAGATGCCATAGACAGGAAGTCCTGAGCAATGTCTAAGATTCCAAAGCACTCACAGTGTGGTACAATAGCAGCTGCAGTCTGTCTGCCCAAACCCTCTAAGGTTGCTCCGCAAAGATTCATATAGCTATCTCTCATGCATTATAGAAAAATAACATTAGAAGAGTCTCAAAGTTTCCCATAATTATATAATTTATTCTCCTAGTAAATATTTGAATATTTGGAAGAAAATAGCAGATTTAAAGGCTTAATTGATTCTTTATTAGGAAATTATATTCAGCAATTTGGTACACTATTTCTTCATTGCCTAATCCAACATGGAGAAAATTGACAATTTGCAAACACCAAACAATTTACCAGAGTCAGATAAATAGCAGAGACATTTTAATTATTTTTTGAATATAAATTACTTGCTGTGTTATAAATATTTTATTTTAATTAGATCTACTGAAATCAAATAGATTAATAGTTGTACACTCACATTTTCCACTCTCAGGTACAGAGTGCCAGGTGATTTATTCATTTATCTATCTATTGCTTTTGAATGCTTTCTTTACTTTTATTTACTGCCTGGTTGGTGAGTTTTATCTTCAAATGCAGAAAACATAAAGCTTGTGGTTGCCAGGAACCCTTGAACCTAAGATTCACATACAAAATTTAGGCTTTTCTTATCAAGCACACAGAATAGTTCATACAATAAGCAATATGGAATCATAGGTTTTCAACAAATGTATTATAACATTGCTCTTGTTTTTGGAAGAGACAATAAACAAGTGTTTTAGTTTCCAGTTTTAAATTTCACAGTGCCTAGAAGCCTTGATGTGTGTAATCATTACACATTTCCCTTATATTGTGCAGCTCCTGCCATGTAAGATACAGAATGTCTGGTTAAATTAAAATTTCAGATAAATACTTCATAATTTCTTTTTTAATTAATATTTATTTAAATAAAATTATATTGCTTTCCTCTCTCTCCTGTTTTAGTTCAGGGCATATCAGGTACTATCTTACCAACCCATCTTATTCTCTCCATCACACGTGTGTGTGTGTGTGTGTGTGTGTGTGTGTGTGTGTGTGTGTGTGTGTGTTTCTGTGTATAAAACTTCCTGAGTCCATTTTTGTTGTTTGTTTGTATATGGCTTCAGAGCTGACCACTCAATCTTCCTCTATAAGTCTCTATGATTTGTTGAAACAGGGTCTCTTAGTAAATATGGAACTTGCTGGTTTGGAGGTTCTAGAGAATTATGCAAGCCTCTGGCATCTATTTGTCTCCTCTTTTCTCTCCCCTCCCAGTGTTGTAATTACAGTACACTGTAGCATCCATGGTTTTACTTATGTGCTGATGCTTTAAAGCCATGTTCTTATACTTACTCAGCAAGCATTTTACCCACTGGGCCCTCTTTCCAGAACCTGATACTGTGAAATAGAAAACACATCACCATTGTCATCTGACTGTGCAAGGGAACACAGGATCTTGTAGGAGAACCTGGAATACATGATGCCAGTAGAAGTTATGGAACCCTCACTTGTTTGAAGAATGTGGGTACAATACTCATGGAAACTGAGCAAAGAGTGATTACCAAAGATTAGGTGCAATGATGGGCTAGGAGAAAAGAGAAATGGCTTGGGGGTAGGGGGTTGGGAGGTAGGGGGTGAGCAGGTTCTATGTTACTACTCTTAGGAATCTTTTACTTTTAAAACCAGTTTAAGAATTTTATACTCCGAGGAGTGGAATAGCTGGTGACACTCAGAGGAAGGACAGCAGGTTGCCAAGAAGAGACTTGATACCCTATGAGCATATACAGGGGGAGGTAATCCCCCTCAGGAACAGTCATAGGGGAGGGGAATAATGGGAAAATGGGAGGGAGGGAAGAATGGGAGGATACAAGGGATGGCATAAACATTGAAATGTAACAAGAATAAATTAATAAAAAAAAAGCACACACACAAAAAAGAATTTTATACAAGAGTACACTGCGTGTATATAATTTCCACTCTGTCCTCTGCTTCTTCCAGTTACTCTTATGTCTTCCACACCCCTCTGGAATTCATGTTCTCCTCATCCAGCCATGGTGGAAAATGTGGGGAACAAGCTCTGGAAACATGGTTAGTTGGACACAAAGAAGAGGGGAAGAGGAGAAGAGGAGACTTAACTGGGTTGAGAAGAGAAAGGATAATACAGAGTGAGGAGGAGTGAGAAGAAATAAACAACATAAAAGATACACAGAGAAACCATTTTAGGATTACAGAAAAGACTATCTATCTATCTATCTATCTATCTATCTATCTATCTATCTAATCTTTCTTCTTTATCAACTATTATCTATGTAGAAAATATTGATAAATGATTTGTTTTGTTTTGTTCAAGACATGGTTTCTTCTGTAGTTCTGGCTTTCCTGGACTTGCTTTGTAGACTAGGCTATCCTTGAACTCACAGAGATCTGCCTGTCTCTGCCTTTCAAATGCTGGAATTAAAGGCATGCACAACCATGTCTGCTTGATAACTATTTTTAATTAGGAAGTATGTTACTCAAACACACATGCACAGACACATATTATTACCCAACATGAGGAAATATTGTCCCCCTTCAGGAAACAGACTATACCACAAAAAATTCAGTGCCAAACCAAAGACACCTTCCTCTGAATTGTCTGTTAAAGAGTACAAGAATGCTCTCCCCACAAATAATATAGGCTGTTGCCATTGGTTGCCTTACAGAACTTTATGGTAGGACCCTTATTGATGAAGACACAACACATTTCAGACACAGGACTTAGCAGAATCAAGCTAGTACTGGCTTCATCCTTGTTGTTTAGCTTTCACGGTATAGGCAGATGGTATGTAAGCTGCCATGGAAGAAAAGTCATCCATTCAGGCTCTTCTGGGCAAAGACAGATGAAGTTTTAAAACTAGGGCAATGCTCAGAAGGCAATCAGAAATAACTACCACCATCACCGCCACAGGCAAAACATTTTATTCACAGGCATTAATACCAAATCAACACAGTTTTTTTTTAATTTGTTTAAGTTATACCAGTTGAAAGGTAGCTGAGACATGCTCCATTCTATGTCATCTTGATAATAGAATAAAAGAATGAAGGTGATTGTCATTATGTAGAGTCACAGTGCTCATACAATTATATGTGACACGGAATCAGTGCAGAAATTGAGGGAGAACATAGTGCTGTGTTGACCACTATGAATCTTAATTTTAGCCACATCTTAGCAGTTTCACTTTCAGAACTTCGCTGAATTTATGATGCCCACACACTCTCCGTTTTTAGTAGTTTCTTACTTGTCTAATCTGAAGTGCTAAACTTCAAAAATGCGCTCCTTCACTCCTGGTTTTCAAGAGAACGGCAACACAAATACTTATTGCCCCTGATAAATCCCAAAGATCCCTGGAACTTCCCAGTATTCCACTTCTCAGGCCAAAGTGCAAAGTAAACCCTTAAAAAATGTAAGTAACATGTTTGGTGGGAAGGAACTGGTTGGTCCACAGTCCAAACATGAGCGTGATCGTTTCTTGGCGTAGTATATCATCAACATACACGGAACACTGTGGGAGAAGAAAGAGGTAATAGCAGCATTAGGATAGGTGCCAGGAGGTGAGCGTGAAAAATATCTTTAAAGGGCTGAAGTGATTTTTAAAAAACTGTATTGAAGGACTTAAATGGGGGCTTGCTTAGGTAGATTTTCAGATTATTTTAATTAAATCATGGTGGCTCAGAGTGGAAATCTCCCCTAAAGATCTAAATTGGGCTAAGATCGCTCATCAAGTTGACACTTTTGATTCTTTCTCATTAAGGAAAGCCTGTGTGTGTGCTTTAACTGAGGCCCGACATTCCTTCTGGAGAAGTGCAATTAAGAGTGCTTAAAGGTCTTTTCTGTAAAAGAGTGGACTTAATATTTCCTGCCTGACTCTAGCGTACAGATCTAGGACCAGTGAACTGCATGAAGAGGGCAATCGTGTTCTGCTTAATATAGAAGACAGTGCCCGGAATCGCTCATTAGCTGGAATAGTGTGCCTTTCAAGGTCATAAGCTTTATGTCAAAGAGATGTGCAAAATTTTTGTACTTTTTAATTATGTGGGGGATATTTTTAAATTATTGTAAGGTAAAAATCTCCAAGTTCTTAACTCTTTTACTTTACATTCGATAGGATTGAGCTTAGTTTGTATAAATTTAATGGAAGCTGCATTATTAACCAATCTGTTTTAATGCAGTATCTTTGCATTTATAATGAAAATGGGATAAAAAAATGAATGGGCTCGGGATATTTTAATGTATTAGTTTCTTTTTAAAATTAGGACAAGCTAGAAATCAGTACGCTGAATTTTTTTATGTGCCCAATTACATGCGATAGTGTATGTATGTATGTATGTATGTATGTATGTATGTATGTATTTCCAACTCCCTTATTATACACAAACATATAAGTATACATTATGGATCCTTTACCTCAGTGAAAGCAATTTGTCATGGAGACTTTTAACAAGAGGGCCTACAGTAGGCTGAAAAGAGTAAATTGAGTGCTAACAAGGCAATTGCCGTAGGTTATTTTCCCTTGGGAATTCCAGGATCTTGTAGTCCCTTCAGTGAGAAGTCATTCCCTTAGAACTCAAGTTTCCCTTGGACTAGTAATTCTTTGATAAACCAAAATGGAATTCTCTTTTTATGGACTCTTAAAGGTTTGCAAAGGATAAGACAGGGACACACACTTGATACCCTATGAGCATATACAGGGGGAGAAGGTCCCCCTGAGTCACAGTCATAGGTGAGGGGAGTAAGGGGAAAATGGGAGGGAGGGAGGGAGGAATGAGAGGATACAAGGGATGGGATAACAATTGAGATGTAATATGAATAAATTAATAAAATATATTAAAAACAACAACAACAAAAAAACAGATAGGGACACACTTCATTTGTTTGTGTACGGGTTTTCACCACAGGAGGAGAACTGATGAGTGGTGAGAAGAATCACCCCAAACTGATCAGAAGACCAGGGTAACGGCTGAGTATAGATGGGTACTCATCATTCTCCTGCTGCCGTAACCGCCCATGTGCTCAGCTTCATTCACTTTTCCATGTTGAAATTGCCAAGGAAATAAAATTGAAGGACTCCATGTGCTTTGTTTGTTTGCTTGGTTTTTTTTCCCAATTCTAAATGAAGTCAAAACAGCGATGCAAGTCTCTGCAATATGCAGAGAAATTTACATATTGATTTTTCTTGTGGTTTTTCTACATTGTCATAAATTTTCAATTATTTAATTGAAACAAAGCTCTAAAGTAAGTTTAATAACTTTAAAATCATATCAGTGACTTTATTTTAAACTCTGCATTTTATTTTCCTGTTGATATACTTCCCTCAGACAAAAGTGCGAGAGAAATGTTTGCGTGGGACAAGACTTAATAAGGAAAGGAAAGAAAAATTTGATTAATAAGATTGATTACAACAAAGCACACTTAGTTTTTTAACCAATCTGATAGGTTATACTCTGAACCACATACTTTAGAGAATCTTTTTCTTTTTTAACTTGTTAACTTTACATTCCCACTGCAGCTCCCTCCCCCACCCCCTCTCCCCCCTCCCCTAGTCCTCAGAAATGGGGAGCCCTCCTCCCCTAACATCTGACCTCAGCCTATCAAGTTTCATCTGGAGTGTCAGTATCCTCTTCCTCTGTGGCCTGACAAGGCTGGCCCACAAGGGGAAGTGATCCAGGAGTGGGTACCAGAGTCCATGTCAGAAGTAGCCCCTACTCCCTGTATTATGGGACCCACAAGAAGACTGTGTCCCCAATCTACTACATAACCCAGACCCAGAAAGACACACATGGCATATACTGACTTATGCGTATGTAGAGAATCTTTATAGAGAAACACTACACTTAATACTACTAGCATCCTCATAGTATAAACATTCTTACTTAAATTTAAAAATGATGAATTTGAGCCACAATGTGATTTCAATGACTCATCCAAATTCCCCTGCAAGTAAGTTATAAAGCTGAGATCAAACCAAAGTAGTTATCTTACTTACTATACTGTATTCTTTTAAAATTCTATTTTTAGGATATTCTGATATTTAGCTTGTTTGAGACAAACATTTATGAGAAATATTTATAAGGGAGGAAATAGGGGAGGGGAATAAGGGGAAAATAGGAGGTAGGGAAGAATGGGAGGACACAAGGGATGGGGTAACCATTGAATGTAACAAGAATAAATTAATAAAAAAAATAAAATAAAGGAGGAAAGATTTATTCAGGTAAAAACTTCAGAAATGTTGGCTCCTGGTAGGCTTGTTCCATCACTTTGAGACTGAAGACAGTGTCATGGAAATTGCAGTTCATGTCAGAGGCTGACCATAACATGGTAGCCAAGAAGCTGAGTAGAGAACAATATTTTTTTCTTTTAAAATACATAAATAAATAAATAAATAAATAAATAAATAAATAAATAACTTTACAGCCTGATCCCTACCCCCTTCCTCCTGTCATCCCAGTTCCACTTTCTCCTCCCTTCTCCACCCCCTCTTCCTTTTTCTCAGAGAAAGGGAGGCCCCCAAGGCGTACCAACCCACCCTGTTTCTTCAGGTGGCATCAAGACTAAATGCAGTCCCTGAAGCCAGACAAGGCGGCCCAGATAGGGGAAAGGGATCCAAAAGGAGGCAATAGACAGTCTTTACTACTAATGTTAAGTACCTGCAGAGATTGGATCATCAAGCAAAGAGCACAGGCTGGACTTAGACTCCATACATATATGTATTAGATATAAAGCTATGTCATTGATGTATATTTTTCAAATCCACACCATTAGTCTACAAAGGCCCCAGCTTCTCCCACATACCAATAATCTATTCAAAATTTAGATTTATCATTGAATTAAATCATCGGCTAGGGTATAGCCCACATCATCTATTCATCTCTAGAAAAGCCTTAGGTGGCCTTTCTCAATTGCTAAGCATCTTTCTGTCTGATCAAGTTGGTGTTCATGATTAAATGTCATGGTAATTAATGAGCTATTGGAGTTTCTTCTGATCCAATCAATTCTCCGTATGCAATTAAGGTAACTAATGTGTTTAAGAAACACCAGAATCTCATTATTTCCATGCTGTAGTTGAATTTATATCCCAAATTTAATTGTATATACAACATGTTTCTGCATTATTTTTAATTCATATTCAAAAATCTAATGACAGATAATGCAAGCCAGTAACTTCACTGTACCTCTAGTAATTCATATTTAATTCATTCTTATTCTTGTGTGTATTTTCTTTCTCTTCCATATTTTATCCTGTCTTTTATTGGATATAATAACCCATTTATTACTGTACAATGCAAACTCTATCTCATTTAAAAACCCCTTCTTTCTATTTCTATCACATTTACCTAGGGAAATATATGTCTTTAACTTATCTCATTTTACATTTTGCATTGTATTACAAATAAATAGTTAATGCATAGTACTTTATATTATACATTTAAGCCTTATGTTTAGTAATATTGAGTAACAAAGTAACTTTAGTATAAAGGAGAATGAATGCACTCAAACTATAATATTATTTAAATGATTTAAAATGTTTCTCAGATATAAAAAAAGATCTTTAAATGGTTAATTTTATTTTCTTTAATAATTGTTTTGTTTGCATGTATTTTATAAGTTTAATGCATGAATGCTAGGTACAGCAGAGGCCAGATAGAGTGGTCTATATTCCTTGAATCTAGATGTAGAGATGGTTGTAACCTGATTTGTAGGCGCTGGCATCTGAACCTGTATCCTGTGCATGATCAGCAAGTTCTCTGAACCACTGAGTCATTTTTACAACCCTTAATCTTAGATGTTTAAAATCATGAAAAAATATTCAAGGCTTTACAGATTATCTCTTTCACTATATCCATATAACAATATAGAATGAAATTATCCAACGCCTGTACTGTCTCATTTTTATGCACTCAAAATAGTTTGGGACCATTTAAAAGCAGAATTCAGGGCTGAAAAGATGGCTCAGTGGTTAGGATTCTTGTTGCCCCTGTAGTGGATCAGAATTGAAGTTATAGCACTCAGGTCCAGGATCTTGAAACTGTCCTGTAATTCCAGGTCTAGAGGGAACCCCCTCACACACAATCATGTGTGCTAGTGCACACACACACACACACACACACACACACGCACACTGAAAAAAGTTAAAAACTGACAGTAATGTTACACTGATATAAATGTTGTGTAATTTGTGGGTGTTCACTTACTATCTCTTAACCTGAGTGCCCTTCTAGAACAGATTTAGAGTATGGTGTCTGTTCCCTGTGGTTAGTTAAAAGCACAACATCACCTCTGTCTCACTGTAGTAACATCCTCTTCGGTCTTGCTTCTCTGTTTGTTGTTAT
Source organism: Acomys russatus (assembly GCF_903995435.1). Taxonomy (NCBI): domain Eukaryota; kingdom Metazoa; phylum Chordata; class Mammalia; order Rodentia; family Muridae; genus Acomys; species Acomys russatus. The sequence goes on from NC_067158.1 coordinate 44,889,467, forward strand.
CCTTTATACTCACCATGATTTAATTCATTCTAAGCATTTTTAAAAACCTAACATGTAGGAGGCATTTCAATCTTTTTTTCTTTGATATTGTGTCTATATTTATTAAATACCGTCTAGAAAACTGATCTGAATGAAATTTAATACTAGAAGTATGTTATGGAAATGTTAGGAATTAGAAATGCTTGGAGAACAAAAGTAATTTATAAAGAAAAGAAATGTTCAGCAGAGTGCAGTCATGGCAAGAAGCTGTGAACTGTGCCCTGGACACACGGGGATTAATAAGGAAAAGCATTAATGTCTGTGGGCCTCTCAATAGAGGAAGCTGCTGTTGCCTCTGGGCTATGATGTGGATGAGGTACAGGTGTATTCTAGGAAAAGAGGATATAGACACAACTGCTGATGCCATTTATATAAGACAAAAATCTGTGAAGTGATTTGGCACAATGTTGTTTTCAGAAAGTCTCTCTTGGAGTAGTGTAGTACTTGGCTTGTTGCTTTTGAAGACCATAGTACACCATCAAGTAGTCTCAGGGTGAGACAGGTTGTAAGGTGGTGATCTGTTTCTATCTCTGTTGGATGTTGATTGTTCTAATGTGGCTGGAGTTCTGGTCTATAAGTCATTTTCAAGTTTTCAAAATTATATATATTTGGTGTTCCAAAGTCTTAGTACAGAAGGAAAAAGGAAGCTGTTGAAAACACATACATAGTGAGTTTTAAATTAATTTCTGCCTTTACTGGTTTCCAACATTTCTACTCATATCCTATAGCCCTACTATAGTAAGATTAACACTAGCTTCCCTTTTGTTTACTGTGAATTTGTCAAGAAGATGCAAATGGTACCATCATAGCTAAGTCTAGGAGAGCATGAGCAGTGGTGCTGGTCACTGGCCAAACTCTCCCTACTTTGCTTATGTGTAGCTTTTTGTTGACTCTTTAAATGTTTCCTAGGATTATGAGGCTGACAAATGGAAATACACTTTTGTGACAGAAGACTGATACTGCCTCCAAACAACAGAGGGCCTCATAAGGTCAGATTACCTCTTAAATCAAGATGATCACCCATGATGGTGTGGATTCCCTTCAAGGGAGCACTAAGAAAAGTGTGGGCATCAAGTTGTTCTCCTCAAGTGATAAAAGAGATGACAGTAACACCAGATACCCCTGCAGAGCCAGAACTGAAGTAATGATCAGAATTTCCTGGTTGTCCATCATGTGCAGGCTAACTTCAACCTTTGTTGCCATTTTCCAGAAAATTCCAATGCTCCTGTTAATTACTCTAGGATTGACTTGAGGCCATGAAACTCCTATTTCTTTCCCAATCAACCGAGGTGATTAAGTCTATTGTTCCCCCTTGTCTGCTGTTTATCTCATTGATTGGCGCACTGGGATAAGTGACTTGCTTAATCTCTTGAGAATGCAGGAACTGGGGGTCTTTGAGCAAAAACATATCCTCTTCACACATAATGAATGGAAACATTTTCCATAGGAAAGAGAAGAAAACTTGCACTCAATCTCATCTTGGATAAAAGATCTTTTCATATCTCTATCTCAGAAATATTTGGTCAGGAAATTAAAATTTTAATTGAGAGAAATAAAATTCTCTCTCCCAAGTACCTAGGTTACATAATCAAAATGGATAAAATAGTACCAATGATACCTTCCATTTCAGAAGTAGGGAAAACTAATGGCACACAGGAATTATAAATATTATCTATAGATATTATAGAATTTGCTTTCGATATTTCTAATTCTGCCTGAGAGTAGTGAGGTTTTCCCAGGTGATCATAGTTCTATATTGTGAGATGTTTTTGTGGCTCCTAGTTCCTGCTTCTATCTCTGAAAAGTTTTCCTTTCTCATTTCTTTCCTTCATCAAGAACAACAAAGACATTTAATGATATGATTTATGTTCCACCTTTACTCCACCTTAAAAACTGGGTACCTCTGAAATTATTTTACACCTAGGCAGGCAGCATTTTGTGACTGTACAACTCACTCAAGAACTTTGTCTGTATAATATTCACTAGACTCCAGTAAGGGCAATTACACCAATAGCCTGACCCATGCATCTTTAAAATAATGTTAGTTTCTGTGAGTTAATAAATTCCATACTGTGTATTTTGACCATATTCACTTGCAACTCCCCCCATATTAATTCACCACACTCTAACCTCCCTACCCAGTCAACTTTGAGTTTTCTTTCCCCATCTAGCTCTTAAGTCTTCAAAGCAGTATGTAAGTCACTTGATTTCATGAAAGTGTCACACTGATATCATTTTTTTTGATACACTGTGTCTGTCTATAAGAATTTTGAAAACTTATTAAGGCTGCTCAACTTTTTAAACAAATCACTGGTGACTTCACCTATCCATTATCTCTCCTTGTAAGCCTCTAAATTTCTAGAGGCTCTTTTCCTTTTCTTGAAAGCCAGCCGAACATTTTGCTAGCTAATCTATTTCCTAGTGTAGCTTGTAAAGTGTTGCTAATTTTAAACAACCAAACCAAACCAAACCAAACCAGAATCACCAGATGGAGTTAAACAAACACAGAAAATGCTTTCCTATGGGTCAAGACTACTGCAGTGGGGGAAGGATTATATTTAACTCCTCTGTGAAGAAAAAGAAATTAGAGATTTTAAATGCTGAGTTTAAGAATGGAAAATTACTGGAAGATGCTGGGGCGAGGTTGAGTCAATAGGATTAGACCCTCCATATTTGCTTAAGCATGCTTCATCAAAAAGTTAGACACCAGCTCTCCTCTAGAGACTGAAAAATGGGAGCCCTGCCTTTGCTGATGATAGCATTTCAAAGGTGTGTTTTCTCTCCTTGGGAAAGACATCCCTGGACTATAAGTGTTTTACAATTTAAAGCTGTAGAGAACAAATTTACAATTGCAGGTTTTCTGAGATACTTGCTTTAAAGGACAGAGAAGGGCAAGTGGTCAGAGCCACCAAACCTCACCAGGTGTCTTTCGTAGTCTTACTCTGGCATCTTTTACAAAAGCCAGAACTCAGCACACCCTGCTACCCTCCTTACAAATAGCCACCAGGAAATACTTTACAAACGACTTTGCATCTTTTGCACATAATGTGGCTGTGTTTCTAACATTCTCTGACAAATTTGGCCTTCCCCTCCCCACCCCCCAATCAATCCTACAATCCCAGAAGCAACTGCCACATGTTTTAGGCTGATCTCACAAAAGAATCTCATCTCAAGTGACAATTTTACTAGATTTTGCTTCACAGCCTGAAATATAAATGGCTGATACATACATTTGTTTATTTCTCACTTATACTAGATGTCATTAGCTATGAATTTCTTGTATCTTAGTTGCATGTATCCTCTATTCAGGAACTCAATTTGAAAGACTGCCTGTGTTCAAACCATGCTGTTTTCTTAGAAACCGGTCAGGGTAAGAGTTGGCAAGATTACAAAAAAGTGAATTAGACTTCTATATATGATCCACTTGCCCCACACCTGACCCACATTTTGATGGCCAAAGAAAGCCAAATGGATTCATGAAATTGCTACCATGAGAAGTCTCCAGAAGCCACATGGGCAAGAGGATGTTTTTGATTAAAAAGGAGGCATAAACATTTTAGAGCAAATGTACTGCCTGTTATAAAAGTGCGTTGTAAGAAAGGACTTGAGAGCCTGGGGACAGGCAGACAAAAACAACATTGGATTTTAAAATATTGCACCGAATCTTAATTTTACCAATACTGATTGCTTTGCAGAATGCTTGTGCAAAACACCACGTGATCTTGTAATTGCAAAACATTTGGGAAATCAATTTTTTCAGTGAGTAGTTTAATGTTTAAGTTCATTTGACTGAGGTCTTGGTCAAGTGGCAGTCAGTTGAATGAACTGGAAAAGATCGGAGAATAGTGTTTGGCTCAAGCCAATTCATTTTGTTTTACTGCTCCCATCCACGGGCTCATAAATATTCATGACATTTGAACATGGAAAGGAAATAGGTTCTGCAGAGCAAGTGTTATGAAGTAAGCACTTCCTGTCATATATATATATTCAAATAAGAACATACAAAAGATGTGACTGTGTTTTGATTCATGCCAGTAATTTCAGTGGTTAAAAATGAACAAACTGTAAAATTATACTGCACTTAGGGTTAAGAATAAGAGAAAAATACATCACAGTAGAGACAGATTCAAGTGATTTTTCTCCTAAATTTGAACATATAAACTAGGTGGGTTTCTCTACTGAGGTATGGGAGCTGTGACTGTGTATATTTACTATGAAATGACATCCAAGGGGCAAAGGCAAAGACCATGAGATGAGAATTGAAGGCCTTACTGTTATTCTATCCCTGGGGGCTAAGCCAGTTTCTCAGGAACCAAGGACAGGTAAACTAGAGCACCAATGGCATGGCTTCTGATTAACAGGTGTGATATTAATGTGTTAATTTTAGAGGATTAGAATGATTTAGTGAAATATATAAAACTCTACTGATTAGAATTGCAAATGACTATAAACCTAGTCTCCTGACCTCATATAACTTCTCCAATTGCTACTGTGCATTTCCCACTTTGAGGTTTATCTCAGCAGAGTGAGGCATATACTAAAACCATTCACTCACATATAGGCTGTGGGTGTGTTATGCAGAATTGGATAAATAGTTAGATAGACTCAGTGCATATTCTTTACATTTTGGGTATCTGTGTCCTTCTCCCTACTTGGGCTTCTTGGTCATCCAAAATATAGACTGAAGAAAGAATCACTATTTCTTTCTGATATTTGCAAAATATATTTAAATTATGGAATCTCCTGGATTTTTATTATACATATTAAATAAAGGAAAGACCTCTATGGGACTATATATTAGGGGGTAAGGGATGGGAACCATGACTTGGTTTCCTTTCAGCCTGTATGGTTACTGCAATCACTTGCATGCTCACTAGTTCCTTTCTGAGGTTAAACCCCCAGTGGAAACAACTTCTGACTCATGCTTTGGCTCCAGACCTGGAAGGTTGTTCATTCCATGGTGAATATTAGTGACAGTACAAATCTCCTGAGGACAAAAATAAAGAACAATGACAGGCCCTGAGGAGCTGGTTGTTGCTCCAGGGTCTCCAGGCCTCACTTTGCTTTACCATGGAGTTCCTGAAGGACCTGCCAGCAAGCTTGGCCTTGCTGCCCAGCTCTTCCTCAGTTCTAAGGATCTGATTGTACTTGGCCAGGTGCTCAGATCGGCAAGGAGCAGCAGTCTTGATCTGCCCAGTGCAGAGTCCCACCACCAGACCAGAGATGAAAGTGTCTTCAGGCCCCCTGAGAGCGATGGTGTGGGTTTCTTTCTCTGGGAGGCTGGGCTGAGAATCTGGTCAGAGCTTTTGTCAGCCTTCTGGAGGCTAGCTGAAGAAGGCTCTGTCCTGAGAACTGGTCAAGAAGAAGAGCTTCTGGGCAGGGAGGGAGCTTTCTGGCCAGATTCCCCAGCTTGAGGGAGTGCAGGGCAGCCAACTGGGATTGAGACAATGGGAATCCAAGTCTCTTTCAGCAGGGGAAAGAAGCCTCTGACTTGTGAAAGGGTAGATAACCTACTGCACTTGATTAAAATACAATCAAGATTCAAAGAGCTAGATTTTAATTCACTAAGTTTAATGATAAAAGAAAGACAAAGGCCAGGCTTGGTGGTGCATACTTTTAATCCCAGCACTCAGGAGGCAGATGCAGGCATATCTCTGTGTTAGAGGCCAGCCTGGTCTACAAAGTGAGTCTAGAATAGCCAAGACTACACAGAGAAACCTTGTCTCAAAAATCCAAAGGGGGGGGGGGGGAAGAAAGAAAGAAAAAAAGAAAGAAAGAAAGGCTAGGACAGGGAGCTACAGAGGGAGAAACGGGGAGTGCACTTGCCAACCCCCCAACCTCTGGGCTTTTTAAACCAAGGGTTCCTGAATAGCAGGAGACACTCCCAGGACACTTCCAGGGTTTGTCTCCAGGGTACCTTTTATATGTTTTCCTTCAAAGAATCAGCTTTTGACACCTTTTGGCTTAGAGTTTGCTTTAAAATGTCCCTGTAAGGAACTAGTCTTTTAACACATTTGGGACCTGGTGGGTTGTTAATACCTATGTTCTAGCACTAAGCTTACAGGGCAGGAGCTTCTTTTCAGCCTGCAGACAAGGGCCCACATGATGGGACACCATGGTGCCCCAACCTGGAGCTCCTGGAGCCACCACCAACTGCTTAGATCCTGTCCCTAATGTCATCAAGGCAGCTCAAGGCTGCTCCAGTGTTTTCTCTTTCCATGTCACTGCTTCCTTAGACCACCTGGAGCACTGCTGGAAACCCCAGCTTTGTAGTCAAGTGATTGGTCAGAATCATTGTTTCTGCCGCCTCACTTCCAAGCTAGTGTCTGGAGCCCTTGTGATTCCAGTGCAGTCTCTACAGTGGCCCCAGGCAAGAAGCCCACGTAGTTCTACATGCAAGATAAAGGCAACAATTAACCCTTTTTAAAAAGCTAACGACAGATAGAAACACATCATCCCAGAACACAGGTCCTTTCTGTCATGTTCCAAAATAATCATAAAAGGGTATAGGAAGTCAGGAAAGCTGGATGACAGCCAGTTGCAAAAAAAAAAAAAAAAAAAAAAAAAAAAAAAAAAGAGATTTGTGATTATGAGATTTCTTAGTCTAATATTCTATCATTGGTAAAGCAAGAGCTCATCAGTTTTTTAACAACCTGGGAAAAAGCTGTTATATTATTTTTGATGCATATTTATAAGCTATGATTTTAAATACACTTTAAAATTCTTGCCACTTTATTATTAGCTGTGCTACTGTTACTTCTCATAATTATGATGAGACTACTATTTCCTATATCATATGTGTCTGAAGCTATATAGATGATATGGAGGAAGAAATTTAAGATACTTATGGAAAATAATACATAATTTCTTGTAAATCAGTTCCATTAAGTCACAATTGCTTATGTTATATTGTAAGGACCAGACAAACTCCATTTTGAAAAAGAAACTTCATTTTGTCTTAAACCTGGCCAAGGGCTGAACCCAGATTCCAGGAAAAATCACAAAGTATTCTGAACAGAAAAATATTCCCTAACAACACAATCAGATCACCTTGGGAAAGTACAAATATACTTTCTGTTGGTCAAGCTGACCAGCAGGTGTTCCGTCACATAGCAACAACCAGTTAGGAGAAGCCAGGCCCAAGTTCCTAACGCCCACATGCCTGCTTCAACCCATCTTCTCTATAGGTCAACTTGCCCTGTTCCTATTACCCAACTACAAACTGCCAACGCTTGTAACTCCCTGCAGCTTTTCTGCCCAAATGTCATCCAATCGTATACTGTAAAACCCATTTCTTTGTCTGAAACCTATAAAAACCCCTCTCAATTGAGACTCAAGGCCACTTCCCTGCATCTCCTGTGCCAGTGCATAGAAGGTGTGGCCCAGGCTCAAGCCTGTAATAAAGACTTCCTTTTGATTGCATTTGGGCTTGGCTCTTGGGTGGTCTGTTTGGGAGTCTCCCAAAATTTGGGCATAACAATATTATAATGACAAAATCTGCAGTTTGTACAGATAACACATAAAGAGCTGTCCTTAATGCAACTGTCAGATCTGTGTATTATGTGTGCATTTGCTACAGAGTAGTTGTTAGAAAATCACAGTGCTTGCCAGTGAGGGTAGAGAAAGAGTCTAACTCTGACTGTTGAAGTATAACACAACCTCTGTTCTCAATCACTCATAACTTCTCTCTCTCTCTCTCTCTCTCTCTCTCCTTGTCTCTTGCTACACCTTCCTCTCTCATTCTCCTTCTTTCCTTTGTTGTTCTCTGTCACCTTTTATTACTCTCATTATCTTCTGAACACAGAAAAGGACAAATAATATTCCATATTCATAAACATATAAACCACTAAAGGAACTGTTTGTAAGTACTTGAAATAATAATGATGACACAAGTACATGAGCATAGTAGTAATTTTTAATCATAATAGGTATGGTTTTCCCCAAATGTTTGTACTAAAATATTTAGAAAAACACAATTATATATATATATATATATATATATATATATATATATATATATATTTACTTTACCTAGCTGTAGTTATAGTGGGGAATGGGTGGAATGTTTTCTGCTTCACCACAAACTCTTACGAAGTGACTGATACTCTTAGAGTTAACATCATAAGAAAGCTGTTATTAATAACTTCAGACACTTGCTTAGCACCTCGTGGGCACCAGACGCATTCAGAGGGTTTTACTATAAGTTCATTTTATTATCCATAACTCCACTTTGTCCTGAGCTGACCAAAAAAGAAAAAGAGCTTGAGCAAATGTAAGGATCCTGCAGCTGATCAGCAGAACTGTAATTTCAACTCAGGCAGTTGAGGCCCCAGCACCTGTGCTCTTAACAGCTCTAACAAATTTCCAGAAATGTGCTGAGTTCACTCTGTAGTCACACAACTCCACTTGGCAGAGCTCTTCTGGAGCTTTGGAATCTGAGCAGTATCTAAATTTAAACTCAAGACCTCCCTCACTTCTTCAATCTGCTTTGCCCTACTTTGGCTTCCCTTCTGCTAACACTAGAATCTGGACTAGCAGAGGTCACACCTAACAGTTCCAAAAAAATATTGTAGTTTTATTGTACGTGGTGAGAATCAATTTTTTTCTTCCACCCGCTCATTTCATTAGTCACCTTGGCCTCTATCAAGATGTTTACTTTATAGATAAAATCTGTGTATGTGTGTGTGTGTGTGTGTGTGTGTGTGTGTCCGTGAGAGAAAGAGAGAGAGAGAGGAGAGAGAGAGGAGAGAGAGAAAATGAAGATCCATTAATTTGCACACATCATTAGAATACCCAAGTCTGCAGAGCATATAGAAGTATTTGCTGTCTGCTTACTGAAAGCTTGCATATTTTTTTTGATTAATGTAGGCAGAATCTTTGATTAGAGCAGAGGTTCTCAACCTTGGGGTTGTCACCTCCAAAAGACCATGGGAAAATGAAGATATTTACATTACCGTTTATAACAGTAGCAAAACTACAGCAATGAAGTAGCAATGAAAATAATTTTATGGTTGGGTATCATCACAGCTTGCAAAATTGAATCCAGGGCTCACAGCATTAGGAAGGTTAGGAAGCGCTGGGGTAGAGGGGATGGTTCTCATATTCTCTCCTACCTTATTCTTCCTCTCTTTGTTACAGACTAAATCTAGGTTTTCTCTTTGTCTGTAATGTGCCTGTTTCTCTTAAAAGTGGTGCAGGACTTGTGAAGGAGATGGCCTCCTTGCATGGGAAGCCTTCCAGCGCTCAGCACTCTAAAAACACAGACCAAGATCTCCTGTGGAGTGTCCCGGGAAAGCAGAGTTTCGGGTTCTGCTCTTGTACTTTAATGAGAAATAGATGAATCTAACATGTACAACACCAAATATACAATTATATCCCCTAGCATTAAACCCAGAACATAAAGAAGAAGGATATACCTATTTCCCTACTAACTTCCAGTGATTTCTACTAAAAGTAAATGAGCCTATCAAGTGGCTCCTTTGAAATTTTTAATAAGCCAGAATAAGTTTACATTGACTGAGATATTGATATGTTATCATTCTTTCCATTGGTGAAATGAGCTAGATTTAAAACAAGGTGAAGTATATAAATACATATTTATTGGGAGCAGCTCTAGATATGTTCCCTGGTCTGGAAGAACTGGGCCAGACAAGACACCATGCAGGAGTAGATAAGAAACTACACAGAGAGGAGAGAGAGGGAGGAGGAGAGGAAATGCAGGAAAATGGAGGCAAGGTGGGGGGTGGGGGATAGGGGTGGGGCAGAGACAAGAGTGAGAAGAGGAAGCCAAAATGTCTGGATTACTTTGTGAAGAGACTCTGGAAAGCTTTGCTCCTGAACTGGAGATTTCAGGCTAGAGGGCAGGGTATGCTGCCTATAAATGTATATGTAGAAAATTAAAAAAAAAAAAAAACAAGTTTAATTAAAAAATAACTTTAATTAAAAAAAAAAGAAAAGGCATCTTAGTTGTTTGTCCTGGGTCTGAAGCCCAAAAAATATAAAAAGACTATTTGAAGACTCAAACCAAATAGAACAAGATGTTAAAAATAAATCAATGTTAAAGTATATTTGAACCCACATGATATTCTAATTGTACGGAACCGTGTTCAGTAAGTACTAAATCTTAAAGACCTAAATGAGATTAATTTGTAGCAGAGGCTTCATTAGAGAAACAGCCATTGGGGAGGAGGGCTAAGTTTTTCTAGACAAGGCGCAACAAAAGCCCTGAGAGTAGTTAGAGAAAGAATGGATGGCATCCCAGCAAGGGACTAAGGATGGGCTTTATAATGGAATGGTTGTTACTTAACATCTCCAAGCCTCAGTGCCTCCTCTGCAGAATGAGACCACTAATAGCATCATCCTCAATGTCCTGGCTGTTAAATGAGCTGATAAGCATACAGCTTTTAAAAGAGCCCTTGACACATAGTATGTGCTCAACCAAAGTTAAATGACATCATTACTACCATTGCTAATAGTATTATTCAAGAGGGACCATGACAAGGACAGTAGGACTTTTTAAGTTTAGGAAGACCTGTGGAAAACAGCATTTGTATGAAACTGAACATTTCAAGAAACAAGGAAGAATATAGTTTGGGTATTTATTGAGGATACTGATTGAAAAGTGATTGATAAAAATGTATTTTATTAGAAAATATTTAGCAATGTGATTGAAATCTTTAATTTCCTTTGTCCTAACATTTCACTGGTTTCAGTGTACATACCTGTTTTTGGAATATCTGGCCAGATTCTGACTTAGAAAATCCCTGGTGGAGCCAGACGTTATGCACTTATAACTTAAGTGCATATTATATATGTATATAATATTCCCCCAGCAGGCCCACGTGGTAAACACATGTAACCCAATATTACATCTATGTTTCAAAAAAAGTATTCTTCCTTTACAGAACCTGCCACAAGACGAAACATTAAGTCAATTAATTCACACATTACAAGTCTTCATTTCACCGCTTATATTATTCCTTATTCTCTTACAAAGCATTTTAATTAACCCAACATCTACACACTACTCTAGGATTTCTTAAGAATCGAAGCTGTTTTCTGGAAAGGTCACTCTGTGCTTAAAAGCACTTACTATTCTTCCAGAAACCCCAATATCATATCTCAGCACCCATGAACTCCCAAGGACCTACAGTTCCATCTCCATGGACATCTGACAGTCTCATCCCTCTTTGGAAACTGAACTCACTTGTACATATACACACAAACACACATGCGCATGGACACCCATGCAGACACACACATACATACACATGCACACATATACACACACATACATACACCTCTACACATACACAGAAACATACACACCCACACACACATGCATACATGAAAGTACTTGCACACTTAAAATAAATCTTTAAAAGAATAAGGCAACAGAAGATGTGCCAGTCTTTCAAAGGATTATCCTAATTATCCTTGTTTTCTTCTGTAGTCCTTATAAGTAAAGCAATACGATGAGGCCCAGACCATCAAATATCTCAGAAACAGCCATATAGCACTAAACATTACAGTCTTCCTCAGCTAACTAAATGAATTTACCTTGTGTCATTTTCTGCAAATAAAGGCGATTTTAAATTCAAATATCTGGTTAGCTTTATTTAATGAGGATAATGTTCTATTAGGGTACATTATGTTTTTGGAGGATCTGTACTATTTTCAATATCCATTGTTCATAAATGATCTATTTTTGTAGGTAAGCCATAAATAAAATCAGAACTCATACATGTTAAAAAGGCAGACTGAGCCTGTCACTTTGACTTCAACTTCGGTTGAAGTCAAGAAAATGTGTTTCTGGTTCCACTTAGCTCCTCATTCCTTTTGGATTTTTCCTGGGTTAATCTCATCCTGTCTGAACATTTGCTTTTTCTAATAGCATCAGTACTAAGTAGCCTCTCTGGGGCCCCATCTCTGAAGAAAAGTCACTCTTCCTGATCCCCTTATGCCGTTCATTCTGTGCTTTTAGCTGGCTTAATCTTGTCTGGGTTTTGTACATACAGTCACAGCCCATGTGAGTTCATGTGTGCAATGACACTTTCACATCCTGAATATACTGTTTCCCTGTGTGTGTGCATGTGTGCATGTGTGAGTGCATGTGGGTGTATGTGTGCATGTGTGTGCATACATGTGTATGTGTGTGTGTGTGTGTGTGTGTGTGTGTTCCAGTGCCTCTGGCACTTATCTTTCTCTTCACTCTTTTGTGATTCCCCTTGAGCCTTGTTGGGAGGTGGTGTGATATAAATGACCCATTTAGAGCTGAGTACTTCACATATCCAATTCTCTGCATGTTAGCCAGTAGTGGGTCTTTATAGTATCTTCTATGTACTACAAAATTAATCATCTCAGGTGAGAGCTGATAGATGCACTAATCATGAAACAGTATATAATTCTATACACATACACATACAGGAAGCAATAAGAAGATATAATAGGTTTAAAAGAAACAACACATGAAATTGGGGGTGGAGTGGAAAGGGTATGGAAAGAACTGGGAGGGACAATGGAAGGTACATTTTATCAAAACAAACATATCTTATATATGCATGAAAGAGAAACAATAAGTTAAAGAAAATGGGGTACATGCTTGCCCACATTATATATAAACTATTAAAGAAAAGAAAATCCAATGATTTAAAGCTATTGGCTCTTCTGACTTAGTCACCTGTATCCAATTCTCTCCTACTTCCTATCTTTGTCAATATCTTCACTGACCAGTTTTTCACTGCTTATTACTCCATGAGGAAAATATTAGACTGTAAAGATTACTATTTCTTTTTTGGTTTGTTGATTTTAGGAATGAAACTTTGGCTTGTACATGTTAAATGCATACTTTACTACCAAGTTAAAACTCAAAACCTAGCATTTCTTTTCTAAAAAATATACTTATTCTTTTATAGCTTTGTTTATGTATACAATGAAATATGATGTAATCCACTCATCCTCAATTCTCCCCTTGAAGGTTCCCAGGCTCCTCCAACACACCTCCTTCCAAAGTCATGCCCTCTTCTTTTAACTTTTATTTTTAATGACCTACCAAATGCACTTAGTGATACCCATATGTACAAAGATGTGGAGCTGTCCACGGAAACACCTGAACCTATCAGTTCTAGCATAAGATTTATTTTTCTGATGTTTTACTGATTGATTTATTTCACATTTTACATTGGGAATAATAAATGCCTATTTTAATTTGTTTCCAAAAGGACTTTTATTCAGAAAAAGCACTTTCTCAAATTTAACTCTGCAAAATAGAAAACTAATAGGCATCTATACATTTAAACCCCTTTGCATTTAAAAATAATTTTGAAAAAAATTAATAGATTAAACTGGTAAAAGATCATGTGACCCAGTTAATAAGCCTTGCTTGCTATCATCTGGAGTTTTTACAAAATTATCCAATTTTAGTCTCTAACACTACTGGATTACTTCAGGCAGTTTTTTTTTTTCCTTGCCAAAATGCCTGGTAACAGGATGTGTATTTCTCTTGAATTTGTTGAGTGCTATTTCTGGCTTAATGTTTTACCATAAGAATTACTTGACTCATTAGTGAAGTGATCCATGTTGACAATGCACCTTCAAATATATTTACTGTGTTAAATGATATTTAACATTTAATTAATACTGAGTATTTGTTTCTCATTATATCCTCTGGGTAGCTAGTCGCTGTGACTAATGATGCGTCAAGAATATGTTTTAAGCCACTGTTACAGCTTTCCCAATGCAAGCATGCTAGTAACCTAAGTAACATTATTTTCTTAATTCCTAAATATGTTCCTGCCATTGTACTGGTTTCACGGGGATTTTGTGGCAGCATATCACAGGTTGGTTTGCTTACACATTATAATTTTTCTTTCTTATAGCTTCAAAGTTAAAGATATAGAAGATAAAAATCAATGTGTTGCCAGCTTTGGGAGTTACCATAATGCTGGGTCATCAGATCAGTTTGTGTATGTAGGTGTTTATGTTCTAAGTTCTAGTACAAGAACATAAATCATATTGCGTTAGAACTCACCAGTCTAACGTGTTTCAGGTAGGTAGCACTACTGAATGCCATCACAGTTTCTGTATGTTATCTATTGTTCTTCTATCACTTGTTTTTCTTTTTCTTTCTTTTAGAAAGAAATTAAAGTCTCATACACACAAGACTTGCATTTGTGGTGAGATGTATTTAAATCAATAAGTCAATATGTGCCCAGGTGTTATAAGATATATACTTATTGCTAACATAATTTTCACTATAGTATCTATAATACCTTAAAGGTTGTAATTCTTAAATACCTGGACCAATAAATCGGAAGAAGGTATGTTTAGTTCAAATTTTTTCTTATTGTCTATATTTACTATCTAAGTATGAATATTTTACATTTGCAAAAGAGAGGGAAAGTGACCACCTCAATCTAGGGTCCTTGAATCTTCATTCACCTCCATCCGTTTCCAGGTTCTTTCAACATGTCATTCTGCTAAATCCTAGGAGCATGAGATCAACTCACGTAGCATTTACTAAGTGAATCAGGGAAAAAGTAACATTTTTGCCAATATTTTCCTTCACCTAAATAAAGATATTAATATAAGGTTATTGACATGATTAATTATCTCATGAACGTTTGGTGTTATTCAGACAATTTTTAATAATGCTTATAACTTGTATAAAATTACTAGAAATTTCAACTCAAGGAATACATTGAACAAGGTAGTTATTCAAAGTTTAGTTGTTTCCTGATTTTCTGAAGTTTGCTCTAACTCTGCTTAAAACAATGTATTAGTAAAAACAAAGAAAATATGCTACAGATAGTTTCCACATGGAAAAGTTAAATGAGTTACAATTCACTATTCATGGTCTACTATTAATTAATGTCTGTCTTAGGCATTAGGATAATTAATGGAAACACTTTGGGGAATCAAAAATTGTTAACTCCACACCTTCTGCAGAGTCATTCATAGTTATTCATAGTTGAGAAGAAGAATCTTGAAAATGTTTCTTGCACATATTCTCTTTTTGTACATTAAGATATTTGTCATTCAGTTTCTCAGGCTTAGCAAGAAGGAGGCCCTCTAGCTGGAATCTAAGACACTGTGTTTGCTTGATAATACTATTTTTTAGTTAAAATGTACTAATAGCACTAGGGGAAATTAAATATTTTTTACTACTAATTACTATAAAACAAATCCTAAAAATTAAAAAAAAAAAAATCAGGTAAAATGTAACCCTGTCTGTTTGTCTATGCAGCTGTCTGTATATCTGCTTACCTACCAATCAATCACCTATCTTTATCTATCTATCATCTGTCTGTGTATAATATAACTATCATGTATCTACTTACGTAGAAAAGTTTACAGAAACACATTACCGTAGATATCAGAAGTCATTGAAAGCATTTAAAAAAATAAACCAAAATTATAAAAATTATAGAAATGGAATATAACAGAATAAAAAGAGCAAAATATAGCATAGTAGAAAATAAAGAGAGTAGGTAAATTTTCATACCAATATCTAAAGTAATTCTGTGTGTGCATGAAAACACATAGCCTGAAAGGGCAATTTGTGAAACAGCAAGCTGAGATCCATTATTCTAGGCTCCCTAAAGGTATATGGTACTGCTATGAGCTATGTCACAGTAAACAGAACAGTAATCAATAGCCTGTTTTTACCTGAGAGCTACACTTTAATTTTAGTACATGGCAAATTAGGCTTTTACAGTCTTGAATCTCCCTCAATGTAAACATTGATCCATGTAGGCATGAGTTCCCCAAACTAGGATGAATATAAGGCTTCTATTTAAATATAAGGAAAAAAGGAGTAGCAGTCAAAAAAATAAGAGGGAGAGAGACACAGGGTACTTTAAAATAGATTTATAGGACAATAAGCTGTTGAGAACACGGCACGAAGATCCTTGTGTCCACAGATCTTTAGAGAAACTAGGAGTGTTAAGCAAACATGATTATCTTTCCGATGGGAAGGACAAAAAGACCAGTTTTTCCATCCAGAAGGTGAGGAATTGGAAGAGGTTAATAGCTTGATGATGTGAGATATCTGTTGGGCCAGCGATATCAAGCTTCTCCAACTAGGCCTGGAGGTGGCTATAAATCTAAATAATTCTTATATCTCGGGGTTCCTCAAGTTCTCCCAACCAAGACCAGAGATACATAATAGTCTAAAGGACTGCTGCAATATCTGTGTAGCTAGATGCTCCCCTAAGCTCTCATAACTAGAACCAGAAGTGGCTTAAAGCCCAAATGACCTCTACGCTCTCTGTAGGACCAAGACTAGGCCAGGCCCTTCCTTAGACCATTAAGCCAGTATGGACAGACCATCTCTAGAATCCACCTTCTTGGAAAAAATGTAACGTACCCTGAGTCAAGTTTCAATCTAATTATGCTTCCATTGCACTGGGGATTGTTTTACACCAGGAGGGATTTTTTTTTTTTTTAAATTGTAGTGTGTTTTAAATATGCTGACAATGAATTCCCTGGCATCAAACTCTTCAGAAATCTTTATCCAGGTTGAAAAAGTCAATTTGAAGTAAGTTTTCATTCTCACCTCTTCGTGGCTCCCATTCCTGACTGACACCTGCAGAGACCCCACCATCTTAATAAGCCTAATAGAGAATAGATAACCATGTTTATAAATTTGGAACTAGTGAATTCTACATATATTAACTTATTGAATTCTGAGTATGGATCAGTTACAGCATATAGTATTTGTATTGGTGGTAAAGATAAAATAGTAACAGTTCATTAATGTATGCACTCATCAAAGACTATTTTTTTGATTCCTCTTGCCTTGCAAGCCCATGAGAGGGAATGTGAGTGGTTGTCAAATGTCTAAACTGACTTATAAATATCATATTATACTCTCTTGATCCAGAAATTCTCACAAAATCGTGAAAATTAATATGTAGAAATCTTTGTGTTGACTCGTGAAACTACACACATCTGCAAGGCGACATATACTGGAAAAGCCACTGAGTGTCTGAACTCTGTCACTTAGCAGCAGTGTATGTCATTCTAAGAGGACAATGGCGTGGTTAGTAGGTTTCCCCAGAACAAACAGTGGGGCTATGCACAAAGTACTCAGCCTTTAAAAACATGCTCAACTTTTTTTCTTGCAGGTGTTTAAAAATTTACAGAGTAGTGTGGAACTTAGAATTTTGACCTAGATATTCTAGTCATTGAACATTTCTAAATGTATCATACCCACAATGTGCTTACTGCTAGTCAGATTAACCCATACTGGAACACTTTCTACCAGTGGAGCGTAGTTTCTCAAAAAAGGAACAACTTGTTCCTAAGCAAGAAGAGTAGTCTGCAAAAAAGAGAAGGCTATCCTTAAAGAACCAATGGAACTAAAGAAACCTCTGACCAAGGGACAAATTCAGCACACTACATATGCAATTACAGGAAGAAGACAAGACAGACAAATTCAAGAAACCTATCAGAAAGTGGGCTTCAAATAATGAAAAAAATAAAATATTACAAATCACATTAGGATAGTTAACATTACCATAGCAACAATGGGGACCGAAAATGTAGGCTACCTAGAGACCTAAAGAAAAGAATGATTAACTGGACAAATGATTTGCATTTAAAATATCTAAAGAAGCATCTACAAAATATCTAAGGAATAAATAACCTGAATATTTTTTTAAAAGCCTGAATTGAGTTGATTTTAGAAGAAGAAATTTCAGATGAGAAGATTTTGATTAGGAAATACCTGGCTTCTGCCTCTTAGTGAATTCATCTATTGCCAGGTAGGTCTTACGCAGAACAACTACACTGGAATTTTCAGCTATTCACTAAATACCACAGTTTTGGATGACTTGAAAAAAGTTCTTGAAACACACCAAAGCGGTAACCCATCATGATCAAGTAAGCTGCATCCCAGGGACCAAAGAATGGTTCGGTATATTAAAACCCATCAATGCAACCCACCATATAAACAAACTGAAAGAAAAAAAAAACCACATGTTCATCTCATTATATGCTGAAAAAGCCTTTGACAAAATCTAACACCCCTTCATGTTAAAGATCTTGGTGAGATCAGGGATAAAAGGCAAATACCTAAACATCAAATTAAATGGGGGAGAAACTTAAAACACTTCCACTGAAATCAGGACCAAGACAAGGCTGCCCACTCTCTGCATACCTATTCAACCTAGTACTTGAAGTCCTAGCTAGTTCAATAAGACATCTAAAGGAGATCATGGGGACACAAATTGGAAAAAAAAGTCAAAGTAATAGCTATTTACAGATGATATGATAGCATACATAAGTGACCTCCAACATTCTACCGGAGAACCATAGCTGATAAACTTCAACAGTGGATGGATACAAAATTAAATAAAAAGCCTGTAGTTCCTTTTTGTGTTAGTGATAAATGGACTGAGGAATACCCTTCACAATAGGCATAAATAAAATAAAATAAATGAATAAAAGACCTGTATGAAAAATCTTCAAGTCTCTGAAGAAAGAAATGAAAGAAAATAGAAGATGAAAAGACCTCTGATGCTCGTGGATCAGTAAGATTAATACAATAAAAATGGTCATTTTACCAAAAGCAATCTACACATTCAATGCAATTCCCATCAAAATACCAACACAATTCTTTACAGACTTGGAAAGAGCAATTTTCAACTTCATATGGAAAATTTAAAAACCCCAGGATAGCTAAAATAATCCTGTATAATAAAAAACTTCTGGATGTATCACTATCTGTGATTTCACACTGTACTGTAGAACAATAGTAATAAAACTGCATGGAATTGGCATAAACATAGGTCAAGCTGTGCATTATGGCTAATGCCTTTAGTCCTCACACTTGGGAGACAGAGGCAGGCGAATCTTTATTAGTTCGAGGCCATCCTGGTCTATACTGTGATTCCAGGACAGCCAAGGCTACATAGAGAACCCCTGTCTCAAAAAACAAAACAAAACAATAAATAAATAAATAAGTTAAAAAAAATAGACAGGTTGATCAATGGAATTGAAATGAAGACCCAGAAATAAACCCACAGACCTATGGTCACTTGCTTTTTGATAAAAGAGCCAAAACCAAGAAATGGGAAAAAGAAAGCATCTTCAACAAATAGTGATGGTCTAATTGGATGTCTGCATGTAGAAGAAAGCAAATAGATGCATATTTATCATACTACACAAAACTCAAATCCAAGTGGATCAAAACCTCAACATAAAACCAGATATACTAAGTCTAATAGAAGAGAAAGTAGGGAATGGCACTGAACATATTGGAACAGGAAACAGCTTCCTGAATAACACCAACAGCTTAGGATCTAAGATCATCAATTAATAAATGTGACCCCTTGAAATTAAAAACTTCTGTAAGGCAAAGACACAGTCAAGAGGACAAAATAGTAACCCTTAGAATAGGAAAAGATTTTCACCAGCCCTACATCCAACAGAGTGCTAATATCCACAATATATAAAGAACTCAAAAAATTAAACATCAATAGATTAAATATCAATTAAATAATGGGGCATAGGCTAGCCACAATGGTGCACTTCTGTAATCCCAGCACTCATGGGGGTCGGGCAAAGGCAGGTGGATCTCTGTGAGTCTGAGGCCAACCTGATCTACAAAGTGAGTCCAGGACAGCCAAAGCTATACAGAGAAACCCTGTCTCTGAAAAAATAGGGGGGGGGTGAGGGGGATAGGCAGCAGCACAGAGATGAACAGAGATTTCTCTCTCTCTCTCTCTCTCTCTCTCTCTCTCTCTCTCTCTCTCTCTCTCTCTCTCTCTCTCTCTCTCTCTCTCTCTCTCTCTCTGTTATTTGTTTTTTTGTGTGTATGTAGGTGTGTGTGTGTGTGTGTGTGTGTGTGTGTGTAGGTGTGTGTGTGTGTGTGTTAGGACAGGGTTTCTCTTGTAGTCCTGGCTGTCCTGGACTTGCTTTGTAGACCAGGCTGGCCTCAAACTCACAGAGATCCCCCTGACTCTGCCTATGGAGTGCTGCGATGAAAGGCCTGTGCCACCATGTCAGGCCAATAGAGAGTTCTCAACAAAGGAGTCTCTAATGGCTGAGACACACTTAAAGAAATACCCAATCTCCTTAGTCATCAAGGAAATGCAAATCAAAATGACCGTGAGATTCCATCTTACAACCTTCAGAATGGCTAAGGTCAAAAACTCAAGTGACAGCAAATGCTGACAAGGATGTGTAGGAAAGGGAACACTTCTCCATTGCTGTGGGAAGTACAAACTTGCACAATCACTTTGAAAATCAATCTGGCGTCTCTCATTTAGAGTCCCAATAGGATGCCTTCCCCTCTGTCCCAGTTTCCTGGTAAGTGAAGGCTTTCGTGGGACATGCCTTTTGGGCTAGTATGCAGATATAAGTGAGTATATACCATTTGATTCTTTCTGCTTCTGGGTTAACTCACTCATTATGATCATTTCTAGCTCAATCCATTTATCCACAAATTTTGGGAATTCCTTGTTTTTAATAGCTGAGTAGTATTCCATAGTGTATATGTACCACAGTTTCTTTATCCACTCTTCTACTGAGGGACACTTAGGCTGTTTCCATGTTCTGGCTATTATGAATAAGGCTGCTATGAACATGGTTGAGCAAATTTTCTTGTTGTGTGCTGGAGCATCTTCTGGGTATATTCCAAGGAGTGGGATAGCTGGGTCTTGAGGAAGCCCTATTCCCATTTTTCTGAGATAGCACCAGATAGATTTCCAAAGTGGCTGTACTAGTTTGCATTCCCACCAGCAATGAAGGAGTGTTCCTCTCTCCCCACATCCTCGCCAGCATGTGGTGTCACTTGAGTTTTTGATCTTAGCCATTCTGATGGGTGTAAGATGGAATCTCAGAGTTGTTTTGATTTGCATTTTCCTGATGACTAAGGAGGTTGAGCATTTCTTTAAGTGTTTCTCAGCCATTTGATACTCCTCTGTTGAGAATTCTCTGTTTAGTACGCATGGGAGAATAGCAAAATAAAAGGATACAGATGGTCCTAGAAATCTACAAGTAGAACAATATGATAGGCAGATTTGGGCCCAGGGGTCCCGCTCAAACTAAGGCACCAGCCAAGGACACTACAGGAGGTAAACTTTAAACCCCTTCCCAGATCTAGCCAATGGTCAGAATATTCTCCACAGTTGAGTGGAGAGTGTGATACGACTTTCTCACGTACTCTGGTGCCTCACATTTGACCATATCCCCTGGAGGGGGAGACCTGGTGGCACTCAGAGGAAGGACAGCAAGTAGCCAAGAAGAGACTTGATACCCTATGAGAATATACAGGGGGACGTAATCCCCCTCAGGAACAGTCATAGGGGAGGGGAATAATGGGAAAAAGGGGGGGGGAGGAATGGGAGGATACAAGGGATGGGATAAACATTGAGATGTAACAAGAATAAATTAATAAAAAAAAAAAAAAAAAAAGAAAGAAAATCAATCTGGCAGTATCTCAGAAGGTTGGAAGTAGTTCTTCCTAAAGACTCAGATAAACCAGTCCTGCGTTATACCCAAAAGATGGACCACCATACCACAAATTACTCAACTATGTTCACAGTAGCTTTATTTATAATAGATATAAACTGGAAACAAAGATGTCTGTCCACCAAAAAAAAAAAAAAAAAAAAAATGGGTAAAGAAAATGTGGCACATTTACACAATGGAATACTACTAAGCTATTAAAAACAAGGACATCAAGAAATTTACAGGTGAATGGATGGATCTAGAAAATATCATCCTTAGTGAGGTAACTCAGACATTGTTTATTAGTCATATAGTACAGGATAACCATGCCTCAATCCACAGACATGAAGAGGGTAGGTAACAAGGAGAGTCCAAGGGAGGATGCTTGAATCTCATGCAGAAGGGGAAATAAAATAGACATCAGGAGCAGATTGAGGAAGTGAACTGGGTGGCACAAATTGGGGGAGTGGATAAAGAGATGGGGATCAGATGTAGGGAAAACAGGGGCCACGGAGAGGAAAGGAAAGCTAATGGAGATCGTTAACAGGCATCTCCAGCTTGTCATCAAGCTGAGAGTCTATGGGGGTGACCCTAGCTGAGATTCCTAGCAGCAGGAGGTATGGAGCCTGAAGTGGCCACCTCTTGTAGCTAGGCAACACTCCCAATAGAAAGAGGGTGACATCAACCCACCTGCAAAACCTTTGACCCCAAATTTGTCTTGCCTATAAGATGTGCAGAGACAAAGATAGAAGAGAGATTGAAGAAATGGCCAACCAATAACTGGGCCAAATTGAGACCCACCCCATGGGAGAGAGAGCCAACCCTGATATCTGCTGTGCTTGTAGACAGGAACCTAACATAACTGTTGTCTGAGAGGCTTCATAAAGCCAATGATGGAAACAGATGCAGAGACTCACATCCAAGTAGGTGAATTTTGTGGAGGAAGGATTAAGGGAGCCACAAGGATGAAGGACACTACTAGAAGACCTACAGAGCAAACTAACCTGGGCCCATGTAGGCTCACAGAGACAGAACTGGCAACCAAAAAGCAGGCATGTGCTGGACCTAGGTCCTTTACACTTATGCAGCAGATGTGCAGCTTGGTCAACATAAGAATGCCTTAACAATTGGACTAGGAGTGGGATGTCTCTGATTCTGTTGACTGTCTTTGGATCCCTTTCCCCTAGCTGGCTGCTTGTCTGGCCTCAGCAGGAGAGGATGCTCTTAGTCCTGCTTTGAATTGGTCTGCCAGGGAGTGTTAGTACCAGGGTCCTCTTGTATTCTGAGAGGATGGGCAGAGGATGGACAGTGGAATAAGAGGAAAGGTTATGAGGGTGGAAATGGAGGGAAAGAGGAAGAGGATGTGAAGTGAAATAAATAAATAAATAAATAAATGGAACAACAAAAACCAATTTCTTTGTTTGCCACAATACAATACGGATTTGTATGCCGTTTACATGACATGTTTGAGATAGTCCTGGGGACAATCTCTCATGTTCCAATTTTTTGACAGTGAGAAGCTTAGAAAGTTATGTCATAAAAGAATGGGGCACTAAAGAAAATTGAGGGTTTTTTGTCCTTGTTCGTTCATCTCCTACATTACTAACAGTATGTAGTTTGTATGTTTAGAGAAAACTTGGAGGGCTAATAGGAGTCCTGGATTTGGATTTCTATCACAAGAAGCAAAAAGCTGAGCACACGAAACCCTCATCTCAACTGAACAACGTGTCAGGGCCATGCAGTTGCTGTCCTTCACTGTGATGTGCAGTCTGTATTTTAAATAACACTGTGTTTGCATTTACCATCTGTCAAATCATAAGCACATTCTGATTTGTGAATGCTAGCTCACATGTGACCCTCCCTCACTAAAAAGGGGCTTTCCTACTGAAAAGACCTTGCCATGACCCTGTGTTGTGTCTGAATTTATATATAAATCAACTCTGATCTGTATTCATTTGTATCTGTTGAGTTATGATACATGCTTCAACAGTGATACCTCCAAAGTGCTGTGGGAATTTCTAAGACAAAGCAATCATAGCGAATGACTTTGTTTTCCTTTAATGTTGCACAAGTAAATAGGGCACCATTATTTTTTTATTTTTTTTATAACAAATCTTTATAATGAAAAAGAACAGAAAACACATGCATGTCTTACCCATGCTTCTACCTTAGACATGCTATTAACACAGCAGAGAAAAGCCTGACAGTCTAGGTTTCTTGCTTCCCAGAACAGCTTTCACCCAGCTCAGCCTGCCTCTTTATAAAGTCAGACTGTAGAGGTCTGGAACTGACAAGGCAATTGACCCAGTCCACTGGGCTTGTGATGCACAAATAATAGATAATGTTTTAAACACTTCTGCCAATTTCCACAGTGATAATGCCAGAGAAGAAGAATTTCTGCAGATTGTGAAAATAGCTCTGTTGAAGGTGATTTCACAGCCTTCGAGTCAATAATTAATTCTGCCAACAGGTAGTCTTGTTATTCTTCTCTGAAGGTCATGTCGTTGCTCATCTTTTATTAAGATTTTATGAAAAGGAAACAAATGACCCCTGAATCAGCTCACATCAAGGATTTTCTGATAATACCTAGCATTTGCACAACACTATTTCCCACTGTGCCTGCTTCTGGGTCTACTGAAGCCTTTAATATTGGGAAAATTCTAGATCATTATTTGTTAATATCAATTTCACAAATACCTGTTTTGATAAATCATATTTTACTGAGCTTATTCAATATGGATAAGCTGCAATAGACAATAGTCATATTTCCATCTGGGTGGTTTTAATTGAGAAAATAATTCACTAAGCATTTCCAGGAACTAAATATTATCTTCTAATAATATCGATTCAGAATTATATTTTAAAGGGTCTTTTAGTGCATTTATTTGTTACTTTTCTTATTTGACTAACCCATTTGTACTTATTTCTGAGGAATTTAGCTTCTTTTTTGAATACAGAAAATTTTGCCTTAAAAAATTTCATGGTAAGACTCAAGGATATGGTTCAGCAGATCTCTGTAGCACCCAAATCTATGTAAAGGTGAGGAAAGCCAACTGGCTCCACAAAGCTGTCCTCTCACTTTACCAGTTGCTCTGTGATGCAAATGTGTCTATGAACACACTTTGCACCAACACACATGATAATGATAATAATGATAATGATAATAATGATAATAATAATAATTAATAATAATAATAATAATAATAATAATAATAATAATAATGTTATTTAAAGATATTCTATTGTTTCGGAAACACAAATGCCAAATATCTAGTAAGTAAGTAGATACACAGTGTTTAGATTATTCTCAATTCAGAGCATATAGTCTTTCTGTTTTCCAGTTTGGTGATTCGGTTAATATCTCTGCAGTCTTCATCTGTGTAATAAATTGAGCTTCATTGTCTTAAATTTTTCCATTTGGATTTCACTCAAACCTTTCTTGGCATATGGACGCTGTCTAGTTGCTCTGTGTGTCTTAAATTCTCTGGGGAAGATGAGTCCACTAGCACCGTTGATAACCAGCCCCAGCGTCTAATGGAACATGCACATCAGTGTCGATGATATTTGCAATTATACAGCACATTTCTTCTGAAAAGCTTTGGGCACTTTCAAATAGTGTTTCTAGAAGTAGGTGGTAAGCTTCATTATGCTCCTGGAGGGTACAAACAATGTCCTTGTACATGCAATATTCAGTGACCAGGACAAGGGAAGGCTTTAGAAATGTCTGATAATCAGAACAGTAATTTTACAGACTGCTGGATTGAGAGAGAAGAGATTTAACTCCTCTCTGAGTATCTAATATACGAAAAAGTTGAGAAGCCCTGACTTACATAGTCTGGGGGAATGTTCTTCCATAATCTTTTTCAATGTTTTTATAACTTGCTTAAAAGCCAGACTTCCCCAATGTAAATAGACCTACTCAGTTATCATTTACATATATTTGTCATGATGCAGTGAGTGCTGACTTGTGGAGGCAAATAAATTGCAAGTTAAGAGAACTGGCTCATTTTGGTGTCTCTGTTCTCAGGAACTGCTAGACTGTGCCTCTCTCGATTGCCTGGGAAAGAGCCATTTTAGATTGTGTTGAATATTGGCCTTCTCTAAATGACTTCTGATTCTTTAATTCTTTTGCTGGTTAAAGTATCCCTGATGTATGTTCTCATATTATTTGGGTCCCGGTCTGTTTGCACAGTGCTCTCAAATATCCACACATGAAATCCTCCATGGTCTTGGATCATGGAATGTATTTGAATTTTTACAACGTAGCTTTGAGAGCATATTAATTTGATTAGGGTAAATAGGAAAATATATTGAGAGGAGTTGGTATCTATAATTATATTGATGCTTATTGATACAGTCTTTGAATGGGAACCAAAATAGGCACTTGGGCTCATTAACATGGAAGACATTAACATTTCCTTGAAGACTTAACTTTGTCACACCAATGTTAGTAGCCAGGGATATTTGATTTGCTTAAAATAATCTACTTATCTTACATAGCCATTGGGGGGGGGCCTGTAGTGACTCAAATCATTTCATTGTCAAATTAGTTACTAGCTGATTTCCTTACTTATTTCAAAAGAAAATATTCTTATCATCTTCTGAGTAAATATGCATGTGAGATGCTCATGTTTACTTGTTTTTTCCTGGATATTTGGAAGTTAAAGATTAAATTATACTACACAGTAGGGAAGCAAATACATTTACATAAAGTAAAATAGGCTTGAAGAGAAAGGGAGAGAGGATGTGTGTGTGTGTGTGTGTTGAGTATGCAAAAAGGACCCACAAACATGAGAGTCCAGCTCAAAACACTGAACCATGAAAGGCTCAGGTACAAGTGGAACCACTTTAACTAGCTCAGGAGCAAATAGTCTACAGATCCTGCGTATTTATTTCTGAAGGAGATTCTGTTACTGAGCGGAAAATGTTTTACCCAGATCCGAGGCACCATACTTTTTACAATGCACCAAAAATTCATAAGGGAGGGGTGTTCATGACTTTCACTAGACTGAAGCTTTGTGGATGGATTGTACTTGGGAGGGTTGTAGATCCTGGTGTACTAGGAGACTCTCAAATGTCAGAAATTCTCAGGAATAATGCTGAAGAAAGAGGGATGCAAATACCAAGGTAAGGCTGACATTCTTTTAAAAAAACATTTTAGTTTACTTTATTAAGATTTTACCTGATAGGGTATCAAGTCTCTTCTTGGTAACCTGCTATCATTCCTCTGAGTGCTACCAGGTCTCCCCCTTCAGGGGACATGGTCAAATATAAGGCACCAGAGTACGTGTGAAAGTCATACCCAACTCTCCACTCAACTGTGGAGAATGTTCTGTCCATTGGCTAGATCTGGGTAGGGGTTTAAAGTTTACCGCCTGTATTGTCCTTGGCTGGTGCTTTAGTTTGAGTGGGACCCCTGGGCCCAAATCTGCCTATCATAATGTTCTATGTGTAGGTTTCTAGGACCCTCTAGATACTTCTACTTTGCTATTCTCCCATGCTTCTCTCATCTAGAGTCCCAATAGGAAATCCCCCTCAGGAACAGTCATAGGGGAGGGGAATAAGGGGAAAATGGGAGGGAGGTAAGAATGGGAGGATACAAAGGATGGGGTAACTGTTGAGATGTAATAAGAATAAATTAATAAAAAATTAAAAAAAAAAGATTTTACCTGATAGTCAAACCAGATGAAGACCATGCAAACATGAAAAGGTGAAGTATTGAGTGGTCTGTAGACCTATGTCCTTCTTACATATACACACAAAGATTCTTAGTTAAGGCACTGTATCTCAAACCAAAGAAGAAAAAGTTATATAATCAAATGGATTATTCCAGAGTCAACATGGCCAAAATCTAACACTTGTTGATTTAAAAATACATTTAAGGATATTAGAAAAAGTAGAACAGAGTGTGTAAAGACAACTGAGTATCTTTACTAGTATGTTACTACATAGAGAGTATAGATAAACAACCTTTTATTATCATATAGTTGGTTAGCAGCACCCAACTTCCATGTAGGCTTTATAACAGAAGAATTAAGGTTCAAAATACCATTTAGTATGTCCTAGGAAGGATCTTACTTATTAGATTCACAAAATGTGTGTATAATTAGTGAAAATATGGCCTGGTGATATACGGGTCAGCAGTCAAGAAGACTGCTGCTCTTGTGGAGGACCTGGGTTTGATTCTCAGCACTCTTGAAGTGGCTTACAGCTGTCTACAACTACAGTTTGGGGAGATTTATTTTATTTTATTTATTTTTTACTTTTGGCTTTTCAAGACAGGGTTTCTCTGTGTAGACTTGGCTGTCCTGGACTCACTTTGTATACCAGGCTGGTCTCGAACTAACGGAGATCCACCTACCTCTGCCTCCTGAGTGCTGGGATTAAAGGCATGTGCCACCATCGCCAGGCCAGTTCTGGGAGATTTAGTGCTATCTTTTTTGCATTTGCAGATAGTATGCACACATCTACTAAGTACAGAGACATCTATGTAGGTAAACCACACCTACATATAAAATAAAAACAAATAATATATTTTAAAGTGAATATAACATAAATTAGACTTCAGGACTAAGATATACTCTATTTTGTTCTTGAGATATTTGAGACAACTACATATGCTTGATCAATTAAAATAGAAAAACTCCATGAATATTATTTAGAGAATGGTATTCAGGTGTAAATAAAAGCAGTATGTCTGACTGGCTGTCTTGGAACTGTGAGGGAAAGGTGAATTGTCAGCATGTGACATTTACTGAAATATTTGTATAACTAGATTCTCTGTGTGCAAATAAAAGCATTCTCCTTTTGAGCATCGAGTTAGAATTAGATGCTTTTAATAATATTGCACAAGTTTATATATCCCATCTTAGACACATCACATAACAATGAATTTAGGAAAACAAGTTTCAAGGGTCAGTCAAGGAATCTCATATATTCTATATTTATTCCTCCCCTGCTTCCTATTCTGTCTAGCTAATTTAACTGAGTGAAAATTCAGCTTCTGATCTTACAAAGGGGAATAAAAAGGCTCCACCTTGTAAGACTATTGCATGATTCAAAGACTACTAAAGAACTTGGTGAGGTTATTTAAATATATTTTTCAACTTAGTGGCTAACGTTCAAATCTACATGGTAATTCAACAAAGGCAGCTTCTTTGTTCAAAATTGTATTATTTAGTTAGTGGAGAGGGTGACAGGTGCATATAAAACTGCAATGACTCATATGGTCCATTAGAAGCATGTGGGGCCATGATTACACCTCCTTGTGAGGGCATTTTAAGGTTGACTGTGACCTAATTTACATCTACTATGTCAGATTACTATACTCAGGATTATCCAACAATCCAGCCTCACAGGGCTGAAAGCACTTCTCCTGAATTTCCCTTTTGGTGATTTTTAAAATTTCCATATTTCCCCCTCATCAGTCCATGGGAAGCCTTAGAAAGGCACAGTTCCTAAGACATCTTCCTCTCTCAATTTCAATGCTCCCAGCTCTGCTTTGTGTCTTTTTTGACTCAACTTTTCAAGCTCTTCTACAATCTTCCATTCCCATCATTTTGTTTAGTTCTCTGTTCATCTTTTCCAGCACTTAGAAAGGATGACACACATGTCAGTTGGAACACAGTATTAAGAATTTAGATAGATGTTTTAAGTTGATAATGACAAGATGTGATAGAGATTGATTTACATTCAGAAGTTTAGATGCACCAAGATAGGAAAGATGTTTTCTTCAAGGCTGTCAAATCCAAATAGCCAAAACACTAAGAATGTAACATTCATATAATTCCTGACCATGTAATGGTTCTTCTTGCTACAGGTAGTGTATTGTATATATGTGCGATAATATAAATGTATATGTAAAAAATAAAAATGTTTAATTAATTAAAAAAGAAAACAAGAATTTGTTGCATGTTCTCATTGTAAACTGAGTTCCTTATTTAGAACTTATTTGTTGAGACTTAGCTATGATAGTCCTTGTGCATAGTGAAAATGAAGGAAGTTTGCATTGATAGAAGCCAGTGAAGTTATTTGAGAGTCACCGTCTCCTCTTTTCCAAGATGACTAGCTATTATTTTCCTTCTGTGGTTAATCTTCCATGACCACACAAGGTCTTGAAGGACCTACAAGGCACAGAGTGCAGGCAATGAAGACATCTTAAAGTTCTCAAAGTGGCGCTGTGTTACGTCTCATTTCTTTTCATGATTTTGGATTACTGGTGACTATTTTCAGTGGAATAAAAAAGCTGATTATATGAAAGACTGGAAGCCAACCTGGGGTGGCTGCAGGATAATGCTTACCATTTATTCTACTGAAATTGTTGTGGCTAATAACATTATTTTGCCAATGAACACATTCTACTTCACATACACAAAATTACAAAACCACGTATAGTGGTAGTGGTGGAAATTCAAGCCACTTTCGCATTAGTATTTGTTTCTGATGGTTGTCCATCTCTTTTCAAATGATGCCCTGGGAAGTTGGGAGCTGGCTTTCTCTTCAACCTGGCTAAGAGCTTCTTCAGTTTGCTTCTCCTGGCCTGGTACTGATAAAGGTGACAAAATACTCACTGCTGCTGTCAGTTCCTCTTGTCTTATTGATAATCTTCCTTGCCTTCATCATCTGTGTCTCACGTCTCTTGTAATTATGAAACAATATGATGCCTGGCCCACTGCATATCTGCTAACACTGTGCTGTCCTGCCTGGTTCCAGTTCATCCTGCTTCCTCATACTTGCCTCTGGAAAGTCTTCCCAATAGTCCACATATAATAAAAATGTGTCTCTTTCATAAAACATTTTCTAGTATCTCCAAATAGATAGGAATAGTTACTAAAAAACAAAACAAAACAACAACAAAATGAAACACACCAGAGTTTCCATGGTATGCATACTTTTATATTATAGCCTATTAGTTATCTCCTCATATGGACATTGCTAAGGGCTATACATGTTTTCTCCTTTATATATGAAATTCTGGCATTTTGAGGGATGATATAGTTTGCCAAAAGTTCTGGATGGCTAGACTTCATTTTTAAACCTATATCTACTCTAACTAAACTAACTTAACTATATTTATTATGAATAAAAATGTCTAAAGGCTGGCTCATGAGATGCCTTTTCAGGTAAAGGTGTTTGTTTCATGAACATAGTAACCTGAGTACATTTCCTGGGATCACATATGTAGAGGAAGAGAAACAACGCCATTAAATTCTCCTTGAACATCTACATGTGCACTTCAACAAACAGGAACACACACAGACATGCACGTATGCGCGCGTGCACACACACACACACACACACACTCATAATAACTTAAAACATTAGAAAAATGCTGAGTCATATAGAAGCACACTGAGTCATATAGAAGTATCCTGTGCATAGGATGAAATTTTATTAGTACTGTGAAACATTCAGTGTTTAAGCTGAATGACTTTGACATATTAAAGATTTTCTTAAAGTTCATAAGCTCTTTTTCCTCCATTTCCATGAAAAAGATCTGTTGAACAGTCGCCTTTGTCTAGGAGAAGAGAAAAACATGAAAACTACAGCATATGTTGAAGAATCAAAAATGACAGCCAGGTGCCATGGAGCTTAGAAACAAGAATGAACAATGGGTCCATGACATAGCCGTGGACAAGGTGAAAGTGTGAAGGCTGCAGAGAAAGTATTAAGTTTATAGATAACCAACACCATTAATAGATGATATACTGAATTTAAAAACATTTTCCATTCATAATGAATTATTCCTGAACTTATTTGTTTCTGTGCAACCAGATCACAACATTTCTTGCAAAGAGCATCCACTCTTTAAAAAAATTGTTAAATGAACAGATGAAAGGCATCATCAGGAGTTTTGGAATACATTGCTGTGGACATATTTGATTAATATGTGGTGATTCGAGGTGACTTGGTGACTCTTATGCATACTTCTCCATTTTCAACTCAACATCAGGTTTGAAAATGCAAACAGAGATGTATCTGATGAGAAGGAATCAGGCTTGGACACGCACAACCTGTGCTTAATGTTGCTTTTGAAGAGTTTCTTTCGGAAATTTTATTTTCCTTTTCTGCTCGATACTGCCTAACTCATTTCTTTGGATGAGGCTGGTTACTTGGCAACAACACCCTTTATTCCTAAATCTTAGCAAATCTTTTTAAAGATGACATGATTGTGCAAACCGTAATCAGAAAAGAAACGAAGCAAGTTTTCATGACGTGGTTGGTTATAAAGAAACGCAAGTCCCACTGTAGTCATAATCCACCACACAGTCCACTAGACAGGGGTAGTCGACTGAGTCATGATGAAATATACAACCAGTTGTTGTTGGGTATGTCACTGAATTTGGGAGCTAGAGTGGGTGGGGAGGGCTTAGAGATGTGATAATCAAGGCCTTACACTGTACAGGAGCCCTAAAAGAATACTACAGCGTCCCCCTTTCATTTGAAGATTTTAATCACAACCAGAGCATATGAAGTACAAACAGGGTACGGACACATCAGAAGAACTTGTTTCTAAAAGTGCTTATGTTTTCTTTTAGATAAAATCTAGCACTGAGCAAACAGTCTCATAGCTTTTCTAATGCTTCATTCATTCAATTGGCTTTTTATTTAGGCTTTTCTTTAGCTTGATCTCAGATAGACATTTATTTATAGTTCCAATCCTTTGGACACTAGAGGCGAACATCACAGTTTATAGCAGGAAAGGGAAATCACTGTGTTGGCAAGACCCTCACCACTGAATAGTTCTATTTGATTACCAAGTAGAAAATTTGAAACCCCAAATGCCTAAAACACAACTCCCGACTTCCCGTCTAAATCAGCTGTTCAGGATGAAATCCAAATGTCATCTCCGCATCCTCTCTCTTTCTGTTGCCTCATGTGCAGTTCCTCAGAAGTGCTCATTAGCCTTTTTCTTAAACCCCCAAACCCAGATTCCTCATCGTCTTCTCCATGTCTGAGCTAAGGGAAGCTGCAGTTAGGACTGACCTGAATTTCCACAAACCTTGCTTCCTGCCTCCTCTCTTAATTCACTCTCCTTATGTTTTATTTTTTTCCTCCACTGAGAGAGCAGCCTGATCTCAAAAATCCAATTCTCTCTTAGCATTCTCCAAATAAGAGCAATGCAGGCACACTGAAGTAAAGACTGGTACTGGGAGCTAAGGCAAGGCAGTGCATAACAAACAGCAAATACCCACCGCAGAGTGGACAGAAGCAGTAGGAGTCTAGGGTTGTTTGAGAGTTTAGAAATGTGGAATTCAGTGTGAGGGGATCTATGGAAAGCTTCAGAATGTTTGATGAGCTGGTAGATTTCAATAAAAAAAAAAACCTTATAGTTAAAAGTGGAGAGAGAAATGTATTGTTCTTGTATATATATATTTTTTAACAAAGGGAAACTGCTTTGAATTAAAGATGGGATTATATAGTGTTTAGATTGTCTGGTGTGATTGAATAATCTGTCAAGTATTTTCGCCCTGGAGGAATTTTAGTTATTCTCAACAAAATTAACTGAAGGAAAGAGGATTCTCACTCTGGAGTAGAAAAACAACTTCTGAACCAAACAAATCATCCATATGTATTTGGTGACCCAATAACAAAGTGCAGACATAAACCTATGAAGCAGGAGACGCAGGCTTTGACAGAGGCGCCATCCTAGTGAAGGACAGTAGATGGCGGTGGTGTGCCAGAAGAGAAGCCGGAGCTTGTAGTTGGAAGCCTAGAGGAGGTAGCTTGTCCAGGTGCACGCTTACACAACGCTGTTTTGTCTGAGGAACTGTAAATTGTATTCCTCATTCACATATCATTATTAATTCATTTTGTATTCATTATCATACGGCAAATTCATTTGACAGTTACGCAGATGTCAGAGTGTAGGTACCTACTGCCCGGAGTGAGCTATGCGGACTCTGACCAGGCTGTCCCTGTTCTGGCTTTGTGGGAGCTTAAGTGAAAAGGTGCATTTTTTTTAAGTCTCAGAAGATTTGGGTTGTGGATTGGAGCAAAGACCCTCCCCCCAACACCTTTCAGGGTGTGAGTCTGTGCCTGCCATCAGCCTATTGCTTCTTCTTGTGTAGTTATCCCAGACTAAGTGTGACAGATGGATCTCCTTGTGTAGAGAAGCTCTCACTGTGATAAAAAATTAACAATCTTATTGCTGACCCAGCCAGTAAGGGTAGGGCAGGTGATCTTTTTATAGTGCACTTCAGACATCTGGTTTGCATATTTGGGTAGAGGAGAAAGAAGTCTTACAGACAGGACAAGGAAGGGTTTGGTATTGGTGCTTTCATTAACTAGCTGTGGGACTTAGGGAAAATCAATTAACCTTCCCAGGCCTCAGACACTAATCTATAAAATGAAGGTACTACATGACATCACCTCCAAAGTTTCCTCCAGTGCTAAAAATAACTGGTCTTCCTGATAGGGGAGAAGAACACAGAGGTTTGAAATTCTAAGAGTTCTTTGTGACCTAGTTCAAATCAGAGAAGCTGTAAAGCTTGCCATGAATTGTAAAATGTGTATCATCTGTGAGTAAATGCACCGCAAGCATTTAGTTACAAGTATGATTTATCGCCAGTGGCTGGTACAGCGTCACACATAAGTGACAGCATTTGGTCTTGAGACTGTCTTAAAGTCTCAGAAATGACAGAAGAGGAACTTTGGGAGGGAGTTCTGACTTCAGGACTGCTTTCTCACAAATGAACACAATTTGACAAACTGGTGTTTCGTGCTGTGTCCTGCACTTCAGAAAGGTGTGAAAAGATGATCTCTCTTGCAGCACCCTCAAGACTAAACCAGCACTTCCTCAGTGCTCCAGTCATGCTAGAAACAGTGGCAGCTCAGAGAAAAAGCATTAACTCTTTCAGGGCAGCGGGCTTTCCTCTCTACTGCACTGTAGAAACTGTGTTCTCTGGGATGCTTTCTAGGCTCAGACGTGTCCGCTGATGAACGCAGGAAATACCAAACTAATTACTCCATTCCAAATGGAGTGTTGACCTGGGAAGTTAAAGAGAACAAGCAGGTGAAAATGACCCTGTGCCTTGGAGGAAAGCCACATTAGACTCTGTGCTAAGACACAATGCCTTCTTCATAACGTTCTTGGGCGTCTGCATTTCTTTGGGTATCTATCTATTGACATAATTTGGCTCTATTTTATTGGAATTACTTGTTCTTACAGTGCATCTTAGTTTCTAATTTTGGATAGCTAATCATGATGCATTCACAATTCATTGAATAACCGTAGGCCACCTCAGAAAGATATGCAATTAAATATTATAAACATAAACCCAAAACATATGGGTTCATTTAAATGACCAATGAATATGACAATACCTATTTGAAACTTGATGAGCTGGATAGGTCTTTAAATAAGGGTGCTGCCTTTTGAGGCAGCTTCTGGAAAGAGAGAAATGTTTGTCACACATCTCAGGCCTCCATCTCTGTATAAATGAATTGATAAGTAAAGCCTGAAAAGAACAATCAATCCCTCAGGCATCAGTGTTGACGCTCTTTGTTCAGAGTAGCTAGGAGCAGAAGGAAGTTCCAGTGTGCCCACATGTCTGCAGGTAATTCCAGACTCTTGAATAATTTCAAGTACTGTATCCACTGAGAGGAAACGTTTGAGTATTCATTAGAGTGCTGAAACCTGAAAAGAAATCTCTTCTGAAAACTCAAGCAATACCACCTACAGTTGTGTAGTACAGGGAGTTTTAAGAAGCTACATAAGATGCTAGGTAAGTACAGAATCTGCATGTTACAGCGTGCCGCTATGAAAGGTCCTGCACAAAGAATGTTGAGAGCAGTGCTGCAGATAGGGCGTCTGGAAGGATGGTACAGGGGCCTCTAAGACAAAAACAAGACCAGGGCACGTAAGTAGCTTGAAGAAAGGTTCAAATAATTTCATGCTAAAAGGCAGACATATATGGAATGGCTTAAGAGGCTAAAATCCTGTGGTGCTTGTTGAGCATTGGTTAGTGTGATGTAACTAGAAAGATGATGACAAAGGTTATAGTGTTGGGCACCTGGAACAAAGTGTAGAGAACACAATGTGGGACTAGCACACGGTTCTATGTGAGACAGAGTGAGCTTTGCCCTGTTTCTTACAGTTACTGTGTAGTTAAAAAAAAAAAAAAAGATGTTGCTTAATTTTGAAGAGTGTTTCCTTGGCTTTGAAGGTAGGGAAATACAA
Organism: Acomys russatus; assembly: GCF_903995435.1. Taxonomy (NCBI): domain Eukaryota; kingdom Metazoa; phylum Chordata; class Mammalia; order Rodentia; family Muridae; genus Acomys; species Acomys russatus. The sequence goes on from NC_067158.1 coordinate 44,925,144, forward strand.
CAAAATCATGGCGTCACTGTGAAATTTTGGAATGTTAAAAAGTAGTGTGATAGAGAGATGGCGATACTCACAAATGGTAGCAAACAATTGTTCCCAGTAAGAAAATCCTGAAATTGTGGTAAATTTAAGTTCTAACAATGGTCTAGCCAGCTTTAAATTTATTAGAAAAGATTCAAGTCCAATCTTTAAATTCCCATAGTGTTTTCATTTAAAATGAAAGAAAACACGAAGTACTTTCTAACCTTTTATTTTATTTTCTTCTATGTTCAGTGCTAGTCAAGATCCAAGGGAACCTGAGTCACACTCTAGCTGAAAAGATTTACAATAATTTGACTCATGTCCCTTAAATTAAAAAAAGAAAAAAGCACATGAATAGTGCATAGATTTCTCACGGCACTAACGACATTCCCTCAACATAGGTGACTTTAGTTGTCAATGTTATTACAAGATACTAAAATATTTGCAATACATTACATGGTTCAGCTGGACTCTAACTACTATTAGTGAACAGACAACAACAACAAGAAGAAAAAAACATAAAAAAAAAAAAAAAAGAAAATAGAAAATTATTTGCCTGGCTTCTTATGGTAACCTTGATCAATCTTTCCCAATTGTCTGATGTCTGACACTTAGGAACATAAGATATTTTACCAATTTTATATTAGTCACTTCTAGTGCCAGACATATCAGATGGCAAGGAAAGACCCACCAGTTTGTCACAGGTTCTGTCCTGCAATATGACCTTTGATGTATTTGAGTCCATTGAAGTCTTGACAAAATTTCCAGACTGGTGCCAGCACTATTTTCTTTCTTTTGTCCATATTTTTTAACCTTTAAATTTTCTCCTTGCAGCCTAGAGAGACTCCTTATGCTCATTTTCTTTAATCCATGGAAATCACAACCTCACACTCCTTGTGTCGGCTATTGTTAAAACTTTGGAAGGAGCTGCAGTGCACACTTAGACTTCCCCAAGTACTTTATCCTCAAATTAACCTTACCTCTGCTTTGCTTTTGAGTTTTTCAGAATTGAAACAATTCCTTGGGGTTTGATTGCAGATACCCCTTTTCCATTCTTTCATCCTGGTCTGCTGCTCCAAAGCTTTGATCAACTCTTGTTTTGTTTTTTTTTTTTTTCTAAGAAGCCCTGACAAGCTTTGGCTACTCCATTTGCTCCCAAACTGACTGCTCTTCTTCCCCACGTGACAGAAGACAGCATGATTTTGAATGTTTGACTGCCTCTCATTTTAACTTTGCTTCTTGTCTCATTTTCATCCTTCCTTTGCATTGTCTTGTAGAGTCCATATGGTGAAGATCCTGAGTAATAGACATATTGCCTGGCCCTGGTTCCATTCCATTATTAGGCACTTTAGAGCCAGTAGATTTTGAATTTCTTCTTCTTTGCCTTCCCTTAGAGTCTCTGCCTTAGTCAGGTTTCTATGTAATAATAGAACCCAGAGAGTCAATGACAAGATTGGGTGGGGTTTGACTGAAGTGATCATGGGGACTGAATAATGCCCTGAAAGGCCGATTGGACTCTGGGTGGTTTTGTTCCAAACCCGAAAGCTTCAGAATCCGGAAAGTCAATTGTTTAACTTCTAGTTTGAGGCTGAAAGCTGGAAATACCAGGAGCTGAAAGTCCTGGGGTGGAAAGTCATCAACAGAACCTGGAGTGTTGATGCCCAAGGGCAGGGGCAAAAAAAAAAAAAAAAAAAAAAAAAAAAAAAAAAAAAAAAAAAAAAAAAAAAAAAAAATGGAGTCTCTGCTCTATGAAGGATAGAGCAAGTGAGCCTTTTCACTGACTTGTTGTTTTACCCAGGTTCCTAGCATATTGGACCATATCTGCTTGCATTAAGAGTGGACCTTCCACCAGGCATGGTGGCAGATGCCTTTAATCCCAGCACTTGGGAGCCAGAGGCAGGTGAATGGCTGTGAGTTTGGGGCCAGCCTGGTCTACAAAGTGAGTCCAGGACAGTCAAGGCTATACAGAGAAACCCTATCTCAGAAAAAGGAAAGAAAAGAAAAGAAAAGAAAAGAAAAGAAAAAAGAGTGAACCTTCCATGTAGAGTTCAGGAACTCATGTGCCAGTCTCCTTTAGAAGCACCTCTTCACAGCTATTTAGATAATCCTGATTACATCACCTCAATACCTAAAATTAAATGCACGCTTCTAACTCCCATGTGTAAGGAATGAGCTTGGTCACTAAAGCTGGACCTCCAATCATCATTCTCTGTACATCAACTTCTTGTCCTTTTTCCATTATTCTCAGTCTCCTTCAGGCTCTCTACTGGTCAACTACTGATCCCATTTCTTTTTCATCTCACCCTCTTAGACATCAAGCCTCTATGAATTTGTGATTGCTCTTCCTTTTCTAGGGCAAACTCTAGAGCAGTGCCTGACAAACAAGAAATGTTCAAGTGATCACTTGAATGAACTCTTAGTAGGCAGGGAACAGTATGACAACAGTGAAGTGAACCTGGTAATGCACAGAGTGCTTTGTAATCTGTCTGGGCTTCTCTCTGAAATGTGCAAATAATCCGTAATGGCTTCATGTGGCTTTCCCTGCCTTCATGCTTTCCTAACTGCTATGGCTACAGGCTTCCCATCCTTTCTTGAATGTCAGTTCTTCTAGGGAAGTCAATCAAGCTACTGCTGAGAAATTTCTCCATTGCCAGAGGAAGAACAGTTGCTGTAGATGAGGCTCATCTTCCTTTTCATATAGTTCCGACTTGGTGTGCACCAATGACTCTAAGGTAAGTCTCTAAATTTCTTGATTCTTTGCTGTTTTCAAGTGTAGACCATATTATTTTATGGCATTTTAAATACTCCAACCTGTTTTTATTTTCTTTTTCAAATTATCTGCTATATAAGGAAGGAAAGTGATATATCTTTATTAAATTTGGGGTTTTAGATTTATGCTAATTTCATTCATCATAGTTCCTCAAACCATTTCCTAAAAGCCATTTCCAATGTATGATGACTCCCATCCCTGTGTCTGATCACTTATTGATTATTCCAATCAAGTACTGCCCCTTTCATGAATCAATTCAGAATCATTCTGAATGGTAGTCCTTACTTTGATCCCATTCAATAACCAAATCAGAGTCAGTTTGAAGCTGTAACGTCGGGGGTGTCTCAAGGTGAGTCCAAGTCTTGTAAGTCTCAGCTTTAGGTCTTGGCAGGTCTCACATGGCATTCTTTTTGGAGTTGGATGCCCTTTCAAGTGTGGAAAAAGGAAGGAATTTCAAGCAGGTAAACTAATGGCTTCTGTTAATGTCAAATGCTAACAACACAAAGGCTAAAGCTACTCCCACTTGCTTTAGAGCCCACATAGATATTAACTCCCTCTGTGGATGGAAGTCTCAGCTAGTTGATGACAAAAAAACACTACGAGAAACAGAAGTCATTTCACTCCTCACTGCCTGGAAGGCCTGTATGAAGTGAGCCTTAACTGAAATGAAAAGACTCCCTTTCCCTTGATAATCTAATCCCTATCTCATTCATGCTTGCTTAGGTCAAAGCTGCACCTGTATCAGTCAAGGTCAGCTACAAAAGTCCATGAAGGATGTGCTTACAAAGCTGTCTACTGCTTATAAAAAAGCTGCTAAACAGCCTAGATGTCTAGTACAATAAGTTTATGTGACAAGCTTCTGTGATCCTAAGTGGGAAAGAGCAGAAGTCATATCTGAAACAATGCATCCAAATAATAATGTGTTTTATATGCCACCTGATCGCTGCTGACCTTTCAACAGTTTTTGCTAGGGTAGCAGCACTTGATTATTTTGGGACAGCAATCAATAATTAATATGCCTTTCTTTTTATATTTAAATTTGTTTTTTATAAGTGCTATCTATCACCTATCACGTATCTATCTATCTATCTATGTATCTATGTATCTATCTATGTATCTATCTATCTATCATCTATCATCTATCTGTGTGTACATGGGTGTATGCATGCTATGGTTTCCCTGTGAATATCATAGACCAACTCTTCTTCTATCATACTGTCCTGAGGCGTCAACCTAAGTCAACAGGCTTTGCAGGAAGTGCTCCTATACTATACACCGAGTCATCTTGCTGGGGCTAGAACGTTATCTTTTACCTCAGCCTTGTGAACACAGCTGAGCAAGGAGATGCACAATTTCTCAGATGACTGCAAAATTGGCAGTTTTATTACTGAAAGAAGAAGGGCAGGTGGCAGGAGAGAACCTAGGTGTTTCCTTCTTGTATTAGTTTGTTAATTGAACTTACCTATATAAGATGACAAAAGCTTCCCAGCTAAGGAGAGACATTGCCTTAGCAATATACCACATATGGATGGAGTTGAGGATATCCATATGACAGTGATATGGCAGCCTAAACTGGGATGTGCAACACAATCAAAGTGTAATCATAACCAAACCTGGTAAGAGAGATTGTGAAACTAGGTCAATGTACATTCAGACCCTTCTTTTTGGTTTTGTAAATGAGTCTCTATTATTTAACAAAATTAAGACAGCTAATATTCACTGTGTAATTAAAGTTTATTGTGGGAAACAAGTATTAGAAACTTAAAAGGAGTCTACATAAAAACTAAAGCCCCTGTGAGAAAGAAAAGCTTTTTTGTTTTAGAAGATAAAATGTTATTGAAAGATGGTTAAAGACAGATTTTATTAAACAAAGGAAGCACTTACGTTGTGTCATTAATGAAAGTAATACAATATATGGGAAAACATTGAAACTGTGAGAGAAGGGTTAAAGAGGAGTGGCCAGAGAGATGGCTTATATGAACAAACATATGGAAATAGAGATGAAAATGAAAAAAAAATTAGTAGATAACAAAAGAACTGAATGACAAAAGTGGGTTTTTTCAGGGCTAATTTGATGATGTCAGAAAACCTTCTCAAGTAGGTACAGAAAGAGCACCACTGCTGATAAGAACCGTGCAGTCATTATTTGTACACAGACAAAGAAAAGCTGTAATCAGCAGAACTTGAGGAGAGTATAGTTAGTAGAAAGATTGAACAACATTCATTTACACTGCATCCAGAAAGAAGGACAGTCCCTCACCTGGTTTAAAGCTGACCACGTTTGTGTTGCTTCTTTATTGGTTGACAAATGTGTCGTTTTTGTTCCATTTGGTGGACAGACGCAGAATTGTGTGAGAAACACAGTTTAAAGGAACAAGAATTAGGAAGCTCAGATTCTGGCTTTACTCTTTTCTAAAGGTATCCCAATGCTAAGCATATCCAAACATGGTGTGCCCTTGGTTTCTTACTTTTCATGAGACAATGCTGATGTTCACCTTAATTTCACTTGGTTTTAAAAGTTATATTTGTTCACCAGAAGATTTTCATTTAGTAAGTGACATGAAAGATAATTGATTGACAATAAAACCCAGCAGATAAAACTAACACAGGTTTGTGCATTATTTTTTCCTTTGATTAAAAATGGATTTTTTCATATAATATATCCAATTACATTTTCCACTCCCTCTACTCTCCCTAATTCTTCCCACATCGTCTCTGTCTCTCACCTTGATCTACCCTCTTTTGGTCTTTGTTAGAAAATGAACAGGTTTTTAAGGGAATATAATATAACAAAGTAACATTTTAATATAGCAAGATATAAATAAAAGCAAACAAATCAAAAGAGGACAAAACAAAAAGCAAACAGAAGGAAAAGAACCTATGAAGAGGCATAAGAAACAGACACAAACACCAAAACCATCAGCACACTCCAGAATCCCATTAAAGCACAACACCAGAAACTATAATATATATGCATATGACCTGTTGGGTAAAAAGATAAATAAAAATAAAAATATAAATATAGAAGTAAAGAAGATTTAAAAATTAAAGAAAAAAACAACCTGACACAACATTAGGAACCCCCAAAGATACTATTGAGATTGTTTTCTGTTGACCATGTACTGCTGGCCATGTAGCCTACCCTTGAAAATAGCCCGTTTCCCTGGTATCTGTATTGTTAAAGATAAAATTACATTTGAATTACATTAAATGCATTTTTGTGGCATTCACTTAGTATCTGTGTATAAGTTGAGGTTTTATACACTCTCAAATATGATATAAAAGAGAGCAACAGCTTTGGAGAGACACATTTCCAATGCTTAAATCCCAGCTCAGTGGCCAGGGATATGCTATATAAATTTCTGCGCCTGAATCTTCTCATCCATGAAATGAAGATAATAGCACACTTATGGGATGTTTGTGAGATTAAAACACATCATGGTATGACGCACTCTGAATACTGCGGAGTACCATGTACTCCACTGTTTACTATCAGTGTACTTGTTGACAGGGAGCTGGACTTCGACTTAAGATCAAGCTGCCACCCGCAACTTACCGGATGTGAATGATCTGTCGCAATAGAAGACATGCTTGCATTCCGTATTTGAATATAGTGGATTACTGAGAGAGTGTGCATATGTTTCAGGAATCTTAGAGCTTATGAATGGCTAATTTGCATTGGTATATGGACCTTTCATGGTTGTCTCTGTGTGTTCTAGTCACCTTCCTTATTAAACAGAAAAATTGCAAGCTGGCATACAGCTTAGTGGTAGAGTGCTTGCCTCCCATGCACAAAGACCTGGGTTTGATTCCTAATTCTAAAAACACAGCAATGGCAACAACATCAACTAAACTTTGTTCTCTAGTAGACCAAATGTGTAACCTGGGTTGCGGTTTATTGGTAAAAGAGAGAATAGAAGAGAGTGTCCCCAAATCTTTACATCATTGTGCCATATTGCTATCTTTTCAAGTGATATTGCTATAAATGTGGTCAGATAAATTAATATTCTCCTCCCTTCCACCTCACTAAGCAGAAATGAGTGAGCCTATTAATTTAAACAGAGAATGCTCTGATCAAGTTGACAAATCAGACTAACCACTAAAGGCAGTAAGAGGAGAGATGGTCAAGCTACGAGATGGTCAAGACCAACAGTTCTAAACTTGGGCTAATAGTCTTCCCATTGCTAATAAGTCGTGTTCACAATATTTATTCTTCATCCCATACCCAGTTTGGTCTCCTTTGTAATAACTTTGTGGAGAGTTTTCTATGTTTAAGAAGGAAATATTTTCTTCACTTCTTTAAAATTTGTTATTAAGTTTCCCCATAGAAAATAGTTAGGTATCAAAAATTCTTCAGCTCCCAGAATATTAACATTTTTTTTTTCATGAAATAAAAATCTAAAATATTAAAAACAACTCATTTGACTTTCCTTTTTCCTTTTTTCCCCCAGACAGGGCATGATGCAGCACACTCTACCCTTGAACACATAAGGTAGCCAAGGATGGCCTTGAGATTTTGATCCCTCTGCCCTCTTCCTCCCTAATGCTCAATTAGAGATGTGGGTCACCACACCTGATTTGTGTGGCTCTAGGGATGTAGTCCTGGCCTTTGTGCATGGTAGCCAAGCATTCTTCCAAATGAGCTACACCCCAGCCGTCATTTTCCACGGAAAAATACCAAGTCCAAGAACCCACTCCCATGGCAGTCTTCCCCTTCTAACCTGGCCAAATTTACTAGCTTTTGTTTGTTTGTTTGTTTTACAAAATATGGGTAAATGAATAAACAAATGCCCCAAATAAGCAAAGACCTCTCCAATTCTTTGATGAGAACACTGTTCTGGAATTTGAAGATTGTGAAAACACAAGACATTCTGACTTTAAGGGCTCATCATTATATTGTGGGCTGATAAAGATTCATGAAGTCATTAGTGTTTGAATTCCTGTCAGCTCTGGATAAGTTATCTTGCCTAAGAAATGACAGTTTGCAGGTGTGACGATGGGGTGTTGAAATGCTGGTACACCATCAGACTGTCCAGACTTAAGTGTCCTTTGAAAACACAAAGATGGCCGAATCTGGAAACAACCTAGTTGTTCCTCAGCTGAAGAATGGATAAGGAAACTATGGTACCTTTACACAACAGAATGCTGCTCAGCTATTAAAAACAAGGAAATCTTGAAATTTGCAGGCAAATGGATGGAACCGGAAATGGTCATGCTGAGTGAGGTAGCCCAGACTTAGAAAGACATGGTACATACTCACTTATAAGTGGATATTAGCCACATAATACAGGATAACTACAATACAATACACAGATCTAAAGAAGCTAAATAAGAAGGAGGACCCTAGGGAGGATGCTTAATTCTCATTTAGAAGGGCAAATAGAATAGACACTGGAAAAGGCTGAAGAGAAGGAAAAGATGGAGCATACCATAGAGGTCCTCTGAGAGACGCCACTTAGTGCGTGATTGAAGCAGATGCTGAGATTCAGGCAAATTTGGGGTGGAGCACACAGGAAGTTTTATGGAGAAGTTTGAGGATAGAAGGACCTGGAGGGGTTAGGAGCTCGACAAGGAGACCAATGAAGCCTACAAATGCAAGTGGGGGTGGGGAGGGTGGTTGTGCCAAAGAGACTTATGGACCAACCAAGGACTATGAATGGTGAGGACCTCTACCCCCTGCTCAGACATTGTCAATGGGCAGTACAGCCTCCTTGTAAGTACCATAATATAAGGAGTAGGGTCTATCTCTAACATTGACTCTGGTGCCTACTCGTGGATTACTTCATAATAAACTTGCGGAGAGTTTTCTTCTCCCTGGCATGGTGGTTTTGTCAGGCCACAGAGTAAGAGGAAAAGTTACAGGCAGTCCATATGGGACTTGATAGGCTGAAGGCAGATGATAGGGAAGGAGGGTTTTCCGTTTCTTATGACTATGGGAGGTGTGGAGAGGGGATGAATGAGAGGGTGGGACTGGGAGGAGAGGAGAGAGGGGGCTATAATCAGGATGCAAAGTGAACAAATTAAAAATTAAAAAATTAAATATATATATAGAGATATATGGTGTGGACTGGAACACGGAACATCAAGCTACCTGCCGTTGCCTCTGTTTGTCATGTTTTAGTCATCCGGGAATAACTGGCACACCAGAAATGAGGCCGAACTTGCAATACCTTTTATATCTGTACTGGTTCACCTAGAATTCACTATATTCCACCCTGCTCTTAGTTGGATAATGCCATTTACAAGATTTGCACAATTTCCAATTAAACTGTTAATGTGATACACTTTTTCATGCTCAGGTTAGGATAATGAAATATTTTAGTATGTGAATAAATCCTGGTATATAGTAAATAAATATATTTAGAAAGGAAGAAAGAAAGAAATAAGACACAACAAAAAGGCCAAAGGAGGACATGCTGAGTGAAGCAGAGATTCAAATGATGTGCACTAAAGCCCAGGAATGAAATATGCTCTAGAAATTAAAAAAACAAAGGCAGACACCCCCTTGGCCTCTGAATGATTAATCTTAGCTAGAACCCCGATTTAACACTTCAACACTCAATTTAGACCTCATTTTATGCCTCAATTTTTGATGATTTATTACAACAGCCGTAAGAACTTGATAATGTCCAACAATACTACTAATAATTGATGTGATAAGTCTGCTGAGCTGTTCAGAGAATGCGCACCTATAATTATGGGGAGCTGATTTAATATCACCTATTTTTTACCCTAGGACAAGTTGTCATTTATAGGCATTAAGCAATTTACAGCATTAGGGAACTGTGTGAGTGACAAAAGTACCTATGGATGTAAGGCTGATACTGAGCAATCCAGCACCCAACACATGCCTTTGGTTGCCATCTTTATCACAGCCTTCACTCTCTGCTTCTCCACTGACTGTTCATGTTCATCTATCTCTCAGATTCCTGACCAGAGGCTTAGGGTACAGTCTATTGGTCCAGGTGGTAATCATTTCACATGAGATTTCAAAATGTAGCCATTAATTAATCAGATATTTAGCAAACAATCATTATATGCCAGGCAGTCTACTACCCACACAGGTGAGTAAGAGCAAGGAATTTTCATTAGTTGGGCAGCTGAGAGTCACAGCAAAAATAAGACCTTTTTAAGGACTTCCTACATTTCTATTTTATACTTTGTCTCGGTACTTTCCCCACCCCACCCCTGCTTTTTAGCTATTTTTTTTCTGAATGCATTACCACTGCTGGGTCACCACAAATGCAGGCCATACAACTCAGCTATATCTGTGTTTATAACATTGCTCTCTGAAGTAGAGGAGAAGGGTTTTTTTTTTTTTTAAAGATGAACAGCAAATGTCGAATACACTATTCCTCTGTAATATTGCCATTAAGAACGCTGCGTTCTGGCATTCTTTACAGGTGATGCATCCACTTTCAATTTTCATTTCCTTTACTCCCTGGAAAGCAAGCTGAATTAAGCAGCATCTCCATGTTTTCAGGCATGATGGAAAGCTTAAAGTGAGGCTTTTGGGAGCACAGAAAACATTTTAAATGAGGTAGCAGTGAGTTCAGAGGACAGATGCACTTGCAATCGGAGAAAAACAAAAGGATACTTTCTATTATTTTAATCTCCCTTTGATTTCATTGTAATTCTTCTTCGTGAGACAGATACATCAGAGTCTTATGTCAAATAAAAACAAAAAGCTTCATTGCATGCTATTAAATGTAAAATTATAAAAAATAATTACATAAAATGTATTGCATTTGGATTTTCCCCAATGCTACTTTTTCTGGTGAATTTGAGCTCATTATATGCATCTGACTCTGCTGATTCTGTTTTTACAGATCCTAAGTGATATTTTACAGTTTATCATTGTTCTTTTAATTAAGCATGCATGTGTATTACAGCAGCAGGCATAATTTATTCCATAATATTAATTCTGCAGCTGCACAAATACAAAACACTTTATATTAAGCAAACAAACTATGCCGCATGGCCTACAAGATGAGGTTCTATAGGACACTCTAGGGATTCTAGGCTGTGAGTTTTCTGCCTCGGTTCTAAAAACATGGTTCTCTTTATCTCTGAGTTAACAGACCACCCTGACTGCATGCACCTTAATCCTTGCCTCTGTAAAACCAAGCTCTCTGGAGTTTTTCTCAGCACAGTCTCTACAGGTTTCTGTGAGTACTCGCTGCCTTGTGTTGCATTCTCTTGCACTTAGAAACAGGCAGTATTGGCCATAAAGGCAAATTCACCTTACATGTCAGTGGTCATCAAGACTGCCTGGGGGAAACTTTCAAATGCCTCTTGAGTGAAAAGTAGCTTGCTCCCAAATTCAGTTCTAACGCATTTCTTATTTCCTGTTTGCTTTGTTGGATGGCTAGTGCTCTGTCACAGGTAGACTTGCTTCTGTTAATTCTCCAGGGACTTCGCAGAGCGTTTTGGGTTTTTGAACCACTACTTTCCTTTCTCATAAACTTTCAGCTCCAGAGAGCCAAAAGGGGAGGAAGTTTTCTTCTGAAGTTTGCTTCCAAAGTCTTATTGCCTACTGTGATGCTCCCTTCTTTGTTGTCATAATGTTAAGTGAAATAAGTGGATTCAGAAAAACAAGTATCATGTTTTTTCATGTGTGTGTGTGTGTGTGTGTGTGTGTGTGTGTGTGTGTGTGTGTACACAGAGAGAGATATCTTAAGGGATGCAGAAGGAGAATGAAGACTAATATAGGACATGTGAAATGCGAGTAGCACAGACTACTTTTTGAATGAAAGAAAGAAGGAAACTAGCAAAAGGGAAGTAAATGGGCATGAAGAGGGCAATGGGGAAGGAAGACAGATTACAACAAAATACAGTCACACACACTAACACACACCGTACACACATACACATACACACATACACACCACACACACACACACATACATACATACACGCACCACACCACACACCACACACATACATATACCCCACATAACACATACATACATATATAAAAATGACACAACAATGAAAGCCAGTGCTTGAAAGTTAAAGAAATTAAAATATAGGTTTTTAGAAAATAAAAATGATAACAAAACCTGAAGACCAAGATGTCTAACGGCTGTGTGCTACCTTTGAATGCCATTTGTATAAAGCCAATTGAGAGAAAATACAACATTAACAGCAATGAATCACAGCAAATGTTTCAACATCTGGAAAATGTGAAACCTCCTTTAAATGATTTAGGACAGTATGGTCCAGTATGTGCCCCTTGAATAGCCTCATCACATCTCAGGGACCCGTAGCACCTTCTGTTTTGGCAAGCAGAGACACGTCTCTCCTCATTTCAATACAGATTACATTTGCTGTTGGTGAGCACCATGAAAAATGATTATTGTCACTTACAAGCCTATTTTCATGATAAACAAAGATGCTAACGCTACACTCCTCTCAGTATTATTACACAGATCAAAGAAGATAAAGGACATAAAGACTCAGCTTCCTATGCATCATACCCTGGTAGGATGAAGAGTCTCATTGTGTTGTAAAATTAAACTTCTATGACTACAACTGTTCCTAGAAAAATATTTGTACAGCTTTAAGATATCATTTGTATGCTTTTCTATTTCTCTCTCAAGATACAATTCACAAATAAAAGTATGAATATATGTTTGTGATGTAAAACATGATATTTTAATATATTTATGCTTTGAGTCATGATTACTACAAAAAGCTAATTAATAGACTTACCAACTCACATAGTTGTTATATTTACAATGCAGTTTCTAGTATAGAATGCATTATTTATACTCTGACCTCTGACATGCAGAGCTCATTAATTATATTCCTGAAGCCTTCATTATTTGATGATCATCTCCCTCATTCTGTCTTATCCAGGCATCTGGAAAAAAATCACTCTACTTGTTGTTTCTAAGTCTTGCTGGCTCTGTTTCTTAACAATTAAACATTATTATACGACCCAACTATCTTACACAACAGGGAAAAAAGGTTAGAGGGAAACAAGAGTGAATCTTCCAGTATCCATTCCACGGACGGGTCCCTAGGTGTCTCTGGCCTCCATGCTGATCTGGCCTGTTTGCTGATCCTTTCCTGGTCTCTGTGTGCTTGAGCTTAGTCTGAACCTACTCAGCCTAGGAAGTTGTCTCCCGTGCCAATGTTTTCCAAGCTCTTCTCTACTTTTTCTTCTAATCAATTTAGTGTTTCTGGTTTTATGTTAAGGTCTTTAATCCACTTGGACTTGAGTTTTGTGCATGGTGACAAATATGGGTCCAATTGCACTTTACACCCATTAGAATGGCTAAGATCAAAAATTCAAGTGAGACCACATGCTGGCGAGGATGTGGAGAAATAGGAACACTCCTTCATTGCTGGTGGGAATGCAACCATTTTGGTAATGTATCTGGCACTTTCTCAGAAAACTGTGAATAGGGCTTCCTCAAGACCCAGCTATTCCACTCCTTGGAATACACCCAGAAAATGCTCCATCACACAACAAGGACATATGCTCAACCATGTTCATAGCAGCCTTATTCATAATAGCCAGAACCTGGGAACAGCCTAAATACCCCTCATTTGAGGAATAGATAAAGAAATTATGGTATATTTACACTATGGAATACTACTCAGCTTTTAAAAGCAAGGAAATGCCGAAATTTGTGGACAAATGGACGGGACTAGAGATGGTCATACTGAGTGAGTTAACCCAGAAACAGAAAGACTCACATGGCATATACTCAATTATAATTTGGCACTAGCCCAAAGAGCATGTCCCATGAAAATCTTCACTTACCAGGAGATTGGTATAGATGTGAGGACATCCTAGTGAGACTCTAGGTGAGAGAAGTATAGGAGATGGAGAAATAGAAGGATTCAGAGAGTCCTAGAAACCTACAAGAAGAACATCATGATAGGTGGATTGGGGCCCAGGGGGATCTGTTCAAACTATTGCACTAATCAAGGACAATACAATAGTAAGTATCGAACCCCTACTCTGATCTACCCAATGGACAGGACACTCTCCCCAGTTATGTGGCGAGCAGGGACTGACTTTGACATGAACTCTGGTGCCCCATATTTGACTACCTCCCCTTGGTGGGGAGGCCTGGTGGCACTCTAAGAAAGACTAAGCAGGATACCAAGATGAGACTTGATAGCCTATGACCATATAGTGGGGGAGGAGGTTCCTCTTGCACATAGACCTAGGGGAGGGGAATAGGATGAAAGCAGAAGGGAGGGAGGAATGGGTGGACAGAAGTGATGGGATGGAAATTGAGTTGTATTCTGAATAAATTAATAAAATTTGAAAAAAAAAAAAGGATCCCAAAGCCAATTGACTATATGTGGCAGGCTCATGAAGAATGGCAAAGTTGTCCTCAAGAGCCAGGGTATGAGTGCTTAGGAACAGTTGGTGAGTGAGGACAAAGATTATCAACTTTGATAGTAATTGCTAGAGGTTGCTCACATACAGAGACTTTCTACCAACACTAGGCTGTACTGTACCTTGTAAACACAGTGAGGTTTGAGGTGGCTATGGTTGCATTAGCAGAAAATCCTATGATCCTAGATTCACAGAATGTGTGTCTGTCTGCATGTCTGTCCTTTCTTCATTCCCTCAGATGCCACCTGCCCCTCCCCAGTCATGGTTCCAGGACCTGAGCTGTCTGGAACTCTGAAACTTTTAGGTTGCAAGTGGAAAGCACATTGCTGTTGTCAAAAATAAAAGATCAGCTTTATCATATAATGAAATGTTACTTCATTTAGTTTCCTGTGTACAGCCTATTATGATAGAAGATGTGAGAACAGCTCACCTTAACTGTTTTTTCCAGATGTAAGCAGGTGCATCTCAGAAAGAATGGCTCATCTTCTAAATCTGATAAGTGGCAAGCCATCAACTGTCATTATAAGAATAAAGAGAAGATTTGATGGAAGAAATTGGTTTCTTACCTGAAAAGCATTGCAACACTTTTCCTAACTGAAAAACCCATATTTATTCAGAAAAATCAATCATACATACCAAGCATAAATACGTGTATCTATCTAATATCATTGATGTCCTACATTTACCTTATTAAAAAAACCACACTTTTAATCTCAGCATTGCACTTATAGTAAGGTTTGTCAACTTCTAACTGCAGGCTAGTCATGAAGGTGAAGAATTTGATTTAAAGAAATAGTTTGAGCGGGGCGTGGTGGCGCATACCTTTAATCCCAGCACTCGGGAGGCAGAGGCAGGCGGATCGCTGTGAGTTCGAGGCCAGCCTGGTCTACAAAGTGAGTCCAGGGTGGCCTAGGCTACACAGAGAAACCCTGTCTCAAAAAAACCAAAAAAAAAAAAAAAAGTTTGTTTTTATTTTATGTACATTGGTGTTTTGTGTGCATATGTCTGTATGAGGGTGTTGGATTCCCTGAAACAGGAGTTATAGACAGATCTGAGCTGCCATGTGGGTGCTGCAAATTGAGTACTCTTAACATCTAAGCCATCTCTCCAGCCTTGAGAGTTAGGCTTTTTGTGTCCCTCAATGAATCTACCATAAGTGTGGATGCTGAGTGGATAGTGATGTGGACCATTTCACCTAGAGAGAAGATGCTATGCTTGCCAGACTATATAAATATCTCACCTAAACTATTTTAGTACACAAATTTAATTTTACAATAGGCAATGTTATATTATGATCTATTTCCTCATTCTATTTTTTAAATGTTGTGTCTCAAATATTAACCCCTCAAATATCCACACTAGAATGGAAGGAACTTTTGAAAATCCTAACCTACAGTTTTTGCCATAATTAACTTGACATTGCAGGTGGAAGTGAGTTTGAAAATTCTCTAATCTTGCAGTAGAGTATTATGCTACATTGCATAGTCATAGAGCAGTTGGGAGGGTCTTAGATTGGGAAAAGTGGGGCAGAGGACAGCGAGACTCAGAGTGTGATGTGAGAGTCTTCAGATCTCTATTATGCCAGAGCTTAGGAAGTCAAGCAGCCTGGGGAAGCTGGGAATGGTCAGAAATCAACACACTGGGCATGGTAGTTGCTTTTGCAGCACTATGCCCAGTTTACCTCATGGAGACAACTGAAGGAAGAAAGACTTTTTATTTAATTTTACGATTTATGAAGGTTTCAGTCCATCGCAATGGAGAGGGCACAGATCATCTATGGTTCTTCCATGTTGAAGGGATTATGTAGAAAAGTTAATAAGCCCAGAGTAGGAGCACTGGACAAACAGGCAGGCTACAATCTTAAAAGCAAGCCCTTTGAGACACACAACTACCAGTCAGGTCCGACCATTGAAAGTTTCCAAAGCAGCATCATGAGCTGGGGAACAGTATTCTAGACAGGAAGCTGTGGGGCCAAACTATGTGTTGGGGCATAGTGGAGGGAGAATATCAACCCACACTAGGATGTAAATTTTATTTCCATATACATTTTGTTCTATAACATGTAGTGATCTCTCTTAGAGATATAGATCCATTTGTTGGTGCCACTGGAATTCTTTTCATTAGCTAACTTATTCACAGAGAGAGAGAGAGAGAGAGAGAGAGAGAGAGAGAGAGAGAGAGAGAGAGAGAGAGAGAGAGAGAGAGAGAGAGAGAGAGAAGAATATTAACCCTACTGCACTCTCTTTCATATGTTTGTGTTCTTTGTCTTAAGCTGACCCGAGAGGGGTATATGCTTTCTGTTCCAGCCTGCTGTTACTAAAACAATCTTCAGTCTAATGATTAGGGTCTTAACATGCTTCCACTGTCTCTTTGTATGTTTTTAAGGATAATTTTTGTCTTTACCAACAAAAATAGCCCACTTTGTAGATATGTACTGATTTTTAATCTTATCCACTGTGGGGTCAAAATTATAACAGCATGCATTTCTTTCAAACACTTATGACATTAGAGAAATAAAGGTAGAAAGAAAGGAAAATTACATTAATTTACATTATTTTACACACACAAGTGCCAAAACTTTATGAACTTTTTATATTTAATTATTTTACTCTTATACATTAGAGTAAGTTGGCTAATTATTCACTACCTTTATACACAATGATATTAAAGCTTATTTTTGTCCATAATTTGTTTAAGGTTATACAAAACTGTATCACCAAATTAGTCTTATTTCAGTTTATATTTATAGGACTTGAAATCTATAGCATATAGAAGTCAATGGGATTCATTCAACACTGTCCAAACTTAACTCCGGAATTTCAAGCCAGTGTGGATCTTTTTGTAGCCTGTTATCTCAGCTCTCTTTGTCCAGCTTCTGAAGCCAAATTGGGATTTCTCTGTCCACTGTACTACGTCTATTTTCCTTTTCTTATTTCACCAAATACGGGTTCACTTCTTTCTCCTACAGGACCACCACCCTTGGAATCTTGTTGAATGCTACTCCCCATCAATGAGGTGCCTTCAGGAGAAGAATGGATAAAGAAACTGTGGTACATACACACTATGGAATAGTACTCAGCTATTAAAAACAAGGAATTCCCAGAATTTGTGGACAAATGGATTGAGCTAGAAATGATCATAATGAGTGCGTTAACCCAGAAGCAGAAAGACTCAAATGGTGTATACTCACTTATAGCTGCATACTAGCCCAAGGGGCATGTCCCATGAAAGCCTTCACTTACCAGGAAACTGGGACAGAGGGGAGAACATCCTATTGGGACTCTAGATGAGAGAAGCATGGGAGAATAGCAAAGTAGAAGGATCCATAGGGTCCTAGAAACCTACAAGTAGAACCCTATGATAGGCAGATTTGGGCCCAGGGGTCCCGCTCAAACTAAGACACCAGCCAAGGAAAATACAGGCAGTAAATTTTAAACCCCTACCCAGATCTAGCCAATGGACAGAACATTCTTCACAGTTGAGTGTAGAGTGGGGTATGACTTTCACACGTACTCTGGTGCCTCATATTTGACCATGTCCCCTGGAGGGGGAGACCTGGTGGCACTCAGAGGAAGAATAGCAGGTTACCAAGAAGAGACTTGCTACCCTATGAGCGTATACAGGGGGAGGTAATCCCCCTCAGGAACAGTCATAGGGGAGGGGAATAAGAGGAAAATTGGAGGGAGGGAAGAATGGGAGGATACAAGGGATGGGATAACCATTGAGATGTAACAATAATAAATTAATAAAAAATTAAAAAAAAAGAAAATAGGTAAGTTATTATTTCTGTTTCAATGCAGTGTAAGGGCATCTGATTGGGCTGAACTAGTACTGAACTCTTAGACTCTTGGTGCTGTTATGGCTGCTTATCTGCAATGGTGTGTGTGTGTGTGTGTGTGTGTGAGAGAGAGAGAGAGATAGTAAGTGGATGTGTTTTAGATTGACGTGAATGGTCAGGATCTTATTTTAAGGAGTCCAACATACATTCCTATGATAGCTAAATCTCAAAACAGATTCCAAAGCCAAATGCAGAGTAAAGGATACCACATCAAACTTGATTGCTATTAACCTCCAAGACAGTCTGTCTGAGCAAAGGACACAGAAAGCCATTGTCTATCAGCAACAGAAACCCTGCCACTTTATTCAACCCAGCATCTTTGATGCTTGCGTGCAAGCTCATCCATTTGTCACATTAGGCTCTAAGGGAGCCTGTGAAGAGCTCATTTTCATCTCCTGAAGGATGCTGGTCCTTTCCTTTAGCACATCCCATGGTACATTTGGATATGGCCTTTGAAAAATGCTGAAACACATCGTCACTTCAGAGCATCTCAAGTTAGTTGTTCAAATTCTGATCATTTTTTCCTCTGGTAGAAATATGCTAGCTATTCCACAAACTTACAGGTCCTCATTGGTTATTTATGATGGATTCTCTGTATGTGTAGTCAGTAGATTTAAATTGTAATCTGATTTTTAAAAGAAATATAGCTGTGATACACACACATACACACACGCATACACACACGCGTGCACGCATGCAAGAGAGAGAGAGAGAGAGAGAGAGAGAGAGAGAGAGAGAGAGCGCGTAACATGTTTGCATTTTCCAATCACAAATATATTAGTTGTTGAAGATTCAAGATATGATCTTGGGGCTTTCACAAGTGTCTAGTCTTTATGAAGCCATCTATGAGGAAACTTCAAGAGGCCAGTAAAAACAAATTCTAATTCTGCACCTGTGCTTCTGTATATTGCTCCTTTTCACTCCTCCATACATGACAGAGTCCAGTAGCTGAGATAATATCACCATTAAGAAGATGAGGTTTCTCCCTTGACACTGAATGTAGTAAGTCTCCACAGTCCAGATAAATTCAATACTTTTATATGAGAGCCCAGGTCTGGTACAAACACAACCTCAGCTTGTCCCTGGTGATGTTCTTGTTGGCAGTTGTTCACGGATGATAAATTGCTTTGATTCAAGAGAGCAGTGAGGCTTACTACTTAAGGTGAAGCTTATGAAAATACCCAGCCTCCTTTCTCGGGTACTGCCAGATTCTAATTATTCTTTGTTGGATCATTTGTCATCTGTACCTCAATGTTACCAGAAACTTGCTGATTTCCCTATTGTTAAATTTCTCACCCTGAAATGCTGATAATCTTTTGGCAATTTAAACGTACCTTTCTTCAATGCCTGTTTTGTTTGCAAAGGGTCTCATTGTTATTATTATTTTTTTATTTGTTAATCTATGAGTTTAGAGCAATCTAATGGATAAACTCATGCAAATCCACCTGAATTTTTCTAGATACAAAGATCTGTGATCAGTTCAAATCAGTGGCTTTCTCATTCATTCCTTTATAAATGGATGCTCACTGTGACCTTCACTGAGAACTTTTTCATCAGTTAAAATTCCAGTCAACCATTTTGGCAATAAGCCCCACCCAGAGCTGCAATAGTTGTTAGAATGAGTTATGTTTTCAAATAAAGTTTGTATATTAGGAAAGAAGGTGATATTAATATAACAACTAAGAAGAAAAACTGTGACAGGAGCTGCGATACATATTATGTGAAAATGAGCGGTTAATATTTAAGGCATGAAAGGGTGATTCTTTAGGTCTACAAATAATGAACGTACAAGAACATTTTTTACCCCAGCCATCAACTTCTTTTTAATCTTGTCTCTCATGTGCCAACTCCCACTTCCACACTCTTGTATGTGGGAACAACTAAACATATTTATTGATTTATTAGTCACTAGTTTCCATTAGCTCTATTGTATTTACGTTCGATACATTTATTACTAGAACATTATAGTTTTATGGGAGGGAGCATTATCTTTCAAATTACATAAACAAGTGCTTATATTTCCACTTAGCCAATCAGGCAGACTGTTAGTCTTGTACTGCACTGCTGTATCCTTGTATTTAAAATGGTCACATTAGTCTATATTCCTATGTGTCACAGGGCTTTCCTTAGTATTATGAGGAGTCACTGTTGGCTGGTTGTAGGAACGAGGCCCGACTGGGCTACCTGCCTGTCTTGCTGTTTCATGTCCTGTTTCTAGCAGCTTCCATGTCTGTGTTTATCTTGGTTAGCTAGTCATGTTTACTGCTCTGAGAACGTGCCCCTACCTTTCCTTCTGTGTGCCATTACCCCTTGAGGGATTTCACCTGGGAGGAGGATTCCTGCTTTGCTGCCTATAAGAAGTCTCTTTGGAACTCTGGGGTGGGGGTGGGGGGCCAAACAAGGAGAAGAATAAACCGCTGCCGTGGCTGCTGCTCTCTTAGCATGAAGGACCAGCTGTGTTAGTTTGTGTGTGTGTGTGTGTGTGTGTGTGTGTGTGTGTGTGTGCGCGCGCGCGCGCGCGTGCGCCTGTGTGTGCATGAGTTAAATCCTCAGTCCCTCGCCCTCCACTCAGTACCGTGGTGGCGCAGGCGCCACAGCTCGTAATGTCCTGTGACTCTGAAAATTCTTTAATATAACAATGGTTTGTTTTTACTTTAGTTTAGTATTATTGCAACCTTTTTACTAATATCCAATTTCTTCATTTTATGAAGTTATAACATTGGTAAAATGAGAATTGTAGGAGACTTTTAAAAAGGTTTCTCTCATTATTTTTGCAAAGAATTTTTCTACAAAAAGTTCCCATTCTTTTTCATGTTTTCCTTATAGTCATAACACCTCATACTTCTGTGCTTTTGAGCTTTCTATTGTTGTGCTACGATTCCTATTGCAAGTCTTTCTCTTACCATTGTTCCCACATGTCTAGTTCTCATTGGAACGAAAATCAGAGTGATCTAGCATCGCTCTCTTTCAATTTCTCTTTGACATTGCTCCCTGCATTCTCTGGTCTGTGGATGATTCATTTGCCTATGTTTATCATCTATGCCTCAATTATCAATCTAATTTGTCGAGTACTAAAGCACTAAAGGTATTTTCAGTAATTAATAAACAGTCAATGATTATTTGTGTTCTGTTTCATGATGTAATTTTTTTACTATTATGATTTAAGTTCTATAAAGTGTCACCTTCCTTGCTTTTGGTAAAGCTGTAGTTTGTTTAATCTAATCTTTTGTTTTCTGTCCTCAGCCTACTCCTTAATGTGTGATTGCAAGAATCTTTTATTATTAAAATAATGCCAACCATGCTTCTTTAGATATAGAAAATCAGTAGTATATGTGTGTACATGCATATAACTATTGTATCTATTATAAAAATATATAATATTGTGCTAGTTGTCATCAATCAATCTATATATTATCTATCATCTATCTATCTATTCTTTGGTTTATCTATTAATCTCCTTATCAATTTATCATTAAAATGACTTACTGTAAAAGGTTGTTTTATGCAATTATGAAGAATGAAAACTCTTAAGATCTAAGTCAGTGAATTAAAGGAAGAAATAGTTTTATAATACAATTAATGGTCAGAAAACTGATAAGCTCAAGATCCAGAAAATTTTATCATTTTATCTCAACTCAAAAGTCATCTACTTGCAGAAAGGTCAGCTTTTTTTTTTTTTTTTTTTTTTATTCAGGCCCCATCTGACTGAATGAGCCCCATTTATATTGTAGAAGACAACGTTTTAAACTTTTATGTCAAGACAAAAAAAAAAATGATAATCTCATCCAAAATAATTCTCACAGCCTTTCTGAAATAATCAGTAACCAAATATATGGGCATCTATTACCCAATCAAGTTGACACACTTGACTGTCCTTGAGTGCCTCAGAAAATCTCTTCACCCCTTTTACATTTTATAGATAAAAATTGATTTATTATATCTGCTACACTGAGCTTGATTCCTCTGTATCTTCAAAAACAGATATAATGTTACTTTTTGTTCTGTTCATATGAAAATGATGTATCAAAATAGTCCACACCTATCAGATGCCTATGACACAAAATCAGACAAACAGAAAATATTAATGTTGGGAAAATAGGGAAAATATGAACAAATAGCTGACTTTTGAAGGAAATTTATTGTCTAGACACTGAATACACATTATTGTTCCACCAAAAATTTAAAACATCAATGCCAACAATTTTGGTCACATATCCTAAAAAATAAAATTATATACTCAACTACATTTGTATATCTATATTCACAGCAGCACTGTCATTATAACTAAAAGATTAGAGTGTTTGAATAGTTATTGGCTAAATTAGTAAACAAAATGTGATATATACACATATACATTCACAGAGTCACATGAACAATGAGAAACAGTGAGTATGAAAGAAAAAAAATCAAAATTCTGACATGTTTCAACATGTATAAGCCTTGAAGACACTAATTAGAGTGTAATGAGACATACACATAAGAGTATACATGATTACATGTATGTGAAGTGGTTAGAATATTCAAATTTCATCCCTTCGATAGCTCAGTTGGTAGAGCGGAGGACTGTAGGTGATTGCTGATATCTTTAGGTCACTGGTCCGAATCCGGCTCGAAGGAGGAATGTTTTGATGTTGACTTTAGAGCCTATTGTCAAATTATAGTAATAAAATGTAATTAAAACGCCAGTACTAAATTAAGAAAAAGAATATTCAAATTTCTAAGGACAGAAAACAAGATGCTGGTTATAAGGGATAGAAAGGAAAAACAGCAAGTTGAGATAATATTTAACGAAACCAGTTTGTGCTTGCGAAAACATAATAAGTCTAGTGATGTGTGGTAGTGAATGCTGCACCACTTAAATGTACTCCATGTACTTAGCTGAAAATATAAAAGTGAACAAAATTGATACATTTTATGGTATTAATACATTTCCATAAAAATGGACTGTATCTGAAATATCTAAATAGCTACCAATCAAGGACCTCATAGCAAGGTTCCTTTTCTCCTTGTTAGTAATTTTGTTATTCTTAAATTTATTTATTTATTCATTTTACATCCTGATCCCAGCCCCTCCTTCTTTTCCACCTGGTCCACCCTGCCACATTCTTCCCCTTTTCCTATATGCCCTTGTACCTATACAAACCCACCTAAGGCCACAGAGTCCATGTCAGAGACAACCCCTTCTCCACTTGCTAGGGGACCCACATGAAGACCAAGCTGCCCATCAGTTACATATGTGTCGGGGCTTTAGGCCCAGCCCATGCATGATCTTTGGCTGGTACTTTAGTCTCTGTAAACCCCTATGGGTCTAGGTTAATTTATTCTGTATGTCTTCTTTTTTTTTTAATCATTCCAAGTTTATTTTAATGAAAATATTACAAGAGAAAAATGCACACATCCAAATTTATATGCATACAATTTATTTATGAGTGTGTGTATACTAACATTAATATGCACTCGGGCATTTAATTACACATGCAGAGTCAACTTCAAGTTTCTTCCTTGACCATACTATACTGTGTGTGTGTGTGTGTGTGTGTGTGTGTGTGTGTGTGTGTGTTGGATATGAATGTTCCTCTGGTTCTTTGCAATATACTTATAATGAAAAAAGCACATGCATATGGAGAATAGCTGTTGAAGCAATATCCCTTTCTGACTTACTCTTAAGGAGTTTTTGTCCCCCTGGGGACCTTCTTTCCTTTCCCCCACTCTGCTACAAGACTCCCCAAGCTCCTCCTAATGTTTGCCTATGAGTCTCAGCACTTGCTTCAATTCACTGCAGGGTGGAGCCTCTCAGAGGCCAGTTATGCTAGGCTGCTCTGCAAGCATAGCAGAGTATCATTAATAGAGTCAGGGGTTGGCTCTTTCCTATGCGGTGTGGCTCAGGTTGGGCCAGTCATTGGTCAACCATTTCCTCAATCTCTGCTCCATCTTTATGCCTGCATATCTTGTAGGCAGAGTAAATTTCAAGCCAAAGGCTTTGTGGGAGAATTGGTGTCCTCCTTCCTCCACTGGAATTATTGCCTGACTAGAAAGTGGCCTCATCTCTCCATACTACCACCCCCGGCTAAGAGTCTCAGCTAGAGTCACCCCTATATACTCCTAGGAGCCTACCGAATTGCAGAAATCCAGTTTGTCTCAGAGATGCCCTCCCTCTAAGAGGTAGAGTCTAACCATATCCTCCTTATACACAGTAGAGACTTCTTTCTCCTCATGACAGTTCTATGAGTGGACTTGCAATGCAATGCCTGTGGTAGTTCTGGTATGAATGTGCAATGTCCCTTCAGGATTAGTCCCTATTACAACCGTGTCCAAATGCTGGGGGCAGGATCCTGGAAGGAAATTGTAACACAGCAGTTCTAACTTTAACAATTCATCCATGGATTCTACGACCCTGAATCTTCATTATAAACTGGCATAGATTTTAGCATTACCATGGAAACAAACTTCTTGCTGTGTTGAAAGGGAGTTTCCAGAGGGGTTTTAGTAAAGATATATTTACTGCAAGATATGGTCACTATTATTTTATACACTGGGTCTCAGACCTAATAGAAAGGAGAAAGCGAACTGAATACCAATATTCACTTCTTCCTGTTTAGACTGCCACACCTTCTCCAGAATGATCACCACATCCCTTTTCAGCCATGAGTCAAATGAAATACTCCTGCCCTGACTCTGCTTTCAACAGTGAGAAAAGTAGCCAAAGTAGCAATGAGGAACATGAGCTACAGATGTGTAGCTTAATGGGCTAACAGGGGTGGGGCAAACTTTGGGAGGTTGTGGATATTTGGAGGGAGTGTGTCTCTGGAGGTATTTCTTAGGGATGGATATTTTGTCCATGTCCTCCTCTTCTCTTTTTTGATTTTTTTCTTCTTATTTGCTCTATCAGTTACTTTCCCATTGCTATAATAAAATTAAGACCAAGGCAATTTATAGAAAAAAAGAACTATTTGCACTTATGGTTCCATGAGAATAGGGTCCGTCATGATGGGAAAAGCAGCAGTCATGAAAGCAAGACTGGCCCTGGAGGGCAAGTTGAGGCACCACATCTTCAACTGTAAGCCAGAAACACCAACAGAAAAAGAGAGAGGGGATGAGGCAGAGATGGGGGAAGGGAGGCACACCTAGGAATTGTAGGGGACATTGGCTTTTCAAAGCCCACTCTCAAGTGATGTACTTGCTCCAGAAATTCCACACCTCCCCACCCTCCCCAAACAGCACTACCAAGTGAGGATTAAGTGTTGAAAGGACAGAGGTTATAGGGGACTTCATCTTATTCAAACTACTACATTCCACGCCTTGTCCTAAACCCTTACACCCTCAGGAGTGATTTGAGTTCCTTTTTTCACTCTAAGACACAGATAAAACTTAATAATATCTAATTTTCTCTGCTTGAAAATGGTTTTTAATAAGTGTTACATTACTTTTCAATTGATGTAAAGATGTTACCCTTCCTCCATTACTTTAGCTCCTTAACTTTATGTTAGTGTCATTTTGGAAGATAAGGAGGCTGATCAAAAGAAATTGTTAATAATATTATTTTGACATTTTATTTTTTGATATTTATTTATTTACTTATTTATTGAGACAAGTTCTCATTGAGTAGCCATGGCTGGCCTGGAATTTGTTATAGAGACCAGGCTTGCCTATAATTCACTGAGATTTACCTGCCTCTGCCTCCTGAGTGCTGGGATTGAAGGTCTGCCTCTCATGTCTGCTCTGTTTTTGAGATTGTATAGTGCGACCAACTTCTCTCAAGTGTCTTACGTATTGATAACAGAGGAAGTGGCAGCTACTGAACAAACATTTAAGGTGAACAGCTCCACTTAGCAGGTCTCAATGTTACAGGGATTGGAAATCCTATATAACTAATGATCCACAGCAGAGTCAGTCTCTTCTTAGATGGTTCTACACACTTCTTAATTATTGCCCGCAATTTAACTATACCCTGAAGGAATAAACTACACTATCTTTACAACGTTAGCTCCTCAGTCTGTCTATGAAAGCCTTTAGCTTCTAGGTTGTAAAGAATGACAAAGTAGTTTTAACTGTTGTTGTTTTGGATAAGAAATGCTGAGGAAGATGCTCCAACATTATGCAGAGTTTTGGGTGACTATTCGGGTAGAAAACTGTCCCTGTCATCTTTTCATTTGGAAAGCTACTAATCTGCACTCTCAGAATAATCAAGTTTACTCCTTTTCAAGTTTCTAAGGGAGCTGAAGACCAGGTAGCTTAGTTTTACAATGAAGCTTAGTTGTTTAGGGGTTAAGATGTTTTTAGGTCTAGATAGATGTTCTAAGTTGATGATGACCATGTGTAATGGAGATTGATTTACATTCAGAAATTTAGATGCACCAATATAGGAAAGATGCCCTTTTCAAGGCTGTCAAATACAAATAGCCAAAACCCTAAGAATGTAATAATTATGTAATTCCAAATTGTGTCATGGCTCTTCTTGCCATAGGTAATCTATTGTATATATGTGTAGTAATATAAATATATATGTACAAAAGTAAAATAATTAAAAAAAACAGAGATGCTATGAATAAATACTTATGGGGGTTGTCATGTACTTCTTTTTTGACTTGAAAGTTTAAAAATATTCATCAAATCTACAGATAGCATCATATAAAAGAATAAAAAGTTATTTAAAGAACAAACCTCGTAGGTTCATTAGTGCCACTTACCAAGAAGCCTGAAGGAACACTTTTTTGTTTTCATAACTTCATTTTTTAGGAATCATTCATGTTTTACTCTCATCTTTGACCCATTTTTTTCTTCTTGGCAACTTTGCTGGGTTCTCATCCTCGGAAAGAGACTGACATGTTGGAACAAGTACCCTTTCTCCTCAACACTGAGGCAGAGATTCTGCATGGTAAGGGCCCATTAAGGAAAATGTATAGAATAACTACTTATCTTATATACCAGATTGGCATAGGGTTATAGGCCTTTTTTGATGCTCTGGCACTTCCAAAAGAAAGGGATTATTTTTCAAGACAATCTCTAGTTCAATATTGACAGTAGCATTAGAAGACACTTTAAGCTGCCCATTTCTGCTGGCAAGAAAGTCCCAATACTGTGGCAGGCAAGAAACTGGAAACCTTTGGTGGCTGACAGTGAAATACTTGATCTGAGCTCCTAAAGCCTTTGTAGATATTTCTACCCAGCGAAGATCATCAAGGCTGCATTAGCTGAGTCCTTGAGATGCAATGGAGTAGGTGATGCTATTTTCTTCTGTCTAAGAGAAATGGCAGAGCTTCTTTGCAACAAATGATCATAAATTGCCTGAGTGTCTCTGAGGCAATGAGAGGACTTGCATGCTTGTGCTAATGCAAGCTGCTCTCAAGATCTTGAGTGCTACACACTACTGGAAAGAAAAGAGCCTGAGCATAAACTACCAAGGCATATCTCTATCTCCCAAGTATATGTGATCAAAAAAGGAAAGCCTTTCAGCCCTTCAGCTACTTTAAAAGCAGATTTCCAAGCTCAATAATCAAATCCAGTGGGGCACAGAGTCAGCAAGCAGAAGGAAGTAAATGTTGGACATTGGAGAATGAGAAAACAAATAAGCTCCTCAGTACAGTTAAGTGGGCTGCCAGCCTTTCCTGTATCAGTTTATTATTATTTTCTTCTTATTCTTGTTGTTTATTAAATTCTGTATAAGGATTTGTAGTTCCTGTTACTGAAGTATGTCATGCCTGCATATATTATGCATCTAATGTTAGAGCACTGTTCCAGTCCATTATGGCCTATTTTGAAATAATTTTGCTCTATAATCTAGGTAATCTTTTAGCTTTTTTTTGGCAGCAGACTCTGGTTTTTCTCCATACATCATTTTATGCAAATACATATATTTACAATAGGTAACTCTTAAAGTGGGGCTCATATTGTGCCTATAAAGATTTCTTAGATGCTGGGGAGTATCATGTTTTTTTTTTTTCTAGAATTCCAGTCACAAGAGTTGGTTCTCTGTAACATAAAGATGGACTTTCTCACGTACTCTGGTGCCTCACATTTGACCATGTCCCCTGGAGGGGGAGACCTGGTGGCACTCAGAGGAAGGACAGCAAGTAGCCAAGAAGAGACTTGATACCCTATGAGAATATATAGGGGGACGTAATCCCCTCAGGAACAGTCATAGGGGAGGGCAATAATGGGAAAATGGGGCGGGGGGAGGAATGGGAGGATACAAGGGCTGGGATAAACATTGGGATGTAACAAGAATAAATTAATAAAAAAAAAAAAAAGAAAAAAAAAAGATGGTCATCATAGCCTGTTTTTGCTTTTAAAGGCTCTTCCAGTGACAATGAGGTTGATACAGATGACACTATGTATCATTTGGGAGATATTTCCTAGGTGAAAGATATTTTCCTTGTTATTTGTTTATGAAAGATCTTGGAAAAATTCTGTACCTAAGAAGTCTGATTGACACACTACATTTTCAATCATGTAATACTTTGGAATGTTGTAGGTTTAGAGCCAAATTTTTTTGGGTCACCTTTAGTCTTCCTAACACTCTTTTATTGCCAGCTTCTGCATGGCTTAACATCATTGTGATTATAAAAAAAATCTGTAATGTGTGAACATATCCCCTAAATTACTTCAAATCCAGTGATATCCCACAGCAGTTGAAGCCTCAAGCATTGATTACCATGCTTTCCCATAAACTGCCTGCCTGATACTTCACTACTGTGTTTGAAAGTGTCTTGCTTTATGACTTACATGGGCTTGGGTATGGCAGTCCAAGATTATGATGTCAGGCATAATCATTGATTGCTTTTCCACTTTATTCCTTAAGGCAAGATCTCTCAGTCAGACCCAGAGCTTGTTGATGAGGCTAGTCTTACTAGCCAAGTTTCTCTGAGGAGCCCCAGTCTCTAGCTTCCTTGGCTAGAATTACAGTAAGGTTGTCACTACCACCTGGCACACACATGAGTTTCTGGGCCTCTGAACTCTGCTTCTCAGATATAGGTAGCCAGTAATTTAACTACTGAGCAATCTCCCAGGCCCAGATTTTGTTCTATTAATTAAAATCCTATCTGGTGATTAGATCTGCACTGGCTTGTGTTCACAGATGGACCAGATGTTTGCCAAAGCATCTGAAAAAGGAAACTCTTCCTTTAATTTCTATTCAGGAAACTAGCAAAATATACATTTTGTTTTAGATTGCATGGAGTTGTGTGAAAATGTAAACAGTGGAAATGAAATATTGGACATTGTGCACATATAAAACCAAACAAAACTCCTTGACTCTGTACCCCATGGTTTCTTTAAGTTATGGAAGATCTTTTGCACATTTTGATTTGGATCTGGTTTTTAATGCATTTTTTGAGCAACTGAAGAATTTAGAAATGGCACTCTACATCACGGAGGCTGAGTCTTTGCAGCTTTTATTTTCAGGCATTTGGAATTCTGCCTTAAAGCTATGATGGCGGAAAGTTATTCGGGACATGATAACACATAATATGGAAGAACTCAGTAATGCTTAAGACAACAGTCAGCTTCAAATATCAGACTGAGGACTCACACTACCTTGTTCTTTCCAGCTCAGGAAACTCCATACTTTATAAAGCTACACAGGGAGGATTGGAGAGAAATCATAGCCAATAAGCATTGCTCTGAGAAATAACTAATCAGTGCCTGTAAAGCCATTTAGTTTTGTGGTGGTTTATTAAAGCTTTCTGATTAATTGATACAGTCATCATGACTAGAGGGATTAGTAAGGCAGGAGACATGCTCCACAGAAAGACCAGAAAAGAAAAGTGGACTCTTGGCATCATCGTGTGAGTTGTTAAATCAAACTTTACGTGAACTTGGCCTCACTCCTAGACTTGGCATTTCTAGGAGCAAGTCCTTTCCCCTCTCAATATCTTTGCTCTCGTTTTTGTTCATTTTGTTTAGGATTTTTTTTTTTGTTATTTTGTTTTATAGGAGATGAGAGAGAATGGCCTAAACTAATTCTACTTCTTTAAGTTTCAATAAGTAAGTTACCCTGTTCACTATACTGTGAGGGGTTGATTGTTAATGCAGTAGTGATAGCATCTTGTCTAGGTCTATTCACCAACTAAAAGATAGAAACCAAAGTCATTAAATGCTAAACATCACCCAAAATTGGGAGAAACACTAATAGCTTTAGTAATATCTTCCCATTATTCACTTATAAACTAGACTTTATGTGACGTATAACTTATCACATATGTTTAAGGACTTGATGCATTTTAATAAAATAAGAGCATTTCCTAGATGCAAAACAAATTTTTCTTTTTTTTATTTCCTGAGCATTTGATGTCCTTTTCAGAAAATCTTTGCCTATACCTGTATCTTAAAGTGCTTTTTCTATTTTCTTCTTCAAACAATTTCAGAGTTTCAGATCTTACATTAAGGTTTTTGATCCATTGGAATTGATCTTTGTTCAGGATGAGAGATAGAGATCTATTTCCATTTTGTTGGATGTGAACATCTAGATTTGCCAGCACCATTTGTAAGCCTTTGGCATCTGTGGAAAGATCAGATGATTGCACCTGTGTGGGGTTGTCTCAAGGTCCCTAATTTAGTTCCATGGAACAACATGCCTGTTTTGTTATTGTGCCTCTATTTTAATATTTGAAATCAGACATGACAACACCATTGCCATTGTTTTTATAGCTTTAAAATTTTTTCTTTCTCTTGATTTCTTAACCAAATCTCACTGAGTACTGTGTTGCTCGGTCTTTATAATTTTGTAGCTATTTTGTCATTTCCCCCCTAATTCTTAGTGTTACTCTATTAAAAATTGAGTAAGTGCAAAAAATTATTTCAATTTTCTTGTATTTGCTAAGACATAGTTTGTGTGAAGTGTCTCATTATATGATGTATGTTAGGAAGTTTCATGGGCTACTGAGAAGAACGTTTGCTATTTAGATGGAATGTTCTGTAGACAGAGTTATGTTCATCTTACCTAAACATCATTTAAAGCAGACAATTCTCTGTTTTTATCTGGATATGTATTTTGGTGAAAGCGGAGTGTAGAAATCAAATACTACCATAGTGTTGATGTTAATCTGTGACTTTTTATACAGTAGTTCTTATTTTATGAAATTGAGTGTGCTGATATGAAGGGCATGTGTGATTCAAACTGTTATAACTTCTTGCTGGACTGTTTCCTTATTCATTTTATCTCTTTTGACCAAATTTGTTCTGGAACACTAAATTTGCTCCAAAGTGTATATTTATTTTTAATAAATCAGCATGTGCTTGCTTTGGAATCTGTTTTTCATCGTTCATTCCTGAGGCTGTTTTTGTCTATTTTTTTTTTTTTCTTGTTTGGGAACATAATATGATAGAGAGTCATCACGGAGTAGTACACAGAATAGCAGTGTATTGTAACACGTGATAATCACCACCACAACAAAATAACATATTTAACATATAACTATGACTTCCCATTAATTTTTATGTGTATTTTATTTATCATAATTTATTTATATTACATCTCTATCATTATCCCTTTGCTCTTTCCTTCCTGTTCCCACCCTCCTTCCCTCTTCTGCCCTATTCCCCTCCTCTAGACTTCTGATGGGGGCCTTCCTACCCAACTGTCTGGTCACAGCCTACTAGGTTTCCTCAGGATTTTGTACATTTCCTTCCTCTGTGTGACTGAAGGGCTCTCTTGCCAAGTGACAGTGACCAAATCGTGGGCACCAGAGTGCATGTCAGAGGTTCAGCAGATGCCCCCCCCCTCCGCCACACACACATGGAAAATCATCTGTCTATCAGCTACATCTGAAATAAGGTCTTGGTTCTCTGCATGCGTTGTCCTTGGGTGGTGCATCAGTTTGCTCAGGCCCCTTTGTGTCCAGATCCGCAGGCCTTACTCGTCTCCCTGTGGAGCTCTGGCTTTTGCTCTTTCATGCCCCCACTCTACCCTCAACTCTCAGCACTTTGCCCTGAGTCCAGCTTTGACTCTCAATATCTGCCTCAATTCCCCCTTGGGTGGAGTCTCTCAAAGGAGATCTATTTTTGGCTAATAGCCACTTATGAGTATATACTATGCATGTGTTTCTGGGTCTGGGTTATCTCACTCAGGATGATCTTTTCTAGTTCCATCAAATTGCCTGCAAATTTCAAGATTTCTTTGTTGTTGTTGTTTTTTAAAATATTGAGTAATATTCAATTGTGTAAATGTACCAGTTTCTTTATCCATTCTTCCATTGAGTGACATCTAGGTTGCTTCTAGAATTCTGGCTATTATGAATAAAGCTGCTATGAACACAGAAGAGCAAATGTCCTTGTTCTATAGTGGAACATCTTTGGGTATATGCCCAGGAGTGGTACAGCTGGATCTTGACGTAGCACTAGTGTCGATTTTCTGAGAAAGTGCCAGGATGATTTCCAAAATGGTTGTATAAGTCTACGCTCCCACCAGCAGTGGAAGAGTGTTCCCTTTCTCCACCTCCTCTTCAAGAATGTGTTGTGGCTTGTGATTTTGATCTTAGCAGTTCTGATAGGTGTAAGGATCTCAGAGTCATTTTGATTTGCACTTTCCTGGTGACTAAAGATGCTGACCGTTTCTTTAAGTGTTTTGACTATTTTTAAAAATTTTATTTTTAATCAAAACAACACATCATTTTTTCCCTCCTTCTTCTTCCTTCAATGCCAAACATCCCTGTCCTATTCCCTACTATATTCTCTTTTATTATTGTTGTTATATACATGTAAAATGAACATATATAAATGCATGAGTATATATGAATAAATATATAAATACAAAAATTTGAGGCCGTCTAGTATTACTATTTTATGTCTGATCATTTTACATTAGTTATCAATAAGGGGCTCATTTCTAGGGAAGGATAATTCTGTGTCTCTTCGCAGTTGTTGATTCCTTATATTTCCTTCTGTAGGACTGCGTCCTTGTGATAATTACTCTTCTAAATTCTTTCACTAATAGTTCATCCTATCCACTGTCCTTGCAATTCATTGCTGTGAAGTTGATATTTTTTAGTGTAGTCATAATGCCTTGATTTATTTTACTTAGGTATTGTGCTTCTGTACTGGACTTGTGTGCCTGTGTATATTTCATTGATTGGGTATTTTTTTTAACAGCTATATTCTGCCAGTTGGAATAATTGCAGTGTTGACGTAAAATTAGATTGTAGTAAGGTTGAGCTGCATTCATCTTTTGTGAACTGGTAGTGAAATTAATTTGCTAACTATGAACTCTACATGCTAAGTGAAAAAACAGTCATCATCACTTCTCTTCAAGATGTCCCTGCCACAAGCCTGAGAGTAGGCCCTATACCTCATGTGGGCAGCACAGTAGAGTTGGCGCTGGATGTGGAGGTTGAGGTCAAACTGGGCCCTAGGGCATGACTGTGGAAGAGCCACATCTGCCTCTTATCTGCTATGTGGAGACATTTTCAAGGGAGAGGTCCCCTCCCCATTTTTTTTTTTTTTGACCTCACTACCACCAGAGGCAGGAGGGCTGGTCCCTACAGGGTCATGAGAGTAGGACAGGTTGGATATGCTCTTCACCAGCTGCAGCACTCTGGAGGGCAGGCCTTGCACCTCATCTGGACAACACAGTAGAGTTGGCCCCACATGTGGGGTTTCAGGTGAGTGAGCCCAAGGGCATTAGTGTGGGATAGATATCCCTTTCTCTTGTTTGATTGGCAGTGGCACAGACAAGGGAGAAATCTCCACCTCCCCTTCCTTGTTGTTTTTCATCTATGGCAGGCAGAAAAGCTGGTCCCCAGTTCATGAGAGTGGGGGAACTGGCTAAGTCCATCACTCACTGCAACCCTCAGGAGAGTGGGCTTTGCATCTCACCAGGGCAGCAGGGTAGAGCTGGCCCTGGTAGAAGGGGTTGCAGGTGAGTTGCTCAGATGGCATGAGAGTAGGAGAGTCAGAAGGATGACCAACTCATTTAGCTCTTAAGCCCAGATCTAGGACTTTGATTTGGCCCATCCCAACATCTACCCATTGATGAACTGCTTAAGTGCATGAAAGAATCCACACTGGATCCTACAGATCCAAAACTACAGGATCTCCATGACAGAGGGCCACAATAAGATATCCAAGAGGAGTCCCAGTAAGGTTCCAGTATGGACAGAATAGCAGAAACCAGAGGCCTCATCATACCAGTTCAGAGGAGTCATTGCAATGAACATTTGCAAGCAAAGATGTGTATATAAAAGGGAATACTGTAAGGTACACTGTGACACATTACAGCTTCCACCATGAAATGTTTTTCTCTGTTGGGGTGGAGGGCAGGTGTGAGGGAAGAGGCAGATGAGTGGGACTGGGGTGCATGATGTGAAGTTCACAACGAACCTATAAAAGTTTTTAAATGAAAGGAGA
The DNA here is from genome assembly GCF_903995435.1 of Acomys russatus. Taxonomy (NCBI): domain Eukaryota; kingdom Metazoa; phylum Chordata; class Mammalia; order Rodentia; family Muridae; genus Acomys; species Acomys russatus. Next base: position 44,959,470 of record NC_067158.1, read on the forward strand.
CAAAGTAGATGGAAGAAGAAATCGGGATCTTGTCATAAAGAAAAGAGTATAAAGACCACTGAAGCTATAGAAAGATATAGGTAAGAAGTAATATAGGAGGTGTCGTGGATACAAGCAAAAACATACAGATTTTCCTTAGGTTGAGTATTAGAGACTTACAATAGAATGAATGCAGAAACAGAATTATCACAAATCTCAATGAAGAAGCACAAAATCTAAAGCATGACTATTAAGCAATATTTATATGAGTGAAGATTTAAAAATTAAAATAAGAGATAGAGTGAATAAAAAGTAGAAAACCAACCCAGCAGTATGCATTTCTTGCTGGGGTTTGAGTTGATGTCTCCATGTAGCAGACTGAGTGTCTAGTTCAGACCTGGGAAACCAGATGTGTAGCTATGCAATGGCCCGGTGCATTTCAAATACATTTTCACTGGGTTTGAGTTTTGATCATTCACCCATGTCAGCTTTGCCTTGGGTTTCTTCCAGGCCTCATCATAGAATGCCCGTTTTTCATTTAGGTCATCTTACCTGGGCTCTGGCTGCCTCTGTTAGTAGCAGGTTTTTCAGCCTGCATTTCAAACCAGGCCAGTTCCTATGTGGTGATTAAGGGATCTGGCACATTTAGGTCTTTGCACATCTCTTTTCAGTTGGTTGTTTACCACACTGTAAGCACATTTAGCTTTTTATTTCATAAATGGAAATCATCATTTTGTATCTGAAATCAGAGACTAATATTTCATAAATATAATGAGTCAGTTCAACCATTGTTACAAATAAAAAGTAAAAGGAGTGGGCAGAAAAGAGAACAGAATTTGTGACTATATTAAAATGTTGATTTATATATTTCATACAGCAGATTAGAAGGGTCTTTGGAAATCTCTCATTCTCTAGCTTTCATTATTTGAAGTAAATCCTTGAAAATGAATTTTGGCTTTAAACTAGTCCATTTCTAAATATTGGCTTCTAAAATATTTTATTTCTAAAAGTGTCTCTAACTATGACTCAATGTGAGAGGAAAACAAAACCCAGGCATTTAAAAATAATGATCTAACCATCTATGAAATCAACTAATGTAAAGTGAGTACATTAATTCTATAAAGACTTAAAGTTAAGTTTTACTGTAGAAATAATCAGAATAGAGTATGGTATAAATCTCACGTAGGCTTTTGACTAAAAGTTTCCAGGTACCCCAAGAGCCATTCATTTACTTATTAAATTTATTGAGTACCTACAATATGTCATGCCCTGTGCTGAAAGGGAAGAAAAAATGGTGAATTTTCTCAGAGGGCATGTAATCTCAGGGAAGGGCCAGGTAATTTTTCAGGCTACACAATAAAGTGACTTATAATAATGAGAATTGGACAACAGCAATGGACAAAATTATGAAATGAATTGGCTGTTCTCTTCTGAAAAAAGTGCCAGCCATACACTTTGGCTAATCGGGAATGACATTCATGAAGACCTAATTTTTTTTTTATGACTTGGCAAAATTTGTTTATGAAGTTGAAATACACCTGGGAGGGAGACACCAGGGCTAAATAAACCTAATGTCTTGCTCTCCTGCCCATTCAGTTACCTATTGGGATTGTACTTGTGGCCCCTTTGGTGTAGCTGAGATAAACTCAGCAATCTCAGTTGATGAACTATGAATAGACGTATATCATGTATTACAATATGGTAATTTTAGGTGATGGAACAAATCTCTAATAGAGCATTTTCTCTGGCATAGCAACCAGCAATATTCAATATGGTTCTGGGAAGTAGTAAGAAGTGGAGAACTCCTAGTGATCTTCATGGTCACTGGAAGATTGTGTTATATATTTCTATAATAGATAAGTTAATTATGAGTGAAACGAAGTGGTTTATGTACTCTTGCATTTGTGTATGCACATGACTTGGATGTGAAAAAGAAAAGGGGATATGAAGTGCTTGCCTCTTATCTCTGTCCCTATAATTGATTTTTACTTAATTGCCATTATTAGCGATGTGGAGTCTGCCTGAATAGACCTTCAAGGTAACGCATATGTTCCTATGCATTTATACTTTCAAGCATGTGGAGTGCATAACTTTATTTTCTGTTCGTTTAATATAGCATTGATCACATGCTAAATTATGAAATTGTGAGTTCTTTAGTAGTTGGAGAACATGATATCCTAAGTGTCTTAAAACCAGACTCTTTCAAAACTTTGGGGAATATATATTTTTTTACTAATTTTAAGGGTCACATGTTAATAGAATTATATAATTATAATCCTATAAAGATGATAAAAGGAGGAATTGAAATATTAACGACAAACTGATCTGAAACAATTGAGAGCAAGTGTGCCAGCTTTCTCTAGACATTTAGAGTTTATAGAAGATGATTGGTTCTGTATTCTCAAATAAAATGTCCTGAGGGAATTTCTCTACGGAAGATGCTTTTATGTCTAATGTGATTTTCCACAGAAGAGATTTTCTCTCTCTTTTTTTTTTCTGGAAGTTCTTGACACTGTTTATGTAAAAGTGTTTTAGTGCTGTTATGAAATGCTATAGTTTCACATTATGCTCCCAATGACTAATCCTTCCTGAGCTGCAGTTGGTGAGTGTCTTTAAAGCCTTCAGGGTGTGGCTGGGCGTTTCTGTAGTATTCATGTAAAATACAACTTGACAACAACACGTAGCTCAGAGGACAGCGATGATGACTATTTTAAAGGTCTCCTCAGGAACAGAGATTGGAATAGGCATTTCATGCCTACTGACACAACTGCCATGCATAAAAATTGAGTTTTAGACAACTAGACTCTCATAACCTTGCTATTACTTAGAAATATATATGGCATGCTATGCTAGAAGTCAGGTTCATTCATTCAAGAAAAATTGTGACCACTTAATATTAATAAATTCCCTAAGAGAGCACATTTATTTTCTTTTTACTTCAGATCAATGTAACTTTGTTAGAATAGTTGAGCCTGTGGATGCAAATGCTACCTAGAATATGGTTTTTCTACCACTGACTTTTATCTTCTGAGAGTAGGCGCTGAGGAATTTGTATTTAAAGTTTTAGTAATACTTTCACAATTCACTTATGGCGTGTTTTTGTCTTAATGCTATGCAGTAGTTGCAATATTATTCCATTTTCTCTTTTTATTTTTCTTCATTTATTTAACTCTGCGGAGTTCCAACTTGGAAAACTGATCACAGAAAGCAAGGGAATAAAATCTGGCCATTCCTTTGAGAGATACAGGATGGTGGGAGGCATCCTGGTAAAGGCTGGGGACCTCTGTGTGCTGCAGGCAGCTGGTGCCTGTGGTACATCAATAAGCCCAGTTTGTTTGTTTGTTTGTTTTCCTTTTTGAGGGGGAATTGATTTCTTTTTGCTTAGAGTTGAAGTGTGTGCTCAGGTTTCTGTGCTTTTGGAGCTTCATTTCATTACAATCACTAAAGCCCCAAAGCACAGAAGATGCAGCTCTGCTCAGCAGTGATTATACTCACGTTTATTCCTCAGGCAATCTGTTCTGGTACATGTATGCCAGCCCTTTGTGGAATCTTAATAGGCAAAACAGTCTATGATGAAATAATAACACATTCATTCTTATGTACAAAATATTAGTGATAATGGTTGCCATGGCATAAGCATCATTAAATACATGTCCTGAGATGATGGAATATGAAGTTATTCAGTACCCATGCTGGTCTATATTTTTTTTTTTTTTTTACATTTCTGGTTTGAACAAATTATCATATCTTCCAAAGAACATATTACTTGTTCTTGTGGAAACCCAGATGATCTGCACTGTCAGATTTTATTATTATTGTGACAGATACTTCAGTGTATAAATCTTCAGTTAATGAAAAAAATGTCACCTTCTTTTTGGAGCTAAGTGTTTAAAGTGCATCAACCATTTCTTGTGATAGACACTTCTTCCAAAGGCTTAGGAGGAATTACATATTAAAATACTTTGTATATGAAACTCTTATCATCTATATCCACCACCACAGTGGATAAACTAATTGTCAACCACTTTTGAGAACTAAGTGGGTTTTTAAAAATTGCTTGTTGAAATGAAAGTCTAAAAATGCCAAGCAATATTTCTGAACATTTCTTCCTGTATGAAGGATTTTCTTCTTATTTATTGGTTTATTATTTTAAGAACCAGAAAAGTATTTTATGGACTTGGGGAGAATAAATGACATTTTATAAATCTTTGAAACCATGACAAACAAGAACTACTGAATAACGTACCTATAAGTTGTCCTGGACTTTTTAAGGAACAAAGCAATTATACCTTTTTAGGCTAAGCAAAAACTGATAGAGTGTTTCTCAAAATGCCATGTGTATAAGATCACTTGGGTATTTAGTTAATCAGAGATTCTCTTATCATGTATTCAGAAATGCTGATTTGGGAATTTTCTAGTGGGACCCCTGGGTAATTTTAATGCAGCTAGTTCAATATATGCATTTACATAAAGAATAATGGGAAATGCTTGGATATATTATTATGTGATTATGAAAACAGTGTCACCTGAGTATATATAAAGATTGTATTTTCTGTAGGCATGTTATGCATGCCTGTTTCTCTCTAAAATATATGTACTATTATTTCAATAACATGTACAGTTCATTATTAATTTTACTCATAAAATTATAATATAATTGCATAATTTTCCCTTTCTTCTTGCAAAATCATCTCCCAAATATTCTTTGTTCTTTTTCAAATTCATGGCATCTCTTTTTCATTAATTGTTGTTACACACACGCACACACACATACACATACACACACACACACACTCCTAAATACAACATGTTCTCTCTGTGCAATATTACATATATATATATATCATATATTTAGCTATGACCATTTGGAATTTGATAATCAATTGGTCCACTCTTGTCTAGGGAAACTGTTTCCCCCCCTGCTGTCATCATTATGTAGTTGTCTATAGCTCTTTGTGTGCAAATATACCTACACCAGTCAGTAGAAGCCATATTTTGAGTTCCTGGTCAGGGCTGACCAAGATATTCATAAAATGTTACATCCTATCTCTATTTCCCTTTGTTTCATTGCATCCCCAGAGGTGGAAGTTAAGTCCCCATTGCTTATGACAGCATGCACTTCAAACTCTGGGCCCAGGGGCCCTTAAAGAAGAACTGACCTGAAACCCTCCTCCCTGATGAATAACTCTCATGGTACCAGAAGGCATCATGGGAGCTTCCGATAGAGGAAAGCTGATAGTTTTACGGAGCTATGATGCCTATGAACGAACACGAACAGCGCACAATAATGTCACACAAACCTTAGAAATAACAAACACACCATTATTCCCAGCAAGGTAGATCTCTATTGAGTTTGATGCCAGCCTGGTCTCCATAGTGAGTTCTAGGACAGCCAGACTCTCTCTGGAAAACAAACAAAAAATGAAGCATCTAATTGTTGTTTATTACTCTACAATGAATTATCTCATGGGGATAGTATTTTCGATTTTAAGAAAACTACAGATTTAGCAGGAATTCCTACTTAGTGCCAAGCAATACTTGCCCATGAGTTTCTTTCTAAAATTTTATATCTATGGCAGACTTTGAAGACTACAATATCACTTTGAGAGATGTAAGATATTTACTTTTAAATAAAAACTTGCATTTAGTTACTTGTATATGTCCACATAAGTTATGCATATAATGGTGCCTGCAGAGGCCACAAGAGGGCACCAGATGCTCTGAACCTGGAGTTCAATCCTGAGTCACCAATGTGGTTGCTTGGAACCAGGCTCAGGTCTTCTGGGAGAGCAGCAGCTCTGTGAACTACTGAGCATCTCTCTGTCACCTTAAAGGATATTTTTGGAGGAGAGGTAAGTAAGAAGTGTAGAGCTGATTTGAGAAGGGCCAAGTACAGCTTATTTCTTTTGTTGTTTTATTGATTAAAATAGCTCTTTAACAATTTCATACATGTACATTTTTCATTCCTTTTGCTCTCTTCTCCCTCCAGCCATCTCATTCTCCATATACTTCCAACAGGCCCCTGTCCCAAATCCATATTTTCTCTTCTTTCCTTCCTTCCTTCCTTCCTTCCTTTCTTTCATTCCTTCCCTCCCTCCTTCTCCCTCTTTCCTTCCTTTCTTGTTTTTGTTTTATTCTCTAAAAATTTCAAGGTCGGCACTTCAGAAACGAATTTGTCTCTATAATGTCCCTTTCCTTTTGGGTCTATTGATTGCAGGAGACAGCCTTTTATGTAGGGTAGCTTTAAGAAAAGAACTCATGCCAGTTTCTAATTACTTTGGCATGCAAAATCACAAGCCTATAACTGTGAGAGAAGATGATAGTAGCAATTTATTCCCATCACTTCAAGTCTTTTTAATCCAGCTGAAGTATAGTAAAGCTAGCCTTGAAAAATTATTGTTCAATATCTCTCATCCATCTCTCTCTTTCTTACATGGAAAATCATCCTCTAAGACCAGCTGACAAATTCACAGCGGCAAGCCTGTCCTAATCTCAGTGCAGTAGCTCTGGAATTTCATTTCTCATTTGAGCATGACATTCCTTTTTTGACCTAATCCCTGAGTCTTTTACTTCCATACAAAGTTACCTAGAGAAGTTAATGATTGTGTTGTGTTCATTACGTCAGTGACGCCTCCTTATGTAAAGAATAAACATTTGAATTTCTTGGTATTTTATTTAAGCTTCTTCTAATACAACCTCAAGTAACTCTTTGCGGTGTACCACCCTTGAATATATCCTTGTCCATACTTTGTTATATCTCATAGAAGGAAGAGAGTCAAATATTTACTGCACAAATCAGCACGCAGTAAGGATAGACTGTTTTCTGAAAGAAATTCGAATTAATTCATTTTCTTCTTTCTGTAGCAGAATACTTAACATAGACAATTTAAAGGGTTGGGGGAGAGGTTTATTTTGACTCAGAATTTGGTATGATCCGTTGTAAGGGAAGAGCATAGTAGCTCACGACTTGCTGATACAGAAGAGGTATATTTGATACTGGAGAATGAGAGAGGTCCATTGGAAATGAGGTTGAACTGTAGCCCCAAAGACCTGCTCCTTAATGACCCATGTCTTTCTGTGAAGGTCCATCTTTTAAAGGTTCCATAGCCTCCTAAAATAAAACCATCAGCTTGAGGACCAAATGATCAAATGCATAAACATATGAGGAGCATTAAGTATTCAAACCATAAAAGAATTGAAGTTTTCATTTTTTTCCCCCTCCATCCTCATTGGTGGCCAAATGACACTAAAAGAAACCATTTTCCTCATACTGATTTTATCTTTTAGAAAAATTGCTAGGAAACGAGATGGCACCTTACAAAAACTTCACTAGCCAATGACAAAGAGATGATAGGTGTTTGAGCAAAGATAAATAAACCTTTGAGGCATGATATATTGGTTACTTTTTGATTGCTCTGATAAAACACCACTGCTAAGGCAATTTATAAAAGAAGATCTTTAATTCGAGGTTTTGTTCCAGATGGTTAAAGGCCATGATGGCAGAGGGCATGGTAGTGTCAACAGCTGAGAGTTTACATCTCAAAGCAGGAGACTGAGAGAGGTCTTCAAAAAGATACTAGTTTTTCGAAACCACAAAACCCATCCACAGTGACATATGTTCACCGTTCACTCTACTCTCTAGTGCCAGTCTTGGTGCTGTCAGCTTCAAGGTGAGCATGAATGGAGTCTCAGTGTCTCAGTGTCTGCTTTTCTCAGCAACAGCTAGAGCATTCAGAGTGAGGTTTGTGAGGTTTGTGTGCAAGGCTCCCAATCTCACTGGGGAGGTGGAAAAGAATTTTCTACAGGATGTTACAGTTAGCTCTTTTTAATGAGGATGGTCATACCAGATCCCAGTGGAAAACTCAGATATCCCAAAGCCAGTGATGACACCACAGTGTTACAACCCTTCCGTTAAGCTGTCATGTTAATGACAGAGGATGTGGTTGACACCCGTGTAGTGTGAGTTCACTTGTTCATCACTACAGTGCAGATTTGGCCACTCCTTTGTTGGCTTTCAGTAGCTTGCCTCCTCTTCAGCAGTGACCGAAGCAGCTATAGCTACCTGGCTGGTAGCCAAGCCCAGAATATCTACAACAAGTTTTTCGGGGATGATGGGAGTCTATCTTTCCCCAGCATGAATTATGAGTCTCGCGTGGTCATGGTGGACTAATGGAGTGAGTGCCTAGTGAGCGTTTATTTTGTTATTCAGAAACATTATAAACCTTGAGCAGTGAGAGAGGTTTCAGGTGAATGTGTTTGATTTGTTGGGACCTAGTGATGCCTGGGACATGTCATTTACATGTAACAGCACAGTCCTACCATAAGAGGGTGATCAGAGTACTTAATTATCCTATGGGTGGGACAAGAATTCTAGACACAGATAATGGTCATTTGTTGAACGTTAAAGTCTCATTAGCTTGTGTTGGGACATTTCCAAAAATCCCCAGGTGCTGGATGAACAGATTCTACTAGAAGACAGGGAATTGAATCTATTTTTCCCCTAAGGACTAAGTGGCATTCCTCAGGCAGAGAATGTGTGGACTCAGCAGAGAAGGCAGCAAAGAGAGAGCCCTGCTAACAAAGGGAGTCTTTCATTTTTGCACCAAGCTATCTGGCTATCTGGGGCTATTTGGTAATGACAGATTTTGACCTTAACGGCAGGGTCCCACACACCTTCTCCATCAAAACTGCGCTTCCTAATCTTTCCCAAACCGTTCCTACAACTAGGAGCCAAGTATTCAAACATGTGAGTCTGTTGGAGGCAATTTTTACTGAAAATTTCATACTTGGTAAAGTCAATCATTAGGTAAACTGGAAGATCAGAGTTTGATCCCCAAGACCCACACAATGGATGAGAGAGGTTGCACAGTTGTATGCATACTCACATTCATGCTCAAAAACAAAATAAATAAAATGCAATATATGAAAAAAAAAAAAAACACAAACCCTAGAGCCATGGGAAGCCATACAGACAGGACAAAAAGGACCTCCACTACCACAAAACTTAAAATAGAGATGTGTGGAAAGAAATGCAGACGTGAGGAATAGCTAGAATCTTAGTATTCAGGCACTTGAGTTCAGTGTTTCTGAGCGTGAGCTAATGGTATCATCAATATCTAATGGTTGTATCAGCCCCAATGTTTTTGTACCTAACTAACAAGGGGCTTCAAACTCCTTATGCACGTGTACTCTGATAGACACAATATGCACCCCACGTTATTTTCTCCTGTAGTGGGAATGCTTATTTCTTCATGTTTCTGCTTGTGAAAATTTGTCCTATCATTTAAAACCTATGTCTTGTTTAAAGTTGAGCTCTAACTCACCAGTCACAGAATCTAAAGCATTATATTTAGTTTTATAGCACACATCTCTGCACTATATATTTGAATGCAAGACTATGTCAAAGATACTACGAATAATCTAGTGCTTGGGCCTAACAGCATGTTTTAAACATGAATGTAACTAACAGATTTGGATTTAAGGAGAAATAAGAGTCCACAGACTTATTTATTTTCTCTGCTCTGATAGTAAAATAAGCTCAAATCAAACCTCAGCGTGGCCATGGGTGCTGTTTCCTGGACAGTACACTTGTTTTCCTAGTGTTATTTCAGTGAATGTGTCAGTTTCTAAGGTGAGGAGGCCTGGATTGTCAATTGTTAATGCCTTGAAGCAGGGAGAAATCACACTTATATTATTGTTGTAAATATGAGAAATGTGGAAGATAGGTTTTTGTGAGGATCCTAGACATTTTGGTAGAAGAAGTGGTCTGATGGTTGCACAGAATCTCCATCTGTTTTTGAAAGACCTTTCCCAATATATAAGGAGTAGACTGCCTTCATATACCACCTTTAAAACATGGGCTTATTCAGAAAGGGATATCCAGTGGATATTAGCAAGTTGGATGAATACATTTCTGTTAAATGATTTTTTAAAACCTAAATGTCATCTGAGATTTACAATAGTATTTAACATCAGAATTTTTTTTTGGTGATTTAAACAATGTATCAAGTTAAGATATGACACATTTGAATAAATGAAATGATTTATGCTGAACCTAATATACCAATTTAGCTTTTAACCTCTGCCCCTGAGTACTTGCTGCGTTAGGGACCAATGATGACTTTCAAAGTTACATGTCTTCATAAGAAGGAAAGAGTGTGAACTGGAGAGTTAGACATTAGTTTATACTGACAGTGAAGTCTGCCAAGGCTGCAGTTAGTCTCAGCTTTATAGCAGACAGTATTCTACAGAAGGATGAGTAATTAAGGAATGGAAAGAAAGGAAAGAGAAAAGCAGTCATTTCAATCAGCTACCAGGGTCAGGTAATACATTCTGATTTACTGATGTTTCATGTAGTATTTCCAGAGTGGTGTTTACATTTGAAATGATGTTATTATTCACCTCATGATTTAGGGAATCTGCATTTCTTCTGCCCTGATGTTCATCATGGCCCAGGATTTATACAGAGAAATGTGTTCTCTGAACTACATGATATTGTTCTTAAATTCTGGATTACTCAGGTCTGGTTTATCAATAAGTATAAAAGCCCCCTAGGTGCTGCTTTTTCATACAGATTTTTCTGTAAGCACCATTTTCAGTGAGAAATAAACATGAATTTTCCTCATCTTTTTGATAGACAGGAAGCAAACATTAGGAAGTCCGTTCCTAGTTAACCATATAATTCTAATTTAGATTAGGGCTGGTGGTATTTAAAACAGTGGCTATAATGTTATGTTTATCTATGATATAATGTAAATTGATGATGTCAAATTATTCACATAAATAAAGGATCCAGTATGGTGACATAGTAGAGGATAATATTTTAATATTCTCATTAAAAGTAGAAGTCTTACATGACTAAAAAGAACAAGAGTTGGACATTTTAAAGAAAAGCCAGTTAAAATTACTTTAAAAAAGTAAAGAATAATGAAAAAAATAATGAAATATATATGAGACTGCCTTTATCTAAGGGGTAGTTGTTTACAAGATTGTAAAGATGCTAGCTGAAGATTCTAATAAGACAAGATAAGTCATGGGTCTGAAAATGAGGGATTAATAGAAAATTTGTAGATTAACAGTTTAATACCTCCACTCACAGTCCTCACTATATCCATATTAAACACATTTAAATAACTATTATATTGAGGTATACTAGCTGAGATCTACTATTCTGGTGTACATATATTACATTCTCTCAAACTGAACACTTTTACAGATACTTTATGTGAAGAGCTGAGATAGGGAAGGAAATATGTGATTCTGGGTTTAGCAGAGAAGAAAGCAGCTTTTAGTCATCTGTTTTAGGTCACAGGCTGCTTCAGTAGTCCATTCTTGGCATGCTCGTGATGTATGAAGCAACAGTAAAGATCATACATGCCACCAAGAAATCTAAGACCATGTGCCATAAGTGCTAGTCAGCTTCCAGTCACCAGGACAAAAACCTTGAGACAAACAACTTAAAAAGGAATACTTATTTCATTTTATGGTTCCCAAGGTAGCCATCTAATATGGCATGGCTTTGTCACTTTGAGTCTACATTGAAGTCAACGTGGCAGTGAGTGTAGGATAGATGAAAGATGCTCTCAGCATACTAAGCAAGAGGTGGGAGAGAAAAGGCATAAGGCTCTGGGTTCTCACAGACACCTATACAAAGCCTTACTTTCTAATATTCCCACTATTTTCTGATGCTGTGACAGGCGAACAGCTAATATTTTAAGGCAGGAAGTTTTAGAGGCACTTTAGACAAGACTATAACACTATCAATGAGTAAGTTAAGGAAAATATGTAATTTACCTGCTATGCCAGACTGAAAGAGGTGTCTTCACAGTCTTACTTTGGTTGGTTGAGAAACACCTAAACACAAAATCACAATGTATTCTTCCCCGGTGTTTTGATGTAGCCTGAGATTGTGAAGGAAAAAGTGTAGTGGACATTGATTAATGGTTCATGTACTCACTGATGCCTGGCAAAAATACTGAAATGGACAAACCACTATTACATGTATCAATATCAGTAAGTCAAGGAAAAATTATATGAAAAATAAGTCACTCAAGAATATATAGGCTATGTCTCTACCCAAGGCAGCAAAGCAAAGTGATCACTGCAATTCCTATTATACTCTTGCTGAACTCTAGAAAGCATCAAGATGCCAGTATCCAGGCCATACTGGGAACTTCAAAGATATTTAGAATTCTATTATTAAATCAATGTAGCCTTGGCATAGGAGCTCTCCCTTCTTGTTATATGCAATATAATTTTTACTATGAATACTACATTATAAATTAGATCCTCACAAGTAATTAAACATGAATTACCAAAGAATCATAGATATTACAATGAATTTTTCCAATAGTTATAATCTAGAAAATTGTGCCTGCTGCTTAGTATATCCCCATATCTGTAGGACTCCAAGCTCCTTGTGCTTTTTGCTTCATTTGTAATCATTTCAAACCACAGAGGCCCTCTAGCTATTTGAGAATAGGCTGAAGGAGAAATAGATGTAAGAAAAATAAAGAGAAAAACAATGGCCCCTGGGAGAAGTGAAAAAAAGTTAAATTTAATCATGATTTAAAATTTCATAATAAACTATTAAAACATTCAAAAAATTAATAGTAAATGTCACCCATGAAATGTAAATGTTTTACCAAAGTGAAATGTAAGCCAGATTGAAAATTGCCAGTAAAAAGTGGTTTTTAACACACTATGCTCCTTTCATTGTGGTACATATCTATTAGTATGCAATTTTTTCTTTTCATGTTCTTTTCCTTGTGAGTTCATTAGAGAGTCTCCAATAAATTAGGTGGTAAAAATCAAGAAACAAAAGGGAATTTATAAAATTATCTAGCAATAATAGAAGACTGAAGATGTAAGATCTTAGAAAAACAGGTGTGAAGGCCACCTACAAGTAAAGTAAGTGATGGACAGAAGGGACACAACTGTTACAGCACATGTGTGGGAAGTAGAAAGAATACATCATTTTTATAATCTAAATTAAATGAAAGTAAAAGATCCACACTGTATTTAAATCTCAGAGCAGTTTGGGTAAGTAAATACAAAATAATTGAATTTGCATTAAACGTCTTAATAATAATCTGTTAACATAAACATTATTTGCATGTTTTCCATTGTGAGGCAGAAAGTAGAAGGCAAACATTAGCAATGTAATGAGGTCCATGTAAAACTGCATGTAACTGGAAAGTTTTGCCCACCAGTATTGTATCACAAATTTAACCTATCTCTGTTCTTGTTGCTTTAAAATCTATGCAAAGTTTAAGACTAAAGTAGGATGGCTTACTTATTTTTTAATGAATGATGGAAGGAAAATTTTTTGAGCAAGATAATGAAGGCCTCAGTGGATAGAAATAAAGGGCAAGAAAGCCAATGCTAGCAAAAACCATGAAGTCAAGGAGAGCATCTACTTTATTCTGATCATGGGCAATTAAAATGTTAACAAGGAATAAGAATAGAGACCCAGAGAACAAGGAGAGAAACATCAAATATTTACATTTAGTAGTTCTTTTAATACATATTGATTGAATGTCTACTTTGTTTTAGGCAGGACTCAAGGTACTAATGTTTAAATTCCAAATAAAATGAGCAAACATTTCTCTTCTCATAAAGTGTGGCCCTAGAGAATAATAAGAGTGAACATTTAAAACCCTGATTATCTCTATACCAGGCATTGTTCAAAGCATTTTAACATAAGCTTTCTGATCTGCAGGGCAGAGCCAGGACTTAGTGGTGAACATTAGATACTTCAAAGGAAGGCGTGAAGGCAGGCATCTTCCCTACTCTTCATTCAGAGGGAAATAGGTTGTGAACTGCTTAATCCCTGAGACAACCCATCACCTCTATCCAACTGAGGCATTTTCAGAATGGTATGAATTCTGAGCAGTTTGACATTGATTGCTTCCATTCTGCTCGTGGTGTCCTTATAATATTGTATATTAAGTCTAAACTAAAAACCTTACAATATCTCAGTGGCTTGGTGGAGCAAAACTTTATTTCTTACTGATATTTGATTTACTGTATTGGAGTAGCTGAGTGGTCCAGTGACTCAGAGATGATTGATGGGGCTTCATCACTTGAAACGTGTCCCATCCTCAATTACATCAGTAGGAAAGAGACATTATGGGCAATCCCTTGGGGCTTTTTAGTGCTCCTTTTGGATGAATGAACCTCATATCCTTTCTGCTTGTGTATTTTGTTTTTGTTTTTGTTTTTGTTTTGTTTTGACCAGTCTATTCAGATAACACAGAAAGATAAATAAACATAAATCATAAGATTATAATTACAGAATCTGGTGAGCAGAGATGAGTATCCTCATGTGAGTTCACAATGAGGAAACTCATTGAAACTAAACTTCAAAAACAGACAACCTGAGAATTCCTTGAGCCTTCTGGATAGTAAGTCCAGTAATCCATTGGGAGAAAAATATGGCAAACTGTTAAAATGGAAAAAATGGAGCTAGACTCAGAATATAAGGATGATAGGAGTTAGTTTCTCTATGTCAGGCAGCCAGGGTCACTATTAATTATTGCTCTTGTCTTGGTTTACAAGGGAGATAAAAGCAGGATAAAAGCCTGTCATTAGATTTTACTTCATATCTCTTTGCTTACCTCTGCATATAGGAGAGCTAACCACCTTAAGGGCTGTTAGTAAAAAACCTGAAGATACCAAGCCTATTTAAGACTGAAGGTGCAAAATTAAGAGTATGGAGGCCGTTTACTGTTGCTTCTGTGTTCTGTTTCAGAGTCCTTGCTAGGCACCTAAGTTTCTTTCCACTCACTGCTTTAGACTTGCAATCACCTTGGGTTTGAGAGCCTTTCCAGTGTTTCAGGCAGATGACTACGTCGTGAGATTTCCTCAAGCAGCAGCAATTATCTCCTGGGAGCCAGCTTGTTCCCTCAGGCAATGGTGCTTCTAGAGCCACCTTGCAGAACCTTACCTGAGGTAATGATCAGCCAGACCACAAATTTGACCAAGAATGCTTAATTATACATGCTTCTTGCCTCAGCTCAAATTCTTCTATTTAAACTGAAGTGCATGTCAGCACCCTCAGGTCTGTAAGACCATCACTGACCTGGGGCCTTTGTCTTAAAACTCCAGTAACAATTAGACTTCCTTTTCTGCCTGGTGTCACTTTTCTATACCTCTATCATGCAAATGTTGACTCCCCAAAATATCTTATGTATAATATTTTATCTCTGCCTCCAAGGAGGGTGATTTCTAACAACTGCTATAAGAGTAGTCCAAGAAAATGGGTAGAAAAATTGTGTCATAATGCTGAATCACCTTCAACATAGTAGTAGGCAAAACACATAGGATGCAGGCTCCCCACTCACACTCAAATTGGCAGCTCAATTATTAACCTCATGAGAAACTCTGTACTGTAGAAAGAAATGCATTCACTTGTTCGATTTGCTGGTTGATTTGTCATGGAATTTGAGAAAGTTGTAAATTATAAAGACAACAGTCTGGGAAAGCCATTGGCAAGTGCAAGATATAAATGTTCCCTGGAGACCAAGGAATAACTAAAGACTAAAAGTGAAAGACAGGCTTCTCTGCTAACTTACAAGACATTCTCTCGGAGCATGGCGGATGCCTGTTCTTCCAGCACTTGAGAGGCTGAGTCCCAGAGGTTGCTACAAGTTTAGGCCAGTTAAACAATGAGTTCCAAACCAGCTGTGACAACAGAGTACGGCTGGCTCACAAAACCCAGAACAAACCAATGGAAGCAACAAAGGAGAAATTCTTTTCTGATGAAGAAGGTAAAAATCAGGCCAGAATATCATCCCATGGCTGTTTTCTAGAGTATTTTGTGCTGCACTGCAAGCAAAAATATATGCTCGGAAAAGTATGCTTGGTCTTCCTTGAAAAATAGGGTCACACGAGGCAGTGTTGACAGCGTACTATCCCAGAAACTTCTGAACTTGCAGCTCTGGTGTATTCCACAGACAAAAACTGCTTCTTTGCGTTTGAATTTGTATGTTCTCAGCAAGATCTGTCCTCTGCTCTTACCTCCTTTCTTGTTAGGACACTAGATGTCCAAGTGGACATAAGTTGGATCCCATAATGGAAAAATGGAACTAAACCCCAAGGAACTACAAGACAGTCAGAACACACTGTCAGGATCCTAGGGAACACAGGTGGAAATGATTCTTATAGGTTGGTTGAAGGGACCGGGCTATGAGCTTAGTTAGGAAAGGGTTAGCTGATTAGGAAGTGTTCATCTTCATTGTACCTAGGAACTATGCTGTGCTTCGAATGAACTCTTAGCATAGTTCCTTAGAAGAAGGAAAAGGTGATAGCCCAGATTAAGGGTCATCAAATTGCAAAATTTCTATCTTAGATAGGAAAAAAGACAAAAATATAAGGTTTGTAGGGGAGACCATATAAGGCAGGAAGATTGTGAGGGATTGTGTTATACAGGGAACTGTGGAGATTTGCCACTCAGCATGGTCAAACAAAATGTAAAAAAATTCCACTTAAAACGTTTGCCATAAATTCCCCCACACAATACTCAGATCTACTTTGATGCCTGAAAATAAAAGATAATTTAATCTCTAAAAGAAACAAGCCCCCCAAAAATCCCTAGGCAGGGCTTTGCCTCAAAATCAGAAGAGGTTATTATTTAAGTAGATTGGTGATAGAGATTATGAGATATTAACCCTGATAACACTTATTTATAAGAAATTCCTGAAATAATAGACTCTAGTTGATCCTATTTGTAACCTGGAGCATTAACGAAGTTTAGAATTATAGTTTCAGTGAATAAGCCTGGACCTTGAGGAATTCAGGAGAAGATAAATGGGACATCACTTCTGGAGGGACAGACGAATTGTCATACAATTATGTACAAACAGGTATGCCTATTCAAAAACAGAGCTAAGCTAGTTTAGAACTCAGGATTTCTGAGTAGTGGGAAACTTGGACTTTGAGGAGGAAGAACCGTTCAACTCAGAGGAAAATACCTACCAAAATGATTGCTGGAGTCCTTCCCCAAAGCCACTTATATCCACAGATGTTTCCAAGGAAGAAAACTGAGTATGGTGAACAGGGAGAAACCTGTGTATAGCAAATGGCAGATAATTTGGTTTATTGCTCTGTGGCCACCTTCTTGAAAGCCTTAATAATTTTATCTTTTAATCTGTTTTGGAAGACAGAAGTCCAAGGGAGCTATTGAGCATCTGTCAGGGATTTCCAGCTCTGGTTTCCATATGGCTTTGCTTCCTGTAAACTCTGTCTCCTCAGCTTCCCATCTTCCCGGAGTTAGTTCGTTTCAAAACTCTTAGTAATTGCTCCTTCCCAGCTGCCTCTCTTTTGAAGTTTGATGCTTGGGTGGGAGGTAGGAAAGGTCAAGAGAGAAGGTCACCATTTATGTGATGAATGCCCCTTTCCCTTGTCTAGGCATATTAAATAGTTTACAAAGTACACAACTAGCAGCCGCGACTGTGGTAGAAAGACAAAAATCCTCATTCTAATAAGCAAGCCAGCATTTTTTTGTTTTGCTCTATTTTATTGGGCTCTATTCTGTTATTCTGCCTATTAAGCTCTATTTTCAGACATTTCCTCAGGCAATGAGCCTTGGGAAGATGGGAGTGAAGAAATGTTTTGAGGATTGTAAGACATGGTGTTTGCGTTGCCATTGACACCATCATTCTGAAATGTCACAGTTCATACGTAGACACACAAGGACCAGGAGATGAACTAGATACAACACACATTGGATAATCCACTCCATGTGAGTGCTCCATTTCCTGACCACTTTCCGGCTATGTGAAGATGTAA
This sequence comes from Acomys russatus, assembly GCF_903995435.1. NCBI lineage: Eukaryota > Metazoa > Chordata > Mammalia > Rodentia > Muridae > Acomys > Acomys russatus. The sequence continues at coordinate 44,977,239 of NC_067158.1, forward strand.
TTTAAATTGCTCTAATTGCTTTTATGAGTAACTCCATGTAACAACCTTAATCTGTGAGATGAACGATATCATGTTGGATAAAGAAAAATGGAAGACACTATGGTATATTTTTTTTGGCCAAGAGAGGAACAATGTCTTTTGCTTACTTATCTGTTTGCTTTTTTTCATTTATTTATTTATAACCCACTGGGTCCAGTTATTGCTGACTACATATAAGTGTGTACGGTTTCCATGGGGAAATGAAGAACATAAAGATAAGGGGAACTTGTAATGGAGACTTCTGAGGAGACTTGGTAGCATAAGGAATTTATACGATCAAGATACTTTGGGTGTGATTTTCAAAGAGTATCTAAAATAAACAAATAGGTATCATAGATATACATATGATACCTAAATATATCATGAAAATACTATAAGATAGTATTTAAAATATTTGTATATATAAAAATGCATATTTAAAATACTATCTTATGGATAGGAATATGTAAGGGAGACAGTCCTTCGAAGGACCACAGTCCCTCAAAGGGCCCAAAATAGCATTAATTAAGGTTAGCTGTAGCTTCTCAGTTTGATCTCCCACTCAGGTCTACAGATTATATGAGTGCTAAAGGACTGTGTTCTGCTAACACAACGCAAGGGAGCATCCAACCTTGTCTGCTTGCTTTCTATGTTATGTTTGCCACAGAAGCTTAATAAAATATGAGGCAGAGAAGGTGATGGTAATATTGTTAATATATTGATACCAGACTCAAAAAATATCAGAGATAATGTTCCCGTGGAACAGAAACACACACTTGGCTTATGCCTCAAAGGTATTCACATTCTTAGTAGGGGGCTGTTCGTGACAGACTAGATAGCCAACATAACAGCATTCTGATCTGGACAAAACACACTCTGAAGTGTGGAAGGAGAACCCTGAAAAACTTTGAAAACTTAATAATGCATATTGTAGGGTTCTATTAATGAAGCATACAAAAGACTATTGTTTTCCCCAAATGAAATATAGCATCTACCAGGATCTGCCTACCTTACAGCTAGCTAATGGTGTTATGGACCCACTAGTTTTCAGATGGAAATTGATTTGACCCATATAATTATGGCTACAAAAATTCTTCAGCTTTTTGTTTGCGGGGCAGACAAAGCTCTGAAACATACTCAGACAAAAGAGAGGCTGGAGAGGTACATTAAGTGCTTTCTCCCTAATCATGTGGACCCAAGCTCAAATGCCCAGAAAACAAAGGTAAGCCTGGGCTGGCAGGGAGCTTCCTGTAATCCTAGCAATTAGGAACCAGAGATGGGCTACCCAAGGAAAGGTCACTAGCCAGACTACAGTTATCCAGAAACCTGGGTTCAGCCATAAAATAATAACACAAAGAGAGATGTAGGAATATACCTACGTCAGGATTTAAGCTTTCATATACATGTGTGTACAAATATACTCTTACATATATTTTGACATACCCTTGCAAACACACACACACACACACACACACACACACACACACACATTAATGTATCATACATACTGTACACATACACACATAGAAATACATGAATGTATCATGCATACTATACACACACACTCGCTTAATTAAACTTAATTAAAATAAGCAACAAAAACACCTTAAAAGCATTTTTTTTTCCAGATAGGCTTCTCTTTATAGACTAGGCTGGCCTCAAACTCACAGCAATCCCTCTGCCGCTGTTTCCCAGAGAGCTGGGATTACAGGCATGCACCACTGTACCCAGCTTAATGACATGTTTTTAAAATGCAGCATGTTATTTCCAAATTATCATCCATAAATTATTCCATATTATCTTCTGGGGTTTCTCACAGATGAGGGGCTCTCATTGGGATTTTAATCTATATTTTTTAAAATCAAGAATGATGTTGATTTTTAAAAATATTTTAAATGCTGGGGACATTTTATATGCCTTCTTAGAATAATTTTTAAAAATCTGATCATTTGTTTTCTCACTGCTAAGTTGTTTTAATTTCTAGTATATTCTGCATGTGTAGCTTGTATTATAGATAGGGTTGGCACATACCTCTCTCATTCCCTCTTCATTCTCCAGCTTTCTTTGATATGTAGAGATTTGTTTTTAAAGTTTAGTACATCATTTGCCTATATTTTTATTTTATAGATTGTGCTCTTAAATCCATAGAAGCTCGCTTCCTCTATTTTCTTCTATATCAACCCACTTTCTAAGTAAAGGGCCAATTATTTTAATAATATTATGCTAGATATGAATTATCCATAATGATACAAGTGATGAGAATCCCAAATGTTGCTAAGCTATTCTAGAAGTAAAAGCAATTTTACCTTTCTGGAGCATGCAACTGGAAGGTATAATCATATTTAATTTAGTTGGTTCACCAGATATTGAGGAACAAACAAAATGAAATAGCGCACACATCAACAAGATTGGCCATCGTTCATTCGCACCAGGTGTCCTCAATTACTGAAAGAGAAGGTTTCTGGATGCAGCGCCTGTCCCTCACCACAACTGCCACATGTCACAGGCAACAGGCAGTGACAGGGCGTTTATTTACTTTGATCCTATTATGTAGCTCCCCTCAATCTGAATAAAAAGCCCTTGAGAAATATGTAGCTCTTCTTTTTAACATTAGTAATTGCAACCTTCTCTTCAGCTTTGTAAAACATTAAATGTTTGCTTTTTTTCCTTGCAATATTGCATCCACAATCATTACTGGATTCACTATCAGTTTGGGAGTTTTATTTAGACTCTTCTTGTTGGTTTTTAATCTCCAGTGTCAGCTGGAGCTTGGCAGTCCAACTTGTCTCTTCCTGCCCTTGCTTACTTCCCAAAATAAACATCTTGAGCTGTGTCAGGAGAGAGCCTTAGGTGTGGGTTTCTTTTCACTGGTTTTACAGTACATTGTTGGCTAGCGTTTGTTCTTTTAAATAATAACTTAGCAAGATTTAAATTGGAATTCATGATTTCAAGGAACACGATATCCTTGGTATGTCTACTCCGCTTTGATGTAGCCTCATAGGTCTAAAGTAAAAATTTTAAAGAAAAATGATGTCTTGTATACTCTTTTGAAATGTATTTTCCACTGTGAAGGCAATATTGTAATCTGAGCAGCCAATTCAATTTCAAGGAAGACTGAAACAAATAAAACATTTACCATTCATGCATTTCGTGAGAACTTATTATGTTCCCAGTCCTTTGACAATAATAACTTCTGATAGGATTTAATCAAGGCCAATGGCCATTCTGCAAATGGCACCAGACCACAATGATTGTTGATCTGAAATTTGCAGAAAGGCTGCTTAAGGACTTCTACAATGCAAAGTAATTGGTACCTTCAATTCAACCAGTGGTAAGCAGAGGTAGCTTTAGTGTGGTTGAATATAAAAAGTATTCAAACCTTAAGAAAAAAAAAATCACAAAACACAAAGCTAGTTCCCTTAAAAAATTCAAGCAAAGTATGGATGGATTTTATAATGTCCTTCATACTATACACTGGACATTTTTGTTGATACTATATACCCAAATATAGCCACTTTTTGAAAGTGCCTGAAGAGTTGAGGGTGGTGATTGTGGGTAGGGAAACTTGATGGGATGGAGTCTTGGGAGCTCCACTTAGACTCTTGACTCTTTTTAAATTTTTAAAAATATATTTCTTATTAATTTATTCATATTATATCTAAACTGTTATTCCATCCCTTGTATCCTCCAATTCCTCCCTCCCTCCCATTTTCCCCTTACTCCCCTCTCCTATGTCTGTGACTGATGGGGACCTCCTCCCCCTGTATATGCTCATAGGGTATCAAGTCTCTTCTTGGTAGCCTGATATCCTTCCTCTGAGTGCCACCAGGCCTCCCCATCCAGGGGACTTGGTCAAATATGGGGCATCAGAGTTCGTGTGAAAGTCAGTCCCCTCTCTCTACTCAACTGTGGAGAATGTCGTGTCCATGGGCTAGATCTGGGTAGGGATTCAAAGTTTTCTGCATGTAGTGTCCTTAGCTGGTGCCATAGTTTGAGCAGGACCCCTGGGCCCAGATACACCTGTCATCTTGTAGGTTTCTAGGACCTTCATCCATCTATTCTCCGTTCTCCCAAGCTTCTCTAGCAAGCCTCAACAGATAAAAGAAACTTGACTCTTTTACTTTGCAAATCTTTTGGCCATCTGGTGTTGAAGGGATACCACTTTCAAGAACATTGGCTTTGTTTTCACCTTATGCTAAATGAGGATATCATCACCTAAATCCCATTGCATTATGGCTGCTCAAACAATTTTGTAAATATCCTTACCAGTGATTCGTCCAATGATTATTAAATTTCATTTTTAAATTCAAGGATTATTTTTTTATGGAGTCAACTAGATTTCCAGCATTTGGTAGTTTTCTTTAAAAAAATATCTTAATTCCCACATGGATTTTTAGTGACTTTCTAAGGTTGCTGCTTGTTGGACTTTGCTACTTTGTTCATTTTCCTGTGTTTATGCAGCTACCTATATACCAGTTTCAAATTAACTGTTAAATCTTATTAGGTCAGGCTTAGTTAGAATTTTGCATTGCGAACTGTTCTGGTTGGTATTTATCGTAAGAACCATACCCAAGATGACTCCAAAAATTTACAATGCCAGCATTCATTTAGCATAACTTACAATAATTTTATTACCATGAGTGACATGTATACGAGTTATATTTAATATATCACTTAGATATTCAATGTAAGCAACCTTATCCTTCTTTTTTATCTCATTTTTCTCTCAGGACTAGGATTAAAAAAAATAAAACTCCATGAATAAAAGCTAACATGTAAATCTATTTAATGTACTTATGCTCCCATGAGCAGAGTAATATTAAACTCATCATTTAATTAAATTTCACTGTTCATTAAAGCAAAATTTCATTATAAAAGTACTGTAACAGAAAATAAATGATTAATAAATATCAAACATTGGGAAATAGGCTCTGATGAGGTTGTCCAAGAGAATCTTTTATTAGGCATGCAATTTACCCAGCACATCCATACTATTTGGGTCAGTTTTAAGAGCATATTTTTGTGGAAGATGAGTTTTTCCTAACAATAGTGAAAGAGTATGTATGTAGCATTCATGTTTATATGTAATGATTACCTGTACACACAGTTTTCTCTTTATGTGATCCTATACCAAACTGTAGAAGATTCGTTCCCTCTGTATTTCATTTCACAGCAGAGGGAAGCCAATGAGAAAGCATAAAAATGTGACCAGGTTCAGGCCTCATGAAAGCACTGCAATATTGGTAAACATGATAGTGTTGTGGTCGACTGAAAGCAAAGGTCTCTGGTAGACTCACGCATTTGAATGCTTGATTCCCAAGTTTGTAGAGCTGTTTTCATTACTGAAGGAGGTGTGTCACTAGGAGCATACTTTGATGCTTTAAAAGCCTAAACCATTCCCTATTATTCCCCCCCTTTTAATCCCAATTTTTGAATCAAGATATAGCCATTTAGTTCCTGTTCCAGTGCCATGCCTGCCGGCCTGCAGCCATATTCATTACCATCACGATCATGATTCTAACTCTCTGGAACCATGAGCACCAAATTAAATGCTTTCTTTTATAAGTTACATTGGTTGTGGTGTTCTGTCCTAGCATTAAAAAAAAAAAAAAAAAAAAAAAACAAAAAACAAAAAACAACAACAAAAAAACCACCAAGAAATGTGTAGGAAAGTAACTAAGAGAAGAGTACACTTATGTAAGTTTTCATGTGTATATCCATGTACTGAGCCTAAATTTAATATACCTTTATGCTTAAAAGATTCAGCTGTTCATTTCTCAAAATTGGCAATTAACTTCTCATTTGTTTGGTCCATAATGGCATTTGTTCTCTGTTTTAAAATTTTGAATGTACACTTTCAAATATCTTTGTATGGATGTTTACGCCTATATTTTTTTGGCTAAGCCTAGAAATGTAAGTGATTGATTATAGAGTATAGGTACTTAAGAAGAAAGTTTCTATGGAATGTGAAATAACCACTTCCTGTAGCCAGGCAGAACTCACAGTAGAGGGATAAGAACACCAACCCACCCATAAAATCTTTGACCCCAAAATTGTTCTGTCTATAAGATGTGCAGGGACAAAGATGAAGCAAAGGTTGAGGGAATGGAATGGCCAACCAAAGACTGGCCGTACTTGAGACCCATCTGATGGGATAGAGCCAATGCCTGACACTGTTAATCTTACTCAGCTATTCTTGTAGATAGGAACCTAGCATAAATTCTTTGAGTGGCTTAGCCCAGCAGCTGATGGAAGCAGATGCAGAGACCCACAGCCAAACATTAGACAGAGCTTGGGCAGTGACATGGAAGAGTTAGAGGAGTGATTGAGGGAGACAGATGGTTCAAGGAGTCCACAAGAAGACTGACAGTCAATCTGAACCCATGGGGGCTCACAGACACTGAACCAACAACCAAAAAGCATGCATGCACTGGTCCTAAAGCCCCCGCATGCTGCAGATACACAGCTTAGTCTTCATGGGGGCCACCCAAGAACTGGAGAAGCGGTCCTTTCTGACACTGATGCTTGTCTTTGGATCCCATTTCCTTAACTGGGCTGCCATGTCTGGCCTCAGTAGGAAAGGATGTGCCTAATCCTGCAGAGAATTAATGAGCAGGGCAGGTTGGTACTCATAGGGATGTTTGCCTTCTCTGAGTAGAAGGGGAGCTAAGAATGGATGACGACTGTCTAGGGGTGACTCGGAGGAGAGGAGGGGGCTTGCTATCAAGATGTAAAGTGAATAAATACATAAATTAATGTGAAAGTATTAAGATCATAAGTCTAGGTGCTCACTGTATAGTTACTCTGCATAATTTTCATGAAGAAAATTTTCAAATATTGCTTTTTTATTGTATTGGTGTATGAATATGTAAATTTACATGTATAATTTTACTGAGAGCTTTCTTTCTTTTTAAAAGTTTGAAGGCTCTGTACAGTATGTTTCTATCATATTGTTTTCTTTCCCTCCACTCCTTTCAGATCCTCTCCCTCCCCACCTCCCTTCAACTCCATGCACTTTATTGCTCTTAAAAGAAAAACAAAAGCAAAAGTAAAAGGCCACTAAAAATCATGGAGCTCAGTTTGTGTTAGCCAAGTTCCCCAGAGCATGAATGTTGCTGATTTCTCCACTGATCTCTGTCTACTTTGAGGGGTGGGTAAAGCCTCAGATGACTGCATTAGTTAACATTCCACTTATAAAGATATATCTTAGGCAGTCAGCTTACACTACGAGAACGGTTTATTTTAACTTAATTGCTTTTAGCCACGTACTATGGCTTGACCTTATTATAGGGCACAGAACATGGCTGAGGAAGATCCCTGCTTTTCTTTTTAGTTAGGTATCAAAAAGACAAAGAGTTTGAGGTCTTAAGATTGCCCAAACTGCATGCCCTTAGTAGACAGCTAAAGTTCCACTGAGTCCAATCTCTTAGACTTTCCTACTCCCAATAACACCACAAAGTGGAAGCTCATCCTACGACACACTGGAGATTGAATTTTGTGATGAGTGTAGAACGCTTGGAGTGAACACGTAGAAATCCTGAGGAAATGTATAGTATTAACATGAGCTGGCTTTTTCAAGGATGGAAGCCTCAGACATGGGATCTCTTAAAACCTTCCCCATGTGGGTCAGGCTCAGAGCTGGCAAAGCCTTCCTTTGGTCCCACTGTAATTATTAGCAAAATGTGCAGAAACTAGAAATGGCAGCTTTCTCCTCATAGTTGTTAATTGCTTGAGACCTAGATGTCTACAGCTGTCCTACAAAGATCAACTTCTTCCCTCTGTACAGTATATAGTAAACAGGCTGAGGTTCCAGGTTACTGCTTAGTTGGTATGGCTCCATCAGAGCTTGCAAAGGGCACTGATCAAGATTTTCTGTGTCCCTGTGTCTGTCATTTCTTTAGTCAATCATTTCTGTATTACCTCCACACCACAGTCTGGTTTTTAGCTCCAACCCTGTGGGTTTTCAGGAGGCAGGCTTGGGATGGTACATAGTCCAAATTTCAATTTATAATACTAAAGATGTTTCTCAGGGATAAAAGATGATCAGTACTTGAGACCATCTGCTGCTCTTTTTTTTTTAATTTCTTAAAAAATTTTATGTACATTGATATAAGGGGTTCAGGTCCCTTGGAACTAGAGTTACAGACAGTTGTGAGCTGCCATGTGGGTGCTGGGAATTGAACACAGGTCCTTTGGAAGTGCAGTCAGTGCTATTAAGCACTGAGCCATCTCTCCAGCCCCCCTAGATGCTGCTGTTTAAGAGAACATGGGTTTTGTCCTAAGCATGTACAGAGCAGCTCTCAGTTGTAACTCCGTTTTTCAGCGAACCAGATGCCCATTTCTGACTTCTGTGGCTAGAGGCAGCATATAGTGAACATAATTGTATGAAGGCACTTAAATGTACACACACACCATAAACACTTACAAACAAGGAAAACGTTTATGGAATTCCATTTATGAATATTCTGTATGTCAATTCTAAAGTCTCTGGTTTTTAAAGTAATGGACTACGGAATTGTGCTCTAATGTTCACTCCAACTGATCATACTTTTGTCTGGCTCCTCAAGAGTTAAAAAGTCTCATGAGGAGTAGACATGCAATGTACTTATGGTTTTCCCACTTCCCTTTTCATTGTGAGGGTCATGACAAAAGAATTTATAGAAAATGAAATGAATTGATTGCTTTATTTAAAATAGGAAGAAAAGAAAAAGAAAAAGAAGGAGGAAGAAGAAGCAGATAAAGAGGAAGAAAGGAGAAAGAAAAGTCCATCTTTTCTGTGATTTGTCGTTATTTGTTATTGGTTTGTTTGTTTTTTTGCTTTTGCTAAGTGACCAGAAATATTAGTGACTATATTGACTATATGAGCATAGGAGCTTAGGAGGGGTCCATCCCTTGTGCATGGTCTGTGTAATATTTAATATTGCCACTTGCAAGGTATGAGAGCTTGAAATAATCTTCACATTCCTCAGTGCTTCACATAAACTTTTTTTTATTGTTTATTTTATAATTTAAAAAAGAGAGTAAGGCATCTTGTTGTGCATTTTTTTTGCATAATGGTTAATAATGTGAAATGATTTTACATGCTCATTTCCTTACATATATCGTTCAATCATTCCAGATGCTTATGTAATGATTTTTATACATATTTCAAATCTGTTGAAGTCTTTTGTCTTTCATTGGCATGGGTGAGCAGTTTTTATCACAGGTTTTATAGTTGATTCTTATGTTTTAGACACAGATCATTGCCATATGTGTGTTTTGTAAATAGTTGCTTCCAGTGCATGGCAGGTTTTTGCTGTCAACATCCTTCAAGGAGCAAATGGTTTATGTTTTAGATGAATAAGGTGTTCAAAATAATATTTATAGTGTCAAGTGATCTGTTATAAATTTTAATTTTGGTTTTACGTTTAATAGGTCATAACATATATTTTACATCATGTTTTCTCCTAAATACTAGAATATTTTTATTTAAGTAATAATTCACTTAATAAGTATTATAAGAAAGCATAGTATTTTGTTTTAAGCTAACACAATTTTTGAACATTTCTAATTTTGGTAATAGGAAAAAGATACTACTTTTGGCATTATTTTTGATATTGCCATCTTGTAAGTCAATAAGGGATTCTATATAATTTCTATATAAAGAACTATGTTATCATAAAGTTATATTTATTCTCTTTCTAACAGATTATCTTTATTACTTTTCTTGCATCAGAGAGGTTTGCTCTATTTTATGACCCTGAGATTTACAAAAGATTGTGAGCAGATATTAAGATTGCTCAACTGCTTTCCCTGCCTCTTCTGGAATTATCAAGTTTATTTTCAATGCCAATATGGTGGTGACTCATATTTATTGATTTTTAAAATATTACAATAGTACTTAATCTTCTGGAACAAGCTAGTTTGTCCAGATATCTCATTCTTTTCTATATTGGTAGATAAAATTTATAATATAGTATTGTTTTTCAGGTCTTGATTTCCAAAGGATACAATTCTAGTTCTTTAAACTACTCATTTTTAATATATCATTCTTATGTATCCCCCAATCAAATGCCATCTTCTCTCCTTAAAAGACAGCTGGCAGATTATATATTTTGCATATACACATATATATGTGTGTATGTACATGTATGCATATATCTCATATCAATTAAATAATTATTTGAGTATTGTATACAAAGTCAGCTCTTTAAATAATGTATTTTTTTTTAATCTGTATTGGAGTTTTGTCTGTATGAGAGTGTTGAATCCCCTGGAACTGGAGTTACAGACAGTTATGGACTACCATCTGGGTGCTGGTAATTGAACCTGGGTCCTCTGGAAGAGCAGTCAGTGCTCTGAACCACTGAGCCATCAACCAGTTTTGTGGTATACATCTTTATTACCAGAATGTCAATTCAAGCATTTTGAAGGCATAGTCTGGTGGATCACTTTGATTTCCTGACCAGCCTGAGATACATAGTGATTTCCAAACCAGCCAGGTAAGACTACAGAGAAAGAACCTATCTCAGAATGCTGTATATTATACACAAGTGGACACTAAATATCCTTTGGAACTGTACATTTTTTTTTTTTGTTCTGAGAAATATTTTAGCAATGAATTAAAAACGAAAAAACTTTGAGAGTCTCCAGGCCACTCATTGCATAGTCTTTGTTATTTTATGTTCTTCAATGAAATTGTTGACTTTTGATATTATGATTTGACTTTGTGTCCCCACACAGCCATGTTTTTAATTCTTTGCACTACACTCATCCTTGTTCTGAGAATCTCTTGTCTCAATGTTGTGTAAACACTGTTCCCCAATTGTCAATATGCAAATAAAGCAGCTTATAGCCAATCACTGAGCAAAGGAGAGGGTAGGGCTGGACTTCCTGATAACCAAGGGAGGAGGAGGTAGAGGAGGAAGTAGGGGATTCAGCCATGGGAGAGGTCCAAGAGACATCAGAAGAAGGAGCTGGAGTAGGAAAACTACAAAGTGCAAGTTTCTCTTAGATGTACTCTGGGTGGAAGTCAAATTAGCTTAGAGAATTTAGAATAGAGTAATAACTGCTCAGCTACTGTGTTGTAAACATTATTATTAAACAAATACAAAAGAGTCTAATTTATTTGTGTGATAGCTGATTTAAGAGAGAAAAAAAGACAATTTTATAAAAGTAACTTTAACAGATGATGTAGAAACATTTCAGCTTATAGAAAGCATGTAAATAAAATCTAACAGAGGGAAGGTGTCATACTTTTAATAAACTAAAAAGAGAGTAATTATTCCAATATATGAGATATAGCTAAGTTATGTTGGGGAAATAAGATAAAGACCCCACTGAATAGAGAATATTAAACTTCTAAAGTCTTCTGTAGCTCTTGAAAATACTCACTGTAAATTGTGTGTTCTGAGGAGCACTCCATGATATTAACTTGATAGTCCCATACTCTTTTATAACAATCTCAGGTAATTTGCAAGGAATATTTTTGTACTGCAGAACTTTCTTGGAAATGTATTTCTTTAAGAAGTATGTATCTACAAAAGAGTTCACACTGTTATGGGAGTCATATATTTGTCTGGCACTCATTTGTTAGAAATTGTGTTTCTTCCAAAACACTAAAAAGTAATTTTGTTAAGTAGTCTTTAACTATATATTTGTAAGTCTTATAGAGTTTGTATATAATTAAAACTGAGTATCATATTAATACATATAAAATTAAGCCAAGGTAAAAGGAATATATTTCAAGTTGGCCGATACAATTAATTGTGTGAATGTCCATGTATACATTTAATTAAGAGATTTTTAAAATCAGTGATTTAATAAAAAATAAATTGTTATTATCTGTTATGTTTTTTCAATTTCTATGATATTTTTACATGCTTAATAAATATCACAAATATGTTATCATCAAAACCACCTTTTGTAGTAATATTTAATAAGACCGTAGTTTTATAATTTAATCAAGAAAAACAGTTACCTATATTAAATTACGTGTCCCATATTAACTAATCAATAATGAACATATCTATTTTTGATTAAGCCTAACTCTAAGAAAAATATTCCTCAAAGTTACTGCTTTCTCCCATAAGTTGTTGCCTCTTTATCACATTGCTGTGATTAATATGTTTTAACAAATACCAGAATAATATCTTAGAAAAATAACTGGAATGCTAAAAATGTGCTTATTTGCACATTTGGAATTTATTTCCTTTGTAAATCCAACTCAAGTAACTATTCCTTTGTTTGAAAATGTTCATAATCTACCAGGAACTACTTTGGGCACTGGGAATGTAGAGGTAAAAAAAAAAAAACAACTGATTAAATCACTGAATTCACCTGATAAGAATGTGACAGAATATATAATAGTTAAGGCAGTTGTGGAAAATTTGGCAAAATAAGAACAAATAATGGATTGACTATATGTGCTGAGGATGACTTATTTAAAATTCGATGATTAAAAATTAACTGAAAAGTAAGAATTTTAGTACCTTTCTTATGGCGTTATCACAACAAAACATTCAAATATTAGTGTAAAATTAGTGAAAACCGATTTAATATATAAAACGTGCTTGCTTTCGTGATGAAAACAAATGGACTGTACGAATGTTGCAATTTACTTTGGCTGGACAGGAAGGTGTTAAAGAATCTGGACAGTAGAAGGATGTGTTAAAAACATTATAGTGGGCTCATTCTGGAAGCTTTATAGTTTGTTGATGATTATAAGACAAAGCAGAGGCCATTTAGTTGGTTAATGAGTCATGATAATGGCCCGTTTCAGCATAGCTGTGGTAAGGACAGTGGGAATTGGTCAAGTTCTAAATACATTGTGAATGCGTAGGTAGCAGATTAACTGGACATGTAAGATGAAAGAGGAAAGGAACATAAAAGATTATTTAAAGATTTTTTTCCTTTCCATAGGAATTAGAAATATAAAATTTCCATTAAGTGAGGTAGGAAATGTTATATGTAATGGTAATATAAAATGTAGAGACATGATTAATGTTTCAATATAAGGTATATTCTCTTTGAGATGTTTAAGATGCGAGTGGTAGATGGAATGAATAGATAAACCTCAGGGGTGCTTGGGTGTACAAATATGAATTTATGTTGAACGCAGCCTGCAAGGATGAACCTCATCAACTGCTAAGTATTTGATGTATCACAGTCATTACATAGGGTAAAAATTTTAAGACACAGAGAGAGAAACCAATGAAAAGATTGTACATTTTGTTAAGAGAAGTGTGAATTATGTTGCTTAGCTTCCTGCAAGCACATCTTTGTTCAAACCTAACACCAAGAATGTGTGTTTGTGTGTGTGTGTGTTTCTGTGATGAAGTTTTTTCTCAGCCTTGCCTTAAACTCAGAAAATCTCCTGACGCAAACCACAAGAGATGGGGATTACAGGCACACCCAGCTAAAATAACCATTCTTAGCGATACTTCACAAGCCCCTGGGGGGCCAGTCATCCTTTTAGGTTGTTGGAATATGGGCATTATTTTCATAATACGGTATGAAAACATAATTTTGACCTTTTCCACACACTGACATTTGTGCTGTTGGAGCGTGAAATGTGCTGCATTTCCTCAGCCTCAGGCCTGAGACTTTATGTGACTCAACCTAGGGTTTTGTTGTTGTTTGTGTTTTTGTTTTCAACTGAAGATGACCTTTATTATATCATTTTTATTAACTATTTTTTATGTAAACATTCATGTTATTACACATAAATACAATAAACTACCATCATCAAGAAGAACCACAAAACACTCAGGAGTTTTATTAATTTTGCCTTTCTAGTGCTTTGGCTATTTTTATTTTACATCCTTGAAGAAAACAACTTTTCTATCTTGGTATATCTAAAATTATGAATGTAAATCAATATCTCTCATATCTCATTTTTATCAACTTAAAACGTCTATCTAGAGCTAGAAAACAAGCAACAAACTGTCTCTGTCATCTTCTCATTTGGGAAGCTGCTAACCTGCACTTCCAGTTCATTCAAGTAATTAATTGATTGCCTTTCAAGTCTCTGATAGGTTTAAGACCAGATAGTTCAGTTTTACAATTAAGCCTAGTTTTTCAAGCTAGGATTTTGCACCACAATATTGTTCAGTTCCTGTAGGGAGCCACTCTTGCTACAGACTTCATGTAAATTGAGCTTTGCAGTATTTGAAAACGATTCAAGCACAAGGATCCTGACACCATATGAGTATAAATTAGTTTTATGTTTCTGTGTAGGAAATAACTATGTATCTAAAATCAAAAAATAACATCCACTTCTTTTCTGGAGATGTGTAGGGTAGATGCTGCATAGCTGAGACATTAGGGTTCTATACAACTAAAAGTTAGTGACCATCGATCTACATCCTCTTTGGTACCCTCCACCCAACCTCCATGGCTTTCAGAAGACTTCAATGACTGTAAGATTGAAGTGTTTATTGTCTTGTGTATGAACGAGTGTCCAGGGTCATCCTCCAGTCCCAGAATTCATTCCCTGTTTAGTTCCCAGAAAGACTTAAATGGTATATACTCACTTATATCTGCATACTAGCCCAAGGGGCATGTCCCATGAAAGCCTTCACTTACCAGGAACCTGGAACAGAGGGTAGGACATCCTATTGGGACTCTAGATGAGAGAAGCATGGGAGAATAGAAAAATAGAATGATTCAGAGGGTCCTAGAAACCTACAAGTAGAACATTCTGATAGGCAGATTTGGGCCCAGGGGTCCTGCTCAAACTAAGGCACCAGCCAAGGACAATACAGGCAGTAAACTTTAAACCCCTACCCAGATCTAGCCAATGGTCAGAATATTCTCCACAGTTGAGTGGATAGTGGGGTATGACTTTCACACGTATTCTGATGCCTCACATTTGACCATGTCCCCTGGAGTGGGGGGGGGGGGGGACCTGGTGGCACTCAGAGGAAGGACAGCAGGTTACCAAGAAGAGACTTGATACCGTATGAGCATATACAGGGGGAGGTAATCCCCCTCAGGAACAGTCATAGGGGAGGGGAATAAGGGGAAAATGGGAGGGAGGGAAGAATGGGAGGATACAAGGGATGGGATAACCATTGAGATGTAACAAGAATAAATTAATAAAAAATTATGAAAAAAAAAGAACTCATTCCCAACTCCTTTCTGTCATTTTCAGTCCTGCAACTCATGCCATCAATGGAGACCCTCTTCTGATTTAAATTCCTGTCTCCAGGAAGAGGTGAGTTCCTTTTAATTTGTTGACAAATTTAATTAACTCACATGAAGTTAGAAGCCTGAGGTTTTCTATGCCCAACTTTATACACATGGCAAAGGACAGTGGTTTCAGTAATCTCATGATCATTTGTTTGATAGTTAAAATGCTATGAACATCAGGAGAATATGCATAAATAACTGTGCCTTTAGGGATGACTTCTAGCTACATAAACATACAAATTGGTACTCATCAACCCAAGATTCTATGATATGCCTATGGCAGGATTGGAAATTAAATCCTCATGCCAAATTATCTCTGTTCTATCTCCTTTAGCAGGTGCTCAGGGTTGCTATGTGACCTGCGAATGATGAGTATATTTACTGGAAATGTCAGTTATTGACTATGTTTGCTGGGCATGTCCGGGGAGCTTACTAATGACAATGCAGATATTTACTTCACCAGTGCTTTCTACAAAGCTATTCATGAGTGCTGGGTGTTTATATTACTTCCTTGATAATATTACTTCAGTTTAACTGACATAGAAATGGAGGCACAGAACAGCTGTGTACAGTATCCTATGATCTCACTGTTTGTGAGGAGCAAAGCCATGCTTATAGTTTAGGGAGCCAAACTCCTGAGACTAAAGTAATATATTAAACATTGTTGCTGCTTCAACTATTCTGAAGTCATTTATTTGATAAACTCTTATAATAAATCCTAGATACATCTTTTACTCAAAATAGCAGAATCTCCAAATGTCATGATTTTAAGGCAACTCTGGGATTTCCAACTTTACGGGAAGAGGAATAAGTGTATGTGTATATCTCCAACAAATTCTTGTATAGATGGATAAACACTTTCTATGCAATTTCTCTAAGATTTCTGATTCATAGTTTGCTGTTTGTTACTCTCATTTTTCAAAAGCAAAGTGTTTGAGCACCCACCCAAGAATTTATGACATGGCTATGACAGAATTGGAAATTAAATCCTTAAGCTAAATTTAATTAAGTCTGTATGCTGTTTTCACATTTCATCTTAGAGGTCAGTCATGGTTTTACAATGAAAACCTGTATAATTTTTGTATTACCAAATAGTATGTGGATTACTAGAGTCTTTTTTCCAAACCTCCCTTGTAAAATTAAAGTATTAGAAGTTAATTGACTATCTTTAGAAAATCAAGCATTCTCTCACACTCTCTTTCTCCTTGATTACTCTTAATGTTTCAACAGTGTAGAATAATAATTTGACTCAATTATTATGTTATCCCTGATGTTCATATACATAAAAAATCTTCAACATATTGCACTTGTGGATGACTTTATAAGCAGAGACCTTTGATTCGGAGTTAGGATTAATTTTCAAGATCACACAGGTAATTAATTGCAAAACACGGATTTCAGTGCAGATCTCCTGATTTTAATTCTACAGATTTTCATCAGGATTATGTGATATCCAACAAAGCTAGTGTATGTTAACATAATCCTTTCATAGCTATTCTTATGCTATGAACATCTAATAAGTGGAGCTAAAGTTGAATTTTTTTCCTCTTTTACTTGTAATTTTATTAAAGAGTTGAAGTTAAACACAAACTTAGTATTTTGGAAATACGTCACTTTGGCTGGCATGAATACTAATCAGAAAACAATTGGAGACTGAAGCTCTTATTATACTAATTACAGATGTACTTATACCTCTCTTCAGCCTGATCTGCATTGTCAGTCTTTATCTTTTCACATTTAAATACATTAAATAAATAAACAAATAAGTAAAAACCATAAATAAATAATCATTATCCATGTACATTCACCAGGATGACTTTTCTCTTTTGCCTTGAAATTTTTCTCAGCTGGTAGAGGGGTTTAAATAGATGCTTGTATTTATTAACCCACAGAAAAGTTATATAATTTTATGACCATGAATGCAAAAGTAGGCAAAATGGTCACATTAACAACTATAGTAAGTCAAAAACTAGATGGATTTTGCCGGGAGTTCAACTCTGTGTGAGGTCAGGGCCTGAAGAGGGATGTATGCAAGTGCAGCAAGGGAGGAATGAGTGGGGCACTGGGACCGGGAGGAGATTGCAGCCTGACTGACTGGCAGTCTGAGTGTTTCTTTATTTATACAGAACTCAGTAGGCAGGGATGGATGCATGCTATTCCAAATCAAAGATCATATCATTTTTGTCCCTGGACACTTGCTTTAACTTCTGCTTGGCCCTAAGTTTAGCCATCATTGATAAACCATGGCCGAATAGAATTATCGTTTACAGTCAGTCATTTTTATCCATCAACTCCATAACCCAACTTTTAGCAACATTGCAGTTTTAAGGGTGTAGTTTTCCAAAGCATGACAGCCTGATCTCAGGTTAGGAACTCTTTCAAGTTCAAGGACACTAGACGGAAAGTAAATTTCCAAACCGGCCTGGGAAGATAGTCATGTCGCAAATAGTATATTATCAACTTTTAAGAGTCAGAGTGTAAATTGTCATTAGGCCCATGAAAAATCTTCAGGCCAGTGCTGCTGCAGTTACTATTCAATGTCTGCCATAATACAATGTTTATATTTTATGTATTTGTATAATTTATTTATATGTTTAATCTTCTTATTTTCTGCTTTTTAGTCATACAACACCCAAGTGGCTCTGTATGAGTTCACTTTTTCTAGGAAAAGGAGGTCTTAATATTTTATTCTTTTATCATCTTTCCACTCCACTCTGTCCATTAATATAAGGAAGAGGCTTTTGATTTGATCTGTTGCCAACTTCTCTAGCCTACTGAATATTGTTTACCTTAGAAATTTACTTTATTTTGTTTATATTGTTCCTGAGTAAGGGACATCTGAGGGCAGATGTGCCAAGAGTATCTTTGAGTCAAAACCTCATAAGGAGATCTCTGGCATAATTATTTCAGTCACAACCTCTAGGGCATAAGAAAGACCTTCAAACAGGGCCAGATAAGGAAAAACTCCCTAAAAGCAGGAATAGTAGTATGGTCAGGACATTCCTTGGGAAGCTTAGAAACTGTACTCCTGGGAGAGGGCATAAATGATTCATAAGAATA